>NC_084931.1:2590803-3191071 GCF_958298935.1 Phragmites australis | reverse complement strand
CGATCGGGAGGGGTTCAAAGATGGCACTTCGTCTTGGTCTGAACAACAAGCTGAGTGGGCAGATAACTGTCAGGACAAGCACCTCAGAGCAGGTTCAGATCGCACTTTTGGGCCTTGTGCCAGTGGCAGCCTCCATTTACAGGAGCTTCCGACCCAGTGAACCGTCGTTTGCTTATTAGCTTGGCAGGAAGAGTAGCAATTTACTTAATCCATCTCGTGTCTTTTTTTCTCTTAGCAATTTTCCCTTATGATCTGTAATTCCTGCCGTTTCAGATTACTCTTTGTACTTCGCAGATCGTTCCTATCATAATTTTGGCTGAAGAGGGCTGTGAGATTTATCTGGTACTACAGCTGAATAATGTCGTTGGATCTATGATCCTTGTTATTTTCAATATATTACAATGTTGCTCCCTGCATCATGTTTATCTTTTCATTCTGGTATTACTTCTGCTTAGCTAGTGGTGGTGATGCGATGATAATTACTGGATCCTGAATGCATTGCACATATCTGCTAAATATCTGAGGTGCAGAACTGCAGATGCTTTTGCATATCACGCTTACATTGCTGAAAGAGCGCACATATCTGCATATGCATCGTAGTTGAAAGCCTGAAGTGCATGTGTCTGCAAATTATCGCAGTTTAAGTGCATGCTTCTGCATCTGATTTTGAATGCCATGCGGGCGAGAGGCATCATGTACTTGCACAGAAGATTCCTTATCAGATTTCGGTTGATGCTGAACTTGTAATAGGAGTGGTAGTATCAAATGAATTCACCTGACTGGTCCTTTTCTTCAGCAGTTGATGAGTTTGTTTTGTTGAAGTTATGCCAACAATCTGTACCAAAAGTGCGTTGAAGGCTAAGATCTTGTTTGCTGTATGGGACACCTTCCGTTTCTTGTGTTTGTGGCTGGGTCAAGGTAAATTCTCCTGAATATTGCAGAATGTAGATCTGAACTGTTTGTTTGTGTTTCCCCTTTTGGACCTGGATATGTTTGTTGACCTAAGATGCATTTCTCTTGATTTGAAATTTAACTCTTGGTACCCGGTTGGTCAAACATTTTGGGAAAGTCAACCCTAATGTTTGACTATGAAAACATGCGAATTTAAAACAACAGGGATGAATCATATCCATACTCATAGGTCAGAAAATAGTGACTCTCCTCTCTCTTAAAAATTCCTAGTCTTTCTGATAATAAATAAATATTATTATAGACAAGACACGATCTTCAATGTATAATTTTGACTATAATTTTTAATAAAGTTTATTTATAAGATTTATTAAATATGTGATATTATTAAAGTATTTTTCAAGACAAATTTATGTATATGATTTTAAGATTTTAAAACTAAATATTTTGAAAGTTAAAGTTTTAAAAGTTTGACAAATCTTTTTCAAAATCTCATATATTTATGACCGGTAGAGTAGTTGTTTTCAGCAAATAAAAATCCTCGGTCCTAAAAAACAAATTAAAATCCAAAAAAAGCCGGAAAACCTAGCGGCCGGCGTTCACACCATCACCGCGTGAACACAAACCGCCCCCACGTCACATCCCACCGACGCGTGGGCCCCGCAACAGCCACTACCCCACCTTCAGTGACACGGCTCCCACCCTTCTAGAAGACGCCACGTCACCCTAGGCCCCACGCGGACGGGAGTCGCGAACCGTCGAGCTCCTTAGCAATTAAGCAATAATAAAAAAACAAAATAAATAAATAAATAAGAGAATCGTCAATGAATTCGCAGCAAAGTCTCCTCCCTATAAAACAACCACGATTCCCCATCCCAATCTCTCCTCATCACGAGTCCTGGAAATCCCGCAAAAGAACCCCAAGAAACAAGTGAAAAAATTCGATCTTTCCTCGATTCGGTCCTCCAATCCACCAAGAGCAGCCATGGCCGCCGAGTCCGCCAACGACGCCCGCAACAACCAGCCCGCCACGGTAAGCGAGGGTTCTTGATGCCTTGCGGTGTTCAATTGGTTGGTGCTTTCTCTGTTTCTTGGATTCTGTGGTGGTGGTGATACTGATTCTGGGTGTTTTTTTTTTGTGTGTGCGCGCGCAGGAGGAGGAGGTGACGGTGGAGAGGGCGACGGAGGAGAAGGAGGAGAGGCTGAGGTACCTGGAGTTCGTACAGCAGGCGGCGGCGCAGGCGCTGGTGCTGGCGGCGGCGGTGTACGCGTACGCCAAGCAGGGGGCCGGGCCGCTCGGCCCCGGCGTCGACAGCGTCGAGGGCACCGTCAAGGCCGTCGTCGGGCCCGTCTACGACCGGTTCCACGCCGTGCCGCTCGATCTCCTCAAGTTCCTCGACCGCAAGGTAAGGGCTATTACTCTGATTCGGTTTCTTGCTATGAATTTGATTGATCTTTATCATTCCGTGCAAGGAATTGAGTTGTTGAGTTCAACTCTGCTTTATGTGCGCCCCCAAATTTGCAGTATGGTGTAGTTTTCGGCAGAATTTTGTGAATTTAATTAAGATGGTGCTAGAGCGTTTGGATGGATAATTTTTAGGTTACATGAACTCTTGGTACGATTGTTCTTATTCAAATATTTAGTTTCGGAGTAGCAAGTTATCTGATCATTCCCGATTAAGAAAGAGGGGGGTTCACTGATTATGCAGACAGGCAACCTTGCATTCATACAACTTCAAATGAGACATGCAAACTTTCGTAAAAACTTCGAGACTACAAAACACCTAGTTAGCAAGTTCAGAGTACCAGAGAAAATTGACCTTTGTCCTGTTGTATACATGCTTTGCAGTAATCAGATGCGGTTGATGTTCCTAGTATTACCGTCAATCATATATCTGCAGTTTAGCAGTGATGTGGTCATGGTTCAGGAAACTAATATTTTCAGTATCTTGAAAATTTGGGAACAGTCATCATATCTAGGCTGTTTAGCAGTGCTGTGGTCACTCGGTTCATGGTTCAGGAAGCTAACATTTTTCAGTGTCTTGCAAATTTGAACATTTGTTCATTGTTGCTCAAATTATCTTAAACTTCTTGTTCTTGGAAGTAATTTCTTCTCAGTGTCAAGCACCATATTTTGTGTTTCAAGACTTGATGGTTTTTGAATGTTCCGTTCGCCCTTGCAGGTCGGTGAGTCCGTTGAGGAGCTGGACCGCCGCGTCCCGCCGGTGGTGAAGGAGGCCCCCAACCTCGCCCTCTCGGCGGTCAACGAGGTTCGCCAGTCCGGCGTTGTGGGCACGGCGGCTGGCCTCGCCAAGTCGGCCATCGCCCGCGCCGAGCCCAAGGCCCGGGAGCTCTACACCCGCTACGAGCCCGTGGCGGAGCGCAGGGCCGCCGAGGCCTGGGTCGCCCTGAACCGCCTCCCGCTGGTGCCGTCTGTGACCAGGGCCGTGCTCCCCACTGCCGCGCAGCTGTCGGCAAGGTACAACTCGGCGGTGTGCGACGGCGCCAAGCGCGGCAGCACGGTCGCCACGTACCTCCCGCTGGTGCCGACCGAGAGGCTTGCCAGGGTGTTCAGCTACCCCATGGCTGACGCCGCCCCGGCGCCGGAGATGCAGCCCATTCCATCGCAGTAGAGATGGAGATGGAACAACTTGAAACGACATTTCCATGACATATAGCAGCGTCATCCTTTAGCAAGTACTGAAGTCTTAATGTGTAATGAGGTGACGAACTGAAGTTGTATGTGGTTGGTACCTGTGATTAACAGGAGTCAGGAGGTGGCCTTGGTTCATGCTTACGTTGAAATTCTCCGCTCTATAAAAGTGACATCTTTTTCTTTCAAATTTATTTATTTTTTATATCCATACTTATCCTCCGGTTATTGATTAGACTTGTTTTACTAATAAAAATAAATAAAGAAATTATGAGGAAAATTGGTTGATAATTTTTTACTTCTTTTTCAAATCTTATCTGAAATCAAATTACGGTATCGCTCCAGACGTATTTGTTCGGTGGCGCTGTGAGGAATGGTGATGTTTTAAGAGGGGTTAAATTAGGACATTTAAAAATCAATAGTTCTAAAAATTTTATGGGATAAATCTATATCAATTTCTATCTAAATGTACTATATCAGATAAACTTATATCAATTTTTATCTAAATGTGCTATAGGTTTATCTAATGTGTCTATTCTATCATTCAAAAAGGTTTATAACTTACTCGGAAAGATAAATTGTAAGTATGTAAAAGCGAAAATGTAAATAAGGTAAAGAGAGCAAACTCGACACAATAAATTTTTATCTCGTGGTATCGGTGGCACACAAGCCATCCATAATCCATGTTGGAGCTCCACAAATGATATGCTCCTGATCGCCAAGACTCTTTCGGTCATGACTCTTGAGCTATCAAGCTGTTAAGGCAAAACCTCAAGCACGATGAGTAACCAAACCACCAAGACGATATCTCACCACTAACATCTCTTCCGATCACTTATACGTCATCTTCACTTTAGAGTTTTAGCCACTAGGACAAGGGCCTCTGCGTCCACGTATATGCTTCTTGCCACCGCTCTACACCAAGTCGAAGGCTCAACAAGCTTGAGCCACTAAGACCCATGTTGCCGACGAGTCACCAAGACTTTAAGAAGTCGATGTACTTCTCGGTACAAGATTGGATTACTCCTTGATCTACTCTCTGGGTTGCAGTACCTAGTAACACTTCTCTCTAGGCCTATAAGCACTAATCACTCTATACGCTTAATCGCCTTGGATGATCAATTTTAGCACTTTTATGGCTTAGATGTCTTTTCAAGTATATATAGGCTTCTCTAGACTCTAGCACCTTCAAATAACTGAGTAGAGGGGTATTTATAATCTCAACCCCGTGGAATAGCTATTGTCCCAACGACTCAAATTCTCTATATACATCGGATGTTCTAGTGTAGATAAATTGTACTCACCGGAACATCTGGCGTGTACACCTTCCAAAAACTAGCCGTTGACACTCCACTCAAAACCAATATAAACACCGGATGTTCTGGCATGTTCACCAGCTCCATCGCTGAACCTTCCGACATGTTCAATTGAGCCATCCCACATCTTCCTCGGTGCAAAATACTCTGGCGTTACTTTGCTTCATTGTCGGACCGTCCGGTGTGTTAAACTACACTAAACCGGACTTTGACATATTCTCTGCAATAAATGCTCTGACGTATACTCCGGCGTGCACACTTCAATCGTCGGACCTTTTGACGTGTAGTCCTTTGGTCTTCCCACTGTTGTGATCCTCTCTGCAACAATTACTCCTACGTATACTCCAGCATGCATACTACCGATCGCTGGACCTTCCGCTATGTACCATCCTTGAGCTTCAACTCAGAAATGCTTCGGCGTTCATATCTCCACATCACCGGATCATCTATCATGTAAAAACACCAGGCAAGAAAACACTTTGGCGTGCACAACTCTTCTGCACTGAACCTTTCAGTGTAGTCATTTTTCGTAGGACTTCTCCAATTCAACCAAACTTTATCCCGACTGCAGTGGCTTCTTAATGTATTGTATACATGAGACCTACTAGTATATATTCTTGACAAACATGTTATTCTCATTGATTGTATTGTCATTAATCAACAAAACCATAATCATGGTCTAATAGTATCATTTTCGCTACAGGCGCTCTTATAACGTATCTACATCTCCATACTTTAAGTTTGTGCTTAATGTTACCACGTTTAATATTTATGTTATTGTTACAACACACAGACACTTAACTAGTATTGTTAATAATGTGGTCTAGTGTTGAGCTTTTCTACAGTTGTTTTCTACAGTTGACCTAGGCGGGCTGAGCTTCGGAGTAGTCACACACTTTAAAAAATTGTGCAAAAAAGTGCAGCTTTTGCACCTATAAATTTGTGAACAAACATACATATCAATAATGGAAACTTCATCGAGGACATATAGGTTTATCCTTGCAATTTTATGTGCATGCAAACTTCTTTTTAGGAACGAATGCATGCAAACATATGGGAAATTTGCTCAAATTTCATACGATCTTGATCGACAATCGAGGCATTTTGCACAAAACTCGTAGTAGGTGCTCGATCAATGGTGGACTAGTTCATTTCGAGAAGGGCTGTAACGCTAGAAAGTTTCATAGCTGTCAGATTAACTTGGAATCCCTCCCTCAGTCCATGTTTCAGAGACTGATCAAATCTATTGCGTGTCGATGCCGAGATACATAGCAGCAGAGTAATGCCTGCCGGCAGTGGCAAATCGTGAAGCAAATTGAGGGGGGGGGGGGCAACTTCACAAAAATGCAAAAGTGACTAACGAAGTGACGATTGACAATAAAAATTCCATTATATATATATGGCTCATTGGTCACATTTCGTCAAATACAATCCATGGATAATATAGACTACTAGAATGGCCATTTCAATATACAAGTAAGCCATATGGATTAACAACCAATTCATCATATTCCCTTTTGTGAAATGAATCGATGGTTTTCAGACGACCCATTGCTTGATTGCTACCTAATTTCGAAATTTTTACCAAATACCATGAGCAATTCTTCTTGGATAAACCATAAATAGGCAATCATTGAGAGATTACGAATTTAGGGATGAAAGGAAAAAATAACCTCAGGCCTGAGGGGCTTACGGCGCGCTGCCGGCCATCGCGCTGGGGAGGACTGTGGGCTACGACACCTGACATTGTCAATAGAGTTTTATGGACTAACTCATGTGCTATGTGCTTGAAAATGAGTGGAGTTAGGTTCCATATGAAGATCAAGTAACTTAAGGTATAAAGTTGCCAATTACGTTTTGTGGATTAACCCATGCATTTTGTGCTTGAGAGTGAGTTGGGGGTTAGGATCCATAAGAAGGCATAAGTTAAATTAAAATCCAATATGCCAAGAGTGAAGAATAAAGATTGAACTCTATATTTGATAAAGTTAATTCATTGAAGATGTCGGATACAAAGTTGTTTTCTATGACAAGACGGTAAAGGACAAGCAAATGGCTTAGCGCCGAAAGACCAAGGAGGTGGTGAAGAGCGAGTGAAAGCTTTGCGCCGGTATCATACGAAGCCATGGGAAGCTACAAGTGATTCACATCAATCACACGAAGAATCAAGAAGAAATGGAGTGAAGATGATATAAAAGTTGGTAAGCCTCTAAGTTTGAAGGAAAGAGATGGCACTTGAAGGTACTCAAAGGGTTAAAGTGGTTCAAATGAGTTTTATCTTTGAATTTAGTATAGGTTTGCCACACTATTAAGAGGGATGCAACATAGAGTTATTTGACGTGTCTCAATGCTTAAGAGTATCTAATTAACCTAAAGTGAACACCCACAAACATCGGATAGGGCTAACTTGAGAGTTCGTTTTAGGAGTTCAGTGCCGAAAGTGTGGAAGTGTCCAAATAGGGTTTCAGAGTGTTCCTAATTTTGATCAAATAGGTTTGTGATCATGAATTTAGTAGAGATGTGTATCCCTCTGAATAAGCTTTCCGTAGAGTCTAAAATTGTCGAAATTGGACATCATGATCAAAAGTTCTAGCCTTTTTCAGAAGGTCAATTCTATTGAACTCAGAAGTTCCTAGTGGAATCAGGAAGTTCAGGGTTGCCGAAACCTCCGGATGGACTTCCGAGTTAGGGTTCTCGGTTATGGTTTGAAGTTTTAATTTGAAAGCTCCAGATTGAACCCGGAAGTTCTAAGTTGAGGTTCTTGGTTTTGGTTTGAAGTTTCAATCCAGAAGTTCCGGGTTGGAGTCCTCTATTGGGTTTAGCTCGTGTAACCCAGAAGTTCCAGATGAATCCAGAAATTCTAGATTGTACTAACTTTTGGGCATAACAGTTAGTTTTTGATAATTGTTGGGTATAAATACCATGTCACCCCCTCCTTTGAGAGATGTTGGTGCTCCCCACGAAATATTCAAAGCCAAAGCCATATAGAGCTCTTGCCACTCCAATCCAGTGTGAGATTTTAGAAATGAAGTGAGTTGGGTTGAGAGATTGAGTGCAAGTGAGCCTAACTCTTATCTTGAGCACTCAAGTTCATCAGTAAGAAGTTCATCATCATGTTTGTTACTCTTGGAGCTCCTGGGTGGCTAGGCATCGCTAGCGAGCACCTAAGGTTGTGGTGTGCCGTGAGAAGTTTGTAAAGGTTTCAATTTCACCTCCGTAAGGGAAGAAATCAAGAGTGGAAACCAAGCTCAACTGTGACCAAGCTTGAGAGGAAAAGGTTTCAGAGAGACCTGACTCAAGTGTGATCGAGCCTCTCAACAGAGATGTAGGAACCTCTAGAGGAGGTGTCCGAACTTCGGAAAATAAATCATGTGTATCCTCTCTTGTTTTCTTGTTCTTGAGTTCTTGTTCACAATTTGTGCATATTGCTCAATTTACTTGTTCGTGTGAAATTAATTGTAGGTTCTCCGTGGATCTACTTGGAATCATCATTTGGAAGCGGGGCGCGATGGGTGACTGTCGGTGACATGGGAACCAGGGGTCTCCGAGTCCCGAGGCCAGGACAGCAGAGTGCCACGTGGCGCCCTCCCTCGGGGATTATTTCCCCGATGACCCGAGAAGGCCAAATTCCGGGAGAGGGTGCTCGGGGCCATGAACAGTGGTCCCCGAGCACCCGAGTTCCCCAATGACAAGAGAAGTCACAGTTCCGGGAGAGGGTGCTCAGGGACATGAACAGTGGTCCCCGAGCACCCGAGTTCCCTAAGGACCCGAGCAGTCAAGTTCCGGGAGAGGGGGCTCGAGGCCATAAACAGTGGTCCCCTAGCACCCGAGTTCTCCGAGGACTAAGAAAGGGCATATCCGAGAGAGAGTGCTCGGGGCTGTGAACAGTAGTCCCCGAGCACTCACAGTTCCCCGAGGGTCTGAGAAGTCCTTCACCGGTGGTCCCCACAAGGGCTCAGCGGTGAGGTGTCAATTGGTGAGAGGCCCAATGCTGCATTTAAGAGGGCGTGTGGCCTGTCACTTTCAACCACTCCCCCGCGCCTGCTGTCAGTCCCTGCCACGGTCTGGCAGGGAGGCGTGGGGATATTTAATGCGCGGGTCCCATTGCGCGTCATCCGACGTGCCTCGAGATAACGTCGCAGGGCTCGAGGCGTAACGTCTCCCGCCCTGCTGTGTCAGGCTCGCTCTGACCGGGCGGGCATGCGGGGCTGCCCGGTGGGCCCTCCCCGCTGAAAAGCGGGATGATGACGACAGGACCGGACCGGGGGGGGCGTTTTCAACCCTCCCCGTCATCTCAAGCTGCAGCCTATGATGGTTGCTTTCTATTTATGGTGCCTTGGAACTCGCACCATCCTTTCTGGGCACGCTACCCGCCCCGACGGGGTATAAAAAAGGGGTGGACTCCCCGGAGAAAAAAACTCTGGACAAAGTCTCACGACGGAACAAGCACGAACAGCAAGTCTCCAAGACCAAGACAAGATCACGAAGCTCTAGATTTAGACAAACATCCTTGTAACACGAGAGATCCTCAGAGAGACATTCCCTGAGCCTTTATAGCATACACACAGGAGTAGGATATTACGCTCCGTGCGGCCCGAACCTGTCTAAAATCCCCTGAGCATTTACTTCCTCCTGCATCCGATCATCCATTCCACCTGCATCTCATTTACTCCCATTCATTTCACATACGAGGTGGATTCAGAATCATCCCCCCGGCCGAATCTAGAAGGGGGTCCCTCCGGATCCCTGCTTGTGGAGTTCATCCTCCGACAGCTGGCGCGCTAGGTAGGGGGGTTGCATCTCTGAGTTCGCTTTGTTTTCTGCAGAAAAAATGGCAGGTGGACATCGCCTCTAACGCACCGGCTCCGACTCGAGCGAAGAGGTGGAGCCCATCGCTCAGGAGGCCCCAGTTTCTGCTGTTCCTCAACAGCAGCAGCGGTCAGCCCGTACGGCGCTCCCCTCCTATGGGGACAACGGCGCTCGGCCCAGCAGGGCCGCCGCCGCCGTCGTAGGTGGGCCGCCTAACCCTCAGAAAGCGGTAGACGCCCCTGCCGCGAGATCTACATCCGGACAGTGCCGGGCACCATTACGGCGCAGGCTCGCCTTCGGTGACGCCAGCCCTGGGAGTGCGTTGCTTGCGGCGCAAGCACTCCTCAGGCACCCGCCTGTCCAGGCAGTGGGGGAAACCCCAGAAGGTCGTTGGCTGCAGGAGGTGGCCGCCCTGGTGGGCACAGCTCACCGGCAGGTGCTGGCCGAAAGCTCCCGTACCACCTCCCGCCGGGGCGCAACCAAGGCCGGCCCATCCTCAGGTGGTGGCACAACCTGCCGGGGGGCCTCCAGGCGGAATGCCGTCCCCCTGGCCACAACAGGGGCTCAGGACCTCCATTTACACCTAAATGAGCGGAGGGCCGTCGAAGATGCGTGTGTCACCCTCGAGCACGAGGCCGAGGCAAAGGACCAGGCTTCCTCTATGCCGGGCCGTGACCACCGGGGTTCCCCGTCGCGCCGGTGTTCGCCCCCCAAGGGCGCTGCTCGCACCGCAGGATACGGCACAGACTGCCGCGCATTCACCAACGAGCTCCGTCGGGTCAACTTCCCCACGAAGTTTAGGCCAGAACTACCGGAGAAGTACGACGTGTCCATCGACCCCGTCGAGTTCCTCCAGATCTACACCACCGCCGTCCAAGCGGTGGTCGGCAGTGAAAAGGTGATGGCCAATTACTTCCATGTAGCCTTGAGGGGCTCTGCCCGCTCCTGGCTTATGAACCTACCCCAAGGATCCATTGGCTCCTGGGATGACCTCTGCCACCAGTTCGTGGCTAACTTTCAGGGCACCTTCACGCGCCACGGCTTGGAGTGCGACCTCCACGCCATGAAGCAACAAGAGGGGGAGACGCTGAGGCACTTCATATAGTGCTTTAGCCAGGTCCGCAACACCATCCCGCGGATAACCCCCCAGGCCATCATCGTCGCATTCCGGCAGGGCGTCCGCGACGAGCGGATGCTCGAAAAGCTAGGTACGCACGAGGTCGAAACCACCGCGGAGCTCTTCGCGTTGGCCGACAAGTGCGCGAAGGCGGCGGAGGCTTGGGCGTGGCATGTCCCTCGCCCTGAGCAACCCGCTGCCGACCAACCAAGTTCTTCCAGCTTCAACAGGCGGGAAAAGAAAAAGAGAAGAAGGCGCGATGCTGTCTCTGTCATACCGGCAGAGGGCCCTGACCGCAGGCCGGCACACCGGGCGGCTGCCGACAGAAGGCCCACTCCCGCGAGGGCTCCGGCTCCTGCGAGGGCTCTGGCTCCTCCGAGGACTCCCGCTCCCGCGAAGCCCGAGCCGAGAAAGTGGTGCGAGATCCACCAGACTGACTAGCACGACCTCACAGAGTGCCAGTAGGTCAAAGGCCTCGTCGAGCGATGCCAGAAGGAGCGCGAAGAGCGTCGCAGGGGCGGCGACGATAGAGCTGCACCCCAGAACCAAGAACTCTGGTTCCAGGAGCCCGAGCACACCGTTGCCTTCATCGACGGGGGCGCATACACGCCCTCCTCTCGTCGCTGCGTCAAGACCATGCGGCGCGAGGTATGCTCGGCCACCCGAGAACAGCAGCCGCAAGGCCCCTGAAGTGGTCGGACACCCCGATCACCTTCAGTCTGGCGTACCACCCTATGAGTACTGCAAGGTTGGGGTGACTACCTCTGGTAGTGTCCCCCACCATCTACAATGTAAAGGTCAGCAGAGTGCTTATCGATGGGGGTGCAGGCCTAAACCTCCTGTACCTGGAGGCATTTCAGAAGCTACAGGTGCCTTCCCGACGCCTGAAGTCGTCGCTCCCCTTTTACGGGGTGACACCAGGGCACACTCTGCCCCACGGGAAGGTTGAGCTGCCCGTCACATTCGGGAGCTGGGACAATTTCCGGACAGAGAACGTCATCTTCGATGTCGCAGAAGTCCCTCTTCCCTACAACGCCATACTCGGGCGCCCGGCGCTCGCCCAGTTCATGGTGGTCACGCACTATGCCTACCTCACGGTTAAGATGTCGGGCCCTGCAGGCCCCATCTCCGTGCCCGCCAAGACCGGCAGCGCCGTCTCCTGCGCCGAGCAGCTCTACTCGGCCTTGGTCTCTGCTCGGGCCGAGGTCGAAGGACACCCAGGGGGCCCGGGACCCTCTTCATCCAAACCCCGACTAGCCGTCGACGCCTCCATCCCTACGAAGGAGGTCGTGGTGGGTGAAGACTCGTCCCAGGTCGTCCGGATCGGTGGTGACCTAGGCGGCAAATAGGAAAGTGCGCTCGTCGCCTTCCTCCGGGCTAACGTCGACGTGTTTGCATGGCAGCCATCCGATATGCCCGGGATCCCTAGGGAGGTGATCGAGCACCACCTAGCTGTGCACCCCGACGCACGGCCGGTGAGGAAGAAGGTCTGGCGGCAGGCGCCCGAGTGCCAGGAGTTCATCCGGGAGCAAGTCAGCAAGCTCCTTGACGCTGGCTTCATCCGAGAGGTCCTCCACCCAGAGTGGCTGGCAAACCCAATAATCGTCCCGAAAGCCAACAGCAAGCTTCGCATGTGTGTCAACTACACCGACTTAAACAAGACTTGTCCGAAAGATCCTTTTCCTTTACCCCGTATAGATCAAATTGTAGATGCCACTGCGGGATGCGATCTTTTGTGTTTTTTAGATGCAAATTCGGGTTATCACCAAATCCGTATGGCCAAACAGGACGAGGAAAAAACTTCTTTTACTACCCCGGTGGGGACATATTGTTATGTCTCAATGCCTTTTGGTTTGCGCAACGCTGGGTCATCTTTCCAGCGGGCCGTGCGCATTAGCCTTGATTCGCAGGTTGGCCGCAACGTCGAAGCTTACATCAACGATCTCATGGTCAAATCCCGAGACCGCGCCACCCTGCTAGAGGACTTAACCGAGACTTTCAATAGTCTCCGCACTACCCGCCTGAAGCTCAACCCCGAGAAGTGCGTCTTCGGGGTACCCGCAGACAAGCTCCTCGGTTTCTTGGTCTCCAGCCGAGGAATCGATGCCAATCCGGAGAAGATCCGGGCCATCGAACAGATGCGACCCCCGGCTTGACTCAAGGAGGTCCAGCGTCTCGTTAGCTGCATGGCATCCCTGGGGCGCTTTATCTCCAAGGTCGGGTAGCAAGGGCTCCCTCTCTTCAAACTACTGAAGAAGACCAGTCACTTTGATTGGACACCGGAGGCCGATCAGGCTTTCCAGGACTTGAAGAAATACCTTACCTCACCACCCATACTGGTGGCCCCCTCTGAGGGCGAACCTTTATTGCTCTACGTCTCGGCCACTTCTCAGGTCGTGAGCACGGTGCTAGTGGTGGAGCGTGACGAGTGCTTGGGGCAAGGTGCTGGGTCCCAGATCCCAGCCGCCCCCCGAGCAGCCCTCAGTTCTCGGGGCTCCTCCCGAGCAGGGAGTTGAGCCCGAGACCTCGGCTCCTCCCGATCAGGGAGTCGAGTTTGAGAAACCGGTCGGCCCCGACTACTGCGCCGAGCTCGGGGGCTGTGACAAGCTCTCGGGCGAGGCCTCAGTCCGGGCCCGCTGTGTACAGCGACCGGTGTACTTCGTCAGTGAAGTCCTCCGAGACGCCAAGACAAGTTATCCCCAAGCCCAGAAGATGTTCTATGCCGTACTCGTCGCTTCCAGGAAGCTGCACCACTACTTCCAGGCACACAAGGTCTCGGTGGTAACGACATATCCACTGGGGCTGATCCTCCGGAACCGAGAAGGCACTGGGCGCATCATCAAGTGAGCAGTGGAGCTGGCGAAGTTCGATCTGCACTTCGTCGGTCGCCAGGCAATCAAAAGCCGGGCCCTGTCTGACTTCTTGGCAGAGTGGACGCCGGTCCCCGAGATCGACCATGAAGAGATTTCCGCGTATCCCGGGCAAGATGAGCCCGGGTACTGGGTCATGCACTTCGACGGCTCCCTCACGCTAAAAGGCGCAGGGGCTGGAGTGGTTCTCACCTCTCCAATGGGTGAAGTACTCCAGTACATCGTGCAGCCACATTTTCGAGCAACCAACAACATAGCGGAGTATGAGGGCCTCATCGCTGGCCTTCGAGCAGCAGTGGACCTCGGGATTCGGCGCCTGCTGGTCAAGGGAGACTCCCAACTGGTGGTCAACCAAGTTTCGAAGGAATACCAGTGCACGGATCCTCAGATGGCGGAAGTCAGGAGGCTGGATAGGCACTTCGACGGCCTAGAGATGCGGTACATACCTTGTTGCGACAACGCTCTGGCCGATGACCTCTCCCGCTTGGCCTCTGCCCGAGCACTCGTCCTAGCCGGAGCCTTTGAAGAAAGGCTCACACGGCCATCCATCCTGCCTGTCGACCAGGATGAAGGGGAACCCTCGAGCCTAGTTGGGGAAACCCAGGCAGCACCCTCAGTGGGAGGTCCCGTCAGGGTGCCGCTGCCCGGTGAGTGCGCTGCGCTTGCCGGTGGTTCTCAAGATGCCTCGTGGATTGACGAGATCCGAGGGTACTTGAAAGAAAATATCCTTCCCGGGGATGATGCCTCTGCGGAGAGGATTGCACGGCAGTCCAAACGCTATGCCCTAGTAGATGGGGATCTCTACCGGTACGGCACGAACGGTGTCCTCCTGAAATGCATCACACGGGCAGAAGGCAGTGAGCTCCTCACTGAGATCCACGAGAGCGAGTGCGGTGGCCATGCATCGTTCCGCACGCTGGTCAGGAAGGCCTTTCTGCAAGGTTTCTACTGGCAAACAGCTCTGCAGGACGCTTCCGAGTTGGTTCGGCGCTGCAGGGTGTGACAGTTCCACGCAAAGCAGATTCACCAGCCAGCTCAGGCTCTCCATACCATCCCCCTGTCATGGCCCTTCGCGGTCTGGGGGCTGGACATCCTGGGTCCATTCCCCCGAGCAATCGGGGGCTATGAGTATCTCTACGTCGTCATCGACAAGTTCACCAAGTGGTCGGAGGCTGTCCGAGTTGTCAAGGTTACCAAGAACATGACGCTTCAATTCATCTGTGGTATCACAAGTCGCTTCGGCGTCCCAAACAGAATCATCACCAACAATGGCACCCAGTTCACAAGTGCCCTGTTCGGGGACTACTGCGAGGACCTCGGCATCAAGCTCTGCTTCGCCTCTGTCGCTCATCCTCGGAGCAATGGGTAGGTTGAGCGCACAAATGCTGAGATACTGAAAGGGCTCAAAACCCGGACCTACGACGTGCTCGCGAAGCACAAGAAAGGGTGGATCGACGAGCTGCCTGCTGTGTTATGGGCCAACCGGACCACATCAAGTCACGCCACCGGGGAGACTCCATTCTTCCTCGTGTACGGCGCCGAGGCGGTCCTCCCCTCCGAGCTCACTCTCGGCTCCCCACGGGTGAATGCCTACTCAAAAGGCGAACAGGAACAGCGAAGACGCGACGACGTCGACCACCTGGAGGAGCGTCAGTGACGAGCCGCTGTCCGAGCAACCAGGTACCAGCAAAGCCTGCGGCGTTATCATCAGCGTCACATCCAAGCTCGGTCACTCGAGGTTGGGGATCTAGTTCTCCGACGCGCTCAAACGCACGAAGGAAGGAATAAACTGTCCTCTATGTGGGAAGGCCCTTTCATCGGGACCGGTGTCCCGCGACAAGGCTCATTTCAGCTGGCCACAGAAGAAGGGAAGTCGCTCCCAAACACGTGGAATATCGAATATCTGCGCGAGTTTTATCCCTAGGTGGATATGTTCGTGCTCGGGCCACCAGGCCAGGGGTCCCCCTGCCCAAGTTGGCCGGGGGCTACCACCAACCATGTAAGTTACATTTCTGTACAAAATTGTCAATATACACTCTTATTCTGAGCTTTTCTCTCTGGAATCTATATGTTTAATCTGTTTGGTGAGATGCTCAATTTGTGCGAGAAAACACGCTCTCTCATTTTTCTTGTTAATAAAAATGAATCCCAATCGATATGCGCGCAGGCAGTAGCTGCTGACTTAAGTCTGTTGTGGTAAGCTGTGGTGTCCGGTTGCATGGTAGTGCCCCGAGCACCGCCGAGCCTCTAGGGTTCTCGGGTAATCCTACCGCTTGAGCAAAAAGTGGTCGGGACCGCCTAGACCCCAGGGGCGGGATGTCGGTGCTCGGTCTGGCCAGTCCTACCTCGGGCGCCACCGAACCATAGGACCTCTTGGTTATGCCTCTGTCTGTACACTCCACCGGTCCGGGTATTCGAGAGGTCTCGGGTCAAAAACGAGAGCAATCTATAATAAGTACCGCACTAACAGAGCGCACCAAACAAAGAGTCTTTTCCTTTTTCTTAAGCTTACAGATCAATGATCAAGAACAAAGCAGCCCGGCCGCAAGGGCCTCTGTGTCCAGGGCGCTGCTCGAACCTACGGGGTCCTCAGGTAATCCTACCACTCGGGCATTAGTGGTCGGGACCGTCTAGCCCCTGGTTCTCTCACCTGCTTTCCAGTGCTCGGGCACTCCGTACGAAGGAACCAACGTTCCCGGGCGCCCCCAGCTCGAGGCACCTACCCCTCCTGGATTGGTCGGCCGGAAGGCTGACAGCTGTCCGGTGAGTGACTAAAGTCATATGAATTTTCCTTTCGTACATACGCAATAAACTATTATTCCCGAGTGATCCTTGCCCACGTGCTCGCTTTTCCGGAACGACAAAAACAGACAGCAGTCGGTGTACCGTACAGGCGGTGATCGCTGACCGAGGTCCTTTATGGTGGCCGTGGTGTTCGGCCGGCTTGGCAGTACCCCGAGCACTACCGAGTCTCTAGGGTTCTCGGGTAATCCTACCGCTTGAGGAAAGAGTGGTCGGGACCGCCTAGACCCCAGGGGCGGGCTGTCGGTGCTTGGTCTGGTCCGCCCCCCTCTTTACGCTATCTTGCGATCTTGCTCTCGTTTCCTTCGTGCTCTGGAGCCCTTAGAACTCCTTTAGGCGATCAGTGCGCTTCTCCTCCTTCCTCTCCACCGCCAGACAACCTCTGCTCCCGTCGAGATGCCGAGAGCCGGAGGAAGCCGCCGTGACAGGACTCCGGACAGCGTGTCTCCGGTCTGCTGACTGAGTGGTCGCAAGGCTGTCTGGCGGTTGTCTACATCCGGACAGGACTCTTGGTAGCATCTCGACAGGAGTCCCCATGGTTCGGTGGTGCCCGGGCTTAAGACGGACTGAACCGAGCACTGACAGCCCGCCCCTGAGGCCTAGGCTCCGGACTACTCGAGTGGCTCGAGCGATAGGATTACCCAAGGCACCCAGTGACTCGGTAGTGCTCGGGGCCCTTAAAAGCGGACCGAACACCACGACCACCACGAAGGACTTCGATCGGACATTACCGCACGTACGGTACACCTTTCTACGGACCGTTCTGTCGTTCTAGGAAAAAGTAGACTCACGGTAGGGTTTTGTGCGCGAGGAGATCATCTCACCGGGCGGATTAGAATACGAGGGCCCCCGAGGATGACTCGGGAACAAAATACTATTGAACACAAATTCATCTGAATTTAATCACTCACCGGACAGCCGTCGGCCCTTCGGTCGGCCGATCCAGGAGGAACGTGCACTCCGAGCTTGGGGTGCCCGGGGGCTTGGTTCCTTCAGCCGGGGCGCCCGAGCGTCAAGGGGCACGCGAGGAGCCCGGGGTCGGGTGATCTCGACCACTCATGCCCAAGCGGTAGGACCACCCGAGGACCCTTGGGGCCAAGCAGCGACCTGAGCATCGAGGCCCTCGCGGTCGAGCTGCTTTTGCTTTGATTGTCGACCTGTGACTTAAGAGAGAATAGGGAATTTCTTTGCTTGGTGCGCTCTGTTAGTGCGATACTTGTTATAGACTGCTCTCGTTTTCGACCCGAGACCTCTTGAATACCCAGACCGGTGGACAAGAGCAGGCAGAGGCATAACCCAGAGGTCCTATGGTTCGGTGGCGCCCGGGTATGACGGACCAGACCGAGCACCGACAGCCCGCCCCTGGGGCCTGAGCTCCGGACTACTCGAGCGGCTCGAGTGATAGGGTTACCCAGAGCACCCAGGGACTCGGTAGTGCCCGGAGATCAGCCACGACACCGAACACCACAGCCTACCACATCGGACGTAAGCCAGCGGCGGCTGCTCGCGCGGATACCGATCGGGATTTTTTTTTCAGCGGGGAAAAAGAGAGAGCGAACTTTTCTCGCACAATCGAGCATCTCACCAGACAGATTTAACATACGAAATCCAGAAAAGCGAAATGATTGCATATTAACACTTTCACTGAATTGACAATTTTTACAAGGTTGGGTGACTTACCCAGCTAGTGGTAGCCCCCGGTCAACTTGGGCGGGGGGGGGGGGGGGAAACCCCCGGCCTGGTTGACCTGAGCCGCGAGCATAGCCATCTACGGGTAGAACCTGCGCAGGTGCTCGATTTTCCACGGGTTGGGAAGCGGTTGCCCATCCTCTGCCGCCAACCTGAAAGAACCTTCTCGCGGGACCCCGATCACGGTGAAGGGACCCTCCCACATAGGGGACAGCTTATTCTTTCCTTCGCGCGACTGGACGCGTCGGAGAACTAGATCCCCAACCTCAAAGGACCATGCCCGGACGTGGCGTTGGTGGTAGCGTCGCAAACTTTGCTGGTACCAAGCCGCCCGGATGGCAGCACGCCGCCGGCGCTCTTCCAGGTAGTCGACGTTGTCGCGCCTTTGCTGCTCTTGCTCATCCTCAGAATATGCATGCACCCGAGGGGAGCCTAAAGTGAGCTCAGAGGGGAGGACCGCCTCAGCGCCGTATACTAAGAAGAATTGAGTCTCCCCGGTGGCGCGGCTTGGCGTGGTCTGATTAGCCCATAGCACGGCGGGCAGCTCGTCCACCCATCCCTTCCCGTGCTTTGCGAGCACGTCATAGGTCCGGGTTTTGAGGCCCTTCAGTATCTCCACGTTGGAACGCTCGACTTGCCCGTTACTCCGAGGATGAGCAACAGAGGTGAAGCAGACCTTGATGCCGAGGTCTTCGCAGTAGTCCCCGAACAGGGCACTCGTGAACTGGGTGCCGTTGTCGGTGATGATCCGGTTCGGGACACCGAAGCGACTGGTGATGCCGCGGATAAACTGGAGCGCCGTGTTCTTGGTCACATTGATGACTGGGACTGCCTCCGGCCACTTGGTGAACTTGTCGATGGCGACGTAGAGGTACTCATAGCCCCTGATTGCCCGGGGGAAAGGACCCAGAATGTCCAACCCCCAGACCGCGAAAGGCCATGACAGGGGGATGGTGTGAAGAGCCTGAGCTGGCTGGTGAATCTACCTTGCATGGAACTGGCACACCCTGCAGCGCCGAACCAGCTCGGAAGCATCCTGGAGAGCCGTAGGCCAGTAGAAACCTTGCCGGAAGGCCTTCCCGACCAGCGTGCGGAACGATGAATGGCCACCGCACTCGCCCTCGTGGACCTCAGCGAGAAGCTCGCCGCCTTCTGCCCGGGAGATGCATTTCAGGAGGATGCCTCCTGCGCTACGCCGGTAGAGATCCCCATCTATTATAGCATAGCGTTTAGACTGCCGAACAACTCTTTCGGCAGACGCCTCATCCCCGGGAAGAGACTTTTCCTTCAAGTACCCTCGGATGTCGGACATTCACGAGGCATCTTGAGAACATTCAGCAAGTGCAGCACACTCACCGGACGGTGGCACCCTGACGGGGCTTCCTACTGAGGGCACCGCCGGGGTCCCCTGCATTGAGTTCGAGGTTTCCCCTTCGTCCTGTTCGGCAGGCAGGACGGAAGGCCGTGTGAGTCTTTCTTCAAAGACTCCGGCAGGGACACGCGCACGGGAGGAGGCCAGGCGGGAGAGCTCGTCGGCCAGAGCGTTGTCACGGCGAGGGATGTACCGCAACTCAAGGCCATCGAAGCACCTCTCCAGCTTCCTGACTGCTGCCACGTACGCCGCCATTTGAGGATCCGTGCACTGGTACTCTTTGGACACCTGGTTGACCACCAGCTGGGAGTCTCCCTTGACCAGGAGGCGACGAATCCCGAGGCCCACCGCGGCTCGGAGGCCGGCGACGAGACCTTCATATTCCGCCATGTTGTTGGATGCGCGGAACTGCAGCTGCACAACGTACCGGAGTTCTTCACCCGTTGGGGAGGTGAGAACCACTCCGGCCCCCGCGCCTTTCAGCGTGAGGGAACCATCGAAGTGCATGACCCAGTATCCGGGCGCGTCGTGCCCGGGAAACGCAGAGATCTCTTCTGGGGCGACCTCGGGGACGGGTGTCCACTCTGCCACGAAGTCGGAGAGCGCCTGGCTTTTGATCGCCTGGCGACTAATAAAGTGCAGGTCGAACTCCGCCAGCTCCACCGCCCACTTGACAACTCGCCCGGTGCCTTCTCGATTCCGGAGGATGGGTCCCAGCGGATACGTGGTAACCACCGAGACCTTGTGCGTTTGAAAGTAATGGCGCAGCTTCCGGGAAGCGATGAGCACGGCATAGAGCAGCTTCTGAGCCTGGGGATACTTTGCTTTGGCCTCCTGGAGGACTTCACTGACGAAGTACACCAGTTGTTGTACCCGGCGGGCCCGGGCGGCGGCTTCACCCGAGGGGCTGTTACAGCCCCAAGGCTTGGCGGCGTGGTCGGGTCTGGCCGGGTGCCCGGGCCCGACTCCCCGGCCGGGAGGAGCAGAGTGCTCGGACTCGACCCCTTGCTCAGGGGGAGCCAAGTGCTCAGGCTTGACCCCCTGCTCGGGGGGAGCCGCGAGGACTGGGGAGTGCCCGGGGGCGGCCGGGAGCTAGGACCCAGCACCTGGCCCCGCGCACTCGCCGCGCTCCACCACCAACACCATGCTTACGACCTGAGGAGTGGCCGATACATAGAGCAGTAGGGGCTCGCCTTCGGAGGGAGCCACCAACACGGGTGGTGAGGTGAGGTGCTTCTTCAGATAGCGGAAGGCCTGCTCGGCCTCCGGCGTCCAGTCGAAACGACCGGTCTTCTTCAGAAGCTTGAAGAGGGGGAGCCCTCGCTCCCCGAGCGTGGAGATGAAGCGCCCGAGGGCTGCCATGCAGCCGGCGAGACGCTGGACCTCTTTGAGTCGAGCCGGGGGTCGCATCTGCTCGATGGCCCGGATCTTCGCTGGATTGGCCTCGATTCCTCGGCCGGCAACCAAGAAACCGAGGAGCTTGCCCGCCGGCACCCTAAAGACACACTTCTCGAGGTTAAGCTTGAGGCGGGTGGTGCGGAGACTGTTGAAAGTCTCGGTAATGTCCTCGAGCAGGGTGGCGCGGTCTCGGGACTTGACCACGAGATCGTCGATGTAGGCCTCGACGTTGCGGCCAACCTGCGAATCAAGGGTATTGCGAATGGCGCGCTGGAAAGAAGACCCAGCATTGCGCAAACCAAAAGGCATTGACATATAACAGTAAGTCCCCACCGGGGTGGTAAAAGCAGTTTTTTCTTCATCCTCAACGGTCATGCGGATCTGGTGATACCCAGAGTTTGCATCTAAAAAACATAAAAGATCGCATCCCGCGGTTGCATCTACAATTTGATCAATGCGGGGCAAGGGAAAAGGATCTTTAGGGCAAGCCTTATTTAGGTCGGTGTAGTCCACACACATGAGGAGCTTGCCGTTGTCCTTCGGGACGATGACTGGATTTGCCAGCCAGTCGGGGTGAAGGACCTCTCGGATAAATCCGGCGTCAAGGAGCTTGCTGACCGGCTCCCAGATGAACTCCTGGCGCACAGGCGCCTGCCGCCGGACCTTCTGCTTCACCGAGCGGGCGTCCGAGCGCACCGCCAAGTGATGCTCGATCACCTCCCTGGGGATCCCGGGCATGTCGGACGGTTGCCATGCAAACACGTCTGCGTTAGCCCGGAGGAAGGTGACGAGCGCGCTTTCCTATTTGCTGCCCAGGTCACCGCCGATCCGGACGACCTGGGTAGCGCCTTCGCCCACCACGACCTCCTTCGTAGGAACAGAGGCGTCGGCGGCGAGTCGGGGTTTGGATGAAGAGGGTCCCGGGCCCCCTGTGTAGCCTTCGACTTCGGCCTGGGTTGAGACCAAAGCCATGTACGTCTGCTCGGCGCAGGAAACGGCGCCACCGGAATCGGCAGTCACGGAGATGGAGCCTGCTGGGCCCAGCATCTTAACCGTGAGATATGCATAATGGGCGGCCATCATGAATTTGGCGAGCGCCGGGCGCCCGACTTTGGCGTTGTAAGGGAGGGGGAGCTCCGCGACGTCGAAGAGGACGTTCTCCGTGAGGAAGTTGTCCCGACTCCCGAAGGTCACGGGTAGCTCGACCTGCCCGAGAGGCAGGGAGTGCCCGGGCATTATTCCGCAGAATGGAAGCGACGGCTTTAGGCACCGGGAGGGCACCTGCAACTTTTCGAAGGCCTCCTTGGATAGGAGGTTGAGGCCTGCACCCCCATCGATCAGCACTCTGCCGACCTTGACATTGTAGATGGTGGGGGACACTACCAGGGGTAGTCGCCCCACGGCTGCAGTACTCGCGGGGTGATCGGCCATGCTGAACATGATCGGGGCGTCCGACCACCTCAGGGGCCTGGCGGCCTCCTCGCTCGGGGTTACCGAGCACATCTCGCGCCGCATGACCTTGATGCCACGGCGCGAGGAAGGCGTGTAGGCGCCTCCGTTAATGAAGGCGACTGTATGCTCGGGCTCCTGGAAGCCGAGCTCGGTGTTGCCGGGGGCGGCCTCAGCATCGCCTCCCCCGCGGGACTCGTCGCGCTCCCTCTGGCGTTGCTCGACGAGACTCCGTGAGATCGTGCCATCTGGTCTGGTGTATGGGGCACCATTTGCCTGGCTCGGGCCCTGCGGGAGTGGGGGGCCCTCGCTGGAGCAGGAGCACGGCCGGGTGCCGGGGCTCTTGCGGGAGCCGGTGCCCTAGCTGGTGCCGGGGCCCTCGCAGGGGCCGGGGCCCGAGGAGGGGCCCTGCCGGGGCCCTTGCGAGCACGGGCCGTCTGTCGGTGGCCGCCCGGCGTTCTTGCCGGCGGTCAGGCTCTTGGGCCGGCCTACGGGTGGGGCCCTGGGCCGGTTCGACCGGAGCGGCCTCGCGCCTTCTTCTCTTCTTCTTTTCCCACCTGTCAGAAAGGGAAGAACTTGGCTGGTCGGTGGTGGGGCGCGGAGCATGCCACGCCCGGGCCTCCGCCGCCTTGGCGCACTTGTCGGCTAGCGCGAAGAGCTCCGCAGTGGTTTCGATTTCGTGCGTACCTAGCTTTTCGAGCATCCGCTCGTCGCGGACGCCCTGCCGGAAGGCGACGATGACAGCGTGGGGGGCTATCCGCGGGATGGTGTTGCGGACCTGACTGAAACGCTGAATAAAGCGCCGCAGCATCTCCCCCTCCTGTTGCTTGACGGCGTGGAGGTCGCACTCCAAACCGGGGCGCGTGAATGTGTCCTGAAAATTAGCCACAAACTGGTGGCAGAGGTCATCCCAGGAGCTAATAGATCCTGGGGGCAAGTTCATGAGCCAAGAACGGGCATAGCCCCTCAAGGCAACATGGAAATAATTTGCCGTCACCTTTTCACTGCCCCCGGCCGCTTGGACGGCCATAGTGTAGATCTGAAGGAACTCGACGGGGTCGATGGACCCGTCGTACTTCTCCGGCAGCTCAAGGCGGAACTTGGAGGGCCATTTGACCTGACGGAGCTCAGTGGTGAAGGCACGGCAACCGGTGCCGTACCCCATGGCGCGGGTGGCAATCCTTGGTGGCGAATGCCAGCGAGCCGGGGATTCCTGGTGATCGTGGGCCGGGAAATAGGAAGCCTGATCCTCTGCCTCGGCCTCCTGCCGGGTTTCCCGCTGGCGCTCGAGGGTGACACGCGCATCTTCGTGGCCCCTCCGCTCGTTAAGGCGCGAGCGGAGGTCCTGGGCTTCGGACGCGGCCAGGGGGGTGGCGCTCCGCCTGGAGGCCCCCCGGCCCTTGCGAACGTTGCCCGTTGATGAGCCAGTTCTGGCAGCGCCACGCTGGGTGGTGACGCGAGAACTCCCGGCCAGCACCAGGCGGCGAGCAGTGCCGACCAGGGCGGCGACGTCTTGGATCCAGCGGCCTTCCGGAGTGTTCAGCGTTGCCTGGACAGGCGGATGCCAGAGGAGAGCGTGCACCGCAAGTAGCGCACTTCCGGGGCCAGCCTCGTCGAAGGCGAGCCTACGCCGCAGAGGCACCCGGCGCTGTCCAGAGGTGGACCTGGCGGCCGGGGTTTCAACCACCTGCTGGGGGTCGGACGGCGCACCGGCGGCGGCGGCGGCCCTGCTGGGCCCAGCGCCCTGGTCCCCTTGGGAGGGGAAAGCCGCGCGTGCAGATAGTGGTTGCTGTTGGAACGCAGCAGCGACTGGGGCCTCCTGGACGTCGGACAGCATTTCCTCACTGGAAGTGGAGCCGGAACGCTGGAGACGGTGTCCACCGGCCATTTTTTTCCTGCGGAAGAAAACAAACGAACAGATTCAGGGATGTTCCCCCTACCTGGCGCGCCAGCTGTCGAAGGATTAACTCCTGTCGCAGGGATCCCGAGAGACCCCTTTTTAGAGATTCGGCCGGAGGGATGATCCTGAATAAGTTCGTCGGAGAAATAAATGGAAGTGGAAGTAAATGCAACGGCTGGTGGTGGGGGATGATCGACCTAGTGCAAAGGGAAGTAAATGCACCGGAGTTAGACAGGTTCGGGCCCCACGGGGGCGTAATACCCTACTCCTGTATGGATGCAATAACTATCCTGAGGGTGATCCCTCAAGGATGTATCTGGTTACAAGAATATTGTGTCTAACTGAGAACTTGAAGCCCCTTGCTCTTGGGCAGGGACTACGATTTTTTGTTCTCGGTGCTTCTGTGCTCGATGCTTACGGTCTCTTCTTCGTTGGTTGCGGCACGGTCGACTGCTTGGGCTTGTTGATCCCTCTCCTTTTCTTCCTGTGCGCCGACCCTTTTATGCACTCGCCGGCCGTGACATGCCCCGAACGGGAAGGAAGGGGCACAAGTTCCAAGACGCCACGACTGAGAAAGGCGTCATCATTTCCTCTGGGCGAAGTGACTGGGGCGGTCGAAAAATGCGGCGCGCGTCCGGTCACTTGTCACTGTGGACGCCCTGGCAACGGGCGCCGTTGAGAGGGCCCACCGAGCAGCCACAGAGCCACCCGGCGTGCCCGCCCTGTCTTGTTCCTCTACCACGACAGGGCGGCAGGTGGAGCGCCTTGATCCTGGCAACGTTATCCTGAGATACACCGGATGATACGGGACGGGACCCGTGCAATTAATAGCCCCACGCCCCTCTGCCAAAGCATGGCAGGAACTGACGCCGTGGCGGGAGCAGTTGGATATGTCAGGCCACGCGCGCTCAATTAATGCGGCCTTGGACCTCTGACGGGCGGACACCTCATCTGTGGGCCCCTTGGGGGCCTCTCTGGGTCGTCGGGGAACCGAGTGCTCGGGGGTACCGTTCACCTCCCTGAGCACTCTCTCTCGGGAATGCCTATCTTTGTCTTCGGGGTACCGGGTGCTCGGGGGTACTGGTTACCTCCCCGAGGACTCTCTCCCGAGCATTCGCGCATGATCCTCCGGGGAACCGAGTGCTCAGGGGCTGCCACGAAAAACCCCGAGCACTCTCTCCCGAGAACTTTTGCACAGACCCTTCGGGGAACCGGGAGCCCAGGGGTTGCCACGCGCAGCCCCGAGCACTCGCTCCCGAGCATTCTCACGCTGGCCCTCGGGGAACCGTGCGCTCGGGGACTGCTGCGCGCGGTCCCCGAGCACTCTCTCCCGGAACTTAGCTCTTCTGATCGTCGGGGGACTAGGGTGCTCGGGGATGAGAGGGCACCTCCCCGAGCACTTTCTTCCCGGTACTTGGACTCTGCGGGTCATCGGGGAACTGGGGTGCTCGGGGACCAGAGACTGTGGCCCCGAGCACCTTCTCCCGGAACTTAGATTTTCCTCATCCCGCAGGAGGGACCTCGCGGGATGGTGACACGTGGCGGACGGCTGGCCTGGCCTGGCCTCTCCCACTTGGCCTCTGCCCGAGCGCTCGTCCTAGCCGGAGCCTTTGAAGAAAGGCTCACACGGCCATCCGTCCTGCCTGCCGACAAGGATGGAGGGGAACCCTCGAGCCTAGTTGGGGAAACCCAGGCAGCACCCTCAGTGGGAGGTCCCTTCAGGGTGCCGCCGCCCGGTGAGTGCGCTGCGCTTGCCGGTGGTTCTCAAGATGCCTCGTGGATCGATGAGATCTGAGGATACTTGAAAGAAAATATCCTTCCCGGGGATGATGCCTTTGCGGAGAGGATTGCACGGCAGTCCAAACGCTATGCCCTAGTAGATGGGGATCTCTACCAGTACGGCACGAACAGTGTCCTCCTGAAATGCATCACACGGGCAGAAGGCAGTGAGCTCCTCACTGAGATCCACGAGAGCGAGTGCGGTGGCCATGCATCGTTCCGCACGCTGGTCGGGAATGCCTTTCTGCAAGGTTTCTACTGGCAAACAGCTCTGCAGGACGCTTCCGAGTTGGTTCGGCGCTGCAGGGTGTGACAGTTTCACGCAAAGCAGATTCACCAGCCAGCTCAGGCTCTCCATACCATCCCCCCTGTCATGGCCCTTCGTGGTCTGGGGGCTGGACATCCTGGGTCCATTCCCCCGAGCAATCGGGGGCTATGAGTACCTCTACGTCGTCATCGACAAGTTCACCAAGTGGCCGGAGGCTGTCCCAGTTGTCAAGGTTACCAAGAACACGACGCTTTAATTCATCCGTGGTATCACAAGTCGCTTCGGCGTCCCAAACAGAATCATCACCGACAATGGCACCCAGTTCACAAGTGCCCTGTTCGGGGACTACTGCGAGGACCTCGGCATCAAGCTCTGCTTCGCCTCTGTCGCTCATCCTCGGAGCAATGGGCAGGTCGAGTGCACAAATGCTGAGATACTGAAAGGGCTCAAAACTCGGACCTACGACGTGCTCGCAAAGCACGGGAAAGGGTGTATCGACGAGCTGCCTGCTGTGTTATGGGCCAACCGGACCACGTCAAGCCGCGCCACCGGGGAGACTCCATTCTTCCTCGTGTACGGCGCCGAGGCGGTCCTCCCTCCGAGCTCACACTCGGCTCCCCACGGGTGAATGCCTACTCAAAAGGCGAACAAGAACAGCGAAGACGCGACGACATCGACCACCTGGAGGAGAGTCGGCGACGAGCCGCTGTCCGAGCAGCCAGGTACCAGCAAAGCCTGCGGCGTTATCATCAGCGTCACATCCGAGCCCGGTCAC
Source organism: Phragmites australis (assembly GCF_958298935.1). Classification (NCBI taxonomy): domain Eukaryota; kingdom Viridiplantae; phylum Streptophyta; class Magnoliopsida; order Poales; family Poaceae; genus Phragmites; species Phragmites australis. Next base: position 3,163,965 of record NC_084931.1, on the reverse strand, counting down.
TCGAGGTTGGGGATCTAGTTCTCCGACGCGCTCAAACGCACGAAGGAAGGAATAAACTGTCCTCTATGTGGGAAGGCCCCTTCATCGTGACCGGTGTCCCGCGACAAGGCTCATTTCAGCTGGCCACAGAAGACGGGCAGTCGCTCCCAAACACGTGGAATATCGAATATCTGCGCGAGTTTTATCCCTAGGTGGATATGTTCGTGCTCGGGCCAACCAGGCCAGGGGTCCCCCTGCCCAAGTTGGCCGGGGGCTACCACCAACCATGTAAGTTACATTTCTGTACAAAATTGTCAATATACACTCTTATTCTGAGCTTTTCTCTCTGGAATCTATATGTTTAATCTGTTTGGTGAGATGCTCAATTTGTGCGAGAAAATACGCTCTCTCATTTTTCTCGTTAATAAAAACGAATCCCGATCGATATGCGCGCAGGGAGTAGCTGCTGACTTAAGTCTGTTGTGGTAAGCTGTGGTGTCCGGTTGCATGGCAGTGCCCCGAGCACCGCCGAGCCTCTAGGGTTCTCGGGTAATCCTACCGCTTGAGCAAAAAGTGGTCGGGACCGCCTAGACCCCAGGGGCGGGCTGTCGGTGCTCGGTCTGGCCAGTCCTACCTCGGGCGCCACCGAACCATAGGACCTCTTGGTTATGCCTCTGTCTGTACACTCAGCCGGTCTGGGTATTCGAGAGGTCTCGGGTCAAAAACGAGAGCAGTCTATAATGAGTACCGCACTAACAGAGTGCACCAAACAAAGAGTCTTTTCCTTTTTCTTAAGCTTACAGATCAATGATCAAGAACAAAGCAACCCGGCCGCAAGGGCCTCTGTGTCCAGGGCGCTGCTCGAACCTACGGGGTCCTCAGGTAATCCTACCACTCGGGCATTAGTGGTCGGGACCGCCTTGCCCCTGGTTCTCTCACCTGCTTTCCAGTGCTCGGGCACTCCGTACGAAGGAACCAACATTCCCGGGCGCCCCGAGCTCGAGCCACCTACCCCTCCTGGATTGGTCGGCCGGAAGGCTGACAGCTGTCCGGTGAGTGACTAAAGTCATATGAATTTTCCTTTCGTACATACGCAATAAACTATTGTTCCCGAGTGATCCTTGGTACCCTCACATTCTAATCTGTTCGGCGAGATGGTCTCCTCGCGCACAAAACCGTGCCCACGTGCTCACTTTTCCGAAACGACAAAAACAGACAGCAGTTGTCGGTGTATCAGGAACCAGGGGTCCCTGAGTCCCGAGACCGAGCCGACCATCCGCCACGCGTCACCATCCCGCGAGGTCCGCCCTGCGAGATAAGAAGAAGCTAAGTCCCGGGAGAAGGTGCTCGGGGCCACCGCCTCTGGTTCCCGAGCACCCCAGTTCCCCGATGATCCGCGGAGTCCAAGTACCAGGAAGGAAGTGCTCGGGAGAGAGTGCTCGGGGCTGCACGTGGCAGCCCCTGAGGACTCGGTTCCCCGAAGGTTTCCCCCAGTGCTCGGGAGAGAGTGCTCGGGGCTGCACATGGCAGCCCCCGAGGACTCGGTTCCCCGAAGGTTTCCCCCAGTGCTCGGGAGAGAGTGCTCGAGGCTGCACGTGGCAGCCCCTGAGGACTCGGTTCCCCGAAGGGTTCCCCCAGTGCTCGGGAGAGAGTGCTCGGGGCTGCACGTGGCAGCCCCCGAGGACTCGGTTCCCCGAAGGTTTCCCCCAGTGCTCGGGAGAGAATGCTCGGGGCTGCACGTGGCAGCCCCCGAGGACTCGGTTCCCCGAAGGTCTCACCGGAGTGCTCGGGAGAGAGTGCTCGGGGTTACACGTGGCAGCCCCCGAGGACTCGGTTCCCCGAAGGTTCGCGCAAGATCGTTCGACGACCCAAAGGGTCCCCTCGTCGGGGTGTCAGCCAGTCAAAGACACGAATGCCGCATTTAACAGGCACGCGCGGCCTGACATCCTGATATCCTGACATTCTCAGCTGCCCACGCCCTAGTGTCAGACCGTGCCATGCTCTGGCAGGGGGGCGTGGGTCCATTAAATGCACGGGTCCCGTCCCGTTTCACCAGGGTGCCTCGGGATAACGTTGCCAGAATCGAAGCGCTTCGCCTGCCACCCTGCCCTGGCAGAAGAACAAGACAGGGTGGGCGCACCGGGCACCTCTGCGGCTGCCCGGTGGGCCCTCTTAATGGCGCCGGAGGACCTCCACAGTGGCGGGTGGTCGGATGCACGCCGCAATTTTCCACCGCCCCTGTCACTTCGCCAAGACGGAATGATGACGCCTTTCTCCGTGGCACCTTGGCACGTGCGCCCCCTCTTTCCCATTCAGGATAAGTCGAGGTCGGCGCGCCTATAAAAGAAAAGGATGGAGAATACATAAAACGACGCTCACAGCTCACACACACAGCTCACAGCTCACGACACACAACACACAACTCACGACTCATCCTTGAAGAATTCCGCCTCAGATCCGGAACCCCTCAAGAAGCACCCGAAGCCCAGATCAAAAGACGAAGAACCTCACAAACAAGCTCAAGCCAAGCTAGAACACGAGAGCCTCAAGCTCTCTGTAGACAGCTCACCCCTGTAACCAGATACATCCTTGAAGAATTCCCCTCAAGGATAGATATAGCACTCACACAGGAGTAGGGTGTTACGCCTCCGTGCGGCCCGAACCTGTCTAAACCCTGGTGCACCCATCTTTCTCGCACAAGGACGATCATCTCCCACCAGCCACTGCATTTATTTCCGTTCCCATTTATTTCCCAGACAAGCTCGTTCAGGATCACCCCCCCGGCCGAATCTCTAAAAAGGGGGTCTCTCGGGATCCCTGCGACAGGAGTTCATCCTCCGACAGCAGTCGGTGTACCGTACAGGCGGTGATCGCTGACCGAGGTCCTTTATGGTGGCCGTGGTGTTCGGCCGGCTTGGCAGTACCCCGAGCACTACCGAGTCTCTAGGGTTCTCGGGTAATCCTACCGCTTGAGCAAAGAGTGGTCGGGACCGCCTAGACCCCAGGGGGGGCTGTCGGTGCTTTGTCTGGTCAGTTCTACCCCGGACACCACCAAACCGTGGGGACTCTTGGTCGCATTTCCGCCCACACGTGTCTCCGGTTTGCTTGTTTGAGAGGTCGCAAAGTGGAAAGTGTTCACCGGTCATGGCGTGCTCCGTGCTGAATAGACTTATCTCCCGAGCAAGGAAGTTCGTGTCTGTGTCTCTTGACTTAGCAACTGCGGACTCGCGAGGGCTCGGGGGCTGGACGCTCGGGTGGTCCCACTACTCGTACGATGAGTGGTCGGGGCAACCTAACTCTCAGGGGAAGAAGGCCGGGCTAAGTCCGGCTAGTACCTCTTAGGACATCAAGCAAAAAGCAAACAATATCAAGACAAGCACAGTGGAGTTTCGATCCCAAAGAAAGCCTTCTATTATATTCAAAGAAACCGTTCTGGAGGGGATCACTCCCATATTTACAACATTCCAAAAACAAAAAATCTAAGTATCCGCAGGCTCCGGCGGAGGCGAAGTCGCTGCTCCTGTCGGTGCTCGGTTCCAGCTCCGGCTCCCGCATAAAACACGTCGCCACCTCGGCGGCGACGTCACGGAGGGCTTTCCGGGCGGCAGCTTCCTCGGCCTTGACCACTCCCTATCGGACCGGCTCCAATGGGAGGGCAGGGTCTCGGATGCGGTAGCAGGTGAGAACGTGCTCGGCCACCGCTTGGGCCAGAGCACGCCCCTCCCAGGACGCCAGCTCCTACACAGCGCCTGGAAGAGCCTTGAGGCGCCGGGCGATCTCTTCGAAGCCGAGGGCGACGTGGCCGGTCGTCTCCTTTTCCAGCCCCTGCTCGCCCACGTGCCCGAGCCCGGCTGCCTTCACGGATTTCTGTGCCAGCTGGAGGGTGTCTCGCATCATCATCTTCACGTTGGTCCACTCGGCGATAGCGGTCTCGAGCTCATCCTTGGCGATCCGCAACCGGTCCTCGAGGCTGGTGCCGTCGGCTGCGTCGGCAGTGATGCCCCTCGTGGGTGGGGCCTCGGCTTGAGCTCGCTGCAGCTGCTCGGCCCGGGCTGCGACGGCCTGCTCTCGGGCGGCCACGTAGGCCTCCCGCTTGGCGGCCAGCTCCTCCCGGACAGTGAGGGCCGACGATGCAGAGGCGGCCTCCGCCTCGCGCCGTGCAATCTGCTCCTCCCGGGCATCCAGATCCACCGCCGTTATCTCGACGTCAGTCTCGCGTACCGCGACCTCCTCCTCCCGACGAAGGACTTCGGTGCGGCAACGCTCGAGCTCGTCATTCTGGCGGGCTAAGTCTGCCTGGGCAGACCGCACGGCCTTCTCGCGCTTGCCGACCGCCTCCTCCCGAGACAGAAGCAGCCGCTCCCGAGCGAGCAGCTCCGCGGCCCGCCTCTAGGAAGCCTGGTCGCGCTTGGTCGCAAGCCGCTCCATGTGGCTGTCCTTCTCCTGCGCGGCGACGGCCTCGTCGCGTGTCTCCTCCAACGCTTCCCGCTCCTTGGCCACCTCGCGCCTTGATTTCTCGTAAGACGCGTGGGCTGAGGCGATACGGGTTTCCAAAAGCTTGCCGACCTCTTCCAGCCGCCCCCTCTCTTCAACCAGGGCGGGACGCTCGTTGTCAAGCTCAGCCCGCTACACCGCCATGGCCACTTCAAGCCGCTTGATGACCTCCCGAGCGCTTCCGAGCACTTCCGGGAGGGGTTCCGGGGCTTGGCTAGATGGTGGCCGGGGGCTGGGTCCCCTGCGCGCCCTCTCTGCAGAGGCGCTTGGAGTCCCCGATGGCTGCCGTGCTAGCACCACCCTCGCCGCGACCACCTTCACCGCGGCCACTCACTTCGCCCTCGGAGTGCTCGGGGCGAGCTCGGTCGGCGCTGGCTGCTCGGGAGCGGCCGCTGCCCTCGTCTCAGGGCTGGTCGATGCCCTCGGCTCCGGGCCTGCTGGCGCGCTTGGCTCTGGAACGGGCGTGCTCGGCCCAGGAGCGGGGGCTGGCCTTGGCTCCTCCGGTTGCCTTTGGTCTCCTGCTGGGTCCTTGGGGCGGCCTAAAAACAGAAAAAAGTTAGTGACAAGTCAACAACCGGGCAGACATGCTCAAGACAGAAAGGGAGCTTACGTGGACTTCGGCCCGCGGTACTGCCACCGGGAATCGGGGATCTTGAAGCCAGGGCCCTGCGGCTTCGGTCCGGGCTCTACCTTCCTCCTCTTCGATGGAGGGCTTTGGCCCTCGGGCCGTTGTGGGCCGACCCCAGCAGCTGCCTTGGAGCCTGCCTCTGGCGGCTGGTCGATTCAGGCACCAGCGTTGCACCGCCGGCTGGACCCTGGCCCTCGGGCTCCCGCGCCCTAGACCTGGCCTCCGTCCCGGACTCCGCGCCCGAAGATTGGCTGCCCCAGCCACCCTCCGTCGCGCCACCCGCCGCTGGCCATTGTCGCGGAGGTGATGGCGATGACGAGGAAGATGGCCAAGGCATGTATGCCCGGGGACGCTTCCCCTTGTCCCCTTGGGCCGCTGGTCTGCTGCCTACGGTGTCCCTGCCGCTGGCCTGCTGGCTGCTGCCTACGGCGTCCCTGCGACCGGCCTACTGCCTGCTGCCTGCTGCGTCCCTACCACCGGTCTACTGCCTGCCGCCGGTGGTGTCCCTGCCGCCAGTCTGCTGCTTGCCGCCCGCGGTGTCCCTGCCGCCGGTTTGCTGCCCGCTGCCTGCCTCTTCGTCCACCCCAGGGATTTGTATAGTCCCGGGGTTTCGGCGCCCTGGACGCTCCACCAGACCCTGAGCATCGAACTATGGCATAGACGCTTGCAGTGCCACCTGACCCGGGTCCACGCAGAGCGCCAGCTCCTCTCGGGGCAGGACCGCCCAGGCGAGGTCTTCAACGCCGGTCACCACCTTCAGCAAGGTCGCCAGCGCCCCCTTGTCCAGGGTCCCGTCCTCGCCGATATGGGTCCTCGTGATGTCGCCCGAGCCTGTGTACATCAAGGCGAAGCGGGCCTTTTCCCGCAAGGGGGCCAGACGACGGCGCAAGTAGTCGGCCACCACCATCAGCGAAGTTATCCCCGCCCGGTGTAGGTCATCGATACGGTTCAGCACCGGGCGAAGGCACTCATCTTCCGCGGGGGCCACCTCCCAGGTCGGCCTGTGGGGTTCCGCCGGCATCTCGGGCAGCGTGAGGCGGTCATGGAGACTGACATCGATGTAGACCTAGTCCCGGCGCCAGTCCTCCCATTTGCTGCACAGCACTTGCGGAATGTAGAGCTCGCCGAGCCCGTCCCGCAGGCGAAAATTGCAGCAGCCGACGACGTCCACCTCGGACGACCCCTTCTTCCTGGCCGCTCGCGGGACGAAGAAGTGTCGGAACAGGGCCACCGACGGCGGCACTCCCACAAACATCTCGCAGAAGTGCACGAAGATGGCCAGGATTACCACTGAGTTTGGACTCAGGTGGACGAGCTGGATGCTGAAGGTGTCCAGCACTTGAAGGAAGAAGGTTGAGAAGGGCGGTACCAGCCCGGCGGCGACGAAGGAGACGAAGATGACGATCCACTCCGGCCGACACGTGGAGGGCGGAAAGCTCACCGGCGTCACCACTGACGCCTCCCGCTGGCCGGCAGGCACCATCAGCTTGCGGACTTTCTCCGCCCCCTCCTCGTTCATGATGTGTGACTCCGGCAGCACACTGTCAGAGCTCGACTGGTCCCGACGGCTGCTATCGGTGGCATGGGAACCCGGGGTCCCCGAGTCCCGAGGCACGTGGCACCCTCCCTCAGGGATTATTTCCCCAATGACCCGAGAAGGTCAAGTTCCGGGAGAGGGTGCTCGGGGCCATGAACAGTGGTCCTCAAGCACTCAAGTTCTCCGATGACAAGAGAAGTCACAGTTCCGGGAGAGGGTGCTCGGGGCCATGAACAGTGGTCCCCGAGCACCCAAGTTCCCCGATGATAAGAGAAGTCACAGTTCCGGGAGAGGGTGCTCGGGGCTATGAACAGTGGTCTCCGAGCACCCGAGTTCCCCAAGGACCCGAGCAGTCAAGTTCCGAAAGAGGGCGCTCGGGGCCATGAACAGTGGTCCCCGAGCTCCCGAGTTCCCCGAGGACCAAGAAAGAGCATATCTGGAAGAGAGTGCTCGAGGCTGTGAACAGTAGTCTCCGAGCACTCGCAGTTCCCTGAGGGCCTGAAAAGTCCTTCACCGGTGGTCCCCACAAGGGCTCAGTGGTGAGGTGTCAATTGGTGAGAGGCCTGATGCTGCATTTAAGAGGGCGCGTGACCTATCACTTCAAACCACTCCCCCCGCGCTTGCTGTCAGTCCCTGCCACGGTCTGGCAGGGAGGTGTGGGGATATTTAATACGCGGGTCCCATCGCGCATCATCCGACGCACCTCGGGATAACGTCGCAGGGCTCGAGGCATAACGCCTGCCGCCCTGCTGTGTCAGGCTCGCTCTGACCGGGCGGGCGTGCGGGGCTGCTCGGTGGCTGCCCGGCGGGCCCTCCCCGCAGCACCCGCTGAAAAGCGGGATGATGACGACAAGACCGGACGGGGGCGCGTTTTCAACCCTCCCCGTCACCTCAAGCTACAGCCCATGATGGTTGCTTTCCATTTATGGCGCCTTGGAACTCACGTCATCCTTTCTGGGCACGCTACACGCCCCGACGGGGTATAAAAGAGGGGCGGGCTCCCCGGAGAAAAAAAAACTCTAGACAAAGTCTCACGATGGAACAAGCACGAACAACAAGTCTCCAAGACCAAGACAAGCTCACGAAGCTCTAGATTTAGACAAACATCCTTGTAACACGAGAGATCCTCAGAGAGACATTCCCTGAGCCTTTATAGCATACACACAGGAGTAGGGTATTACGCTCCGTGCGGCCCGAACCTGTCTAAAATCCCTTGAGCATTTACTTCCTCCTGCATCCGATCATCCATTCCACCTGCATCTCATTTACTCCCATTCATTTCACGTACGAGGTGGATTCAGAATCATCCCCCGGGTCGAATCTCAAAGGGGGTTCCTCCGGATCCCTGCTTGTGGAGTTCATCCTCCGACAGTGATCGACTTCAAGCGATGGCAATTCGATGGTGGCTTCAAGTAGTCGCCCGGGTGGGCTGGCAGTGGGGCTACAAAGTCGCTAGCTTCATGCCGACGATGTACTCCCCCTTCCGCCCTTTTTTTCTTTCTTTTGATCTTGTGTCAGTGGCCTTCGAGCCACCATGTACGGGGACGGTTGCCGTCGGTGGTGGTGCAGTGAGGCCACATGCTTCATGCCAGCGATGTGTTGTGCACCTCCCCCTTCTTTTTCCCTTTTTCGATCTGTGCAAGGAGGGTGGTCACGAGTTTGCTAGCTGGCGACGTGTTCCTTCGATTTTTGATCTGTGTAGAGACATCGGCCGCCGGTGCTGTCCGGCGGTGAGGTGGTGGCTACGGGCCCCACCAGCCGTGTTCATTGAGATTGGGCGCTACAAATCGATCGTACCTTTCAATCCTTGCGAGCGATTCATGCCATGTAAGGCATATAGGCTAGGTCATGACCTACCCGCTTGACGACGATGTTGATGCAGTGCAGATCAGTCGCATGCAGATTCGTTCAACTAGCTTTGTCTCCGGCGGAGCTTCTGTTGATAACGTGTTGAGAAACTGCTGCTACCGAGTGTAGTCTAGGGATTCCTCGAAGAACAAAAAAGCTGTCTATTCTTTATTCATCTATGTTTACAATGAGGGGCGATACCCCGTATATATAGTGTCAAAACCCCCTAAGAGATATAATCAAACTCTAAGGGTTAGAGACCTATTCTAAGAAGGCCAAATCTTTAAAGATCGAGACTGACCCAAATTCTATTGTAAAACTCTAGGTTTCCTAACAAGTAGGACGACGACGCCGGACTCGTGTAGGATGAATGAGGGCGTGTGATCAGATGTTTGCCACTTTTTCGTATGGGTGGTTTCATGAATTGCTACCATGTCTTTTTTTTTTTTTGGAAGGGTGAGGATTATATTAAAATTATGGAACAATACACCCCTTTTACATGTAGGACACTGACACTTGCGATACTCTTTTTCTTTCCCTATTTCGGAAGGGAGTAATCTTAATTTAGCGGACAATATTTTCTTCTAAGGATTGAAACAATTTCAAAAACTAGCCAAGGCTGATTTCCAGTGTGGTAATAACACAAGGGCCCTTCATGTCCTACTTGCGTGCACCCTCGGAAGCTACACACTTACCCTACTGTCTGTAAATTAGTCCCCCTCCTGATACCTTGCGTGCTCACCCTATTCTATCCCTGTCGAATCAACGGAGGCGAAGCAACCACCTGAACACGATGTTCGGTGAACACTTCGCTTCCGTTCATTCATCTAAAAATAATAAAAATAAGTGTGCTAGCCCTTTCTTTTTTATATAGTTCTACAACCTCTTGGGCTCTTGAAGACCACTGGGCTCTCCTTCCATTTCTGAAAAAGAACAATTTGGGCCTAAAAACATTTTAGGCCTCGAACCAGGGTACTAAATGGGCTGAGCCCAACCCTCGGAGCAGAAAGCCCATCACAGTACTAAATGGGCCGAGCCCAACCCTCGGACCAGAAAGCCCATCACGGGGGGCAAACCGGTGAATCCCGCAAACTAAAACCCTACCCCTGCTACTATATATAGTCTCCCCACCTCTTCGCTCACCCACTCTTGTCATCCCGGCGGCGGCGGCGCGGAAGGAGCAGCAGGCGCAGGAGCAGAAGCAGCAGCGGGCGGCGACCTACCCCGAGCTCGTAACCATGGTGAGCACCGCCGTCCCCTTCCCCGCGCCACCGCGCGCGCGCGCGCTTTCTGTTCCGTAGATCTGGTCTGTGGCCGCCGTAGAATCAGGCGCGTCCCCGCCGGCTCGCCGTGGATGGATGGCTCGCGGTGGGATTCGGCCGGCGGCTTGGGCTCGTTGTAGCTCGCTGGGTGGCTGAGGTTGGTTTGTTGCGTGGTGGTTTAGGGTTCGCCTGGTTGTAGAGAGTACAGCATCTCGTTTCCTCGAGCTTGCTGGGGAGGTGCTGATTTGTTCTGTTGTGCATTGCGCCACGGTATGGTCGTCAGATTCATGTGTGGGAGCTGATGTCTAGTACTACTTGAGTCTGGCAGGATTAAATATGTTGTTTTGTGGAATTTGGGTTCATGGGCAGGCTGTCAACTGTAGATCAGTTGCCGGTTTTATGGCCTGCTTTGCTCAAGAATTTATTATTGAGGCAAGGTTCGAAAGCAGAATCCTGGATGAAGTGCTTGTGATATGTCTCGCTTAAATTGTTGGTTGGATTGCAGGGCGAAAGTCGCAGGATGACAGGGGCCATCTGTAGTTATGGCCATGGTCTTTTCGGAATGACATGGATCTTGTTTAATTTTCCTTATTTCCAGTCAGACTAGAATGACACTGGCAATCACTAAAATCTTATGTTTCGTTTACAACGAGTTTGGCAGTTTGGATTTGTATTCTCACTGATATGTAGGGCCTGTTTGGCAGTTCTCCCAAAACTGGATTAAGGGGGAGCTCTGCCAACCAGCAGTTTTCAATTTTTAGCTCTCCAAGTGAATTCAGGGGAGCTCTGCCCAAAAAGTAGCTTCCTTGATTCACTTATCACATAGAATCACTTCCTCCATAGAGTTTACCCTAAATAATCACTTGTAAATAATCATATCATCCAGATAATTTGGATCGGGAGGAGCTCTACCAAACAGGCCCTTATGTCTTGTGAACGCTCTAGGTAGAATGATAATTTAATTTAAGCTACATGTTCTTGTTACGTAACGTTTCATGTGTTACTTTGATGTTATGCACTTCATGAGTCAACATTGGTGCTACTCCAGGTGGTTGATCTCTTATGTTAAAATGGGCTAATCAGTAAATCTTTTGAAATCATAGGTTTAGAAGCAGAACCTAGTTGTCATTGAGAGTTGAAAGTCAATAGGTGTTGCCAACAACTTTTGGAGGGCTGTTCTTTTTGTAGAACTTAAACAATAACGTATTGCATTTGATATTACATTTTGGGAATGTGTTGTGGCATACTGATAACTGTTTTTTATTACCTTAACCAGGCTAGGGGTTTGAAGAAGCATCTGAAGAGGCTCAATGCCCCGAAGCATTGGATGTTGGACAAGCTTGGTGGAGCTTTTGTAAGTCTACCAAATTTCCTAGCTTTGCACCTACAATACTCAAATGCTTCTAGTGTCCAATTGTCTGATATTTTAAGCATGTCTATTCCATAGGCTCCCAAGCCATCTTCTGGTCCTCACAAGTCCCGGGAGTGCCTTCCTCTGATCCTCATCATCAGGAACAGGCTCAAGTATGCCCTAACATACCGTGAGGTGATTTCTATCCTCATGCAACGCCATGTCTTGGTTGATGGCAAGGTCAGGACTGACAAGACCTACCCGGCTGGTTTCATGGGTATGCTCTGATCATTCTTCCGGTAGCAAGATACTCCAGACTTTGCTATAAAAGGCTATCTCCCTTTATCATTTAGTTGCTGATGTGTTGCATTCTTTTTGGCAGATGTCATCTCCATTCCCAAGACTAATGAGAACTACAGGCTTCTGTATGACACCAAGGGACGTTTCCGTCTGCACCCGATCAGGGATGAGGATGCTAAGGTTAGCTTAATTTGGCTCTGCAGCAGCTCTGTAGCATTTCTTATGTTGGCTGTAAGGTGTCTGTTTTGAAGTTGTCTGGTTACAATTTTGGTGAAGATATTTGCTTTGCTGGAGTTGTGCTTGATTATCTGCAATATTTGCAATCTATGCCTGCTGTTAATATGATAGTTTTGATTCTTTTGAACAGGAAAATGTTTGTTTTGCTTTTGTTGGATTATGCATGCAGTTTGTCAGTTAATCATTGTAATGTTGTTATAAGAATCTTAACATTTTCACCTAGTGTTCCTTTGTTACATTTTGTACCAGTTCGAATGTTGTTCAAAACTATTGGTCTCTGCATAGTTGAAATGCTGATTGCCATTGCTCTATGTGCAGTTCAAGCTTTGCAAGGTTAGGTCTGTCCAATTTGGGCAGAAGGGCATCCCCTATCTGAACACTTACGATGGCCGCACCATCCGCTACCCTGACCCTCTCATCAAGGCAAATGACACCATCAAGATTGATATGGAGACCAACAAGATTGTTGATTTCATCAAGTTTGACGTTGGCAATGTTGTCATGGTGACTGGTGGAAGGAACACTGGCCGTGTTGGTGTTATCAAGAACAGGGAGAAGCATAAGGGCAGCTTTGAGACCATCCACGTTGAGGACGCCCAGGGCCACCAGTTTGCCACCCGTCTTGGCAATGTGTTCACCATTGGCAAGGGCAGCAAGCCGTGGGTGAGCCTCCCCAAGGGCAAGGGTATCAAGCTCAGCATCATCGAGGAGCAGAGGAAGCGGGATGCTGCTGCCCAGGCTGCTGCCGCATAAATCATCTGAATGCGTGGTGTTTTGCTATAGCAAGTTATCTGAAAGGATATAGAACTATCTTCCCAGACTATCCTTTTAAGTTTTGCCTGTTGCTTGTTGATTCGCGAACTGATGTTTGCAGCTAGCTGTAATGCGACTATTTATCTTATTGAAGTGCGTTTTTAAGAACATCTCAACTTGTTCTGTTTACCTGTTGCTGTGGTCAAGTGATTCTGGGATTTCTGGATTGAAATTTGCCCTGGCCAATGTTGTTTGTTTTGTGCTTGTCTCCGTAGTCTCAAATACAGTTTCACATCAGTTACGCATCTCAAGCAAGAATGAGTTTTCTAATGTTTTGAGCAAATATCAAATGACTCGCAGTTCTTGTTTGAAAGAAATCTCTTTTGAAGATGTTGTCAATTTGTGTGCTGCATGGCTTTCAAAAAAAAAAATTGTGTGCTGCATGACGGCATCTAGGCGAGCTGGAAGAATCTGGCAATGGTGCCGTTGGCTCCCCTTGGGCAGGAACCCGCCGGGGATCTCGTTGCGCGAGCCGTGGAGGATGCGGAGGACCTCCGCCGTCGTGCGCTGGAACCCGAGCGAGTCCTCGCCAGCGCCGAGGATGTTGCTGATGGTGCGCCTCTCGGCGCCCTGCTGCCGGTCCAAGGCCCCGCCATCTGGTTGCGCCAGTCGGAGATCCGGCGGGTGAAGTCGGCGACGGTGTGCCCCTGGTACGGCGGGACGGCATCGTCTGCGCGCTGGTAGAGCAGCAGTCGGATCACCGTGTCCTGGCCGGCCTCCACCGCCAGGATGCTCGCCTGGAGATGTACGTTCAACAACGCCATGGATTCATTCGTCCTTGCAGCGAGAGGAAGGGACAGGAGATGAGAAGCTTTACCCGTTCGGAGAGGTAGTCCATGAGGGAGGAGCTGATGCCCATGGTGGCCGCGGCCGTGACGTGCGGGAGGATGTAGAAGGCCAGGAGGAAGCTGACGCTGCTGGCGAGGCGGTCGTCTCTGTTAGCTAATCGAGTCTTCTTAATGTCTATTTTTGTGTTTTATTGAGGTTCTGTTAGCACTTGTGTTTTTTTTAAAGAATAAACCAATTGACTTGATGCGCCATAGTCGAGTTCAGTTGCGTAAAACATATTGTCATTGGCAGCTCACGATCGTGCTGCTAGTGATGGGTGTCATGGCGCACGTTTTTTTTTTTATCACGTGAGTCTGCATGTACGTGCATTTGTTGCTTCATATTTGTATCAAGAAAACAGAAAATGTTGTTGCAGTTGCCGTAGCACAAAAACTCTGCTTCAGTTTACGATATGATCGTCCAGTTTCATGCCTAATTCCCAACAGTGGCATCAGAGCCACGGTTAACCGTCGACGATGTCCGACGATGGTTCTCTCTCCCCGAAGTCCCTTCCTCTGGTCAGGATCCGCATCGACGATGACGGCGAGTCCAATAGCCACACAGTTGGCGGCAATGATGGCTCAAGCGCATATGACGCCGCTGGGAGCTAGCAGGTGGTGGTCCAGAAAGTGGTGAGAGAATCGAGCGGCGCTTTGTCACTGCCCATGCTAACGAGCATGAATTACTCAAATTAGGCACTCTTGATGAGAGTGAACCTCCAAGCGCAAGGCACCTGGGAAGCGATCGAGGCCTGCATGGTGGATTATCACACGGATCGGTTAGCATTGGCGGCGATCCTGCGTGCAGTATCGTCGAAGATGCTCTAGTCACTAGTGACAAAGGACACGGCAAAGCAGGTGTGGGAGGCGATCAAGGTGATGAGGCAGGGGGTGCAGCGCGCCTGCAAGGCCAATGCCCAAAAGCTCCGCCAAGAGTTTGAGTCGATGAAGTTCAAGGACGGAGTGTCCATCGACGATTTCTCGATGCAAATTTTGGGGCTGGCCAATCGTCTTCGTGACCTCGGTGACGAGTTGCTAGATGAGAAGATTGTCCGCAAGTTTCTTCATGTTTTGCCTAGCATGTTCTCGCAAGTCGCGATCTCAATCGAGACCCTGCTGGACATCAAGAACATGTTAGTGGAAGAATTAACCGGCCGGCTGCGCATTGTCGAAGAGCAGTGCATGTGCATCGAGGTGAACACGGGTGGCAAACTACTCACTGAGGAGGAGTGGCTTGCCCAGGCGAAGAAGCGAGGGCAAGGAGAACGGTCGCAAGGAGGTGACCAGAACGGCGGTGGGCGCTGTGGTTTCAAGCCATGCGGCTGTGGGCGCGGCGGTGATCGCAGCCAGGGTGGCTAGGATAGCGCACGTAGGGAGGCCCGCGTGACCGTTCCAAGGACAGATGCTTCAATTGCAACCTTTATAGGCATCATGCCAAAGAGTGTCAGAAGCCATGATGTGAGCACAACCAGGAGGCTCATCAGGCAAGTGCTCAGGAGGATGAGTTGGCACTATTGTTGATTGTCTGTTGTGATGACAGAAATGACTCTCATCAGAATTTGCAGGAGGTTCATCTGAATGAGCAAAAGGTAATTCCTCGTACATCTGAGAATTGTGAAAGGTATCTCGATACAGGGGCAAGCAACCATATGACTAGATGCAAGGAGGCGTTTGCATCAATGGATGAGTCCATTCAAGGTTCAATGAGCTTTAGTTATGGCTCGCTTGTGCAGATCCGAGATAAAGGGGATGTGATGTTTCAGTGCAGAGATAGTGGGCACCGGGCGTTAACTGGTGTGTACTACATACTCCAATTGTGCAACAGTATCATAAGGATTGGGCAATTGGATGAGAATGGGTGTAGAACTCTTATAGAAGACGGAAACCTTGAGATCTTTGACTCAGAGAAGAAGTTGTTGGCTCAATTGATTGTGGTCCCAACCGCCTATATAAGCTGAAGCTGAATCTGGCAAGGCCAGTGTGCTTGCTGGTGAAAGGGAATGACACTGCTTGGTTATGGCATGCTAGGTATGGACACTTGAATTTCAGACCGCTGCGAAATTTGAGTACCCAGCACATGGTTGATGGCATTCTTAGCATTGATCATGTCGAGCAATTTTGCAATGGATGTACCATTGGGAAGCAGCATAGGTGCCCATTTCCAAAAGCCACAACATACAGATCTGAGCATAAACTAGGATTCTTCCATGGTGATTTGTGTGGCCTGATCACTCTAGCCACCCCAGCAGACAATCGGTATTTTCTATTGATTGTCGATGATTGTATTAGATGCATGTGGATGGAGGTATTGAGGTCCAAAGATGAAGCACTGGAAGCCTTCTAGAAGATTATGGCTGCTGCAGAGAATGAGCAGGATCTAAAACTGAAAGCTTTTCGGTCAAACCGAGGAGGAGAATTCAATTCTCAATATTTTAGTGATTATTGCATTGAGCGGGGGATCAATCGCAACACCACAACACCTTACTCCCCACAACAGAATGGTGTTGTGGAACGTAGAAATCAAACTACGGTTGAGATGGCTCGAAGTTTGTTGAAGAGCATGAACATGCCTGGGCTCTTTTGGGGTGAGGCGGTGAAGATTGCAGTTCATTTGTTGAATCGAGCACCGACAAGGAGTGTAGAAGGTATGACTCCATTTGAAGCTTGGCATGGTCGGAAGCCTAAACTAAGTTATATATGCACCTTCGGTTGTGTAGCTCATGTAAAACATGGTGGGCTAGGGACAACTAAGATGAGCGATGAGCGATAGATCAATACCTATGGTATTCATGGGGTATGAAGAAGGCTCCAAGGTGTATCGAGTATATAATCCCAACAACAAGAAGTTGTAGGTCACTAGAGATGTTATATTCGAGGAGAACAAGCCATGGAATTGGGAGATGGAAGAGCATATTTCTACTAGAGGTGTTGCAGGAGGAACTTTACAGTGGAATATGTGACTGAAATTCCATACACGCAGGAGAGATCAGTGAGTCAGGATATAGAGCTGACAGGCAACCATGGGACATCCTCTTCTGGTGTTGTATATGATGATACTGGTTCTCCAATTGCAACATAGACACCTGCTGAAACTCAAATTCAGTGGGTAACTCCTCCAGAGGCGTCATGAACCTTAGATGGAAGGATACCTCAGCATAGGATACTGGGAATTTTATATGATACAACACAATCAGTAGATGGTGTTGAGTTCAGTGGCTTATGCCTGTTAGCAGCCGAAGAACCAATTAATGTGCATTAGGCATTGAGAGACAACTGGTGGAGAGGAGCCATGAAACAAGAATTGGAGAGAATTAGGAGCAACAACACATGGAAACTGGCATCATTGTCGGCTAGACACATAGACATTGGCCCCAAATGGGTTTTTAAGGCCAAGAAGAACCCTGAAGGGGAGATAGTTAAGTACAAAGCACGATTAGTGGCCAAGGGATATATTCAGAAGCAGGGGGTGGATTTTGAAGAAGCATTTGCTCCTATGGCACGCATGGAAACCATGTATTTGTTGATTGCTCTAGAAGCTCAAATTGGTTGGCAGATTCATCACATGGATATAAAGTCAGCATTCTTGAATGGTGATCTGATTGAGGAGGTATATGTACATCAACCACCCGGGTTTACCAATGAGTAGCATGCCGACAAAGTGTATAGCCTTCATAAATCACTCTATGGACTCCGACAGGCACCACGAGCATGGAATTCAAAACTTGATGCCTCGCTGATCTCTCATGGTTTTTTGCGCTGCCCATTAGAACATGAACTGTACCGGAGAGTGAAAGGAGATAATTTACTGCTTGTTGGTGTTTATGTTGATGACTTGATAATCATTGGATCAAGTCTTATGGACATAGATGATTTTAAGGCACAAATGTAAGCTCAATACAGTATGAGTGATCTTGGGTTGTTGAGTTATTACCTTGGAATTGAAGTGAACTAGTCAGGTCAGCCACTAAAGATAAGCCAGTGCAAAGAGAATCCTTGAAGAAGCATGAACGACTGATTGCAATTCATGTGTAACACCAGTAGAGAAAGGACTGAAGCTAAGCAAGAAGGATGGTGCAGACTCTATAGATCCTACTCAATACAGAAGCATTGTATGAAGCTTGAGGTACTTAGTTAATACGAGGCCTGATCTTGCACATGCTGTTGGAGTGATAAGTAGGTTTATGGAGGCACCATCAACACAACACATGGCTATTGTGAGCCATATTTTGAGGTATGTAAAGGGCACTGTTGATTTTGATTGCGTTTATAGAGCTGTTGATTACTGTCAAGAGCTAGTTGGGTACAGCGACAATGATCTAGCAGGTGATCAAGATGATCAGAAGAGTACTACAGGTACTATCTTCTTTCTAGGTGACAGCCCGATCACTTGGACATCATAAAAGCAACAAATTGTGGTTATTTCTTCGTGTGAAGCTGAATATATAGCATGAGCTACTGCGACTTGTCAAGCAATATGGCTGAGCATGCTGTTAGCTAATCTGAAAGACACAGAGCTTGAACGTGTCAAATTACTGATCAACAACCAGGCTGCAATTGCACTCAACAGGAATGATGTGCACCATGACAGAAGTAAGCATATTGATGTTCGTTATCATTTTATTCGTGATTGCATTGATCTGGGACAGGTGCATGTGGATCATGTTACTACTCAACGTCAGTTAGCAGATGTTATGACAAAAAGCCTTGGGCGTGTTCGATTTTAGGAGCTTCGACACCAGATTGGAATCAGATGTGTGAAGGACTGAGGTTCACGATCAGGGGGTGATTTGTTAGCTAATCGAGTCTCCTCAGTATCTATTTTTGTGTTTTGTTGAGGTTTAGTTAGCACTTGCGTTTGTTTTTTCTGTTAAGATTGAACCAGTTGACGTGATGCGTCATAGTCGGGTCCAGTTAGAGTCTAGCGTAAGATATGTTGCCATTGGCAGCTCACAACCGTGCCGCTAGTGACGATTGTCATGGCGCACGTTTTGTGGATCTCTGAGTCTGCATATACCTACATTTGTTGCTTCATATTTGCATCAAGAAAATAGAAAGCACTGCTGCAGTTGCCGTAGCACAAAAACTCCGCTTCAGTTTAGCGATCAGATCGTCCAGTTCCTTGCCTAATTCCCAAGAGTCTCTGAGGTCGATCGCCGGCCGCGGGAACCCGCCTACGGACTGCCTGGTCGCTCTGCACACATCGCCATTGCCATCGTCCGGAGAACTAGGATGAGCCAAAGATCATGTCACTCATGGCGACATGACCATTCTAGCATGGGTCGGCTTGTACCTGACGTGGCAGACTTCCTGGTAGCCGAGATCGGCGGCGACCTCGGTGGTGCGGAAGTCGAGGCTAGCCCTCCTAGCCCCAATAGGCGGCAGCCCGCCTGTGGAGAGGTTGCGGTCCAGGAAGTCGATCGCCGCGGCCTAGCGCACAGTGGAGGAACCACTCGGCCTCGACGAACTTGGCGTTGAGCAGGAACTGCAGCTGCTCCATGTCGCTCGGGTACACGGCCAGCGCGCCGCGTCGCGGCGCCGTCGGGCGGCACCGCGGGTCGTCCGCGCCGGCGCCTCCGCCTGGCACGACGTTGGCCGGTGCCGGCACGACGAGCCGCAGGAGCATGGCTGCGAGGAGGAGGATAGCGTGGCGCGCGCGAGCCATGGCCGGCTGGTTTGGTTGGTTGGGAGAGGAGTCAGCTAGCCTCGTGTGTATTTGTATTGTGGGGCTACGGTTAGTTAATTTTAGTTAGTGTGGGTTTACGAGGGGAATGAGGTTAGCAAGCGATTTGGCAAGCCATGAAATGCTTGTGTGGAGAGGGGTAGATTGAAATCACATATCAAAAGATCGAGGAAAATTCAATAAAATTCAAATGGTCATTTATATTTCCCCCCTTTTTAGTGACATTTTTCCTGTATTGGGATGGGCCGATAAAAAGCTCGATTTATTTCGAGCCGAAAATCTGTGCGAAGGCACGTCCCTGGGCAGTTGTCGAGCCTGCATATTTTGTCTGAAATCGAGCCAGGCTGTCTAATCAATTCACATGAAAAATAATTAAATGAATATTTTGGGCTAGGCCCCGGATATTTTTGGCTCGACAACCTCTGCCCAGACCCGTGAATAAGCCTCATTGGGCCAAGCTCGGGATGGACTTCAAGCTCGAGCCAGGCCTGGGTTGTTTTGGGCTCGACAACCTCAGGCCTGTGAATAAGCCTCGTTGGGCCAAGCTTGGGACGGACTTTGGTCTTGGGCCAGCCTCTCGCCAAGCCTATGGTGTTTTGGGCTAGACAACCTCTGCCCTAACCCATGAATAAGCCTCATTGGGCTAGGCTTGGGACGAATTTTGGGCTTGGGTCGGGCCAGGCTTCATATGCTCATGTCTGTTACAAAGTGAGCTATTTGTTCCAAGATTCCCCGCAGACCACATTTTTTCTCTTTTTTTTTTCTTCTAGTTTTCTGCCCCAAGCCTCCAACATCAATCAAATCAACCCAATCCTGGACATGAACTAAGCTGACTTGGAAAATCTATCTTGTCCAGTTGAGTTCAAGTTTACGCAATTGATTCTACTAGAATGTAGCGCATGATGGTGCAACCGTCGATGCTCCTAGCCGAATCTTTTCACTGCAACAGTCGCATGTAAGCGGGCACAAAAGCTCTTTTCTAGCTCATTTTCTTAACGAGCGAGCTCTTGAGCTTCTCGATTACATCGTTAGACTCGATATATGTGACAATATTGAATTTTGTGTTCAACAATATAGTGATATTATCTGGTTTGACCAAGCTTAACTTGCCACTAACCTATAAAGCAAGCCTAAGTATACATAAAAACTATGTTAACATCTATGTCTCTTTGTATTTATTGAACTATATTGATATTTTTTTTCATGTCATCTTAATTTATTATTTTAGTATTATTAACATGGTTAAACACTATTAAGGTGTGTAATCTCACCTACACTCTTGACATCGAACTTAAATTACATTCAGCTCGTGAGCTAAACGAGCCATCTCAAAAAATTTAATAAATTGAGCCGACCTTATTTTTTTAGCTCAGTAATCTTAACAAGTTAAGTCGAGCTAGCTTGATATCCAATCAAGCCTTAATAAGTCGAGCCTTAACAAGCCGAGTTACTAAGTTAATCCACCTAATCAGTCATAGTATGTTGAAACAACTAAGTAACTCAACCACACTACTCGCTCTTACCGTTTTGCTATACATCCTTGACAATATTATTGAAAGTCGTTTTGATTAGAGAGCTTGATTTTCTGTCAAAATGCTACTAGTTGAGTAAAATTTTGTCAGAGAAAGTGAAGACTGCCGAGTTGGCAAGGCACGCAGCCAGTAACTTGTCCATGACGTTTTCTACTGGAGTTAGGACAGCGTATCCACGCCGTCCATCGGATCAGATCCAGTTGCCTTCCCTCCTCTCGCTCTAGGGTTTTGCAGCGCCGCCGCCGCGACCTTCCCATGGCGTCCGCCGCCGCCGTGACGCTCGGCGGCAAGGGCGCAGCGCTATCGCCGGCAGCCGTCTATGCCCTCTCATCCGGCCTCGCCGCCCCCGACATCGACCCCTCCGTGCTGCAGCGCCTCTCCACCCGCGCCCCCTCGCCGCAGGAGACCCCCGCGTCCCTCCGCGCCCTGGCAGCGCTGGCGCCGCCGGAGTCCCGCGCTGCCGCTGCCGTGCTGCTCAACAAGCTGCTTCTCACGGCCGCGGACTCCCCCTCCGCGCTCGTGACCGCCGCCACCGCAACGGGCCTCGCCGGCTCGCTCGACATCGCCGCGGCGCTGCCCCCGGGCTCCCGCGACGAGGCCGCGGTGGCGGCGGCCTCCGCGCCCGTATCCGTCGCCCTCGCCGCCATGATCGACTGCTGCGCCGCGCCGCTCGCCCGCGTCGCCGACGCCATCGCGGCGCTGTCATGCGAGGCCGCGCGCGGGGACGCCGCCGCGTTCGACGTGCCCGCGTCCGGCGATGGGCTCTCATCCAAGGACGAGGCGGACGTCGCCGCCGACATCAAGATGCTCATCTTCGGCTCCAAGCTCGTCGGCAGTGCCGGTGGCGCTTCGTCTTCCTCGTTCGCCAAGGTTCCTTCCGTGAATGGGATCTTCCGTGAGGTGGTGCGCGCGCTGCACGCCAGGGTGCGGATCGAGCTCAACGCTCCGGTGAAATTGGGGAAGAGGGATGCTGGTGAAATTGGGGAGGGAAAGGAGGAGGCTTTGGTGGTGCTGGCAACGCAACTCGCGAGAGCAGTTCAGGCAATGTGCAAGCTAAGCGTTGCACGGGCAAAGCTCTGCGTGGAGAAGAGCATTGATGATGCTGAGCTCCGGGAGAAGCTTACTGGTGGCATTGACGTTGATTTGAAGGGAATGCTTAATAGGGTTATGATTGAATCAGATGCTGTCTCGGTCTTGAAGGGGGTTTACAACCACTTGCTCAAGTTCAGGGACTTTCTTGCCTGGGAGGCAGCTGTGGCCATGGCGGCAATTGAAATGGACAGCTCAATTGAGAAGCCCCAAGCTGGTGTCGAGAATGAAGCGGGCAGTTCAACTGAGAAGCTGCAGGCTGGTGGGGAGAAATCAAAGGGTGACAAGAAGAGCAAGAAGAAGAAAACGTTAGGGAAGGGTACTTCTGCTGTACTGATGCTGCTTAGGGATCATGTAACAAATGGAAATTATGTTCCTTGTGTGAATTCTAAACTGGTCGCTGAGTGGGGAACCACGCTCTCATTGCTGTTTGATCCGAAGTGTCCCAGATTGGAGTCCCTTGTGGAGAAGGTGAAGGAGATTGTAGAGAGCAATGAAGTGAGGAGATTGCCTAAAATACCTAAGGTGGGGATCATATTATTTGGATACGGTGTTGTTTTATTAATATGGTCCAATTATTGGCACCTAGACTAGTAATGTTCCTTTTTTATGCTTACTCCTGTTAGGGTACACGTGACTTTGGGAAAGAGCAAATGGCGATAAGGGAGCGCGCATTTTCAATTATAACAGGTGTATTCAAGATGCACGGTGCTACTGCACTTGATACACCTGTATTTGAGCTGAGAGAAACTCTGATGGGCAAATATGGTGAAGACTCGAAGTTGATATATGACCTTGCTGATCAGGTATTGTTCAATGTCCTCTTACACTTTCGGTTGGTGAATGGGCATCATTAGCAGAAATACCCCATTCATGTTTGATTTGTTGTGTATTGGTTCTTTCTACTTATCATATGAAGTTAAGGATAGCATTGTCAGTATTTGGGGCATTCAACCTCTCAGCCATTCATTTGTTGCATTATTTTCCTTAGATTATGTCCTTATAAATTTTGTTTGATGTCTTACCATCAAATAACATGCAGGGTGGTGAGCTGTGCTCTTTACGGTATGATTTGACTGTTCCATTTGCTCGGTATTGTGCCATGAATAACATAAGCACACTGAAGAGGTACCAAATAGCGAAAGTATATAGAAGAGATAACCCATCAAAAGGGAGATATAGAGAATTCTACCAATGTGACTTCGACATTGCTGGTGTATACGAACCAATGGAACCAGATTTTGAGGTTATCAAAGTTTTGACTGAATTGCTGGATCAGCTGGATATAGGCACATATGAGATAAAATTGAACCACAGAAAGTTGCTTGATGGAATGTTGGAGATTTGCGGTGTGCCTCCTGAAAAGTTCAGAACAGTTTGCTCGAGTATTGACAAGCTAGATAAGCAAACATTTGAACAAGTGAAAAAGGAACTGGTAAGCATCTGAACTACCTATTTTTGTTTCAGCAGAGAGAATTTTACTTGTTTATTTTGATCTTGCTGCCTTGATGTGGATATATTGATCATAGTCCTAACTGTTCATTGTGTTAAATTAGGTGGATGAGAAAGGCATATCAAATGAAACTGCAGAAGAAATTGGAAATTTGGTGAAGACTAGAGGACCCCCTTTGGAAGTTCTGCTGGAGTTGAGAAAGGAGGGTAGCAAGTTTATGGAGAACAAAGAATCTGTTGCTGCATTGAATGAGCTGGAGATTTTATTCAAAGCTCTAGATAAAGCAAATGCAACAGACAAGATAGTTTTTGATTTGAGCCTGGCTAGAGGCCTTGATTATTATACTGGTGTTATATATGAAGCTGTGTTCAAGGGTGCCACACAGGTTAGACATATTTACTTATCAATGCACATTGCTTGTTAATTTGTTAGTGTTCTCATTATCCAAAAACATTCATATTAATTCACTCAAGACCTTGGAAGTTGATGTATTGATTTTTGATTTATATCTAATTATATCATCTGAAAACACATCGCTCTAGTTCTCTCAACTGACTTGAGACCTTGTTAATTGTTTTATTGAACATTGATTTATATCTGAATTATATCATTTCATTACTTTTTATCTGAAAGTATACCCCAATTCCATCTTTAACTCAGCGACGAACTGAAGACCCTTTTGTTGATTCTTGTACTAACCATATTTTGCAATAGGTTGGCTCCATTGCAGCTGGTGGCCGGTACGACAACCTAGTCGGTATGTTTAGCGGGAAGCAAGTTCCTGCTGTTGGTGTCAGCCTTGGAATAGAAAGAGTCTTTGCAATCATGGAGCAACAGGAGAAAGAAAGAAATGAGGTACAGCTCAATGCTCATCCTTTTACCCTTATTATTTCAAGGGGACTTGCAGTAACAGAGCAATTGGTCTTGAATTACAGGTGATCCGGGTGACCGAGACAGAGGTGTTGGTTTCAATTCTTGGGAAGGACCTTGTACTGGCAGCGGAGCTTGTGAGCGAACTGTGGAATGCTGGGATAAAGGCAGAGTTCAAGCTCACTACCAGGGTGCAGAACCACATAAAGTATGCGACACAATCAGGCATTCCATGGATGGTGCTTGTTGGTGAGGCCGAGATGCAGAAACAAAAGGTGAAACTGAAGGACATTAGAGCCAACCAGGAAGAGGAGGTTGATAGGAAGGATTTTGCTCAGGAGCTGATAAGAAGATTCAAGTAACCCCCAGGGGAAAAAAGGTCTTTAGATGTAGACATGGTTGAGGCGTGTAATACAATGATCTCAGATTTTTTTACATCCATTTTGCTTTGTGAGATGATGCAAAAAATCAACATTGGACCATTTTGATTTAAATTGGTGGGAGTGTTTGAATTGGCTCCATATGTCGAGCTGCTTGGTGTAACCAATCAAATCCATGAATTAGAATACATTTTACTGAATCAGGCCTCAAATTCTGATCCATAAATGCATAACATAGACGACTCTTCTGATCTAGTGGAACATTTTTTTGTTTGTACAAAGCTCAAACGAGACATCTTGAATCGTAGCGAGCTGGCAAAATTGCATGTTTCTATCTGCTGCGATTCGGAACAGCATCAAAGCCGGCAAGTACTGTCATTTCATTTCTCAAACAGGACACTGAGATACTGACAACTGTTATAGCTTATTTCTTATTATTGGCAAGTAGAAATATCCAAAATGGGGAAAAAACAGTTACATGTATAGATACATTCCTTTTAAGTCAGTCAGAAAACCTTGCAATACAAATCGTACAGCATACGAGGATGAGATTAGAATTCTACTCGATAATTCCCCGCTTTGCGCCGCCCACCGTGTTCTTCAGCAGCATCGCCACTGTCATCGGGCCAACGCCTCCTGGGACTGGAGTCAGGTAACCAGCGACCTTGCTCACCTCTGCGAAATCCACATCACCGACAAGCCGATACCCAGACTTCCTGGTAGGGTCGTCAACTGAATTCGTCCCGACATCAATAACAGCAGCGCCTGGTTTGATCCAGTCTCCTTTGATCTGACAACCAAGAAAACAGCACAGTTAGTGCTGGCCCATGAATTCCAGGATAGTGTGTCATACTGAGAATTTGTAGCAGTAGAGCCACATACCATCATAGCCTGCCCAGCTGCTGCAATGACTATGTCAGCTTCACGGACAATGCTTTGCGGATCAGGGGTCCGTGAGTGCACAATTGACACTGTCGCATCTGCCTTCAGAAGAAGCAGGGATACAGGTAGCCCGACAATGTTGCTGCGGCCAACCACAACTGCTCGTTTCCCTTTAACGGTAATTCCGCTTCGTGATAGGAGCTCCATGCATCCCTTCAAAGGAAAACCGATACTATGGCTAAGAATTGCGAGTGACAAGGACTCGTGTTTCTATTGTTGTTGATGAGAAATGGCACGCTTATTGATTCAATACCTTAGGTGTACACGGTATGAACAGCGGCTCTCTACCTTTCATTGCAAGTTTGCCAATATTGAGAGGATGAAACCCATCGACATCTTTCTCAATGTTGATCTCGTTCAATATCTTCTCTTCATTGATATGCTTAGGCAATGGAAGCTGGACGAGGATGCCTGGAACAAAGCACATAGCTATATAGTCAATAGCTTTCCTTCATAATTTGGAACAAGGATTTGATTATATCACACTGTTGTAGCCAAGTAACCAGTATTTCAAAACATAGATAGAACAAGACATAAATCAACCTGTTGTACTAGCATCAGCAAACTAAACTCGTTGGCTTTTCTAGGAACCAAAGGGGGGCTAGAGACAAACATAATACAAAAAGCTACCCCGCATTGAATAATAATCAACTGCATAATAATGGAAATGTCTTGCATTCTGACAAGAAAGCTGATATTTCAAGTACAGAAAGCAAATATGTTTGAACCATAGCTTCACCCTTTTTCAGTTCAAGCAACATAATGCTTTCTCTCTCCATGGCAGAATCAATTTGGTGTTTCACGTTTGAGATTGCCAAACAAAAATCTCCTATGTTCTAACGGAATGAGAAACACAAACTACAAGTTTAGCAAGAATAGGCCCACAGGAAAAAGCCCTTAGCGTTAGCTAGGCACCCAAATGAGAACATTAAGGTGGTGTTAACTCGGACCATCTGCCCCCTTTACATATCTGTGCAACTTGAAATACCTAAATTCTGATGGCCAATCTAGTGAAGTTATACTACGAAACTCCGCGGCCCAGCCAAACCAGGAGTGGGATTGAGATCTGCATCCCCTGGCTTAAGTGATAAACCACATTGCAGTTAATGGAGACCGTTGTCACTAACTACTCTTTCCAGATACAGCAGTGACAGCGCACCATAAATCCAGAAACGAACAGACCCAATATAGACAGAATTGGGGCCAAATCCGCTGAATCGCAAAATCCGGAGGCCAGGGGATCCCACCGTAAAAGAACGGTATCACCATGCATCATCATCAGAGAACACAAGTGAACATCTAATGTGTGCCACTCACATGGAATCTAACTATCAGCTAACAACTTTCTCCACATACATCCAATGTGTATTCAAGAAGCAATGCCTACATTCATTCCTAGCACAATCAGAGTGCGATGCTTAAGACTAACAACAGAGAACACAAGTTTACCCAGAAGAAGGAAAGGAAAAAAGAAGAGGGAGGCGGCACCATGCACGGTGGGGTCAGCGTTGAGGCGGTGGACCTCCGCGACGAGCGCAGGCTCGGAGATGTCCTCGGGGAGGTCGACGTCGAGGGAGCGGATGCCGACCTCGGCGCAGGCCTTGCGCTTCATCTGCACGTAGGTCTGAGAGTCCTTCCGGCTCCCCACGATCACCACCGCCAGCCCGGGCACCTGGGATGGGCAAGGAAGGCACTCACTCATCAGTCACTCCCGAGCCCTCGATCCAAGAACCCACCAGCCGCCGAGAAGAGTGGGGGGCTTACGAAGCCATGGGCCGAGGAGAGCGCGGCTACCTCGGCCGCGACCTCGCGGCGGACGTCGGCGGCGATGGCCTTGCCGTCGATGATCTGTGCCATCTCTCTCTCTCTCTCTGATGCTGGTGGCGAAGCGGAGGCGAGTGGTGACGACGACGCTTCCGGATGTGTGGCGGGTTAGGTGAGCGTGGGCCTCTGGGCTTACATGGGCTTTCTTGGGTTGGGCTTACATGGGCTTTCTTGGGTTGGGCCTAAGATTTGAACAGATTCTTGATAGATGGACCTCACCGTTCTGATTTCTGAATCCATTGTCAAGGGGAACCTTGAAGATCATCTCTCTCTCTCACACACACACACAAAAGTGAATCTTGAAGAAACTGGTGCATTCAAAGCTACAGGGATACAAGTTTTATTTTTCTAGGTTATTGGTTTGACCTAAAATTAAAAAAATAAATTAAAGATTCACTCACACCTAATTAAATTAAAAAATGAACTAAGTGATAACCTAGAACTATCCATTGAGTATCTACTTACATCCCTAGCTGCTAGTGACCAAACCAATACAAACTAGAAACCAAACTCTATCACTTGATCCACCTATATTTATGTGTTTATTGCTCGATGATGGACTTTCATATACATTTTATGAACAGGAATTTCGTAGAATTTTCGCAATGAACAATTCAACCTTCCTTAAGAACAGGAAAAAATTCCCCGGGTTTCAAATGGGATTGAGTTGATTCCGGCATTCCACCCCGCAATGTGAATCTCAGATTGTTCTTGCCATATCACAGTTGATTCCTCCTAGTGCATGTTCTTGGCATGTCACAGTTGGTCCATGGATGAAGAACCAATGATGCTATGGATATTTGGTGTGTACAAATCCAATTGCTTATGATAGAGACTACAGAGAGTGTGGGTTCCGTTTCTGATTCTTTTTTATGTTGTTGAAGGGTAGGGAGAGAAGATGCTACCAAAAATGTACCCAATGAGGGTCGAGAGAGGATCAAGCATGCAGTACCACTGCCAGGGATATGATGGGAATACTACTATGGAGACTCATGCATCAATCTTCTCTGGATTCTTTTCTCCACTTTCTAGATAGTGCTAGAGGGATCACATGAAGATCTAGGGCAACATTTGGACCTGAATAAACATCAAATTAGTTAGTCATAGTGATTATGCATATCTTTTGCATTATGATAACCAGCACCTCAGGAACATCTGGGAGGGTCCAGCAATGATTAGGGGTTCAACTCAAAACAAAGTTCTCCAAGATCTTTCTTTTAAATAATGTCATGAGGTCTGTCCTTCTTAAGAAGAAGGAAGTGGGCATCCGTGCACGAACCTAAGTAGGTATGATGCTTGACGGCACCTCTACAAACCATGCAAGTGCTTGACACCAAGTTCTCAAAGATCTTAGGTCTTATTTGTTTAGATTTCTACAAGCTATGGTTTCTTCAGAAGCTTGTTTCTAATATAAACACGTCTAGACTTATTTTGGCTTCTCATGTTTCTGTAATAGTAAATATTGCTTTTGATTCTTAGAAACCATAGCCAAAAAATAGCAAAAACAAACTGTTTGAGCCACCAGAAGTGCTCAAGTCCAAACAAACATGCCTTAGTTCTTTTTTAATTCACAAGGTAAAATTTATGCAGTGACATTTAGTCTTGATGCTTGAGCTTTACAATTGAATCTCCTTCATTTTTAATCTTCACTCCAAGGCTCCAACCTTACAAATCAACTCATTTAAGCAGCAATACGCATAGTTGCCACACTGAACCTAACATATCCATTCTAGAATGTCTTTATCACTTTATTTTCCCCCTTTCCTTTTCCATTTTCTGAGATGAGAATATGTTGATTGCTAAGCCTTGATGCCATTATCAGATAAAAAGATGAAGCATGGAAACGGGGCCTCCCTTGAGAATCAGCCTGTGGAGATAAGTGCGGAGGGAAATAAAGATAGAAAAGTTCCATTTGACACCAAAATGGCCCAGGTCAACAAGACATTGAATTTATTTTTATTTTTCTCTTCTACTATATAAAACACGAGTTGATTTTCACGTCGCATTATCTCCTACTCTTCACTCATATAATAAAAACTCATAAAATTCGAATGATTTACTCACTTCTACCATCCACCTTTATCATCTAATCTCACCGTCTATTATCGGTACCTATATGAGACCTGTTTTACTAATAATAATAAATAAAAAAATTAGGAGGAAAATTAATGGATCAAACTACGATACCACTCCTGACATATTGGTTTAACGATGTTTCTATAATGTATGTACATCTTCATACCTTATGCTTGATATTATCATATTCGGTATGTTTTCATTATACCATACGAACATTTAGCTGGTTTATTTTTAGAAAGGACACAAGGAACAAGGACAAGGCACATCCATGCATGTACCTGGCCATGTAGTCATGCATTGCCTGCACAAGGGCACGGTGAAAACAATTGACACACATCTAAAGCTAAGTGCTGCAAGATTTTTCAGATACCCTTTTGCAAAATTTCAGGTGATCCATCCATCCATCCTACGAGTCAATTCCCTGAACTTCACTGAAAAGGGTCAGAAATAAAGGAGGAAACAAAAGTGAGATACATGACATCAAATCGTACCTTGGTGATCAGTGAGTAATCCAACGGCAGATTTGTATTCTCAGAGGTTGCTTTGCTTTCGTGTACCACGCTCTAGATGCATATGTACTGGATGCATATATATTAGTAGTAGCTAAAGCAATCCTTATGCTTGATTTCAGATGAAAATAATAGCATCAAGCATAAATTTAAAATATAAAAATATGGATACGTCATAGGAGTACCGTCGAACGAATATATTAAAAGTAATACCGTAGTTTGATTTCATATGTGATCCAAAAAAGAAGATATTATCCATTAATTTTCTCCTATTTTTTATTTTTATTAGTAAAAATGTCACATATACGTAGCTGGTAACAAGCCAGTGGGCTGAGGACAAATATGGATGAAAAAATGGATAAATTATTTGAATTTTAAATGCTTTTATTAGATAGGAGGATAATAGAGAAAATATATGACGTGTGAAAAAACTCGTGTTTTATATAGTAGATATATACGACGAAAGACCTATATATTACTTCATGTGTAACCATGTGTCTAGATTCTTCAGAAAAGCTCGAAGATATATCCTCTTGACAGAGCTTGATTCATCAATATCGCTGGTTGGTCGATATATTAACCCTGTTTATATAGTTTTTTTTAGCTTTCCTCTAAAAAGTCATAAGCTATCTAAACGGTTGGTTTATGTCCTAATTTCTGTGCTTTTTGGCTAGTTGAGGAAACGATTATGGCTGAAATGAACTGAAAGCTGAGAAGCAGTTTTTGGTTGGTTTTTCTGGTTTTTTGTGTGCTGAAAAGGTAAATATTTATTATAAAAATTAACAATCAAAATTTAACTGTCACAACTGATTCCTCGGGTAACCATAAGTTTTAAAGCTATAATCTATCCAAACGGGTCGTAAGTTCATCTCTAGGTCAGCAGCAAGTCGATGCATGCAGAAAAAAAGTCAGACAAGTATGTCCTCTATGGTGCGATACAAAGATTGGGTTCTACTCCGGTGGTGGGTTCGACTCATGTTGATGCCCGTAAGACCATGATTCACTTTTCATTCCTCACTGGAGATGACCTAAGTTTTGGTTGAATCTGCAGTGTTATCTTTTCGAATAAATGAATCCGGTAAAACCAGGTTTCAAATCGGATGCCCAAGACTGCCTGAAATCGAACAAACACTAGACCTTCGCCTTCCCTTTGCATTTAATTTGGGGTGCTGAGCTTGCTAATTTAGTGTACAACCCTGTACTTAGTGGCCTTGGTTTGGTCAGGAGACTAGTTAACTTTTAAGCCTATAATATTAGTAGGTGGTTAGGGAACAAACAAAGCCAAGAATCCGTTCAAGAGAAACGGAGAAACACAGGACAAAGAGATTGTACCTCTCATGGGGAGGTGTTCCATTTTTCAATAGAAAAATCCAGGTCTGCAGTACCATGTCACTGTGATATTCCTGTGTTGTTTCTTACTGGTGTTGTGTTGCCTTGGTGGAAGAACATTGGAAAACTGATGTGGGTAAGCCTTCTCATTGTTGCTTTCTCTTCTGAAGAATCTTGTCAACTTTCTAGACATTGGGCTCTGCAAATCATGCTGGACTCAAAATAGTATCTACTCATTAAAAAAAGATATGAAAAGGAAAAAGATAGGTAGTACATAGTACTAATGTGGTAATTTTGCAAAACATAGGGGAAACAACACAATTTCTTTGGAAATCATATTTACAATGAAGGTAATGTGTTCAAACCCCATTGTAGCATTTTTCCCCTCCTAAAACGGGGTTTCCCCTTTGGTAATATGCATTTATCCAACGAAAATCAAACAATAATGTCAAAAACTGGACATACAAAAACTTGAAAAGAGTTTCAAAACCCCCTCAAATTAATACCTTTAAACTGAGTGTAAAGATACGTTAGGCAGTGCTTAAAATACCTACCCTCAAGTCCCATAGCAGCTTTCTCGGACTGTGGCCAATCTACTTAAGAAAACATTTTAGATCAGTTTGCTTTGTAAGCTTGAATCCACCAAGATTTGGGCCTAGATTTGACTAAACAAGCTGTGAAATTGGATTTTGGTACCATCATTTGATTCTTGCCTCTTTTTTTCTCATCACCTTTCCCCTTTCCATCTCCAATCAATCCATTCTTTTAAGGTCCCTAGAGACCGTTCTAAGCACGTAGATTAACTGATTAAGAAGGTACAAAGGTGTTTTTTTAATCAAAGCTCTCCATGCATCTTTGAAAGGCTTAAATATTGGCCTCTCCGAGTAATTATTAAACCTGGTGAGGTGCTCTAAGACTCATTAGTGGCTTGAAAAGTGCCTTTCTAAGCCACCACCTCCATGCTAATGCAACCGTAAGTCACAAATTATGATATGTTCTTATTCAAATACTAACAATATATTTGAAAGGTAAAAACACATATTTTGAAAAAAAATCACCTTATGCACATAATTAAGGCCTAGTCAGAAACAACAAACTAGATGGAGTTGGTCCATTCCAACATCTTGCACTCTGGTTTCCTATGACTTGACTAGGGGAAAGTATCGAAATAGCTCATTTTTTAAAAGAAAATAAATGCACAGATTCATACTCGAAGTAGCTCATTTTCTTTCTCAAATCAGGATATGATATGCAGATGAATATATCCAAAAGATAAAGTTTTTTAATCATATAGACAATCTTTGTATTTTCTTTCTTCCCTTAATTCACAGCCACGAAATAGGAGAGCCTCATATTCATCTTCCTTCTCTTCCTCCTCCTTTTTCCTTTCTTTTTCCTCTTTCTCTTCTTCTTTCTTTTCCATGCTAAGAATTGAAGGGACCCCGTTGGATCTGTCACGGCTTACAATCAAATGTCGTCCACTTTTTTTTCCTACAAAGAAGAATTTTCATGTGACATCTTGAGACTGTCTTCAATGCATATCAACAGAGACAGCAGTTTGACATTCCTCTTTGACATGCAACGAATTTATTATTATTCTGCATTATTCTAGCAAATAGAATATTCTAGTCTTGCAATTGGAGTATTTATTCTTTGCAAATTGCCCATTGGCCAAGCTTCATACCGATCGGCCGGCATACGTATATGCCACGTTGCTGTCATTATCCATCACTTGACAATGAAGAAGGTTTGGAGCCTATAATTATTGTATATCTTGTTTGTTGTACTCTCTCAGATCATAAATACACGACATTTTAGATAAGATCTAATCAAACTTTTAAAACTTTAACCATCAATTACTTTATAAATATATTCTAGTTAAAAATAATAGTCAAAAGTATGTATCGATGATCACAATATATCTAAAATATCAAGTATTTTTTACTGAAGGGAGTAATTCATCTAAACTAAGTGCTGCATAATAGCATGTTACATTCATTTTGCATGTGAGGTTGTGAGGCTAATTAGTGGGGCAACAAGGCATGTAATTTTTTTTGTCTCATTTGTTGAGTATGGCTTATATACATGATACTATTTCTAATACATAGTTTTCAAACTCTATAACCCAAGATATTTATGTATTGACAACTTTTGCAATCCAAACGGGGACATATAAGGAAAAAAAAAATACCATACAGAAAGGCTCAACATGATTCAACTCTCTAGGTGCCGTAGTCATTTTTTTTTCATATAGGCGTCGTAGTCATCTTGTCAAATCTCATATGTCTCTTTCGGATCCATATCTTCTGACTTTGCTTCGGCAAAGTCACATGTGGTACAGTAATTCGTGAGTGCGTGAACTATAGTAGTACTGTATCACTAAAATTCTGACCATACATTCGTGATCTGGCGGTCGAGTAAACGCGAACTACAAATTACTGTAGCACCTAGCAAAATAAGAGGATATGGATCCCTCTCTTTATGGGCCATTACGGTTGTTTTCTTGGCGTGATTTGTAGCTTGTTTTCTTGGTGTGATTTGTAGCGCTCCACTTCAATATACGCTCAAGTCGGTGATTTACCCTCCGTTAATTCGTCGAGAAAAAATAAATCAAATGACGCTTCCATACGCAACTATTGCAGCAAATTGTAATAAACAACTATATAAAAAGACAATGCAATTCATATTGCTACGCTACTCTATCATACTAACGCATCTAAAATTTATATCTTTCTTCAAAGCACAGCAAAACGTCGCAGAAGCTTACAATCATTCCTTGGCTGCAACAAGAGGATCGCACTAGCTTAAGCTGTTTAATCAGCACAGCCAGGCTTGCAGACGCTTAGTTAATTGAATTAATCAGCTGATTAATCCTCTCACATGACGCTGCAGGCGTTGGCGTTCTCCTCGCTGAACATATAGTACGACCCCGGCGGCGCCGACACCGGCGCCGTCGAGTAGAAGTACCCGCCGTTACCGCCGCCTTCTGTGTACGCCGCGCCGACCATCGGGTGGTAGTACGCGCTGCTCCGGAGCGCCGAGCTCGGGTGTGCTGTGCTGTAGCTCACGACGTACGCCGGCGAGTGCCCCCCGGGGGAGTAGTACCCCGGGTAGCTCGTCGCCGGCGGCGGGGGGTACGGCCCGTTGTCGACGACGACGAGTGGGCCGGCGTTTCCGGCGACGGGCTTCGTTGGCGCGTCCGGCGGGTGGACCTCCACGATTGCACCGGCGCCGTCTCCATTCGCATTGTCGTTGCCGCCTTTCTTGCCTTTCTTCTTGCCGCCGCCAAAGCCACCGCCGCTGCCGTTGCCGGCGGGCGCGACGGGCTGCATGCCGTGCGGCGTCATGGCGAAAGGGGCCACCTTGCCGGCACCGCCTTCGTGCGCGTCCCCGGCGCCAGGGGAGCCATTGCCGCCGCCGCCTTCAGGCTTGTCATGCTCGCCGTCGGACGCCTCATCGCACGAGCCATCGTGGTCTTGCTTCTCCGGTGGGCAGGGGCCGCTGCCGCCCTCCGCCGGCGCAGGCGCCGGCCCAGCGGGCTTGTTGTTTGCGAGGTTCTTGCTCTTGCTCTTCTTTTTCTTCTTCTTCTTGCCTCCGCTGCCGGGGCCGCCGCCCGGCGGGTTGGCGGCGACCGGGGGAGCGGGCTCCGGCCACGGCTCGGCGTGCTTGCCAGTCTTGAGGAGCTTCTTGACGAGCGCGTCCGTGGAGACATTGCCGATGACCACCACCTTCTGGTGCTGCATGTCTATGTCCGTCTTGTACACCCCTGTCAGGAGTTGATCCATCAGTGCAACAAAAATTAGCCACAGCATTATGTCATTGGAGAAGATCATGCAATAATAATAATTTGCATGCACATAATGTTGAACAAAATTTGCGGTGAAGGGCAGATATTTTTCGGGGGGTTAGTGAGGGAAACAGGGGAGGAGTGGAGAAAATGGGAAATCGGCAAAAAAAAGATTGAGGAAAATTGTCAAAAATATGAAATTGTTCATGCAGGTAAGAGAAATGTTTGGAATAGGAGAAGGTTGTTTGGCGATTAATTTCATGTGATGAACATCAGTGAGGATTGACGAGCTGCGAATCGCCGAGAGAAAATGGGAAATAGCATTCTTGGGAATGAGATGCTTCTTACTACATTTCTCACTAGTTCAGTAGTGAGTAGTGATCAAACACTAAATCTCTATTCATTAAGGAAATTAAACATAAAAATTTAAGAAATAAAGTTTTTTTTCAGAAATAGCAGAAGCTCTGTTCTATAAGGAGCAGAGCTTGACTCTTCTTCTGCATCCTTTCAGTCAATTAAAACCTTTTATTCAGTAGACGAAACAGGGGGAGCCTTCATGAACACAAAATGAACTATCCTTCTGATTTCAGAAACGTATGCGCGAAAAGGAGTTCCAATCGAAGTCCTTTTACTCAAAAAAGATCAAAACGAGGACGGAAAGTAAACGCTGGATTTAGGCAGCACTGACAAATACTTACTCAGACTATTTTTTCAAGTTTCCAAAATCCGTTTTAGCGATAAAGACTTATCGAAGGTTTGAAAACTGAAACTTGAAAGTGTTCTTTTAGTTTCTTTTGCCATCTAACAGTACCTTCTATGCTGTGTAGCACCTTCTTGACCTTCTTCTTGCAGCCCTCGCAGTGGATGCTAACCTTCAAAGCCAAAGTCTGATAATAACCGTACAAGGAACAAACAGCGCAGCCAGAAGCCCAGAACCAAGAAAACATCATGAGCATCTGCGTACAAGGACGCAAAAGAAACGAGCAGGTCTGAACTATGAAGTGCTTACCTGGTACCTGAGTGGCTCTGGGCCTTCTTCAGCAGCTGCCATGGCTGAGCAGAGAGAGGGGAAGCTTGATGGGGATGGAAGGAGGTGGGAGGAGGCGGGAGGAAGAAGAAGAGGGAGTGAGGGAAGGGGGAGAGCAGAGCACCAAGAGGGGGCAGAAGAAAGTGGCAGTGTTTGGTCCTGAGGAGGGGCAGGACGACTAAATAGCATCAGAGAACAGGAGGGAACAATCAGGAGGGAACAATTCCATAGGTTTTATCTGGCCTTTAATTTTCCCCATTTTTGTTTTCTTTTTTGGTGTGGTATGGAATTGATGAGGTAATTGTTCCCTACATTTGATGGGTGCAAGATGCCCATGTTTGTGCTCATAGCAAGACCAAGCATGTTTACTCATCTCTGAAATTAAGCATGCATGTTTAGTATGCTAGTAAGTTTTCAAGTAATCGTTCTGCATTATTCAGCTCGCAAACTAATATTTTTATGATGCAAGTATATGAAAAATTTTAGGAGAAGCTTCTAATATGTTTGAGAAAAAAAATCAGACCCCTTTGTAACAAAGGTAAATCAAACGAATTTAGTAGGGTTCCAACCCTACAAGAACTCACTATATAATACATATATCCATTTGGAATAAAGGAATGCATAAAATAAAGTTCCTATGGAATGTCGAGTCCATGAGAATTTCTTGAGAATCTAGCTTGAGGTGGATCACCTAGAAAATTTCTCTGCAACTCTCTTCAAATTCCTATGTTCTCACGTATCGCATCCAAACGCTTGATTTAAAACTAACTTTACCGTGTTCTAAATTTCTACGAAAAGCAAATGTTAGGCCTCACATGGTCTAGTTTTTACCATGCATTCCAAAAAAAGCCCTTATCCTTCCAAAGGTGATTTCTACCATGATCACATGATCTAGTTTTTCTTTTTCTTTTCTTTTTTTAAGAGGAATCACATGAACTATTTTGTTTAGGAATTGGGCCGGGCCAGCGCCGCTATCACGATGGTCCCACATGTCAGTGGCATGGAACTGCTGGTTCCCCCCCTCCCCCGCCGCCTCCCGCGATTCGAAACGCAAACCCTCGTCGCCATCCCCCGCCTATTCCTCATCTCTCCCTCCCTCCCTCTCTCTCTCTCTAGAAGTCTCTAGAATCTTCTCCATCCGCCTCCCCTGCGAGCCGCGAACAGCGGCGCGGACAGAAGTTGGGGTCTCGCCGGGAGACCTCCGGATCCACCGGTAATTTCGCGCCGCTCCTAAAGATCTCGATTCGAATCGCGTCGGGGTTTCGCGGGATCTGGTGTGGCTTCGCTGATTTCTGGAACCCCTGTCGAGGCGGCCCGCGCGAGGGGTTCCGGGCCCGCCATGGAGCCCGGCGCCGTCGGGAGCGACGTGTCCGCCGACGGCCTCATCGCCGAGCTGCTCGACATGGGCTTCGAGTTCGACGACATCAGCGCGGCCGTCGGCGTCGTCGGCCCGCGCCGCGCGGAGGTGCTCGAGCTCGTTCTGGGCGTGTCCGGCGCGTCGCAGGCGAGGCAAACAAGGGGAGTGGCAGGCCATCCCGCCTCGTCTACAGCGCAGCGGCAGCCACCTGGGAAGGGGACGAAATCGAGTAACCCTAGGGAAAGGTTTAGGCAGTCCAGCATTACCGATCATCTTGCCTCAGCCGGAGTCAGTAGAAAGGAGTCTGGTCGTGATAGTGAAGCAAGCACTTCGTTTCCTTGTTCATCAGCTCCCATTGATCCCAGGGTGCCAGTCGGTGTTGATATTTGTTCCAATCTGGGACCTGAGTCACAGTCTTTGGTTGAGAACTCGAGAGGAGAGTTTGACCAGAGGGACAAAATTAGTGCTGTTTTGCAAAAGCATTTTGGATTTTCCTGCCTTAAAGATTTCCAAAAGGAAGCTTTGGATGCTTGGTTCGCTCACAAGGATTGCCTTGTTCTAGCAGCAACAGGCTCAGGTATGATTGTTTTTAACATTCTCGTATCTCTTAAGTAATTTGGATGACGTTTTCCATCATTACGCAAATAGCAGTTTGGGCCTTCTTTGCTCACATGAATGATGGGAGAATGACTCTGTACGCAGGAAAGTCCCTTTGTTTTCAGATCCCAGCTCTTTTATCTACGAAGATTGTGGTGGTGATCTCACCCTTGATAAGTCTAATGCATGATCAGTGTCTAAAACTTGCAACGCATGGGATATCAGCTTGTTTCCTCGGATCAGGGCAACCTGATAGTCATGTTGAGGGCAAAGCGATGGCTGGCATGTATAAGATTGTTTATGTTTGCCCTGAGACAATATTAAGGTTATCATTCTGCTCTGCGAATGCTAAGCTTGATTATTTTTCTTGCCATACTTATCTTTGGAACCTCTCTACATGCAGACTAATGGAACCTTTGAAGAAACTTGCAGAAAAGCCAGGGATTGCACTTTTTGCCATTGATGAGGTTCATTGTGTTTCTAAATGGGGTCACGATTTTCGACCTGACTATAGGTCTGCTCTTGTGTTTGATATCTTCTATTAAAGGTGCAAGTCGTTGTTTACCATTATTTTTTCACCGTTGTTAATTTAATGTTAAACATATACTGAGGTGACACTTATTTCTTTTTGTACTTAAGAGTCAACATGTGCCTTCTTTTTCCTCACAACATTTTATAACTCTTGTATTTAAAATTTATGTATTCTTTCTTTTCCAACTACAGGAGACTGTCTGTGCTCCGGGAAAATTTTAATTCAAGCAAATTGAAGTTCTTGAAGCATGATATTCCTTTGATGGCATTGACTGCTACTGCAACTGTTCCCGTACGAGAAGATATTGTCAAGTCCTTGAAAATGTCTGTTGATACAGCGATTGTATTGACATCTTTTCTCCGGCCAAATCTCCGGTTTAATGTGAGTCAAAGTTGTATTCTGCTTGTTTTCCTTTTCATGCTCTGCTTACAAGATGCAATTACAGTATGTGCAGGACATTGTACTGTGATATGCTGTATGGAGCTACATGAAATACCATATCAAACTGCAGACTTTGAATTCCTTGTCCTTACTAAGTTACATGCAGAATAGTAAGATGGTTGAGATTGTTGAAATATGTTACCACACTTTCTCTCAAAATGTTGAAGTAGGATGGTTGGTGCATCAAACTCTGTATTTTACCAGAGCCAAAGGTCCAAAGTTTGAGGCCTGGCTAACACAGTATAAGAAAAAAAAGGTACCTGCCGCCCACTTTGAGTCCACATCACAGGGCTGAGCCTGCACATTAGAGGGGGGAGGAGAGGGGAGGGATGTATTGTCAACTTGGAGTAGTATAACACATTAAAACATGGACATAGAAATATCATCATCTGGAGCTACGCAGACAGAATATGTAACTTGTTATTATTTTGTGCATTGCCTTGCTCTAAGTTCATATATGCAAGTGTGCCTACTGAACTGATTATCTTATGCTATTCTGTGCTAAGCTGTGCTTCATACGATCTTACCTCCCCTCCCCTTCTCATTTCTGTTTTCAGGTAAAGCACAGTAAAACCTCTGCTTCATCATATGGAAAGGACTTCCAAGAACTGATAGGGACATATAATTCTTCAAGGAATACTAAGGGGAAAGGCCAGAAAATTCTTCATGGAAATGACCCTGAGATTGAAAACAGTTCATATGAGTCTCTGAATGATAGCACATCAGATGATGAAGATGAAGATGCTGATTCTGCAAGCCGTGCGGATAAGAATGTTGGAAAGACTAGAACTGGCACAACTCTGGTAAAAGAAAATGCTGAAAATGAGTTGGATCTGTATCCAGGAGTAGATGATTTTGATGGTAATGGACTAAAAAGCGATTAAGTTTGTATTATTACTTTCTTTTGAGTGGACACTGGACAGTTTCAAAATTGTCCTTATTTTCAAAATTGTCGTTTTTTTGAGTGTGTAAGATCCTTTCATTGATACTTCAGTTTCTCTTGTAGTTTCATGCGGAGAGTTCCTTGAATGCTCACAACCTGAAAACTCTGCATTGCCTGCACAACCCAATGGGACCAGTACCTCAGAATGTTTGGATCAAGGTCCTACAATTGTTTATGTACCCACAAGGAAAGAAACTGTTGAACTAGCTAGCTACCTTTGTAAATCTGGCCTCAGAGCTGCAGCATATAATGCAAAGGTATTCATCTTAGTTTTTTTGTGTCGGAAAGGAAATTAACCTTTTTTAATAAAAAGATAAATCAATAGGTGTGGACTATTTACAAATACATGCTAATTTTGTAGAAGCTAATAACTTCTTTCAGTTAATTGTTTGCAAATTGCAGTACTCTTGAATATTGATGAGAGTATTGCTTATCTTTATATTGGCAGTCCTGTATTTTGTTTTAAGCTATCTGACACTCCTTTTCAGATGCCTAAGTCACATTTGAGGCAGGTGCATCAGCAGTTCCATTGCAATGACTTAGAGGTAGTAACTGCTATCTCCATTTATTAGTATTTTGTCCCAGATATGACTGGGATACACTATGGAAAGGACACCTCTTCATTTCTAGATACGATTTCTACGTGCTCATCTGCTGTGTGCAAATTTATTTTTAGGCAGCATTGCGCATTATAGAGAGCTTTGTATTTCAACTATAGATCCCGAAGTAGTAAATGATTTATGCGTAAATTTCTTATTTACTCTCTTGTTCAGACTTCAGATATGGGGTAACTTATTATTCATAAGATGCAACCTTTTTTAGAATCAAATGAATAGAGATTACTTGGCATGAGATGCAGTTGGCATGGATATGGCTAAGTGTTATTGTCCTGTTAAATCCACACCCATATATATGGAATTGATACTTGCTGGTACTTACTACCAGTTTCTTTCTATATGGTTTAACAGCTTATATGCTTCCTATTGCCATGTTCACAACGTCCTTAACTAGG
The DNA here is from genome assembly GCF_958298935.1 of Phragmites australis. Lineage (NCBI taxonomy): Eukaryota > Viridiplantae > Streptophyta > Magnoliopsida > Poales > Poaceae > Phragmites > Phragmites australis. The sequence continues at coordinate 3,123,306 of NC_084931.1, read as the reverse complement.
CTGTGCCAATCCTTGAGAAAATGACTTGAATTAAAATGATAAATGTCCTAAATCCTGAAGTTACATGGCCCATGCTTCAGTATACTTCAGTATTTATGGAAGCTTCACTATATGTAGTCAGCTTTATAAGTTCTTGCTTTGTAGTTCTTGTACTATTACTGTTTCTTGTGAAATTATCTGTATTACCAATTTACCACGCTAGAATGAACTTGATGATAGGGAATGGAGTTGAAATGTTGGTGAAATATTGTTTCTATAGTTATACACTGTTTTAGCTCTTTAAAATCTCATAGTCTAGCCTTTAGTTCCTTGGGTTACGTAGGCTCAGAGCCACGTGCAAATTCACTTTTCCATATCTCCATTTGTTAAGATGATATAAAATTTCTGGCTGCTTAACTATTATTACATCAACTATTTGTCAGAAGGACGAGTAAACTAATGTAAACCTTTCGAAGTCATGCCAGTTCTCTGTATTTGCTCTATGTCTGCCACACTTTGTTGAACCCTTCAGTCCTTTCCCCCCAATTCTAATGATGTTGTCCTCTCTGTATAGGTTGTGGTGGCTACCATAGCATTTGGCATGGGAATTGACAAATCAAATGTCAGGAGGATTATTCACTATGGTTTCCCGCAGGTTAGCCTAACCTTTGGTACTTCTGTACTTCCTTCCAGAAATGGTTTTGCTGTCCACATTAGTGTCTGGCCCTATTTGGCAAAAGTGCATGATATATTTTTCTGTTCCAATATAGACAGAAGCATATTCCTTTTCAAACTTAATTACAAACATATCTAGAAGGCCCTTATGCATCCAAAGACTTGCTCTGCATGTGTTGTCAGACAGGACGACACACTGAAGTACTGAACTTGTAAATGTGTGCATCCAAGCTAGGCATTTACAGTAGTGGCAAAGGGAGTTACCTCAGTGCAATATGTAAATTGTGGGAGTTGACTATTACATATTTTTTGGCTTGCTATTTTTGGTTGGTAGGGGTGCATATTGCTGCATATACTAACAATGTTATTTTTTTAAACAAATATGCTAACAAGGTTTAGTGCCAGACTGATGGTTTGGAATACGGATCTAGTATCATGCAGAAACATTATGACTTGACTACTGATGTTCCCTTAGAATTCAGAATTTGAGATGCAGCCCATGTTGGATTAACCTTTCTTTATGCTTATTCATTTTTATCTTCTGTCTTACTTCTATTAGTCCTTAATTGATTGATACAGAGTTTAGAAGCATATTACCAAGAAGCGGGCCGTGCTGGTAGAGATGGGAAGTTGTCAGACTGCAGTGAGTTGTCATATTTTAGACTTGTTATAATTTTCTTACCCATGATGTTGCTTGGTTCGCTTTTGGACTTTGTGAAGAAAATGATGAATCGTACGCTAATTGAGAGCTGTACATGTATCATTTATGCTTACATGTAACTATTACTGACAAAGCCTTCAGGCATCATAGTATCATACTGTAATGACAATGGGCTTCCTAAGAAAAAGTATTTTGACCTAAAAACCTTGGTGCTGGTTTGTACCATAAGCCTGCTAACACTGATCAAAGCAAGTTTTTTCAAATCTTAGAAAATCGTTGCTACAGGACAGTCTAGTTTCCTATTGGTGAGCTCAATCGCCAAAAGGTACTAGCTTGTTTGATTTAAGACATGTCCTAGATGATAGCTCGTGCTGGAGCATCTCTTCTTGAAAATGCATCTAGGCCTCCTATGTGGGTTTTGGTTAATTGATGACAAATGATTAAGGGATTAATAGGTTTGTTGAAGTTATGAACATGCTTTTAAGTCTCTTTGGATAAGTTAAGAGATGTTGGTGTCCCTTAACAAAAAAAGAGAAGCGACATGTAGTTACTCAATAGACCTTACTTCATTTTTATTTTAAATTTGAGTTCAGGATAGCCGTACTATCAAAGATGAATACGTGTTAATAGTCTTGAAGGTGTCTCAGTGCTCAAAAAATCTTTTTAAAACCGAAAGTTGAGAGATACAATCACCCACGGACACCGGGAAAAAGACTTAGGTTGTCTGAGCCCGAAGTCTCCGGGTTAGCCTGGATACTCCGGACTCTGATCAGTAGATTGAGAGCTCAACCCGGAGTCTCCGGGTTAGCCCGGATACTCCGGAGTCTGGTATGTGGCCGGAGTCTCCTGGTGAGACTCTAAGCCAGAGTCTCGGGTAGGCTTTAAGTGCTTAACCTGGAATCTCCAGGTTGGCTCAGATACTTCGGGATCTGGTGTTTTCGGACCATCCGGGCAAGCTCCGGATAGTAGTTCTGCCTGTGTGCCCATGTGTTACCCGGAGTCTCCAGGTGAACCCGGATACTTCGGGTCAGTACAAAATGCATAGTAACGGCTAGTTTTTTTAAGTGGGCTATAAATACCCCTCACCTCCTCCTTCATTTGCTGCTGAACAACTCGTGGACAAACTCACTCAATAGCCCTCCTAACTCCTCTACAACTTTGATTCTTGCAAGATTTGGAGTTTAGGGTTTGGGAAGTGAGATTGAGTGCTAGAGAGCAAAAATTCATCCTTGAGCGCTTGAGGTCATCGTCAAGCTTTCGATTTGCGTTCTTTACTTTTGGAGCTTTGAGTTCCTAGATGGCAAGACATCACCTGGAGAGCAACCAAGCTTGTGGAGTGCTCTGGGAAGTTTGTATTACCTTTTGATTTGAGTAAGAACTTTAGCTTGATGTTTGTGGTCGCTTGGGTGAGAAAAGGGTTGAGAGAGACTCGGTTCTTTGTGAGCTACTCAACGGAGACGTAGGCACTTTTTTGTGAGGTGGTCGAACTTCGGGAACAAATCCTTATCTCCTTTATTGTATTGCACATTTACTTGTTCTAGTTGATTTTTGGGGATTTTCTCGATCTTCTTGCTTGTGTGTGTGTGACTGTAAGTTGTTGGTGATAAGATGTTTAGGCATCTTTTAGAACCTGTGGTAACTTATAGACTTAATTATATTTGCTCAAAAGTTCATAATCCGGGTCTCTACTGATCAGAGTCTCTGGGTGAGACAACATAAGCCTTTTTCTCGGTGTCCGTAGGTAATTGTGTCTCTTAACTTTCGGTTCTAAAAAGATATTTGAGCATTGAGATACCTTCAAGACTATTAACACGTATCCCTCTTGATAGTACGGCTATCATGAACTCAAATTCAAAGTAAAAATGAACTAAGGCCTATTGAGTAACTACATGCCGTTTCTCTTTTCTTTTTGAGGGGCGCCAACGTCTCCAAAGGGACTTAAAGCCTGTTCATAACTTCAGCAAACTTATTAGCTCCTTAATCGTTTGTCATCAATTAGTCAAAACCCACATATGGGGTCTAGATGCACTTTCACCTACCACCTTTGACATGTCTTAAACCAGATGAGCAAAAAGTACATTTTCCCGATTGAGCTGGCCAATAGGAAGGTAGACTGTCCTGTAGCAATTGTTTTCTAAGATTTGAAAAAACTTGATTTGAATTAATCAAAGGTTGGCTAGGCTTGGAACAAGAACCAAGAGAAGAACTCGATCTCTGAGGGATAGAGCAAGAAAAAGCGTCAATCTTGATAGCATGAGGAAAGACATACGGATTGGATTTCTTGATTGGAGAAGGAAGGACTAAACGATGAACAAACAAAACTTGTTTTGGTGGAAAGGATTTCTTCTTTTTCCCATATGACACTAGAGTCCATTGCTTATCTTCTTTTTTCGATCCAAATTCTTTCATCCCACCTCCAATCAGCCCCACCATCTCTCCAGAGATGAAAATAAACATCAAAATACTTGGAAATCACTCTTCTCAAAGCATAAACAAGCAATCCCACCTTCTTAAGATGCAACAGAGAATCTAAAGTGCCTTTTTGATTCAAGTCTGACATGAAAACCCACCAGAGAACCACTAAGAATATAATGCAGAGCAAGACTCACATAATCCTCTGAAAGACGAAAAGTAAAACAACGAAACACCACAAGAAGAAAGAAACAACCATGCACCGAGGAAGAAGGGTGATGTACCAACGAATTGAAGCGCTCAAGCACTTCCGCTTGGAAACGCTTACCAGGAGCTAGATCTCAGTCCGGAGGGACTAGCTGCCGATCGCCTTCCATTGGTTCCAAGAACCAGCTTAGCAGTTTTCATGATCGCTGAGAGAGACGGTGTAGATCGCAGCAAGGGAGGCAGCAATCAGTACGGTGGAGGTGGAGAAGGCTAGGGCATGCGCAGTCACAAGAGCAGGGGGGGGGGGTTGTTGGCGAGAGCCATGTTGGTAGCTGAAGCTGTTGATGTCAGTAGATTTTAATGGACCTTCATACTTAAAATTCCCTGCTGTACATTTGTCTCCTTATCGAAAGTATACCTTAGAAACCAGAGCCTTGCTTCATTTCCTCCCTGCACTGCTGTCATTTTTTCCCCAATATTGTCTGCAGTTCTGTATTGTAATCTTTTGAGAGCACCAACACTCCTTCCCAATAAGAGAAGCGAGGAACAGACAAAGGTGGCATATAGAATGCTACGTGATTGCTTTCAGTATGTCTCTAACTATAATTTCAAACTCTGGTGATGGCATAACATGTATACTGAATACTTAACCATTTTTTTTTGGTTGCAGCTATGCTTTGAACACTTCAACATGTAGAGCCAAAATATTGGTGAAGTACTTCGGCGAGGAATTTGGTCCTGATGGATGTCGCGTGTACTTTTCCACTTACTCCATGTCTCTTATTATACGAAGCAACAACATGCTTGCAGTTTAATGTGAAACTGGTATTCTTAATGGCATCCATTATTTTTTTCATTAGTATATCTGATCCTCACTTTTGACCTCAGGTGTGACGTATGTATTAATGGCCCTCAGATGCATGATTTCAAGGAAGAAGCGGTTGTGCTCATGAATGTGCTCCAGGGTCAAAGTGTGAGTATCCAGTGTAATTTGGTTGACCATATACTATTCTAGTACAGAAGTGTTAATGAATGTGATGTCCATTACAAAATTTATCTGCTCACAGATATTTAGTAGCATATAAAAAACTTAAATTACATAAGGTCTACAACTGCCAGGTTATGTAACTAATAAAAGGAACATACATACAAAGTGATCCACTGTTAGATGATATATGAGGAAGCATTCCTACTAATGTTGTTATTTGCTAACTTACTATGGGTAGATAGGCACAAGATACAATTTCAGGGTGCACATGCAAGATTTTTCACATTTTCCTTCTTATATTTTACTCAGTTTCATCCACACTGCCTTTCTCATGGGACGTCTTTGAATATGAAACTATTTCGATAAGTGAATTGAGCTACTTTTGATCTCTGCAGCATAAATTTTGGTTACTAATTCCGTTTGCATCTTTTGAGCCATTCAATATTGTTGTAAATGCATGTAAATCTTGTGATACAGGGACACGAAACTGAAGACAGGATTTGCAGTAGTGTACCCTGTTATAGATCTGGAAGGAGAATGTTTGGTGAGGCACCTAATTTCAGAATGGTTGTCAGTTATATAAGGGAAAAGGTTTGTTCTAATGCCTTCCCATCTTTTATTTCTGAAACTAATGGAACTGAGCAGTAAATAAGGAGTTCTAGTCTTATTTAGCATGGACTGTAGATTGATAAAGGTTGTATTTAGTAACATAAATACTTGAATCATTGTTTCGCTTATCATTTTTCATTATGATCATATAGTTGCTTAGTTGCAATGATCAAAACTGTTATTGTGATTAAATATTATTTATAGCTTCCTAGATTTGCTGCAACTGACAAGGTATGGTGGCAAGGTCTTGCTCGTATATTAGAAGGCATGGGATACATACGGGAAGCAGCTGAAACTGTAAGCAACTTACTCTTGTAGTTTCTTGCAATTTGTAATTCAATACTGTTGTGATGCTTACTATGATATTGTAAATCATATTTTTAGTTGGATCTTTTGGGTTTGATCTCTAGCCTACCCCAACTTGCTTGGGACAAAGGCTTTGTTGTTGTTGTTGTGATGCCTATTATGATATTGTTCTGTTCCTTGGCTTTTTTAGATTTTTGACATATTTTTAGAAGGGCAGCTTGGGATCCAAGTAGGAACAGTGAAAATTTCAATTTGACAGAATCTGACACATGATTAAAATCAGCAAGTGTTCTTCTTGTCCATCTTAAATTATTCTCTTGATCTGATCAGATTTGAAAGATGCTACCATTCTCTTCAATTTGATGTGGTAAGTAATTTCAGTTTCAGTTTACTAGTGGATCCTCTGGATCTACCACCTGAATGCAATACAGAGAATAATGCTTCTTAGTAAAAGAGCCATGTATGACCTAATATCTCTTTGCGAACAAAATTTCATGTTCTATCCAGTTACACTGTTACAGTAAAATGTTAGATGATAGAAACGTTCAACATTTGGTTACACTGTTATATACGATCCCAGTTTTCGCATTCCATTTTAAAAAAAAATGCGCAGACATCTGGCAGTTTTGGTTGCATTTGTTTTTAATATTCCATACCCAGATACCGGAGCATATCTCTCAAAACATGAATATATACTAGCGCTATTTCTTGATTTTGATTCTTAGTTTCTTGCATCCTCATTCACCATTATTTAGAATTTAGTGATGGGGCGGCTGGGCACATCACATGCGCATGTGCTCACAGAGTATATTCCCGATGGTTTGACACTGCATTTGCTTTAATCATCCTGAGTAGTTCATGTGCCACAAGAGCCAGAAGCCCAGAACCCATGAACTGATAGAAAAACTTTGTTGGCCGCAAACATTATCTTTTATCTCTCAACTTATAATGGATTTGCTTGCAGCCTCGTGTTTTAATCCAGTACCCGGAGCTGACAGAAGACGGATTAAAATTTTTGAGTTCACAGTCAGAGGAAGCTCTGTATGCGTACCCTGATGCGGCGATGTTATTGGCGACGAATGACCCAGAACCCTTCTCTACTTTCTCAGAATGGGGCAGGGGTTGGGCAGATCCTGAGATACGTCGCCAGCGTCTTGCAGGCAAGAAAACTGGGAGAAGTAAAAGAAAGAGGCGTTCTCGGCAGCACCCAACGGGTTTCACCACTGCAAAGGAAAGACTGGCTGCAATACTCTCGAAGCGGAGAAGGTGATGTGAAGAGTGGTGAGATCATGCGGTAACAGAATTATTCATCTAGGTTTCATGCGAAATTAACCCAGTCAGCTCTGGTTGCAGTTTTCTTTTCGCGGCCAGTAGGGTAGGACGCAGGTTCTAGTTTATAAGATTTACATGATTGCAATTATCGCCATAGTTTGTAAGATCACTTGGATTTTAATTACCCGTAAGTGTCTACTAGTCAGTTCTTTTTTTATCTATTTTTCTTTGGCCTTTAGTTTCTAAGCAGAGGAGCCTTATGATGTAAACCATGATGTATAAATGAGGATGACTAACACAGTTTTGGCCATCTGAACATCGAGGTACTCTGAACAGTTCCTTACAGATTTTCTATATGTTTTTTAAAAGGAAATCCTTATTAACTAATATCGTTACACCAGTACAACACAAGTAACAAATTTTTCTATATGCGAATTGAAAGAATTCAATGTACAAATATCATTTGCCTACAGGCTACAGCTGATTCATATCAACAGTGAGCAAGTCTCATCTCATCAGTTCTCACATCAAATCGGTAAGGCTGGTCGATTTTCCGTCCATTCGTTTACACCACTGACTCAGCACCCTGTTTCTGGACGACTCATGGACATCGATCTGGTTGCAAACTGGAACTTGTTTTCCTCAACGGATGGTCCTTGTGATTCCAAGTGTGCATGCGATGTGTGATGCTGTCCACCGTTGGGTTACCTGAGACTTCAGGTTTATGCAGAGAGAGGGGACACGGATCCTCTGCGGTAACTGCCCGATGGTTACTGTGTTAACAATGTCTGGTGTATTGAGGAACAGTGTCCTGACGTAATGGAATATTGTGGCAGATCAAAACATTAACAAACACGGATACTCTACAATAATAACAATTAATGTAGAGGGATAACTGTGTTTATATAGTAAAATGAGTCTTGCTACAGTCCTCTACAGTAATTAATCAACTGTTACTATAGAACAGTATCTCAACATTCTGTACCAGCACTCTGGTACTGTATTGTTTTACTGTAACCATGATCATGTCCATCCATCACAAAACCGACAGCTCTACTCTGGTAGTAGTACCTATCGTAGAGAACTGTTCATCCTTTGCATTAGCACATCTATTGTACAGGATCCTGTCAAGCAGAAATCAAGATCAGCCCTAATGCTGATTACTGTTACTCTCTGCAGTATCCAGTACTGACAGTAACCACAGAGGATCCCAGTCCAGAGAGGTGCTGAGCTTGCAGTGTTGCTCCAAGCGTGCTTGGTACAGTCTACATACAGCAACGCTCTGTGGCGTAGAAAGACACTTCGATGGGGTTGTTGGTCTCTGTGTGTGGGGACACAGCCTCTACGGCCGTCTAATCAGACACTGTGGTGTGGACCGGTAGATGCGGGTCGCTTTTTTTTAACACTGTGGCAAGACAAAAACAGTTGCAGTTCCAAGGCTAGCGGCCTTAGATGATGCCCTTGACGTTATGGTAGATCATGCACATTTCAACTCTTTGTCACGGTTTCACATAGTCTTGTAGTTGGGCATCAAAGATGATAGAAGGGGCACATTTCAACTATTTCTTACGGTTTCCCGTAGTCAAGTAGGTTAGGTGTCGAAGATGGTATAAGGGGTCATCCAGCTGCTCTAGAGCCGACTTCTCATCTTATCCTTAAAGAGTTTATTTAGTATAGTTTTTTCTGATTTAAATTATTTGTAGAGATTTATTTTCTGGAGGAATGATTATCTACGATAAACTATATAGATAAGTGATTTTGTGAGAAAGTAAATTAAAAGAAGCTGTTTTTTTACTCAATAGCTTCTAGTTTATTTCAGAGAATGGTTTTTATGGATTTCACTTAGTGAGCTAAAAGCTGAAAGCTGCTGTTTGACAGAGCCTCTCTAATTCTAGCTGAAAAACTACTTAAAAACTCTGCTAAACAGATTATAAATGAACGTTAGAACTCTTGGCATCATTCTTAAGTGATCTTGGCAAAGAAGTAACCTATGAAGCATAGCACACGTTGTCGTCAAAATTTTGCCTCCGCGTGAGTGGTAAATGGTACTTCATCTAGTAAAAAATACTTAATATTTTGAATATAGTACGGTCTTTGATACATATATTTAATCAATATTTTTAACTAAAATATATTTATATAATCTAATAAGTTTATAATATTATAAAATAAATCTATCCATATAATTTTTATATTTTGAAACTAGATATTTCAAAAGCTACTGATAGTCAGAGTTTCTAATGTTTAACTTGAACTGTTTCAAAACACCGTATATTTATGATCAGATAAAGTATCAAACAGTCAGAGTGTAACCACTACAAACCCAACAACTGCAACTGTGAGAGGCCTTCCTAATCCTAGCTACTTTGGAACACAAGATCATATGTGAGGTGGAGTCCTCAGATTGTTTTCCAAGTCAAAGGTTTATAATATTGTTAAAACCACAGAGGTCTAGACTAAAAAACTTATTTTTCCTTGTGCTCATGTCCAATTTCATTTGGACTGATTTTCATATTATCTTTAAAAAATAACATACAAAATGATTCCTTGGTAATGTGCTTCTGCACAATTTACTGATTTACTCCCTCCAAGCGCCACGCATCAGCAATTCAGCATCCATCATCAGTGCCACATAAAAATTCAACGAGACAACTTATGCAAAAAGGAATTAATAATAATAAATAAAGAATAAAATAAAGCAGAGGAGCCGATGATGTTTTCGCGAGCGCAGGCCTGAAAAAGTTGCCAGGCCCACCATGTCAGGCAAAAGAGAGAGAAAAGCAGAAAAGATTAGTACTCAGTACAGGGCAGTGACGTCACCTTGGGGCATTTAGGTAATCTCGCCACGCAAATGATTTGGTCAATCGGATCTGGACAGCGGGGTCCACGCCCCTATCCTCCCTCCCTCCTCGCCTTTTTTTTATGGTGTTTTTCTACGGTCTATTTTAGAGATTTTTAAAATATAAAATAGGAGTCGAATTTCTGTCGACTTTCTTCGCTTATGAAGTTTTGCCACTGTACTAACAGTCTGTCCGCAACTCCTTCCTGATTTATTTTTTTCTTTCCCCATTGTTTCGAAAAGATTTTATGTAGTCTAAGGGTTCGATGTTAAAACATGGAAGTTGACTGGGACCACAAAGGTTTAGCATCAAAATATTGGCTCGTCAGTGTTAAGTCATGTGTTCATTTTTACGTCCACGTACGGATTAAGATAGTGACGGTGAAGTTGTTCATCAATTCTTAGGCGAGCCAGCGATTTGGTGTGTTTAGATATGACACAATCTAAATGTGCCCTAACAAAAGTGAGAAAAGGGCATGAAAAGAAATTTGAAAAATGATGGCCATCATGAGGGTGATGCAGCAGGATATGCAGACGCAGTGTGGCTGCTGCTGCCTCCATTGTAGCCTTTTGCCGGCCAAAGGATTAGTAGAGAGAGAAATGGATGAACCTCCCATGAAAAGAGCAGATTGCAGAATGCCATCTTCGTACAAGTATCATCATCATTCATCTCGATTATGAGTCGAGGACCATCTGTGTATGTACCTAGGCCGACGCAAAAAATTTGGAGTGAAAAACTATGAAGGGTGTTTTTGGTTGGTGCCGAACTTGCAATCCTAAAATTTGGTGACCAGCATGAAAACTGAGGACATGAAATGGCGCTGGATAGAGCCAAATTGTCTCCAAATGTCTTGGATCTTTTGGTTCTTGGTAGTTTGATATTTTCCAACCAATGTGCCACTGCTCACCGTTAGACACGGGACGACCGATCTTCTCAAAGACTCCAACAAGAGGTAGGAAAACTGAACTGATCTTGGACCATTTTTGGTCAGTAAAGCCTAACGGTGAGGCACAGCAGGAGCAGACTGTTCACTGTTGCAAGCTCAGTTCATGCACTCGCTGTAAAAGCCCCACACTGACCTGACCTTACTTTTACAGTGTTCTTAGTAAGTTTCTAGTGTATAAAATGCTCCCACGTCATCTCTTTTATGTTCTTCTCCCATATAATAAAATCCCTTAAAATTAAAATAATTTAATCACTTTTGTTATCTATCCTCATTCTCTAGTCTCTCGCTTTGTTACCGGCTACGAATATAAGATCTATTTTACTAATAAAAATAAATATAAAATTAGAAGAAAAATTTGTGGATAATCTCTTCTTTCTTTCGGATCTAATCTAAAATTAAATTCCGATATCGCTCCTGATGTACTCGTTCAGTGACGCTCTCATAACACATCAACATTTTCGTACCTTAATTTTATGCTTGATGTTACCGTATCAAATATTTATATTTTCATTATAACACATAGATAATTAGCTATATCAAGTAATTTACCAGTACGGTCCCAACCACAAAACATAAGTCGCCAGTGACCAAAATTCTTAGAAACTTTAACCATCGGGACACGTAAAAGTGTATAGATTAATTGCACAGATACTCCATTTCATCCGAAACTTAGAAAGTTGGAAAACAACATAATCGCAAAATACAAAACTACTTCTCCCTACAACAACAAATACATAACGTTTTCGACAAACAACTAGAAAGAATTAATGATCTTTCGCAAGCTGTAAAAGAACTTCAGCTTTACCGTGGATCCACCCCTTATCTCATCCTCTCGTGGTGTACTTGAAGCCCCTAAGCCCTCATCAATCTTTGGGGTAAAAAAAAGTATACTCAGGAGTCTCAAGCCCCTTCAATTTCAATTTTTAGTATAGAAAAGAAAGAATAAGAGAAAAAAATAGAATCATAAGCAGATCGATTAAAAGGGAAAGATAGGTGGCCGCGCTACCTTTGTAGCAAAGAGATCTCTGCATCGACTATTTTATATCATATTTTTCATCTCAACAACACTAATTCATAATTAAATAGCTAATTTTATCCTATCTATATTTTTAAACTGAACGAGAGAGCCTTCTCTACGCGGTGATCTTGCATCCGTCACCGAGTAGAAAACTAGTAGCAAGGGTGATTCGTACGGATTTGATCTGGATCGGGGTTAGCGATTGATCACGGGGGTCGAGGCGGTTAATTAAGCGGTAATTAGCAGCGGCAGCGGGCCGGCTCCACCGCCGGCGACCTGACCTGCGGTGGTGCGTGCAGTGGCAGTGCGACACAGAAGACGAACTGTTTTTTATCGCGGCTCTCCAAGATTTTGCAATTTTTTTACACCACCTACGTCGAGATTACCATCGCGTAATAAATAATTGCATTGGTATTTACTACTGCTAATACTACTACAGTGCCAGGAGTAGCATAATATACTACTGGTTAACTACGTATAGTAGACAGGCTTTTGAAGATGACAATATATATATACACACACATATGTGGAGAAGGAAGAAATAAGAGAAGAAATTATATATATAGGCATTTCCCGGAATTATAAAGAAATTTCCTTGCAAGAGAAATGTTTAGACTGTTGTTTAATATTTTCCAACCTTTTAATGTCAAACACTACAGCATGCCTTGACTTATGAAAATTTTCGAGTGAAACCCATCATTTTTTCAAGAACTTCAGCAACTTTCATAACTAAAACGAACAATTTAATTAGATGGTATAAAAAAAATGGCATCACCATTTTAAATTTACAATGGCAAGCTCAAGGGCGACATGAGGCAAAGGAAAGAAAAAAAGGAGAAAAATTATGTGTGAATACTAGCTACTTTTCTTATTTGTAACTCTTATAGAATATCAAGGATTTCTCTTTTATCGTTTCTTGGAAAAAAAAATCAAATCTAAACATGAAAATGCTATATGTTTTCCAATTAAAATAGATGCACTCATATTTTATAAAAAATAATTTATTTTGAGCTTAAACGTAAAAGTTGTCGAGATCTAAAAAAGATGATAATTTTTGTACGGCATGCCCCCTTAAATTTAATGCGTACCACCGGCAAGACTATTTGCTTTTTGCAACTTAGTTAGTTAGTTGCATGATTTATCTGTACTCGCAAAAGAAAAAGTTGCATGATTTATCCTGTTCAGCTCATGGATTTTCATAGTTCGTATGATCCTTTAGCGAGTTCATAATTTGCCCCTGATGCCAGAACTGGGATAAACAATTTACTGATCCGCTATGTACTGTGTCTTGCAGTATTACTACAATATTTCACAAACGATAGGTTTCCATCGTGCATAAAAACAATTTCTTTCCTGATGAATGCTTGGACAATTTACTCATGTTGACTGGAGTAAGATTTTTTTTTACAGAGAGTATGTTAATCGGAGTAAGATTAATGGCGTGTTTTCCCACTGCGAAAAGATGTTTGCAATCAGATTGGTCTGAACAATGAAAAGGCGAGAATAAATTTCCTCGAGATTGGGATTTGAGAGAGGACGGGGGCAAGCAAGCAGGTCAAAAAAGGGGAAAGTAAAATTTGCTCGTGATATCTTTTGGTTAATTTTTGCTGTCACCGGCGCAGTAAAAGGTCGAGAGGATCACATGCTGCCATGGGTCCACTGCCCACTCTGCGTGGGACCACCCTCCGACCTCCAGGATCCTCTCTGCACAATGCATCCGAAGCTCATGTGTACGAGGTAGCGCTAGTACAAAATAGTATATATATGGTTTGTTCTTTTTCTAGAGTACAAGTGGAGGCACGACTCACGTACACTGTGTATTTATTTGTCTGAAAGAGGATTTAGTAGAGTTACGTTGAATAAGTAGATTGAGTGAACTTATATTTATAAAATAAAAAATAATGTTTAATTTATTGTACCTATAAGTACAAGTTAAGATGAGTTTATATTTGTTTGATTGAATTCGAGATTACATATGCAGGTATAAGAGTTAGGATTATAATTAATTACTCGTGTAAAGATGATTTTTATAATAATGATAAGTGAATCCGTCTATGCGAATAAAGAACCTATATCTGTCAGGATAAACTGCTCGTACGTCAGAATGTCAGAATGATACTGTATATTTATATCTATTGAGCTAAGTTACAATTTTGAATACAAACAACTAAACGAACCTTTTTTTTCAAGATCCTGCACATTAACTTAATCAAGATAAAAGATACGAAAAACCAAACAGGCCTAGTACTCACGTCCACACCTCCTGACGTGTTTGCTCTTTAGATCAAAGCCAACGGATTCCCTTCACGCCCAGATTCTCATCGTAAAGGAATTCCTGTTCCCTTCAGCGCTTCCAACGGTTTCCCTTCACGGTTCCTTTTACGACGGGATTCCCAGGATCATTCCTTTCAGGACGGGATTCTCTCTCCGTTCCCTTCGCGATTCCCCTCGAAGAGAAGTTGTTGGAGATGAAAGGAAATAAAGGGAATAGGAACGGGGAAGGAAATCGGGGAGGGAACGAAATGAAAAAAATATGGTTGGAGATAATCTTAGAATGGAAAGTTACACTAAATAGTTTCATTTTAAGTTTCACTGTATGTGGGAATAAAGAAATAATTTATGAATGGATATGCCTACAGGATGGTATATAATATGCGAGTAAAGGACTAATTCATGAAAACTATGGAGATTTCAATTTCCAAGACGATGGAATATCACAACAGGTTAGCTTGTCTGCACGTCTTTAGTGTTCTGATAAAAATTTTGTTTTAAACAAGAAAATATACCAAGAACGATAAGAGAAAATCATTGTATCAAGCTAACAATGCAAGGAAGCAGCAAAAATATCAACAGTTTCATCATCACGAAAATGGAGGGCGAACGAAAGTGAAAAACGGGACATGCACGGTCAATATGAAAAGCACGGTATTCAGCGCTAACCCGATTGGTAAGGACGGCGTTTGTATGGTGCAAGCGCTCGGGTTAGTCCGTGTTCGAATCCGAGCGCTCAGGCTAGTCCGCGTTCGAATTCAAACGCTCGCACGGTATACACGGAACAGACACGTACAGCGGTCTCGTATGATCATGTTTAATAAAAAGACCGTGAAAATAAATTTTACTAAAAAAAATATGAAAAACAGCGTCGGTGATGCTAGCATCTATAGCCAATGATAGACCAGCGAACGCTAGAGATAAGGTAGGGAGAAGAGAAGAGAAGATGCGAAGACCGATAAAGTCTAGATCAAGAAACGTCATAGCCTATTTTGTTGCGAAGTCAGGAAGCACGTATGTCCGTTTGCTTTGTCTTTGTGTTCATCGAGCGTCTGTTTGAACTGCGGTCTCTTAGTCTATCCTTTCTATATGGTTGTAAGACACTAAACGGTAGTTCAGTTACTTGATAATACAAACGGGTATCCCTGTATTTCAAAAAAGAAGAAGCATGTATGTGGCTGCCCAAAAATTGAACACCGACAAAACATTGTGGTGTATTATGAATCACCATAATTTACATCAATCTAGCGATTTGGATGCAATTGATCTTAGCTCGACATACAAGGGTTTAGTTCAAGCTCCAACCCACAGGACTTCATTATAATAAATAACCATCTACTCTATCTAGTCTTAATAAGTATAGTTTTAGATATCATGACAATCTTCATAATATAATTTTGATTAATATTTTTTATTATAATATATTAATAAAATATAGTAAAAAAATATTATTAAAAAATATTTTTATACAAATCTACTTGTGTTATTTTCTAATATCTAAACTCAATATATAAAAAATAATTTATAGTTAAAGTTTAAAACAGTTGACTATATGTAAACTAAAACGATCCTTATTTTAGACGGAAAGGAGTATTCTATGAACACATCCAACTACTGAGGCCACTCCCAATGCAAATGTTATATAGCAATGTCTCATATCGACACTAGTGAAAAAATTATCTCTTCAATGCAAAGAGTTTTCAAATCTTAAAATATATGCTCACATCTAAGTTTTAATTGATCTATATTTATTTGCTTGCTTCATACAACACATGAATATAAGCATTGATCATCGTAATATATCTCTTAGCTTGTTTCTTATCTTGGATATTGTGTCTAGCTTATATTTTATAGAAGACACTAGCTTACACACACTTTTTAAATTTGTTGCTACATCATAAAAAATCATATGTGATACGATCATTTAGTGTCTAAGAAACAAGTCAAGTGGAGCATTAGGAGTGACATACGACCCTCTTTGGAAAGCAAGAATTTCACATTCGTGACATGATTTGAGGAAAAAGAAAAATGCCGCGTTCCAGGAGACCCTACTTTGGACATGACTTCTCACAAACATGTCAATTACAAAAATCTTTATTTAGATTCTACGCCTAGTTTTGGAATATATAAAAAATTTCCAAGAGCTCAACATACAGGGTTCATCCCTGAACATGAAAAATTATAAAAGCTAAAGAGCTACGTAGCCTCAATTCCTCAAAGCCTCAGAACCACACACAGATCTTATTCATCCGCTCCACAAACAATCCCATGAATGGCCCCAAACTGAACCAGAGCCGCCGTCCTATCACCACTCCCATCACTGTTCATTCCCTCTTCCCCTATAGGTGGTGTTTGGAGAGTTGCCGGATTTAGGTTAAGAAAATCAGATGGGATTGATTTGAATTAGGGTTACAAAATTTTAATCTCATTGTCATGCTTGATACTTGGTTTAGGATATACCATTTTCTAATAGAAGGAGATAAGATCATCTTCAACTATATTTCTTTTATTTTATTTTTTTTCTCCATTTTCATTATCCGTTTCTATTCATTTTATTCTCTCTCATCTTCAACAGCTTAGAATCCTGTTATAAAGGAAATGACCTTGAGAATTCTTTCGTAACGAGAACCGTGAAGGAAAACCGTAAACATCGAAAAAAACAAAAATCTCTTCATGACAGAAATCTAAGTCTCGAAAGAAACCCTTAGCCAGTCAAAAACGCTGTCGTCATGTAACTTGCTTTAATTCTCCTCTCTCGTCCAAAACCGAGTAGCCATAACAGGCAGGAGCTCCAAAATCCAAATCGATCCCGTATTAGCGGGCGAAGCGGCTTTCGTGGTGCTTCTACACAAGACCGGAGTAATGGATATCGAACGTGGATAGCATGAGGGTGGCGGCGAGCACAATTGAGGCATGACGAAAGTCTACCAAAATCCAAAATGGAATAGTAATCTCGATCACCTAGGGCTATAGATCGAAGATTGGATGCGGGCAGCTGGTCTAAAAAGCTTGAGCACAGGTGTGACTATGGCAGAGAATATCCACCACGAGTGGTAAGCGCCCGACGCAATAAGGCGAATAGCTCATTTTCCTATCCAAACCTACTCCCTCTTATATAAGCTAGACCAGTAGAAAATAAAGTCCTCTTAGAGCAACTCCAGCAGCTTTCCTGAATCTTATTCCCTATATCTCTTATATAGGGAATGTCTCAAAAAGATTCCAGACCTATATCTCTTCAATCTCCAGCAGCTTCCCTAAAACTCATTCCCTATATCTCAGAATTCTCTATTTCATTTGTATCCAACAGTTATAATTCAAACCGTAAAAATTCAAACGGCTATAAATCAAACGGCAAAAATTCAAAAGATTATAATTCAAACGACTATTTGTCCAACGGCTACATTTCCAACGGCTCCTTTCAAACGGCTCCTTTTCCAACAGCTATATTTTGAACTTCTATATATTGCCTGTTCTTGATGCCTCTCTTCCACCACACCATAATGAGTCGTAGTAGTTTCCTCATGCAACAGGCATTGGAGTCGTCGTCGTCTGATGATGACGACGAGCTCATTATTGCTACCGCACACATAGCACACAATCAATATAAGCTTTTGAATGCCCCACGCCATGGCGGTTCTGTGCCTGGCCGTCAAGAAGTTCATCGCAACAGGGAAGCAGGGCATTCGAGACTACACAATGACTACTTTTCAGATGCTCCTACCTATGGTCCAACTGTCTTCAGGCGCAGGTTTACAATTAGGTCATATGTTTTATTCACCTTTGTTGATGATCTGTTGTTTATAAATCAATTTTCTTTTCCGCGCAGGTTTAGGATGTCGCGTTCTTTATTTTTGCGCATAGTGAATGTTGTAGAAGCCCATGATGGCTATTTTGTTCAGAAACGAAATGCTGCTGGACATCTTGGACTATCTTCTATACAGAAGATTACCGCAGCATTTAGAATGATAGCTTATGGAGTACCAGCGGATGCTACTGATGATTATCTTCGCATTGGAGAAAGCACTGTCATAGAGAGTCTCAGAAGGTTTGTGAAAGCTATTGTTGAAGTTTTTGGAGATGAATATTTGAGACAACCAAATGAGAATGATACTGCTAGGTTACTTGCAATTGGAGAGGCAAATGGTTTTCCAGGAATGCTAGGATCCATAGATTGCATGCATTGGAAATGGAAAAATTGTCCCGCGGCATGGCACGGTCAGTACAGTGGCCATGTGCATGAGCCCACAATCATTCTGGAAGCAGTTGCTTCACACGATCTTTGGATTTGGCATGCTTTCTTTGGTTTACCAGGGTCTCACAATGATATAAATGTTCTTCAACGTTCCCCAGTCTTTGCCAGACTTGCTGAAGGGGAAGCTCCACAAGTAAATTATACCATCAATGGCCATAATTATACAATGGGGTATTATCTTGCAGATGGCATATATCCGCAATGGGCCACATTAGTGAAGACAGTACAATCTCCACGAGGAAACAAGCAAAAATTGTTCGCACAAGCTCAAGAGGCAGCTAGAAAGGATGTTGAACGAGCCTTTGGAGTTCTCCAATCTCGTTTCGCCATTGTTCGTGGACCAGCTAGGTTTTGGGATAAGGACACACTGTGGAAAATCATGACCGCTTGTGTCATCATGCACAATATGATAATTGAAGATGAACGAGATGATGCTGAAGACTTCCAGTATGAAGCTATGGGAGACACTGTCAGGCCCTCCCATGCTCCTACTCCCGAACTGGAAGAGTTTATTCAAATTCATCATAGTATTGGAAACAAGCAGACTCACTGTCAGCTACAAGATGATTTAGTCGAGCACTTGTGGCAACGTCATGGTGGGATGTAGTTTATTGCAGTTGTGTTGGACTATTTTAGTAATTTTATTGATCTTGTATGCCGCATATGTAATAACATGAACTATCCCTAATATGATCGTTTCTGTTGATTTCAGAAAAGCTAACATATGAGTGCCACACATAATAGTTCGTAAAATATAACAAACATTACAACAAGTGTTCTTGCCACTTTCACAGAAGCTAGTAGATAAGTGCTAAACATAATAGTTTGCAAAATATTACATTACAACAACTACTCAACTAGAGGTACGGGCTCGTCGAGTCAGGATCTCATTCTGCAGGCTCATGTAGTATTGTTTTTGTGCCTCACTCATGCCACTAAGATCTATAAACATAATTCTCTCTTCCTCCTTAATTCTCTTCAGTTCTATCGCTTGGCTTTTTACCTCAAGTTTTTTTGCCTCAATTGCAACCTTCTCTTTATCAAGTTCATAGGCTCTCCCCTCAATTGCCAACCTCTCTTGTTCTAGCGCATATGCTCGTTCATAGCGCTCTTCTTTTTTCTTCTCTTTCACGGCCTCTGCCTCTTCCTTCTTTGCCCACAAATTATCTAGAGCTTCCTTGTACAAGTTATCACCACCTCGCCGTAATTTTTCTTTCTCCGCTTTCCTGCCAGTTGGTCTTCTCATAGTCACAGTCTCATTCTCAAGATCTAGTGCATCATGATGGCCTTCGCAACTATTTGAGTTGGTACTAGGAGAAGATGTACTAGGAGATGACTTGGCAGTTGTCTTTTGTTTCTTTGCATTCATCTCAACTGCCCTACTAATCCACTTTTCATTGTGCTTCAATAAATTCCAACAATGCAACATTTGGAAGGACCTATGTTGCTTGTCTTTTTCTTTGTACAAAGCACATGCCTGCACAATCTGTACAAGTGAATAAATTTTGTTAAACATATTGCCACATATAAATTTACCGAACATAAACATTTACAAGCAAAATACAGAGGTATTGACTAACCTTATCTTGCAATGTCACCCCGCTTTGTCTCCTACGGTCAATTTGCTCATAGCATCCAACAAATTTATTAACACACTCTTGAATGGTAGACCAGCGATGGGTGAGAGAACTTACATTACGATCAGACTCACACTCTTTGTGCTCATTGAAGTAAGCATGAATTCTCTTCCAATAAGTTGCACGAGATTGCTCGTTGCCATGGACTGCATCTAGACTAATATTTTGCCATGCCAACACCAACGCCTCATCTTCCTTCTCACTGTAATTGGCTGATCTTTTTTGACTCTTTCTAACAGGGGGAGATACATGTTCAATCGGGAACTCTTGCTCCCCAATTGGACTACACAGTTCAAAGTCATCAACATTGTTGCTCTCATTCATCAAGTTCACAAAATAGTCCTCCCTATTTTCCATTCTTCACAAACTACCAATTTACTGCATTCAACAATTGAAGAATTCTAGTGTCAAATTAGGGACGAACTGCACGGGCTCAATCATAGTCTTACAGAGCAACAGATAGTACCTAGATCAAGAGAGCTTGCTTCAAAGATCGAAGGAAATTAAAAGCGAATGCCACCACCTTGATGGCTACCACCTTCCTCCCCTCCCTGTTGCTCCAATTGCAACAAAGCAAGAACCAGCAGCAGGGAGCTTTTGGATCTCCCCGTCCCTGTAAAATGGCTCTCGCCGAGCTTCCTGCCCGCCTGCCAAGCTGCTGCCCGCCTGCTCGCCGAGCTTCCTGCCCGCCCACCGAACCGCTGCCTGCACGCCAAGCTCTGCCCGCCCGCCGAGCCGCTGCCTGCACGCCGACCTCTGCTCGCCCGCCGAGCCACTGCCTGCACGCAGAGCCGCTGCCCGCCTGCTCGCCGAGCTTCCTGCCCCGCCCGCCGAGCCGCTGCCGCCCCGCCGAGCTCTGCCCGCCCGCCGAGCCGCTGCCTGCACGCCGACCTCTGCTCACCCGCCGAGCCGCTGCCTGCACGCCGAGCCGCTGCCCGCCTGCTCGCCGAGCTTCCTGCCCCGCCCGCCGAGCCGCTGCCTGCACGCCGAGCTTCCTGCCCCGCCCGCCGAGCAGCTGCCTGCACGCCGAGCTTCCTGCTTGCCCGCCGAGCCGCCCCGCCTACCGAGCAGTTCCTCCTCCAAGCCGCTCGCCGTGTCCTGCCACCGTGCGCTGCTGATGGGGGAGGCAGCCAATACGCGGGAGATCGAGGACGCCGAGCTTCCTGCCCGCCCGCTCGCTCGAGGACGCCCGCCGAGCTCCAGGACGCATGATAGGGAACGAGGATGGTATGCTATCTTTGGGGAACGGGAGGAGGAGGATAGGGAAGGAGATAGGATAGGGAAGGGGATGGGGAATCTGCTGGAGGTAATTTTTTTTGCTATATTTCTTATTTTTAGCTATAGGGAAGGGGATAGGGAATCTGCTGGAGTTGCTCTTATCCCATTCTCAAATCCTCTACATTTTCCATTCCCCTTAACCAAACATGAGAATAGACAACCTCCCCTCCTCATTTTTCATTCCCATTAGTCAAAACCCAGGAGCCAAACGCTATCATAGGGATTAGGGATTTGGGAAAAAAACTGTAAAGGAATAAAATAAAATAAAAACAAAAGAAGGAGAGAGACTGATGAAGAGAAGTGGGGAGAGAGGGCAGGAGGGAAGACCACAGGCAGGAGCCTCTCTCGCAAGTGCTGCCTCCCCAGTGCTGCAGCTAGCTCCCCATTCCAGCTCCAGCAGCCAGATGCTCTCCCGCGTGAGAGCCCTACCGCCGCCACCCCCAGCGCTCTTCCCCCGGCCCATCCCAGCCGCCGGGTAGCCCGATCCAACGGCCCCCGCCGCCCCCATGGGCCGCGGCGGCTCGCGCGCGGCCCCCGCCGCCGCTGCGCCGCCGTGGCACGCGCTCCCGGACGAGGTCTGGGAGCACGCCTTCTCCTTCCTCCCTGCGGCCTCGGACCGCGGCGCCGCCGCGGGCGCCTGCCGTTCCTGGCTCCGTGCCGAGCGCCGCTCCCGCCGACGCCTCGTCGTCGCCAACTGCTACGCCGCAGCCCCGCGCGACGCGGTCGAGCGGTTCCCGGCCGTCCGGGCCGCGGAGGTCAAGGGCAAGCCACACTTCGCGGACTTCGGCCTCGTGCCGCCCGCGTGGGGCGCCGCGGCCGCGCCCTGGGTCGCCGCCGCCGCCGCCGGGTGGTCGCTGCTCGAGGAGCTCAGCTTCAAGCGCATGGTCGTCACCGACGAGTGCCTCGAGATGATCGCGGCCTCCTTCAGGAACTTCCAGGTGCTGCGCCTCGTCTCCTGCGAGGGCTTCAGCACCGCCGGGCTCGCCGCCATTGCCGCCGGCTGCAGGTGAGGCGCCGCCTCTGGGTCCAGATTTGAGCTAAAAATGGGAGCTTTGCCTTGTTCTTGGTTTCCTTCGCGTAAAGATTTAAGCTTTTTGGGAGTTGCTCTTCGGAAGCTATGACGAAAAGGTCTTCTTTTTCCCATTTAGCTGAAGTTGCGAGATTTCTTGGTGTCATTTGCCTTCTTATTGCGTTTTTGTGTGTGATCTATGGTAGTTCTTGGTTTGGAGGAAATGATATGAATTAGGCCTTCTTAAAGAGGAACTGACTTTGATGATTTCGAGCTAAACATCTGTGCTTCTTTTTTACCTGAACACCTGAGCT
The DNA here is from genome assembly GCF_958298935.1 of Phragmites australis. Classification (NCBI taxonomy): domain Eukaryota; kingdom Viridiplantae; phylum Streptophyta; class Magnoliopsida; order Poales; family Poaceae; genus Phragmites; species Phragmites australis. The sequence continues at coordinate 3,100,632 of NC_084931.1, read as the reverse complement.
TTTTTGTGCTTCATCGAGTAGTATTTGTGAATAGAGCTAGGCTCCCGTTAAGATTTGATCTATTCTTGGTGTTTACTCTGAAAAGGCAAACCTTCGATTTGTTCTAGTGTGATCTGGAGTTGTTTTAGGGTTTGTCCCAAGGCGAAGACTAGTGTGCTATTTCGGATGCTTGTTAGTGTCAAATAATTGATTTGTACTGGAAGAACGAAAGATTTTTTTTCCAGTTTGCTTTGATACAAATTGGTGCTCATGCCACCTTCAAAAGTTTGACCTTTCCAAGCTATGATTCCTCAGCAAGCTTTTATTTTGTTCCTGGGAAGCTTTGACTCCGGATTCTGTGTGATTTTGAGTGGTTGGTCTGTGGAGGTGTGATCTTTCTTGCTTTCTTGCACGGATCTGTGGATTGGCAGAACAAACATTTCTATCTGCTTGGCGATGATTGATACCTCCCTTTATCTTTCCACCAAAATGATAGGATCGTTTCAAGATTAGAAGTTTAGAACTAATTGGACGCACCTTTACTTATGGAATTGTATTTTCCCCTCACCTCATGAGATGCTAGATCTGACTTGAACTGTTTTGCTTTTCATTTATGCTCGAGATTCAAGTGTTTTCCCGTCTCGATATGAGCTTCTAGATTCAAATGGTCTGGTCTTTTAGCACGCTTTTGACATTAAGATTCCCATTTGTGCTCCCCCCCCCCCTCTTTGTTGCTCAAGATTCTGAGAGCTGCTATCTTGCTTTAGGTGGGACAATGTCGTATTTAATCCTATACTTACAATGTTTGATATAAAGAAGCAAATTTTCTTTACTTTATTAGTGTGATTGTTGAGTTTCAATTACACACAAGTAAAATTACTTAGGAAGAACTTGTTGTATCTGTCTCGGTAAAGAATTACTTTAGTAGTACAATCTTTCTAGAGCCCTACCTTTCAGAAAAGGAACTTGAAGAATCTGACACCTAGGATGCTGATCCTTTTATTAGTTTGATCCTTAATGTGCAAGGCGAGAACGTGCGAATAGCATGGTGGTAAGACCTCCAGGTGTGAGGCTACAAACCAGGGCTCGAACCTTGGTTCTTGCAAAAAAAAGGCCCCTTGCTGTGTGTTCCCCGTGGTTGTGGCGCGGTCGCTCAGCGATAGCGTGCAGGTTGTAGCTGGCTTTCAGGGCCTTTTCTCGACCTTAATGCAATGCCTTCGGATGTCTCCCCCCTTGGGTCGAGTGTTATTTTAATGTGCCAAGGCAATATCATTTGTATCTTTTTTTAGTGATGCAAAGCACTTGAGCTCTGATGAAACTAGTGGTGAGCTTTCATTGGATTTCTGATATACCGGTGCCTTGTGTGAACGCAGAAGAGATTTTGACATAATTACATATGTATGACACAGATTGTTGTGACTAGAAACAAAGTGGTATACATACTTGTTTGTTTTTTTTTTTATTACACACAGTGATTTCTTGACCTAGTTTTGAGTTGGCTTTGGCCACCTTCTCTCTTGTGCTGCAAGGGTTATAGTGTAACCCCCAAAAGGTTTACCTTGAAAATTGGGGTGTGCATATATTTAATCGTTTGAATTGAAATGAAATGATGTAGCTGCTAGTTAACATCAATGAATCAGACTTTGCTAGTTTGGTTTTTACTTGTATCATTTACTCACATTGTGGTTTCAAAGTAGTTGTCTAATGAGCGTGGGAGTCTAGGTTGTGTACAAACCATTGAGATCTAAGCAAGGTCTGTTTGGGCCAACAAAAATGATAACCTTCATTTTCTAACCTAAATTCGTGGAGTGCCTCCTGAAATTCATGAAGACCTCAGGTTAGGTGTTTAAGTTACTGTGTTCAGTGCCACGTGCTGATTAAAAGCTTGGTGTTATTGTCTAAAGATAACACTATTAGGCACTTTGGCCTTTTCCATGTCAGTCATTTTTGGTTTCCTTGTCTTGTGAAATTTTTACCTTTGCTGTTGATGTGGGTGGTTTACATCTGTTGATTGTTCTCAGAGATGTCTAAATTTCTGTAAGAATGGAAGTGGATGATGCTCTTTTTGCAAACTAAACCTACTGCTTTATACTAGTTGTTCCTGGAAAGCACCTCAGTTTGCTAATTTGATGCACCTGCTTCTGGATGCTTCCATGTTGACAAGATACTAGATATTATTTCTACACGAGTGTAATCTAAACTAATGGAATTAACAACTTTAATGTTTCTAGTTTATCCTAGGCATCTGCATGATATGTTAGGAAAGCAATGCGCCGTGTATATGCAATCTACAATCACTAGTTGTTGCTATCTCCTTTTTTGGCTTTATAGTAGAAAAGTTGTTCGCATTAACAGAAAGTGTGTTTTACATGTTGCCCTTCTTCATGCCTTTTGGGTGGTTGAATATTGGCAAGTTTCAGTGAAAGCTATCTTTGTCCAGATTGTTTCCCTTTAGACCAATGCGGTAGTCTTCCTGAGCTTGGGGAAAATGTTAATTCTGATCCCCGAACTGCGACTTTGTTGATTTGGGCTGCTGGAGTTCTTCAGCTTTGTTGATTTTAGACTTTTAGTCCCCAATGTGCCTTTTTTTTCATTGGTTTATATTCTTTCTGTGATTCTGTAATTGTCATGTCCACAATAACTGCAGCACTGTAGCACACGATTAGGGAGGTTATGATAGATTAGTTAGTATATCTATTGGTATGTTAGGATTCGAATTGATTTGTTTAAAGATAAGTTAGAGTCGGATTGAATTAGGACTGCTTAGAGATAAGTTTGGTAGGAGATAAGTTAGGACTTGGAATCGAATTAGGATTGTAATTTCCCCTCTTTATATAAAGGGACAGCCAGCACATCCTTGTAATCAAGCAAGAGAAGAATTAATCTGAGTCGCCCCTAATATTCTAAGTTTTCTCAATCTATAGTTTAATCCCTCCCTTAGTAGCATCCCCTTATGATCCTATGACGATAACATCTAACTTGATATCCAAGCCACTAACAAGTGTTACAGTAACCCGCACACTACAATAACTAATAGATCTTATCTAAATAATCTAACCTAGTATTCAAGCCACTAACGAATGCCACAGTAGACGCGGTGCTACAGTAACGGCCATAGTGGTCTGAACATACCATTTCACTCTTTTTGCAGCAGGTCATCCTCAAGTTGCAGGGTGGCGGCCATTGTTGCAGCCCTTGAAATCCCCATGTTGACGAACGGTTGTAGCATCAACTTTAGAGTCTTGTGGTAGGCAGTGCCATTGGTGGCTCCGGTGGTATCACCCATAGGGATGGCGATGGAGAAACCAACGGTGGCAGTGATGGAGATGAGAGCGCATCTGAAGCCATGGGTTGGGATCAGCTGTCTCTATACCAGATGTTATGATCCTAAGATAATAAGGGGATAAACATCCACCGGGAGGATAGCTGGGCGGCGTCGGTAGCTAGGGGAGGGATTAAACTATAGATGAGAGACTTAGAATATTGAGGGAGACTTAGATTAATTCTTCTCTTGCTTGATTACAATGGATGTTGTGCCCTCCTTTATATAGGAGCCGGTCCTAAGAATCTAGACTAACTAATCTTATCTCTAAGACTTATTAATAGATCTTATCTCTAACTATTCTAACTTGATATCCAAGCCACTAACAAATGTTACAGTACTAATAGATCTTATCTATAACTAATCTAATTTGGCATCAAGCCACCAACAAAAGATACAGTAGCATGTGGTGCAGTAGACGAGACGCTACGGTAACACCCCTGATGGGTTAGACATGACATTCAGCAATGATTTTGCATAACTATAATATGATGGAAAAAAGTGGAATATTTACCATCACACAATGTATTGAATACTTCTGATATAGATCGCATCAAAAAGCATATAAAGTTCTGAACTATCCTCTTGCAATTTTAAGTCATACCAAATGAAAGCAAATCAGCATGTTCCGTATTCATGTGATTGAAATGTATGTAATTTGTTCTGTTGAAGTTTAGGGGCTAACGAGGGACAGAGCTTCATTTGCCCCGCTTTAAAATAGTAGTCAGTGGGATGAACCATTTTAACGCAAGATCTATGCAACTGGACTGGCAAATAAAAAATGTACGGGAAATGTTTAGTTAATGATATGTGTTTTCTGTAAATAGTTGCTTTTGAGGATTTTTGCTTGCAGTAGTCAAGTACTCCATCTGTTCAAAATTACAAGGCGTATTTTGATATGCACATAGACCAAGAAGTAATTGAAAATGACTAGACTGCCCCTAATAACTACCTCTAAAGACTATTTAATGCGTGCATGTAAGCATGCAGGGGAAAAAGGAAATATTATATAAAAAAATGTAACTTTGGATGAAGGAGTATACCTGTAGTTACTTTAGTGATTTTCCCTTTTGTTCGCAATAGACTATCACCAATTAAATTGATCTTTTCAACTACTAATTTTTGTGTACTCTCCTTGCAGAAATCTAAGAGAACTTGATCTACAGGAGAATGAGATTGATGATTGTTCTATTCATTGGCTCAGTCTATTTCCAGAATCCTTCACTTCTTTGGTAACTCTAAATTTTTCATGTTTAGAGGGGGATGTCAATATTACTGTACTTGAGCGACTAGTAACCAGATGTCGCAACCTCAAGACCCTCAAGCTCAACAATGCTATCCCTCTTGATAAGCTTGCTAGCCTCCTTCGTAAGGCTCCTCAGATTGTAGAGCTCGGAACAGGAAGATTCTCTGCCGAGTACCATCCAGATCTCTTTGCAAAGCTTGAAGCAGCATTTGCTGGTTGTAAAAGCCTAAGAAGGCTTTCTGGGGCTTGGGATGCTGTTCCAGAGTACCTGCCAGCATTTTATTGTGTATGCAAGGTCCTCACATCACTTAATTTGAGTTACGCTACTGTGCGAGGCCCTGAGCTGATAAGATTCATCAGCAGATGCAAAAACTTGCAACTACTATGGGTATGCAACTCTTGTCCACCTTTTTTTTTTACTGAACCGAGGACCAACTTTGCAATCAGTTTTTCTTTTTAGATGTACCTTTGAAGTTTAAAATACTCTCACATGCATATTGGTATGAACACTTGATTTCTAGGAGGTGAACCTACCCGCATAAATGTTGTTTTGATTGTTTTTGTAAGTGTTAGATCCTGTGCATATGCATTTTATTGCAGTAATCACCACTATTTTATTCAGGCTCCATAGCACAACATTGTATGTTGGGTGCATCATATGAACTCTTTGGAATTATTGCTGTTTATTTTTCTGAGAAATATGAACCTTGTTTTGACATAACTCAGTAATTAGTATGCCATAGAAGGCTTTCTATAGTGATTCAATTCCTTGTCAAAATGCTACTAGATGATCTGCTTTTGTTTATTTTTAGAGCAGCATACATATTCTTGAAGATTATCTAAATGTTAAAAGCTTCAACTTTTTCAGGTGATGGATTTAATTGAGGACCGCGGTCTAGCTGTTGTGGCATCATCTTGCAATAAACTGCAGGAGTTGCGGGTCTTCCCTTCTGCTCCTTTTGATGCAGCTGAGCAGGTTTCATTGACTGAAAGAGGTCTTGTTGATGTCTCTGCCAGTTGCCCAATGTTGGAGTCAGTCCTCTACTTCTGCAGACGGATGACCAATGAGGCCCTTATTACCATTGCAAAGAACCGCCCCAACTTCACTTGCTTCCGCCTATGCATCATTGAGCCTCACACTCCAGATTACATCACGCACCAGCCTCTTGATGCAGGTTTCAGTGCCATTGTGGAATCATGCAAGAGCCTTACACGTCTATCTGTCTCGGGCCTTCTCACAGATCGTGTATTTAAATCCATCGGGGCACATGCTGATCGTCTTGAGATGCTCTCAATCGCCTTTGCTGGGAATAGCGACTTGGGTCTTCATTACATCCTTTCGGGCTGCAAGAGCTTAAAGAAGCTAGAGATCAGGGACTGCCCATTTGGTGATAAGCCCTTGCTGGCAAATGCTGCCAAGCTGGAGACAATGCGATCCCTTTGGATGTCGTCGTGCTCACTGACCATGGGCGCATGCCGACAGCTTGCACGCAAGATGCCCCGCCTTAGCGTGGAGGTCATGAATGATCCTCGACGGGCATGCCCCTTGGATTCACTTACAGATGAAAGCCCTGTCGAGACATTGTATGTCTACCGGACAATTGCGGGTCCAAGGTCTGACACACCAGCCTGTGTCCAGATTGTTTAGGGGGGCGGCCTGCTAGTCGGGAAGGTACTATGGAAGCATTCCTTTTCAATCTCGATTAGTACCTTCAACACCTTCCTAGCATCACATGGATTGTTTCCTTGAAGTAGAAAGGCCGGTGGAACTGTTCGCAAGTTTAGGATGAGTGAGACTCGGGGCCCTTTTCAGGTGTTAATAACTGTAGGAGGAGACTTGATGAGTTACAGAAACTACTAGATAGCGTCTTGAGAAAACTTGGGTTTGTTTTCTGAGCGTGTTTAGTTCTTTTCATGTATAAATATATGGGATCATTTCAATCTCGCAGTGTACTGTACTGTACTGTTGGAAACACTTGTACCAGGAGGCTGTACCTTTTTGACCTCCCCTCTCTAATTATGGGTTGTTATTGCTTCAACTTGTGGATGCGGAATAATTGAATCTTGTATGCGGCTCTTCATTTCACGCGGTATTTCTCAGATTCATTTCATCCTAATTCACTAGGTTTTAGTCTACCTTAAGGATCTGATTGTAGGTATCTTCCTATGATGCTGGGTAATTTACAGCTAAAGTGTGCTTCTGCTTCTGTTGTGGGTTCAATTCAATTGGGTTCTATTAAGTTTTTTCTTCTCTCAAGTCAATTTATATTTGCCATTACATATGGACCTATATAAGATGGATAAGCTGAGTGCTTAACATAGGCATTAGCATTCTAGCTTCTGATCCTAGTATTGAATCTCGAATTCTTTACCTGTCTCGGCTGGAACCTGAGAACCATCCTGCCCTGGATGCATTTACTATCCAGATCTTGTTCCACTCTGCCCAAGCCTGTCATTGATGCTACTGATTCTAAAAGGATCAGATCTGCTGCCTTGCAAAGGATAAGCTCTGTTGAGATCTCTGGTGCAGTACAGAAGCAAGTCCGTGGATCCTTCAATAGAAATGCTCTGCAGTCTGCAGATTGTTGTGCACTCGGTGTGCTGGTCTTCCTTGAAGAACCTTCATGCTTCCAAAGAACAAGTGCTGCGGAAATTACGATATGTAGTCGATGGATGGGTGCTCAATCAACTTTCGTGTACTGTAGCGGCGTCGGCAGCCGGAGCCGGGGCCGGGCCGTGACGTTCGTGACGGCGGCAGCTCAGGAGGTGGAGGTGACGTGGGCGGTGGAGGGAGCCTTGAGCGCTGTGAGCTGTGTGGGCTCATGTAGCCAGGTCAATTTCGATACTGATTCCGAGACAATTTTAGGTATATCTTTGATAATTATTGCTCAGCTAATTGTGATTTATATGATATGTTTTTTTGTTAAATCCGTAGAAAAAGGAAGATTGCGCACAATCCAAGAAGATTGATGCGAAGATCTTGTGAAAATAAAGCCAACCGTTCCAGTCGTGTCTTGATGGGTGATTTCAAAAGGTTTGGAGGGGTGCGATACCTTCAAGAATGACTGTACTGCCTGGCTGTACCACCTTTTCGGGTCCAGCTCATCAAACCAAACAACTTTCGTGAAGACGACAGGGTCGAATGACTTTCAGAGACAACGCAAAACACTATCCTAATGGTTAGTTAAAGATAGCATAAATCCACATCAAGGGTGCGACTATAGAACCACCACAAGACAGTAAAAGACCATCAGGAGATCTACCACCACTGTTTCTACCATAGTTTATCCATTTTCCTTCCATTAGATCCATTTTAATAGGTTTTCTTCATTTTTGGTGTAAATATCCATCACATCAGGAAAGTTATTCATCTTTACCTTTAATTATGATTCATTTATCTGATGATAATCTTTCCTGATATTGTTATGAGTTTCATTTCTATTGCAATGAGCGAGTAGTCCTCTTAAGGATAGAGGGCACTTTGGCACCATATAGCGAACCATTAGTGTAGATCGGGAGTAATATTAACATAGTCTTTTCTTATACAAATTTTGTTTTTTGTCTCTCATCTTTTTCAAGTTTGTTTGGCCATAAATACTAGGATTGGATCTACAGAGGGAGACAACGACTATGTGGATGACAAAGTGTTGTAGATCGAGGCTCTGTGACAGTGACTATACCTGATTGCAGCTAAGAAGTTTTACATGAGATCAATGGTACAACCATAGCACGTAAGGTGTTACTCCGAGATCCATCCCTTAATAAATGTGTATGCGACGATGTCATGTACATTGACGGATGATAGTTCTTATGTAATGGCCCACAAGAGACCGGTGAGCATGAGAAGATTAGGGTGTGTCACCCATGTGACAAGTACATTTAATTCATATGATTAATTTTATCTTATTTATTCTCTAACATGTAGATCATTTCTCGATGTGTAACCAACTAGCTATATAGTTTCGACGTGTTCTCAACCCTACTTTTAATCATTATTGCCATCCTTAATAATTTTAGCATCATTTATTTCTCCCATTTAACAGTAGAATTAATAGTTAGGATCTTATATTTACAATTATTTAATATCCCTACATTAGAGCCAAAGAATTCAGTGATTGTAGAGTTAGATTATAGTGTAAACTTGGTAGATCAACTGCATCCCTAAGTGATAGATATTAAACCTAGGGTCACTCTAAGGATTTTATGTTGCATGTTCTCTGCAGTGACATTGGGAGAACAACTGCGTATTACAAGGACACATTACAAAGTAGCAGATTTAAAAACAAAATCCATAAAACCATGATACACATTTTGGACTCATCAACCTCCCCAAGCTTAGTTTCTTACTCGTCCTCATGTAAAAGCAATGAGAAATTATGAAGTAAAAAAGAAAAGAAAAATACCGGGTCCAAAATATCTGCATGATGGAACTTCTTTTCATTGAAAGAGTTAAAAACATACTCATAATGGAATCAACATACTCATATATAAGAGATTGCATACAGATACACATAACTATGCTACTAGGCCTTTTTAGGTCCGAAACATAGCGGTTATGCTCACAGTTAGTAATTTAACTAACCATCGAAGCATTGCTAGGGTTTATTTCTGAAATTTGAAACAAATGTTTGGGATTGACTTATTATCTTGTTGACACCAGGATAGTGTCATCACTACTACTCACCTTCATCCATAGTCGGTTACTGGTTGCTCCTCTTCTTTGGAGAGTTCACTTGCATTTCATTCAACCTTAGCGATTAGAGGAGTGTTGCATTTCCCATTAACATAAATGAAAGATATTTATTATTGATTGACAATTTTTTTTGCCAATTTGCTTATTTACTGATAACTTTATTTATTTTTATTATGCAGCACAACAGAGAATCAAGATAATAATTAAACATGCTCATAAGATAGATAAACACCGTTAGGAACCATTGTTAAACCCTATGTCACACTCCAAATTTGTGCATATTTATATTAACATGTATTTCATAAGCATTCATGATCATCTGAATGAATTTTGTACATATTTGAATTGGTTTAAATTCAAATTGAATTAAAAAAGAAAAATCACATGAAATGACACAAATACAATTAAATGGAGCATTACAAAGGAAATCACTTTTTAACCATATAACCTAGGGTTGAGAATAATTTTAGAAATTAATATAACACATAAGAAGAATATTCGTGAATATTTCTAGATTTTTGAGAATTTGTTTGACGCCTTAAAAATTGCTAGAATTTATAAAAGTAGCCCACTTTGAAGAATTTTAGTTTGAAATTGACCCAGGCTTTGAGAGTGAATCTAACTCAAATGTATTCATTATCAATTATTGTCGCTCCACAAAAAATTGCAGAATGTTTGGAGCGTTGCATCACCCCTGTTTGAACTGAGAGGTAGGGAGAGATTTTATTGCTCTTCTGTGCACTATGGATGCCAGCCCCACCTGTCATTTGCTTCTTTTCTCTTTCCGTTAGGCGGCAGCAGAACAACCTCGCAGCGTGGCCGGCGGCCGGCGGGCACTGCACTAAAAACAAAATGCAATGCAAAAAATAAACATAATGCAAATGGAATGTGGTGGGGGATCTCTCGTACCCCTTTGGATGGTAAGTCGAAGTCCGTCAGTAATTGAGTACTGATGAATGTTGCAGTTGTGTTTTAGGAAATGCAGGTGAAGGCTATGCGGCTATGGCGGGCCTTCGGTCGGAGGCCGAAGGTAGACCCGCGACTTCACCCGCCCGTGTAGGCGAAGGCTATGGTGCACCTTCGGTCGGAGGCCGAAGGTTGATCCGTGACTTCACCCGTCCGTGTAGGCGAAGGCTTGGGCGGGCCTTCGGTCGGAGGCCGAAGGTTGATCTGCGACTTCACCCGCCCGTGTAGGCGAAGGCTCTGGCGTGCCTTCGGCTGGAGGCCGAAGGTCGACCTGCGGCTCCGGAGGGCAAGAGGGGCGAAGGTCGTGGCGAACCTTCGGTTGGAGGCCGAAGAGCGACCCGCGGCGCAGTCACGATACTGGCCGAAGGCGCCCAGTGGACGTCGAAGCCCACATAGTCGCTCAAGGTACAATTGTAATTATGCAAATGTACTTGATAATACAATAATGCCCCCAAATATGCCGAGAATGTGGCAGTTGAGGGGGTGAAACTGTAAATCCTAGCATGGAGTGGTTGAGTACGGGCTATAAATAAGGTTATACTGTAACTAAGGTGATAGAGGAATTAAGATTATTCACTCTCTAAATACGTGTCACACCTAGGAACCTTCGACTTCCCTTTCAGGCGAAGGCCTTCCTTATTTGGAGACTTAGGTTCCAACAGAATGTAAGTAGGCCAGAAGACCAACACATATATCGACCCCCCTTAACAGTACGATAAAGGAAAAACAAGCTACTTATCTACTCTAATGTCAACTCAACTTATTAGGTTACTTAAAACTAAATAGTCTTTAATGTTTGCACTCAAAAAGAATACTCATATGGAGGTTGAGAATACCAAAAAATCATCACCGTGACCTAACTTACAAGAATCCTACAAGAAATATATTAGTTACGATGATCGTGTTGTCATTAACTACCAAAACTCGAATTAGAGATCTAAATGCTTTCACATAACGCAATATCCGTCCGTCGTACATCGTGAGTAAGAAGACTTAGGAGCGGAGTATTAAGACAGACGAGGACGACGACGATTTCTCTGTCATCCGATGGGAATCCAATTGCACTCATCCCACTGTTCAATTTCCTCATGTCGTAACCCAAAAATTTGGGCATTCTAGATTTTTCTATAAACAGATTTTCTATAAGCAAATTTTATAAAAGCTTTAGCCTAACCAAGCGGACCCTTAGTTCAAACCAAGTCATACCTAGGTTTAAGTTTTAGTTAGTTTAAGGTGTAGATTGGTTTAGGGTGGTTTAAGGTGTTTTCTTTGCCTAATTCTTGGGCTAGGTTTCAACAGAGGACCACTGTGACACATCCTAGAGCATTGCAACACATCTCGACATAGTTCTTTTTACCTGTTTCCTGTCCGACAAAGTGTTTCCTTTTCAACAAGTATATCGCGTGGGTCGAACTCTGAATGGCCTGGTACATGTGGCCTCAGGCGATGCCGGCCGTGCCCCGTTTGTGTGCCCATCAGGGTTGAGTATTTTTGTTGCGACTTGGGTTGAGGACGGAGTATCATGCGCAGGGTGGTTCTTTGGGCGGAATTCGTAGTTGAGGTAGGCCAGAAAAGCTAGTTAAGTTTACTGTATTAGTCCATTTTATTATTTTCAATGATCATCATTCCCTCGCTGGTTGTCTGTTTTCAGTTGTTGGATGAATCAGCCTCTCTATACACGGGTCCTGAATTGCTTCATGTCCTTCTTGCTTTTGTCTCTCTGAAGAAGAAAGAGCAAGCGTTCTAAGATGTTGTGGCGAGCATGACAACTGGGGAACAACATCATCCATGCTAAAGGAATATGCACTATCACAGATTCAGTCCAGTTCCGTAGAAATTACAGAGACATTGTTTAACATCTGACAACACACCTGCAATGATCTTGCTGATGAAAGAGGAAAGAAGAAACCATAGGTGTGACCAAGCGCAATAGCAGTGCATGGGGTTGCACCAGACAGTCCGCAACTGTGGTAAAATAGGAGCTACCACCCGAAGGGTGGTGTAAAATTCATGTTCATGCTGCATTAAAAAAAAATGTCTTGCAAAGCAATTATTGGAATCGACATTTGCGATCACAGGGGACATGTCAATCTTATAGCTTAGAGCAACCTCTGGCACTGTGCGGCCATGGAGGAAGCAGAGGCTTTGGCTTTGCCCAGGACTCAGTTGGCAGCGGAGTGGGTGTAGATGAGAGCTTAAAGCAACCTGCCTCTTCATATACTTCAGCAGTACTACACTCCTTCAGCCACACTAGTACTAGCAAGCCTCCTTCAACAACAACATGGACCATCATGAAGATCAGAGCTCACATCAAATGACCCGAGGTATGTAAAGTTATATTTGTTCCTATAGATTTTCCTTCTACCCTTCATGCTCATCTTCCTCTACCATGATACTCTGGCGAAAGATCTATCATCGTTTGCGTGGGACAGCGATGAAGACTAGAATCGATTTTGTTGATGATTCACTTTATACTGTTTGAATGACGTCTAATGAAACCTTCTCATTTCAGTTTCAACAACTTGGATTTACTCACATATAACACGAGCACATACATTTGCCAGTGTTGTTTGATCCTTAAAAGTAATGTCATGCATGCGGATAAATCTAGTTCAACTCGCTCACGACCGGTTTTCAACCATCTATTAGAAACATCAAACATAATGCCTTGATCAAGATAACTTTTACCTTGTCCAAATACTCTAAATAGATCAAATGTGAACTCTGAATAGTTCAGCAACATCCTTGGTCACATGACGCTTTAGTTTTTCATTAGTACTTCTTGCTAATAAAGCTTGAAATATTTCTTTTCGTATTTCATTTGACAGATCTTTTTTGCTTGAAAAAACAAGATAGTTTTGTTTCGGATGAGGAACTGTGGCTTCCGGCAATGGCAACAGAGTAGCATAGAATAGAAAAACAAGAGAGTTAGGAGTACCATTAGCATCTTCTATGAGTGGTTCCAAGTTCAAATCAATCCCACCTTTGAAAGCACTGTCATTATAATCTAGGGTGCCAAGAACATGTAGGTACATGGCAAAAAAAACATTGTACTAATCCCAAATCAACAAAGAAAACAAGAGAGTCACCACTAGCATCTTCTATCGGTGAATCAAAGTTCAAATCAATCCCACTTTCCAAAGTATTGTCATTATCATCTAGAGTGCCAAGAACATGTAGGTACACGGCCAAAAAAAAAATCCTATTAATCCCAAATCAACAAAGAAAACAAGAAACATAATGTATTTTTCAGCTGGTTCCATCTTCATATATATCCCATCAAAAGAATCATCTTGTGGCTCCATGTTCAAATCCATCTTAGCCTGGCTAGCTTGCTCTGATGTGTGGCGTACTCGGTATACGGTGTGGCGCGAGTGAAAAAAAAACGACTGGCGCGAGTGCAAAAAATCGACCGTCTAGAGTGACGCAAGTTGCATGCTACATGGCAGCAATGTACCGTGTCCTTCCAAATTACTCAAACATGGATCTCTTAGCTTTGGGAGTATGGCTCTAACCACCTGGATTGTAACCATTTATTGACTAGAGGTAGTACTCCGAGCTATCTAATATGGGCACAATAGGAAATAAGCACCCTAATTAACCTCTCCTTGATATGTGAGATCAGTCTAAAACGATAGGAATTAGAAGACCAGGGAGAGTAATAGCAATCACATAAATTGCGAGTAGCAACTTTCTGTCAACTTACTAGCAAGTCCTTCATCAATTTACTAGCAGCTCATAACAACTTCTGGCAAGTTCGTAAATAATAAAAGAAGACATGTTTTTCCTCTTTCTCAGAAAGGTGACATGGATGCTACCACATGCATGGTTTGGCACGAGGATGGGAAAGGAGGCAACGAGATAGGCGGTTTTGCGCAATGAGGTGGTGAGGTGCCACATGGCAATTTGTGGTGGAAAAGGAGGTGAAGGTGTAACGAGCAGCTATGATGTCAGTGGTGGTGACACAACACAACGAGGAAAGCTGTGATGTCAGTGATGATGGCACATCAGAGAACGAGTTATGGTGACGATAGAGGAGTGCATGTGGGAGGAAGAAGACATGACAAAGGAACAATGCATCGGGAACAAAGAGAGGAAGCTGCGGGTGATGGGTCATGGCGTCACACGATATGCTTACATTTGACTCATCGTACCATTTTCCTTTTGTTGCCCCACTTTTGTTGATTCAACTGTTCCATTTGCAATTTGGATCTTTTGTCTTGTTGGCTTTATTGATTTAATTGGTTATTCTATTTGCAGTTTAGATCTTTTATCTTGTTGGTTTTATTGGTTTAACACTATGTAAGAGAAAAATAGCTACTTGATCTACTTTGAACAAGGAGGTAGGTCACATACCTATGATCACATAGCACCTATAAATAACTCTTATCACTATTTCAAGTATTTTTAGCTTCCTAGTCATTACTACGATATCTAAGTTCAATTTGTGAAATGACAGTAGATGTTGCTAAGCTCACTTGTCGCTTAATATTTACGCCCTTATACAAAACCTTAAACAGTGGAGATCTTGAGGTAGAACATGTGAATTATAATTTAAGATGATAGTGATTTACCTCACTAAGGGTGAGAGCTATGAGGCCACAAGGAATGCTAGCTTTTAAAAAAAAATCTTGGAGAGATACTATATCTCTTCAAGACACTTAATACGACAAAAGCTAGGGCTACTAGACTATATCATGAATGTCTTTTCATCGTCGCAATACACACGATATCTCCAAAACAACAAAGCAAACGATATCTTCTCATAAGCCTTAACCAAAAGAGCTTCCAGTTACATCCCGAGAGCCTTTCTAAGACTGGTCTGCTTAACTCTTGCCAGATCTATGCATAACCACTTGGCTTGGCTGCCGGATTCGATTTAATTTTAATCAATCAAAATGATGATAACCGATGCTTAATCCGGGTAAAAATTATGACATTCTAGGAGATATTACAAGTAAACATAGACGAGTAGGGAAAGGGGAAAGAGAACGACAATGCAGACAAAAAGTTATACCCGAAAGCAGCACGCCCCCTTCCCCTTCCCTTCCAAATCTCGTAATCATACCACTGCTGCTACTGTTACTTCCTAATGCGTCTAGGATAGCTTAGTTTAGCTCGTCTAGCGGCAGCAGCAGCAGGTAGGACTGTAGGAGGCAAGCAGAGGCAGCGTCGCAGCTACCCGCGCCTCGATCCCACGAATCCCCCCAGAGGTAAAAAATCATCTTTTACGGGGAAAAAGAAGGGATTTTTGGGTTATTGGTTCGTCTCTTCCTCCGTTCATCGCTTCTGTCGGAGTTGGAAGGGGAGGAAGAGATCGAGGATAACGAATCAGGAGGGTATTTGCAGGTTGGTCACTTGGCTTGCTCATTTAACCTCTTCTTGTCTCGGGCTGTCTTGTTCTCAGTTCCTGAGGTCTGGTGTGATCTGATTGGGGACGAGTTCTTGGGAGGATTTGATCGATCTTGCTTCTTGCCCTTGCGGCAGGCGAGGTTCCTGGGTCCCGGCCATTATTCCCTTTGCGGATTCGGCTGTGGGATTTCTCGCTCGCCAATTTGGGGATTAGCCATTTACCCAATCAGGAACACCTTATTTATTTATTTATTAGATCATTTAATGGGGCTTTTAGTTGATTACGTGCGAATTTGGTTTCTGGGCTTGTCGGTCATATGGTCCGGGCTGTTTCTTTGATTTCTTGAAGCATTGCATTGATTGGTACGGCCAACTGAATCGATGCTTCCTAATCCGTTGTTCTTGCTGTTGTCCTTTGCTGTTTTATTGCCTCTACTGCGCTCAGCACAGAATCTTCGTGCAATGCTGCATTGATCTCGTTCGTATGCATGTTATCGCAAACGCGAAACATTTGATGTATCGCTAAACTTTAATCCGAGGCTTGCTGTTCTGCAGGACAGTGAGTAGAGAAGTAGTTTCCGTTTCCTCTTATCTGCTGCAGCAAGAGGATATTAACGACAAAGGGTTTACAAAGAACTGGGAGAGTATGGGCAGAAGCTGCTCTCATGTCGGAAGCTAGGCTGACACATCAGAACTGGAGGTATTTGTTCCTTTGTGTCATGAGATGTTTTTGTTTATATTATTTATGGAGCAAGATGTGATCTCTTCCCCTTGTGAGCATGTAAGGGTTGTATATGTAGTAACCGGGTGTGTATTTGCTGTTTGATGTGCAGGGATGTATAAGAACCAGCTCCAGGAGCTTGCTCAGAGGAGCTGCTTCAATTTGCCATCCTACGCTTGCATCCGTGAGGGTCCAGATCATGCGCCCCGGTTTAAGGCCACAGTTAATTTCAATGGAGAAACGTTTGAGAGCCCGGCATTTTCTTCTACTTTGCGGCAGGCAGAGCATGCGGCGGCTGAGGTAGCTCTCAATGAGCTGTCGAAGAGGGGACCTTCATCGACACTGGCCGCAAAAGTTCTGGTTAGTTTTTGTTGATGCCTCTGAAAGCATATGCTCATTTGCAGTATAATATGGACATCGTTTTATGTTGCTTGCAAGGAGAATCTCCTTTTGCATGTCCTATCTAGAGGGATCAGTTGACCAACAGCCTGGAAGAGTGAGCACCGCTGATCTCGCTGTGATTTTTATTTGTAGGATATGCTAAATAATTTCCTGCTTGGTTTTCTGCCATAAGTATAGTAGCACACATGTGGTCTCAAATTGTATCATTGCTGGCCATCATTTGAGAATAACCAAAAGATTACATCACAGAAACATGCTAGAGAATCTCTTTCTTTCCCTTGGAGTGCACTGGAAGGTGAAATGACAAACATTACCAGTTCATGATTTTAGGAAGTCATGTTTCTGCACCT
Source organism: Phragmites australis (assembly GCF_958298935.1). Lineage (NCBI taxonomy): Eukaryota > Viridiplantae > Streptophyta > Magnoliopsida > Poales > Poaceae > Phragmites > Phragmites australis. The sequence continues at coordinate 3,083,601 of NC_084931.1, read as the reverse complement.
TACTTATAATCCAGGTAAAACAACATATTTTGAGAGTTTATAAGGGCTAGGCATGCTCGGTTGGTAGAACCTCCAGTTGAGAGGCTGCACATCCAGGCTCAAACCTGGGTGTGCAAGTACCTCCCTAAAGGGTTTTGTACTCCCCTCTCTTAAGACAAAGCCAGGGGACGTCTTCTCCCCATGGTCGAATTTTTTTATAAGGGCTAGGCACCTAGGCCTTTTCCAGTCTATTCCGGTTTGCTATTTCTTCTTCTTCTTTTGTATATGTTTCTTTCATGTAAAAGAGTTGTCCACAATATAAATCATATCAAAACCGGTAGTATTGTTTGTGTAGGCTAAATGTCTGAATGCGTAAAATGCTAGACTGGCATTGATATATAGCATCCCGTTTCTTCTATTAATTTCTTCTGTTTCCTTTGACAAGTCAAACTTCCTGAATATTGCTATATCAGCTCTTACTCTTTCCATAAAATGGATTGTACAATTTGAAGTATGTGCTCTGCGGATGAAGTGATGGACATTGTGAAATGCCATGGATATCAGCCTTAAGTCAAAGAACAATAGATTTCATCTGTGTTGTGGATCTATGTCAGACACTGCCAAATCCCAATGACAGAGTATATTAAAAGTTTTACTGATTTTTGACAATTCCTACTGCAATAAGTCAAACTGAAGAGGTGTTATTTGTTAGGAATAGCAACTTATATTCAATGGTAGCTCCGGGGGCAATATATAGAGTACACGATGGAAACCCTAGGACTAAGAGATTACCATAATACACCCTTGACTATTATACCCTTAACACCCCCTCCCCTCTCAAATGCAAGACATATGTAATAGCGTTGCATTTGAAAGAGTGAACACTAAGTACTAAACTTAGACAAAATAAAACTAATACATCCAAAAGCTGTCTCTTCGAAGCCGTCGTAGAGTGAAGCCTTGGTAATCCTGTCACAATGAAGCTGAAGAAGTGCAAAATGAAGCACATAAGTAGAGTTGTGATGACAACAACAAAATAATGCCCTTGGCCAAGAATCGCAACAAAGCGATGATGAGTAGCAAGACAACAAACAAAAAAATTGTCACTAAAGCTATAGAAAGACCAATATGACAAAAAATTTAGCTGTAATACCATGTTAGGAATAGTAACTTGTATTCAATGCAATCCCCATGGGGGGAACCCTAGGACTAGGGGATTACCATAATACCCTTGACTATTATACCCTTAACATTATTTATGATGGATTGGTTGGGAAGGTGCAATTCTTTTATGATGTCTGATGTTGATTTGCCAGTTGTTCCATCCTAGTTGCCTGCTTTTGCAGTAAGAACAATTCAAGTGGTTGAAAAGTCAAGGGTGCGAAGTTTGTGATTTTTCTCCCCATGTACATCAATACATATGTGGTTGATGTCATCTAGATTTCAGCGTTTAGATTGCGGATTAGAAAACTTTGTGCTTACTGCTACTTAATATGTTTCCTACTTTACACTGCAAATTTAATGGGCTTGTCCGCACGTGTGTGGCATTGCATCCTCTTGAGGGATGCTGTTGTCTATCTAAGTTGAGATGCTAACGCTATATACTCCACAGGATGAAACTGGGATTTACAAGAATATACTTCAAGAAACTGCTCATCGAGCTGGTTTAAAACTGCCCGTGTACACTACTATTCGATCTGGGCCAGGTCATACACCTGTGTTCACATGCACAGTGGAGTTGGCAGGAATGACATTTACTGGCAATCCTGGCAAGACCAAGAAAAGAGCTCAAAAGAATGCTGCAATGGCTGCCTGGTCTGAACTGAAGCAATGTGAGTACCTTTTCACTTATTATCACCTTCAGTATATTCATGCTTTGAGTCGTTGCATCGATTGTACCTTCCATTTCATTGCATTGTGCCAACAGACTAGTGCTGCAACTTGGTAAGAATAGTTGCCAAGTGTTTCTTGGATAGTGATGAATATACTAAAATATCATCACATTTGTGGAAACTTGATGTATCTATCCCATATTTAGTTCATCCATGGTGCATCGTGACATTTCCTATTGATTGCATTGTATTGTTTCACTAATGTTGTTTATTTACCATTTAAATTACTATTGCTAACAGTGCCCCGAGTAGGTGAGCCATCATCATCATCTCGTCCACCTGATCAGGATGATGAGGAGCAGGAACAGGTCATAGTTACTCGTACTCTTGCAACCTTGAACCAGGCAAATGGTGGCAAGACGCCATATCAAAAGGAGAGACAGCAAAGCAATAACCGTCCATCATCACGGAGATCTTATCCTAAACCAAATACGCCATTCTACCGATCGCATTTACAAAATCAGACTTATCCTAATGTTCCACCGGAGCAAGCAATGTACCATATGTGGCACAGGGTGCAACCAACACAGCCGATGCCTCACTTTTCAGTGGTACCAACTATGGGCAATACAAGATTTCCACTGACAGCAGCTATGCTCTCCATGTACCCTCCACCTCGAGGGCAATTTGCCACTCCGGCTAACCAGGATGCTTTAGGTCTTCTTCCATGCTTTCCTGAAGCTACTACTGCCCTCCCACGGTACTTCTCACCTTACCCTGTCTCGTATGTGCCAAGAAGTCATTTGCCTGCTACTGTGCACAGAAATCATGGGAAAAGGCCAGAGCATACTGATACAGTTGAGCTTCCTGATGCCGTGGTCTTCTCCCAATACTCTTCTCCAGATTCCTCTAGCACATCAGACAATGGTGGTCCATGCAAGGTTCCAGAACCTCCCAAAAATGGAAAAGAGGACTTCACTGAGAGTAATGCTATCTCTGAGGAAGACAATAAAGCTCCACGCACGGCCTCAAGCTCTACCACACATTCATCGTCACAAAAGTTGGAATCGACTCAAGATAAAGAAAGTTCGGGCAGTAAGCAGGCAGGGTCAAATAAGTCCCAAGAACAACAGGCAAAGCCATCGCCATCTTGGGCTAGTCCGTTAGTTCAGCACAGTTCTATCCAGCGAGAGCACTATAGTGGCTCTGTTCAGCATGGAGAGCCTCTACACAACAACAATCCTCCTCAGAATAGTCTGCCTGCATTGCCGGAGTTGTGGTCTTCCCGCTTGCAAGCTGCACTCGGATTTGGAACTGCAGTTTCTGTAAATTCACCAGGTTCGGTATACCAGCAGCGACCTCCTTGGTTGGCTGCCCCTGTTACAGTCAGAACTGCTGTTCCCGTTTGCTCAGCGAGGCCAAATGTTGTGAATTCTACTTCTGGGGCAGCTCGAATCAGACCTGTTGCCCAGAACCGCTCTCCCACAGCTAGAGGTGAGCTCGAACCTCGCAGGGATAACAGAGAAAGAGACCCGAACAGCGCCGCAACAGCGAGTTCTGAACTCAATAAGCTCCATATTTGAGCCACAGTTTTTGGTTCTGCTGAGCTTTAGTTAGGTCTGAGGCTTGGCAGTATCCCAGTTTTGTTTGCTTCTTTTTTCCCTCCCTTATGTTTTTAGTTAGATAGCCTGAACTCTTGAAAGAGTCGTGTGAGAGGAGCCGGGCTCACGGTTTCCGCACATTTAGATTCTACACATATTACTTCTTTATCAATTTAAGTGAATGGGAATTATAATATAGAGAATGCACAATTTTCCTCGTGTGATTACCATTGAGAATTTAATTTATGTGTGTTGGTAGAATGCTGAATTTTTGCTTGGTGGTTCAGTTTGCATCTTTATTCAATCTGTTTCAATTGTTGTTGTTCCTGCATCAAACCTTCTTGTGCATCTCGCGCGTGAAAGCCCCAAGAGAAATTCCCTTCTTGTGAGACGAAGGACTGCATGCGAAGTTGGAAGGATCGGTGATGTTATAAAGGGGTGAATTAGAATTATTTAAAACTAAGGTTTAAATTTAATAAGATAAATCTAATTAATTTTTACTTAAATGTGTTTTAGATTTATCTAATATTTCTATTCTAACATAACAAACTTTTTTTTTCACCTTAGGAACAAATCCTACTAATCACACATGACAATTTTAGGAAAGATAAATATAGAATAGCAAGTGTAATAATTAAGTGTGGAATGTAAATGATAGAGAGAGTGTAAACTCGATATGATGATTTTTCTTGTGGTATCGGTGAGTTGTCGTTCACACCTAGTCTATGTTAGATTCCCTCATAAGGGTTAAGCTTCTTGGTTGACTAACTCCACGGATAGCCATTAGAGTTCTCCACACGTCGGTGGGTCTCCTATTAAGCTTCTCTTGGACGCTCACCATTATCTCTCCACTATGGTAGTGCTTTGGCACTCTGGCACGGTGCACTCCAACTGCTCACAAGTTTGCGACTGCTCCACAACCTCCTCGGAGGGTCTCGCAAGACAAGAGCTCTGCTAAGGTGTTTAGGTGCTGGCAAACATTAAGAATAACAAATATGGATTACTCATTTGATCTAACTCTAAACTAATTACCTAGCTAGATGGACACTAGGCCTAGACTAGTACTAATCAAGCTCTTAATATTGTGGTAACTGTCTTGATCTTTAATGTGCTCAACTTTGATGGCAAGAACTCATCTCAAATGTATGTATCTGCTCCTAAGTTCTAGCACATTCAAATAACCGAGTAGGGGTTTATTTATAGCCCTAATACCCAAACCTAGCGGTAGCTTATCGAGCCTAGAAAACTATGAACAACAAATGTTCTGATAAGCATATTTTTTTAGTATCAAAACATCCAGTGAGTACACCACAAACTAGCTATTATAACCTACTACCATATTACCAGATGATTTCTCAATCTTTCGGTGCATAGACCATAACATACTATAAGTGTATCTCATAAACTCCAAGCCGAACAAACCTTTTTTTTAAACATCTTCTGGTGAACCTTTCGGTGATCATCGGATATCTGGTGAAGGTTCCAGTGAGTTTTGTGTCTGGACTCAGGGAAAAGATTGATCGAGTAATATTTCAAGGGGATAAACTATCAGAATAGGAACTACTGCTTATCTGTGTGTATGCTTATCGAGCCAAATGTATAGTCAGGCATGCACAGCTTGCAGTAAGAAAAACAAGTCGTAAATATAATAATCCACAATTTGAGGCTTGAACTCGTCTGATCAAGAAGTAGTTAGCCAGAGCGTGTTGTTGCGCCCACGTGACACACGTTCAAGCCTCGTTTGACGCCAATTCTCATCAATTTTACAGTTGGGATCTCTCTTACTGTATTTCCTAAAAAAACTCGTCTGATCAAAGATCTCAAAAGAGCTTCAGCCAACGAAATTATAGACAGAGAAAGTGCCTTGCTGGAACTACGTACAAAGATGAAGTATCATCCTTGCGAGCTAGCCAATCTATGAATGTAGTATATAGAGGTAACGAAGTACGTACAGATGAAATATGCAGCTCCGTTACGTGTCACTATTGTATGGAATTTCCAAAGCACTCTATTACAAATTAAGAAACTACTTGTGCTCAAACCAAATGGCAAAAACCTGGCGAACTTCTGATCAATGAACCTTGCATAGGGTAGGTGTGTTTTGGTGAGTAATATCAACATAGTCAATAGGATAACTTAGTTTCTAAGTATGTAAGGTTTAATCTCATAGATACTATGTGATATGCTTGGGGGTATCAAACACCTCAAAGGAGTTACAATTTAAGGTCAAAGAAGAGCTACATGAAGATATAAAGATATATTATTTAGATAAATGATCATTTTGTTGAGAGTATCATTTATATAGATATGTTTGTTTTCTTTGATTGTTTTACAAAGAGGGGTTTAGGTTTAGTATCTTGATATAGTGTCTTTAGGTTAGTTACCTAATAATGATGCACATTAGGCTTGGTTAGTCCTAATAGATAAGTTGAAGACCTAAGACATCGAGAAAGAAGAAGCCATAAAAACCGGCACAAAATTTGGGCTGAAATAAACAAATCTATGTCAAAATGTACTCACCAGAAACATCACTAGAAGCCTCACCGGATAAACCGATAATCACTAAAAGGTTACACCAAAACAAGTTTTCAGAAAGAAACACCCTTCATCGGGTAATATAAACAAGTTTAACCATGTCATCAGAATCTAGAATATGTTGGGAAATAGCCCTTTTAGATTTAATTAAATTCAATTTCTAAATATAACATAAACATGAACAGATGTAAACAACAAATTCCGATTAGCTCAGACAAGGCCTAACTAGATCCAACTAGCTTTCCGAGAAGAATTCTGACAAGCTCTGACGAGCCCTGATAAGGTTTCCGATGAACCCCGACAAGCTTTCCGAATATGTAATGGATTATAATGAACGTACCCGACGACAGTGTGTGACGCAGAAGCCCCCGTGATGACGGTGCAGTAGACGATAATGAAGATGAAGTCGACGAATCAGATCGTGATGATGTAGAGGAAGCAGATCGTTAGCAATCGCGATGTGCTCTCCTGTTCGTCGATGCATGTCGATGCAGCGGGATGGAGTAGACTATGTGCAACGTCACAGCAAAGAGAAAGTAGGTAAAACCCTAATTGTGTATATGCTTTGTGGTAGCGGCTGGCAGATATATATATTGTATATCTATTATGTGCTTAGGTGCAATGTAATTAACCTATGCGCACATCCCCAGTGACAATCCTAAAAGCAGTATAGTTGTGATTCACAAGATATACCAGTTACTATAAATATATAGTTGTAACTCGGATATCTTCTTTAGTCGTAATTATGTATTTTTTGTCATGTGATCATAACTTGTTAAAAAAATAAAAATGTGTCATTGGCACAATTCATTTCTGATAATTCTCCAGAAACGTACTTTTACATACCTCTAACTCACCAAGCTTACACAGAACTGCGCATTCTGCAAAACAAACTTCAAGAAATTCAACAAACAAACAGATAGACAGACACATGGCAGTATTGTTGGGGAACTATGTATTCTTCAAACAAATTCTATGCTATCCCCTACAAATCAATCACGCCACCGATACCATTCCTATGGATATGGAAATCTAAGTGTTGCAAGAAACTCAAGGTTCACATATGGCTCCTCTTCATGGATAAACTCAACACTAGAAATCTGCTCAAAAGGAAGAACTACAAAATAGAGGGAGACAATTACAACTATGCCATGTGCAACCACAATGTCAAAGAAACCACTTATCACCCATTTTTTAATACCCATTCAGTGTGAGATGTTGGAATTCACTTGGTATAGTGTGGGATCACTCTATTAGCTTCTTCCCAATATTATAGAAGGCAAAATATGACTTCCAAAATTAGTGCTTCATGGAAGTCTTCAAAATCCCGACCTAGGAGATTTGAAAGCAAAGAAATGCTCTCATATTTCGGAAAACAAGACCAAATTTTCAACAGTGGAAAGAAAATTTTGCAGATACTGTAAACCTGCACGTACATAGAATGAGCTCTAACATCAGCCTCAATGTTTCCTCATGGCTTAGTTCTTTCATTTAGTGATGTTTGCTCTCTTATAGCTTTCCTAGGTAGTGGTCTTTTGTACAGTCTTAAACTCTTTTTCTTTTACTGCACAGTTTTGTATCTCTTTTTTTCCTTAACTATTTAGCACACCGAGGGTTTCCCCCGCTGTATTCCTAAAAAAATCTTAAAAAGACAACGACCTAATATCAATTTATGGAAAACTTCTTTAAAAAATGATGCCCTCCTGACTTCAGGATGACGAAAGCTAATCAAGCTATACAATAGCTTCAACTTTTGTATATTCTCCTCTACTTATATATTTTTGTTCCTCTTCCTCCTTTGATCTTTAATATACAACTACAGAGGACTCATGTACTATTTTCCCGTTGATACAATATATATATATATATATATATGATATACCACATAAATAAATTGAATATACTCATTTATCACTGTGAATATATTTATATACTCATTCTAAGATATTCTAATGTGAATTACATGAAAAAAATGAAAAAAAAAGTCCATCAATTTTAATAAAGTTTGATAATACCTTCATATTTATACATAAAATGTAATACACTTAAAAAACATATACAAACCACCTAAAAAAATATACATATATCATTTAGATGATCTTATATACTTACATGTTTCATATACGTACTATTTATCATATAAGATACTCCCTATATTATAAGATACGTATGTGAGAGTATATATACCCGGGAGTACCAAATATACTTCATATATATATATATATATATATAGGAAAACTATTATGTACTCCTGGGTGTATGTACTCCCACCTCTCATATACCACTTTTACACATGTGTTATACTTCTTTATCACTTTAAATATACTTTATTAGTAATTATAAGATACTACAATACAAATCCCACGAAAATTTTTATGGAATTTCATGATTTTTATCTTAATTTGCGTATATACTTCTTTTATGTATAAAAAAGAGTATATAGCAAAAATGAAAGGCTAACATTGAATTTTTTTCATACAACTCGTATTGAAGTATCTTACAATTGGTATTAGAGTATACTAAAAATGATAAAAGAGTATAAAGTGTTTGTTTAGGTGGTATATTGCATGTGGGAGTACATACTCCTAGGAGTATAGAATAGGTGTCCTAATTTGGCTCCGTAGGGACTTTTTTTTCCTCTGCTTCGTAACCAAATTTCAACAAGTATTAAGTATTCGCAAACCACAGTTTTATAAATTTCGGTTCAGATGAGAAACAAAGAAGCAGACGTGCCTTTGATTTGCAGAATCTTCTTCATTTCAAATAACCTCAGCCCGCTTTTAACACCGGTAGCCGCCCGGCGAGACTCGCCATGACGTGAGCTAGACGGAACTCAGAGACATGGAAGAAGCTTGAGAAAGAAGTAGTAGAATTTGAGAGCAAGTTGGTTTCTACTTTTTTTTTTTTTAGTTCTTACGAAATACACGGTTAGGTTATAAATCTCACAATAAAATTTATTGCCAAATAGGTTTTACATATATAGCTTATCCACTCAGAACATGACAATGTCTCCTTTTAGGAATCGTATCCTCTGACTTTTCTTCAGTAAAGTCATAGGATGAACAGCACCATGATATTAGGTTTTTTAAACCGTTAGATCTGAAACTAACTGCTATAGTTCCTTTATGAACAGTAGAATCGATACAGTACCTCTATGATATGGTACTTTCGGTGACATTGCTTCACAAAATCAGAGGATACGCGTCCCTCCTTTTAAATCATCTACAACACTAACGCACACAACACCTCTTCTATCTCCCGCGCTAGTTTACCGTTGATCTAACACACCACCGTGAAGATGAAATATTTTTTGTGTCGTATGTATCGAGTTATTGTGTTTTTATTATAACTATGTGCATCATTATTATACAAAGTTTGAAATAAAAAAACTCCAGTATCATTTATCAGTTCGATATAATAATAATAATAGTTAATAAAACTTTGTTTTTTAAAAAACTGAAACTGAAGCCTCTGGAAAACCATTAGCAAGCTGGCATCTCCACAGAAAGAAAAAGGGTGAAATATATTTAAAAAGGAAGAAAAGGAAAAACAGAAGCGGCTCGAAAGCGTCAAGCTAGACATAGGAGTCAGGTCCCGGAGGCGGTTTCCATAAGGATGGAAACGGATCGGATACGCATGGAATCGAATTCGGATAGTACGATTTACCATATTTTAATCCGAATACGAATACGGATCCGGATATCTTCGAATATGAATACGAATCGGATAGTTCGAATACGAATCCGCATTCGGATATCTACTCGATCTTCGAAATTCAGGTTGGAAATTTAAATTTTTGAAAAAATTTGACTGAAATTTGATAAAATTCGAATGAAATTTGTTCTACTTTGATTGGGCCGGAATTTTACAAATTTTGTTCAAAATTCATGTTGAAAATTTAAATTTTTGATCAAATTTAACTGAAATTTGATGAAATTTGATTGAAATTGTTCCAATTTGATTGGGTTGGAATTTTATTCATATCTGAAATTTCTAAAACTTTAGCAAAATTTAGTTCCCTGGTTGGCGGATACGGATACGAATCGGATATATCTCGAATTCGGATATCCACATTTGAATCCGAATCTCGAAAACGAATTCGGATATATCCATTTTAGTATCCATTTCAGAAACGAATACGAATACGGATATCTATATTCGCATTTTAACAAATACAGAATCGGATAATTCGGATTTGCTGCCTTCCATTTCCACCCCTAGGCTTCCACCTATCCCCTACGGCGGCGGCGGCGGCGTCTACGGTGGCCACGTCGGAGGGCGGATCGGCGGAGGCAGAGATGGCGTCCGTGGTCGCAGCGGAGGGCGCGGCGGCGGCACTCCGGTCTGTGCTGTCGCGCGCGCAGCAGGCGGCGGCGCGGGCGGGGCGCGCGCCGGGGTCCGTACGCGTGGTGGCAGTGAGCAAAACGAAGCCGGTTTCCGTCATCCGTGGCGTCTACGACGCGGGCCACCGCTGCTTCGGCGAGAACTACGTCCAGGAGCTCATCGACAAGGCGCCCCAGGTTGGATTGGATTGCTCCCCCTTGCTCACTCCACCAACAAAATCTTGCCTTTGGTCTCCTCGCTATGCGAATTGCCTGTTAGAACGTCGAAAATATAACAGCAGCTTGTTAATTAAGCTTGTCGCTAAGGCCCCTAACTGTGTCATTAGCATTGGGATTGGGAGATCAACAGCCGTGGGTGCTCGTCGTTGATGCGAGTTTCTCCTGGTGTGCAATATAAACATAGAATCTTGTGCATTTTAAGTTGTTCTGCACAGCCATAATCACATGGATGTCAAAGCGTACCCTTACAGTCAATTGTAGCTTATGCAGAATAATCGGTAACTGGAAATGGTGATAATTTTAGTTGCTAGGGGCGCCTTATTGGAATGCATTTGAACTATGCAATCGAACATATTATCTGTACTCGTCCAAATATCTATGTTTGCTACGTTTGATCCTGGAAAGTATATAGAAGCTTTGTTGATATTCAAATGTATCTTCAGTAATTGATAATGTAGTGGCAATACTCTAACAAATCACTGTGAAGTTCTGTCTACACTTAATTTGAGAAAATAGGTCCGCACCAGAGGCTATAAAAATTTCAGGTTGGGGATGCTTATTGGACATCATTTGGTCAATCACTTTCGTTTTTCACCTTTTTAATTCTAGAAGAATCTAGTTATAATCACTGAAAGTTGACAACTCTTCGTTATCTTTGGGGGTATTTTTTGAAGTTTTAATGGTTCCAATGTCTAAGTTTTCATAGCTCAGGAGTTCTCGCTGGGCATGCTTTCTAGTCCTTGCAGTCAATGACCTAAGCAAGTTTTCTTCTGGTTGCAGCTTCCTGAGGATATTGAATGGCACTTCATTGGGAACCTGCAAAGCAACAAAGTCAGAGCCCTACTTGGTTTGTACTACTTCTGTTCTTTTTTACTTGTATACACTGACATGTTCTCCTATAAATGTCTTTGGCCATTACTTTTCTACTTATATGTGAGGAGAACTTATTCAAAATACAATGACATTGAATTTATTAAAAATATAACGCTATTGAAGTACTGTTGATGGGAAACCCACTAATAGAAGTTTCATGAGAAAAATCTTTACTTTTATGCATATCTGTGATCAAGGTTTAAAAAAATTGACTGTAGGCACATCCTATAATGACAAGTAAAAAAGAACGAAGGGAAAATCTGTTTTCTTGTTGGTGCAGAGTTCTCAGTCTTAACTTCCAGTTGCTTAGGTTTTTCTATTGTCTAGATATTTGTTTGTTGTGTCATACGCTGGTAGGTTTTCTAATAGTGCCTTGCTTGGTAGATCGTAGATATTTCTTTTCGAAACAACCATAATGTGTCAAATTCCTTCTCTTACTTGAACTACATACAGTTACTTCTATTTATGAAAAGAGTTCTAAATTCTGTACAGACGTTGGACATCTTATGCCTTCTATACTTTATGGTTTGAGCTAACATTTCTTTTCCTGTTTCTTTAACCTTTAGCTGGCGTGCCGAATCTTGATATGGTTGAGAGCGTAGATGACGAGAAGGTATGTTGCTGATTTAATCTTTTCTTGTGGTTTCATCAACCGCGTTTCTTGGTTCATGAAATACTCATTCATCAGTAGCTCACTCACTTTGATTACTATCTAATAAAAGGGTCTCCTTTGCTGAGTCAAGAAAAAGAGGAAAACAATATTCTGTCAATCTTCATGCCTATTAGCATCCGAGTAGAACTTGATATGTCTAGCTAGATATATAGCCATTCATAATGTACATTCAACTCATGTGGGCTTCACATTTATCATATTTTTGTAAAGCAAGATTTTGTTGCATCACTTAGGACCTAAAAAACAATAGGTGTGTTGCAGTTACTCATCATGATGTATTTTCAGGTTTTCGATCTTGAATCTGTAACTAGATTAAATGTAATATTCATTCTTTCAGATTGCTAACCGTCTTGATCGAGTGGTAGCTGACTTGGGGAGAAATCCTCTTAAGGTTTTGGTCCAAGTCAACACTAGTGGAGAAGAATGTGAGTACTATAGTTCCTTTTTCAATACAATTGTGAACTTGATCACTAGTATCTATGGGATCTCTGAAGCCTGAAAATTATCACTTTGGGCTTGTTATGGTGGAATTGGAACTTGTAGTCCTTATAGCGTTGGGCATTGATACGCAGCACACTGTTTTTGTCTTGGATAAGTATTTGGAAGTGGCAAGGTTTGCTGTTCTGACAGTTCAGTTCGTCTGTGAACATGCCCAGAGTGCAGATCTGTAGTTCTCAAACTTTTTTTTTTCTATTTGCAGCAAAATATGGAGTAGATCCCTCGGGATGTGTCAAATTAGCCAAGCATGTCAAATTGAACTGCCCGAATCTTGTGTTGTCTGGTTTGATGACAATTGGGATGCTCGATTACTCCTCAACTCCAGAAAATTTCAAGGTAATATATATTCTGGGATACGATTTTTTTGGAGGAACATGCGTATGTATGGTTAATTTGTATGCCATTTGTTAAATTCCTAGACACTGGCTAATTGCCGGAAAGATGTATGCAAAGAGCTTGAAATTCCAGAAGAGCAGTGCGAGTTGTCTATGGGCATGTCTGCTGATTTTGAGCAAGCGGTAAGGAAAAGATTCGGAGAGAAGAAAAGATGCGTGATAGGCTGATAGCTGCATCACTAATGACATGTATTTGTTCGTCTGTGTCTGCAGATTGAAATGGGAAGCACAAATGTTAGAGTTGGATCAACCATATTTGGTGCAAGAGAATACCCAAAGAAGAACTAGATAAGATGCTTATACATTCAGGTCGTTGTTGTGACATGCATGCAAACTTGCACAGAACATGTAGGACTCCACTCCAACAGTTCTGTAACCGTTTCCTTCAGCAGAAAATGTTTTAATACTTCATACCGTGTGCAACTAATAAAAGGTATTGTTTTGCTATTGTGCCTCCTTGAGTTAATAAAACATGAATTCCAATCTCTGTTCTTTGTTATTTTTTGTGTACATCCTGGTTCATCGTTAGCCTCCCAACATTCTCACATGTTTTGAGAAGGGTTCAGATAGTATGTACGGGCTGTGCAATCAGCCAATCAGTGTGTGTACCATGAGAGTACTGTGTACAACTTTTGACCTTAAGGGTATCTTCAATGATTAAAGATAGATGTTATCTTTTAGCTGAGAGAACATACTTAATATTTTGACTAGCACAACTTTTCATACCTTACAGAGGAGGAGTATACTCTTTCAGCTAAAAGATATTATATTCGTTCTTAAATAGATGTCGTCTTATAATACGTGTAGTTAAAGTTTAGAAACTTTAATTATTAATATACACAAAATTATTAAAATTTAACATATAAAAGTGATAGTAATAAATTTGTCAAAAAAAATACTTTGACATCATCTAATTTTTATCAATTTTTACTTTAAAAAATAGTTGCCAAAAGTAATGTTCAAACATGTTTATTAAAAACCATATCGATATGCTAAACGATAAATAAAAAAGAATTAAGATAGTAGTAGCTATCTGTAACTATTAAAAATATCCTAAGTTTTGTCCTGTTCACTCGTCAGTGCCATGATCATTTCAGTTCTCCAGGCTGTAGTAGCCAAACCAGTTCCAAAAACTCCTTAATTCGATCCATGGAGCTTGTATGGCTATTTTGCACGTGCGCACAAGTACGCGTGTCATGCAGAAATTTAATTTCAGGATGGTCCAGTATTCTTCATTGTTTGGGTAGTATCAATTTGTTCGTATATCTGAACGATCACTTTGTCTTATCTACCTGAACTGGAATGAAAAATAGCAAAAGCATATACAATAGCTCAGAGGCACAAACCTGAATTGTACCTAGCTAGCAAGTTGAGTTCTGCCATTTTGATGACAAGGTTGAAAGCTCTCACGGCCAGAGCTTCGATGACAAACGCTTGGCCTCGACATAACCGCAGAGCACAGCAACGCGGGAACACCTGCTACTCCCAGTTACACAACCATTGCTACTGCTGCTATACAAAACCATTGTTAGATTAAGCTACACCAGCGTGGCACCAGTACTACACAGGATTGTCCAAACCAACCAGCCCAGCTTCCAGCAACCCTAAGAGGCCTGCGACGACCCAGGTGAGAATGCGCCATCTGATGTTGACATGCCTGCTGTTGATTGAGATACGGCATGAGGATGAAGCTGTGGTGCCACCAGATATATCACTCTTTGAAATCAACAGTTGCTACGGTGATCTTCAAGTTCACAATGTTTCTATAGCAGCTCAGCTTCATCCTGGTCGGCATCGATGTCATCAACCTCGTTATCATCTTCCTCTTCAGGCGCATCTGGGTCTACTCCCTGCACATGAAAATCCAATGCAGGCCATGTTAACTGTCTTGCGCCAGTACAATATACAGAAAGGAAGTAAATAAAAAACAGAAGGGGGGGGGGGGGGGTAAGGGAGCTCGAAACAAAACACGAGATGAATGTTAGAAAGCATGGCAGCATGATATGGTTATGAATTGCACAAACCTTCATTTGCTTCTCTAAGCGCTCCAATCCTTTCTTTGCAGCTTCATTATGTGGGTTTATCCTGAAACACAGATGATTTCCTTTACTTGAGCTAGAACATAGTACTAAAAGAGAGAAGGAAAGGAACCGAGCTTAGCTCAGTTGGTTGAGGGTATGGATGCACGTCTAGACCACCTAGGTTCGAGTCCTCTTCGACACGAATTTGGATGTCTATTTCTTCTTATTTATAATGACACCTAGTTCTTAGGTCGGTCGAGTTTTTTTTTTAAAAAAAAAGAGAGAAGTAATTGGCACATGGTGGAGTATTAAGCAACAGTTAGAAACCACAATCGACCAGTTCCCACCAGTCAATCAGTAACTGCAGGTAGAGCTGCCTGAAGGTCACCAGCAGTGACAATACCAAACCTAGTGACAATACCAAACCAGTCGATTTTGTATCTCAAAGATCGATTAATATACACTCGAAATGAGCCTATTGGAACATAGAAAGTAGCTACTGCACACATATACTGATATACATAAATTAGACAGCTCAGAGATGCTTTTTGGGTAGCTTTTAAGTTGCAGACATGGGGTTTTGGCCTTGTAGGGTTAAGATGGAAGGGAATTGTCTCAACTATTAGGCATGGCCTAGTATCTACAGGGCAAAAAACATCTGAGTCATCACCATATGTAGTTACAATAAGTGATCCAAAATAGGTCATTCTCCCAAAAGCGGCAGAATAATAAAAAAAATGTTCCAGACAATATCTGAAAATACTCAGTCAGTTAACCCAATCCAACCCTGGCCACTTTAACCTGTTACAGGTATCAGCCAATTGTTGGGGGAGAATAATCATGGTTATAACATCAAGAGTCGAGTTTCCAATAAAAAATGAAGGGGGGAAAAACAAGAGTTAGCACAAAGCCTTCCCACCATTTAGTTAGTTACATTTTGTAGATGGCATATAAACCTAACTCCAGGAACTAGCACTGAAATCTTAATGTATAGTCAGACTTACCGCTATATATTAACAAACTAAACCTTGACAACTTATGTACTGCACCAGCTCTCCAGGATTGAAGCCAACAATAAAGGAAAGAGTGAGCGGACGAGTGCCCTTGCAGAATTGCAATTATAAATCTCAAAGAAAAAACACACCTTAGTGCAGATTGATAATGGGAAAGGGCATCAGAAAGCATATTTGTGTCCGCAAATACTTGAGCCAATTTGATGTGTAGAGAATCATCTGCCCATTGTCGTAGATATCTTTCAAGTAGCAAAACAGCCTCCTTATTCCGTCCCTCAGCAACATGCAGATCAGCTAGGGCCAGTGCAGCTCCGAGAAATCCAGGTTCAAGACGAATGGCAGATTCATAGAACTTTCTTGCCTGCAAGTGATGTAATGATATTTATAACAGTACAGCTTGCAAAGGGAAAGTGCACGAACTGAAATCATAAGAATTTTGACATTTTAAGAGAGCTATCCATTTCCATAAAGTCACAGTTGTTAAGGGTATAATAGTCAAGGGTATTAGAGTAATCTCCTAGTCTTAGGGTTTCCCTCATGGCGACGAACGCCGCCATGAGATTACTCTAATACCCTTGACTATTATACCCTTAACAACAGTAACCAGCTGATTAAGGAAAGCAAGTAAGACGGTACATATGCCTGTTACAAGAAGGTCCTTCCACAATTTAGGAGATGCCCTATCTTCCCTTAAAGAGCCAGCAAGAGCTCTTATAGTCTACCCAGGCTAGCTTCTTTATTCTTAGATCAGGGGAACAATGTAAACATGGGTATGCGCACAACTAACAATTTAGCAAGTAACAGCAGCCCTCCAAGGTAGAATATTGAAAAATGATTACCAAATAAGAAGATACTGAAGTAAATGAAGTACTGGGAAACATTATTACAGTTTCATTTAAAAGAACTACTATAGCTATGATCAAGAAAATATATAATTCTATTGGTACCTACAACGGAATTACATGGTAAAAACAAAAAAGCATATGCTTCTTGGGTAACACTTGACCAACATCTGAAGAACTATTGATTAAACAAGATCTCTTTTCACATCAGAGGTTATCTAATTCGTGAAGCGGCCATCAATACAAAGTACAGATTCTTTCCTAAGGAAATAAATATGTTTCATGTAAGTGGTATTCATTGTTCACCTAGTTAAATATAGCTAAGCAATGCTTGATTCCAGAACCCCAAAATATATATTTTGTGCATCAGTGACACAGGGAAGTAAGATTACCTTCTCTCTCCCACTGGAACTGATAGCATGAACATCACCAACTAGCTTAAGAGCTTTTGCAGACTGATGCATAACCTTCATTGCCTCCCGTGCAGTGAATAATGCATCTTTGCATTTAGAAAGTGCTAGGTAAGCATGCACCAAACCTGAGAGTATATCCATATTTAGACTAACAATATGACAAAAGGTATCGAATACAACAATCAGAAGTACAAAGCCTAGAAACCTTGATAAGAACGGAGATCAGCCCTCAATTCTTGAGCTCCCCTGAAGTCTGTCACTGCCAAATCTGGTCGATTCAATGAAAGATGCAGATTGCCCTTGAAACAAACAGCAAGCAAACAATAAGCCTGTCATATAGATGAGCAAAAATGAAGATGATAGTCCCTGTAAAAGGGAAGATGGTAGCAGGCACACAAAGCTATACATGAACTTCCCCGGGCAAATAAGCCAACAATCACACAGGTTTTTTTTTTTTTTTTTTGTAGTCCCACCCAACAATGATGTGGTACTTCATTGAAACACATTTTTCAATGATGCTTTGCAAATTGCAATGCAAGAGGAATCACCGTAATAATATAAAATCCAGTCGTGTGCAAATGTTTTGCAGTATTACCTTCATAATATAGCCGGTTATATGCCTATCATCAACTCGAAGGCTCTGATGAAAAGAAAAGCATCGCAAGGAACATTAGATGGAAGGTTAGCTTCGACAAAACACGTCTCTAAAAGGTATTTACCTTTTCAGCATATGTCAAAGCTTTTCTTTCATCTTTTCTTTCCCACATTGCTGCAAGAGCAGCACATGTTTCTGGTCTTGCAGGGTCAATATGCAGCATATCATGTACCAACTTGTTTAGTTTATTGTAGTCAGATTTTGATTTTAGAAGAATTGCATATTCATCCATATATGTCATGATGTTTGGATCAATTAACCGAGCCTGCAAAAATCCAGCAAAAATAGCAAATGATCTTAGATACTTGTTACTAGTTGCCATGATTTCCCAAAGAAGACAGCTGTAAGTATGAACTTGTTTTGTTTACCTTCTCAAAGTTCATGATTGCTTCATCATTCCTGCCTATGATGGCTTCAACCTTAAAATAAGAAGCTCAGAAATCAGAATCAACACATGAAGAAAGGTAGTTAAACCACCAAAACAAAATTGAAGATGAACAATGTACTTCACAAGTTCGTTAGACACTGAGGAGCACAGCAAAATCATGAAGCAATATATGAACAAGGAGAAATATGGTAAGACTTGATGCTCGGTGTGTTGGCACTTGAACAAGTCTACAACAATGGGAGGAGCACAACAATAGTGAAGCTGAAGAAAGACAAACCTTTGCAATTTCCAGCAAGATATGCACATTGCTGGGGAATCGTTGCATTAGTTCTAGATATATGTCAAGACCACCTATAAAAAGCAAGTTGAAGTAAGCCTATTTATTATGTGGTCACTATAAATGAATGCATGTCGTTGCTACTGTGTTAAAATCTGCAACTTAATAATCAACATATACAGGAAAAAAATTGAAGTTTAGAAAGAAAAGGTTTTTTAATATTTGTTATTGATAACTGCAAATGAAAGACATCTCTGCAAAAGTATGTTCAAAGTTACAACTTTGCAAGAGTCCACAGTACAGGATTCTACATCATTGGCATAAATAGCATTTAACCAATAATGGGATTCCTTAGTAACAATGTGAAGCATTTCTTGACCAATTCCACAAAATTAACCTATGCACTTATGACGGAATTCTCAGATGAAACGTCATAGAAAAGCAGTTATACCACCTTTATAATCATGTGAAGCAATGGAACACTGCGCCTCAACATACCGCTGTTAAGAAAATAGTGATTTAAGTGAATAATTATCTGAACCAATCTATAGAAAGAACAAAGAAGTATGATCAAAGATATGTTTGAATGAGTCAACACAGTTTCTGGAAAATCATAACAAATAACTGAAGTCAAAACTGCAATAACAAGTACAGTGTTCTGAAACATTAGCAGCCTGACAAAATGTAAATTCTTGCTGCATGCCATATCTGCAAGAGGGGTGTACATAGTTCACTTACATTCCACCAACGTTGTGCATCTGCAGGGTCACCTGGCGGCTTGCCTCCTCTGTTTGGTGCCTACAAGGACAAATAGAAGTCATTGCAGGCTTTCAACTAAAACAATTTTGAACGACTAATGGCTAAATTTTTTAGCACAACTTAAATTTTATAATAAACTGATGCATATTTATTAATTCTATAAAGCTTGCATATGCGGTGTTAAAAAACATCAGTTCATATGAACTATACCTACACAACAAATGTAAAAAGAAAAAAGAAAAGATTTTGTGTGGAGGTAAATATTGAATGCAAAATGAGAAGAAAACTCCTGCATTCAGCAATTGTAAAAACCGGAAATTGCTCATGGAGCTGACAGCGTTTAAATTTTCTTTGTTGCTATATGCATCTTCTATCAAGAATGTCAACATCACTGGGTATAAAATGGCAAGGGATGGTTCTTTGTTTTAGAATAGATTAGAGGAAACAACGTCCTATCAGCTTTTGTAAACATTTTCTGGCTAGCAGGCAAAGCATGAATAGACTCTGATAGCCCATAAAAATGGTACACACAATTGACAACCCGGAAATTCTGACATATGAAATTAAAACATATCTGCCCTCAAAGCTTCCTTTTCACGGCTTAAACAAAAAAGCGAACACTTACTTGTGAAAATAACAAAGAAAACTCCTTTGAAGGAAGCCCCATTTCCGCCAAAGCTGTGACAGCTTCGAAAACATAAGGACATTGCCTGACAGAAGTATGAAGATGTAGACAAAGGCTTGTCACATTATTTCGTTAAAGAGTGAGAAGCAATAATTTTATTCTTTAGTGGGCACATAAAAGCTTAGTGGTTTCTGTATCAAAGTATAGATAGAACTTGCTATACAAGAAGAAAATGGCAGTTTAGGTCGTTGTAGCTGCAGAACTGAACATCCTACGGAACAAATCATTCGATATCATACCTCAAGCACTCTTTATAACATACAGCAGCTGAACGGTTATTTCTCAATATTCGATAAAGCTTCCCTAACATCAGATTCATTTTCAGCATTCTCACTTTAGAAGGAATCCCTTCCATCTGCAGAAAGCATATAGGTCAACATGTCATACTTTACATTATCTGTATTCGTAAAATAGGATCCACAGTTCACACAGAAGATCGAACAGAAGTAAAAGAAAAAAGACGAACCTCTTGAAGTGCTTCACGGTGCTCACATAGCGCAGAATGGCAAAGAGCAATCTTAAATTTCACCTGCAACAGAACATAAAAACTGAATGAGATACCTGCCAAAAGTACCATAGGAATAAATGTTCACATGAGAATGTCACATGTCCTGTTCAGCTATTCATACCTCATTTTCATTAAATGGCAGAAGATTCAAAGAATTTGGAGAAGGTGACCGTCCTGTGGTGGATACTGAACTTCTTGTGTTACTTGTTGCTTGCCTAGGGATGCTTCTGTTATATTGCATAGCTTGCTTGTACGCACTCTACCAAGGGGAAAAAGGAAACTACAAACTAAGATTTCATCGATTCATGTGTTTAATTCTGCAACGCATTCTACATCAACCATACGCTTTTTGGCAACATTACCAGTGCCCTGCGAAACTCTTTCTCTCCATACAAAGCATCACCATGCAGAACCTGTGATACGCCAAGTAGGACGTCAGCTCCAAAAAGAAATTGGGCCATGCAGACAACAGAACTGGCATTGCGAAATGTGTTTTATGCAGGGAAATCCATGCATTTCATAGCACATCAACTGTCCGGAAATTAATCAATGCATTTTGTTTTTGCAGTGTGGACTCGCAAGTCCAAACACAACAAGTAGAGTCGACAGCAGCACGACATAGAAGTAAGACCGCGCTAGCAACACTTCCCGTGCTGCTCAACGAAGCTTACCAGGCTTTCCACCTTCATGGACATGCCAGCCTCGTTGCTCGGACCCGCCGACGACACAAGGAAACACCCCTGCAGGTCAAGGAGAAGCATTAGCCCCCCGAGAAACCTCGGTAAGGGAGGAGTGGGAAATGCTTAAGGCAGATCGCTCCATCACCCATTGGACCCACCCAACCCCACGCGGCGCGCGCGAGCAACGACTGATTCCGGCCAAAACCCTAGAGATTCGAGCGGCGTAGACGGAAGTGGGGAAGGGGGCAGGGACCGCGGTACAGACCAGCGTTTGGGCGGAGCCGAAGAGGCCGGCGTCGAGGAGCGCCGGCATGCACTCCCGCGGCGCCTCCATCCCCGGCGACGGCGATCAGACGCGGCGGCGACGCGACGTGACGCTAGTCCCCCGGGGGATTTCAAATCGGAATGCGTGCGAGGGATTTTGGTGTTCCAATGGGGTTGGTTTGATTTGTTATTCGGGACTGATGAGTGGTCCACCATTGTCAGTCTTTGTCGTCTCGGCTCTTTGCGCACACCGGACTACGACTGGAGTATCGAGATGAGATAATTCTTGGATGCTATCGAAAAGTTTCAAAATTCTTAATTTATTATTGAAAAGTTATTGTTTCTCATATGCTATTACGGAGCCAACAGCACTAACACATAGGAGAAAGAAAAAAAATAGTTTTTTCATCTCATGTGTACTATTAGAATTAACATCATTATGATAGTAATGGTATATAGGATAAAAATAATTTTAAATAGTAGCACGAGGGATGGAAACTTTTGTACGATAGATCGAGGATTAATTTTTGATGGCATATAGGGGATTGCTTGTATAGGAGATTGGAGAGGAAAGAGAAGGGGATTTGAAATCGAATTATCTATTTAGGCCCACTAGATTTTATTTCTCTCTTCGTAAAAAAAATCCTCTATGTTTCTAAACAAACATGTGAATTTCAAGATATTGAAACCATTCATATTGTAACTTTGACGATTAATTTTGTACTCTCTTCAGTTACAAATAAATATTGTTTTGTCTTAAAAAGTATTTTTATAATAACATACTTCTACTGTATTTATCAATATTTTACAAAAAAATAATAATCAAAGTTGTATTTGGATATTGCGTCAACATCCAAAATGATATTTATTTGTGACAGGAGGAAGTAATTACTCTTCTAATTACAAATATAGGTTGTTCTATGATTTTTTAAGGTCAATTGTTTCTAGTTCTGACCATCAATGAATCAATATAAAAAAATTATATAGATTGACGTTATATGATTGATGTGACTAGATTCTTCATAAAAAAATGTTTTCATACTATATAACTTTTTTTGTTTAAATGAATATTTTTTACAAAAATTGCTATTCAACATGTCAAGACCGTGCCAAGCAGAGAACGGGCTCGTAGCCCAGTGGAAGCTAGCTCCGGTGGAGCGCTCCCCGCCCGAGTTCGATTCCTGGGATCGGACTCGGGTGTCTCATCGGGATTTATTCCAAAAATAAATTTGCAGGTATCCTCAGGCGTCTATGGACCACAAGGGGAGGCGACGCGCCCGTCGCTAGCGGAGCTGGAATCTTCATGAATCTCTGGTAGACGTGTGTTGGTATAGGTTCTAGTTCTAGCGTGCGCTCTAGGGATGTGTTGGTGTGTGTAGTGTGCGTTGTGTTCGGGCGTTCGTTCAGATACTACAACTTGTCCTCTAGATCTGAGGAATAAAAAAAAAAGACCGTGCCAAGCAGACAAGTATTGTGGGAAGCAGCATCAACGAAACAAAACATGTAGAAACAGCGAGCAATATATCACACGCAGGAACACCGAGAGTGCCAAGTGACAAAAAGAAAATTAAAAACTGGGACGGAAGATTGAGCTTCGCCATAAGCTTCTGCGAGGTAAGCAAAAATAACATCAACCAGGCAATAGGTATCCAAAAGATAGCACGAACAGAACAAAATGTATTATGGGTAGGCTTAGAGTCGCAGCGCAAAGTCAGAAGCGCGTGCACGGTGCAATTTAGATGTACAAACAGGGCCCCCGAGGTTTTGACCATTCAATCTGGCCCTACAGGCATACTCTAGAAGTTGATATGGCCAAATTGCACTAACCTCAACATGTTCCGAAGATTTGGCTACACTTACATTCTTTTACAGAAATGACACACAACAAATTTTGGGAAACTAGTGGCACTGGATCTAATACACTAAGTTACAGTAACAGATACAGGTACAGGCAGTTGCGCAAGTCTTGCGACTGCAAGGGTCTGAATAAGGTACTTGGCAGCTGAACATCTCATGCCTCTTCCACTTGCTCTTCCTCTTCCTGGAGAAGGTTCTCCCTGTTGTCGTGGGCCCAGAAACCACGCACATCTGTAAGCATGCTGGCGATAGTCCCACCTTGCTTGCAAGAAAGAAGATCTGATAATGTGATCCTGAGAGGATCTACCGGCTTCACCATGTCCCAGATTTCATCCCTCACGTCTTCGATGCAAAGTTCATAGTTCCCGCCCTCAATCCATTTCTGGTGTACATCTCTGGAAACAAGAACAAGGTTGCATGAGAAAATGAAATGATCAAAGTAAGCAGAATGCAACCTACTGACCTCATGGAGCAACAGGATCTTATCATAAGTTCAATACAAAAGACAGCTCTAATATGGTGTTAAATTAGAATTTAGAATACTACTTGCAAAACTATGTAGATAGATTATTGAGAAGTATCAAAATATGAGAACAGATTCCCGAGATGACTATCTTGTTTATTAAACATTTTCTACTATCAGGTATAACAGTTAGTTGAGACCATTCTTATCAAAGAAATAACAGCAAAATATTACTGAATGTAGTAACTAGATTGTGCAAAACACACAGCAAACATAGAGGCCCTTAAGTGTTCAGGGATAATATTTGTCAGTCACTTCCATGTATTGCCTTAAAAATGTGGTGAGTAGAAAAAACTAGAATGCCTTGTGGGTGCCAAAAAAAACTACATAACAACATCTGGTGATTAGAAATAAACTATTGAAGCAATGATATCCTGCCTGTTAAGGCCAGCAGAACAGTCTGATAGCTCAACAAGCACAAAAATGACAGATTCAATCTAGGAAGATGGCATCAGGCAGGAATGTTAACTCTAACAGCCTCCTTTCTTTTCTTCCAGAATACAGCTGCTTCTCCAAACAAGACTTTAGTTGAAATAAATAAATAATATAAAACTCAAGTTTTTTACTTCACAGAATTACTGAACAAAAAATTCCTTTTATTATACACGTAGCCACGTATTGATGACTTTAGCTCCGGCTAGCTAAGCAGCTTGGAACAGCACATAAACAGGTAGGGCAACTGAAAAAAACCAGGTGAGTTTCAAGCCAACCTCATGTAGCTTAAGAGTTAAGAACCGGTCCTTTCCCACTACTGAAGGTTCCCCTTTTAGGCAGGTATTTATACGCCAAATACAAATGATAAAGTAGAGTATAGCATGGGAGCAGGTCAACTGAAGTAAGTTTGGCATTGCTTTCAAGCCACATATGTTGGTCTGGATGGCACATACAAAGGTTTCAATTTTCAAACTAAGATAGAAAATGGTATGCCAGATAAAAAGGGGATGCATCTGCACATCCATGATCATGAACAAATATAGGTAGGTCTTGCCTCAGAAGGACAACTGCAAATAGCTACATAAGAATGTAATAAACAGTACACAGTATAAAGTAATCCATGCATACCGAAACAGAGTATGGATATCTGCAGTTGTAAGGAAGCCCCTTCCATTAAGATCAAGGCATCTAAATAAATATGTCAAGCCTTCAGGGGTATCTTTGTTTTCTAGAGCCAACACAAAATCTAGAAAGCTTTCAAAATCCATCTCGCGACTGTTCCCACCTCCAACTTTGCTTCGGCGGACATGTTCATCAAAAACTGAAAGTAAAACCAGATCATTATTATGCATTCATAATTAAATTCTTATAGGAAATATAACATCTATGTCTGCTCTAAATGCATACTAGTTTTGAAGAAACAACAACAAAAGCATCATAAGAACAGTGGCAGATTTCAACCTCTTTCAATGAAGATCTCTGTCAACGTGCCGTCAGCATATTCCTTGAGCTCTTGTTTGCTCAGTGTACCATTTGTATCTTTATCTAGTGCAAGAAACATATCTGCACGAGCAACAAGGTAACAATCAAGCATGGAGCATACACCGCGCTAGAATGGTAGGTACGTATTAGATTGCAATGCTACAAAAATCAACTATTTACGAGAACAAATGGTTCCAGCTGACATACCACATATGCGCTGAGCTGAAGTCAAGGAAAACCAATTTTCAGCCTGCTCGGTATCAGTTACCTCTTCCTCACTCTCCTAAAAAGATCGTTGATGAAAATCATCGGACTATGAAGATCCCAAAGATTATGTGAAATATGCAACAAAATTACACTGTAAAAGTACAAGATGCTCAAGTTCAGCACACTGAACTGTGCAAAAAATATATATTAAAAAAATACCTGATGTAGTTCCATTAGTTCCTGAAGACAATTGCTCAGCAATACTTTCTTTATGCACGCTTTCCCTGCAAGAAAAGACAGTTTAATATGACACAGGCAGTTACTCTCATAATGAATGTTTCGGATGTTAACCCACTATATGTAAAGTCTGTTTTTTTACCTCGTCTGTGTAGATCACAGAAGAAAAAGAACTTGCGTGCAGCTATGCGGCAGTACATTTGAACAAATGCCGATGGCATGTCGCGCAATTGTGCCAAATTGGGTATAAGTCCTCTTATATATGCTTCCATTTCCTGTGCAAACAAATAAGGCACGTTAAAAACTTCTTAGGTATAAAATCTCGTTAACATGTGCTAGAGTGTCCTTACATGAGGTTGAAGGAAACCATCAGAATCCTCATCGAGTTCACTCATATCAATTCTTGCTTGAGTAAGAGAAACCTGAAGTAACAGCAAGCAAATTGATCGGTCAATATGTTGTATGCATAGATACATAAAAGGAGAGTAGTTTGCACGATAAGATTCTAAGGTATAGCCAGACAGTTTATTTCAACAAATGGTATTACAATGAAGTGAAGTAATAATGGAGCAAAAAAAACTACATTGGTTCATCGCATCAAAAAAGGACTACAACGGGTCCGAATAGAGAATGCTAACAATGTGGGTTTTAACCACTTACACTCAATTAGAAAATACAATGAAGTACATGGGACAAAAACAATTGGTAATTTTAACATTTTTTGTTTATGGGAATAACTTACTGTCCGCATAACGTAAAGATAAAATGGTAGGATGGCAATCCTCCCAGAATCATCTTTCTCAAACTTCATAAAGTTTGAAGGGCTGAAGAAACGCTTGCATTTCTGGCCAATCTGCTCAGTGCAGACTGTGGCAATATGACAGAAATCTTCATAATTCATCTGCAGCATTCCAGAAAAAATAAGTAAGCAAGATAATCACAAAATAAGTAACACATGAACAGCTAAACAAACATTAATGGAGATCAAGAAAGCAGCTGTTAGCAATTAACTGCAGAATGAAACTGGTACGAAGATATTCAAAGAGGTAGCCAAAACTAACACTTTGCTAGTGGATGTGGTGCAAAATTTATGTATCAGAAATGAATCTAACCTTTTCAGCACCAGTAGCATCATCAATAACACAATTTTCTCTGAGACAGACCCACATGGCATCAAGATCATCAGCATTCAGCAGAAGTTCCGATTGTTTCTGTAATTTGTTTTGAATAGCTCCATAAGGCATAAATCATGAGAAGGAAAATGCCAAAGAAAAAAAGCTTCCAAATAAACTTGTAACATGTTTCCAAGCCAAAAGAAAGGTCCACATTACCTTCAGAAATCTGTACTTTGCCAACCTCTGAACTCTAGAGCTAATGGATCCTTCTTCAGGTTTCTGGACAAAAAGATATACTAGTTTGACATCCACAACTAGGGTGATACATTATAGAATCAGAAGTAAGTGGCATCACCCATGGAACCCAAAAAATAAATACTATCACTTATGCAGGCAGCTAGCGTTGTAAATGTTTCAGTTACACTTTATCTTAACAAGTACAAAAGAAAATAACAAGAATAGTTTGTGTCCATTGAGTAAGCTAAGCTGTGCACCTTCTTGTAAAAACTTGGGATGGAACCAGCTTCAGCACTCTTTTGTTGCCGCTCTTTGAAAATCTCAAGCAATATCCTTTTTGTTTCCAGTTCTGCAAATTGTATGTTCAAAAATCAAAGTAAACCATCTGTGTTGTGTCACCACATGAAAAATGTAGATGTTGATCAACGAAGCAAACATCTTAGGGTAGCATTTTAGCCCAAAAAAAGCTAGCTACTTTTTGGTACTATCATTTTCCCACACCCATGACTATGGACCTCCTTAGCTTTAATAGGACAAATGCGATAAAATATAAAAGAATGACCAGTCCCAGTTCTCTGCGTCCGTGCACCAACGGTGACATGCCAACACTAGTTGCGACTTGCAAACAGTCACGAAGTCCAGTAGCAACATCAGCCCTCTCATCAAACTATTGAGTAGAAACTTAAGCTTAAACAACATGCGTCCAAAATCTACCACCTTCCTCGCATATCACTACCTTCCCAGCCTCTTTCGTGCTTAGGATTCGAGAAGCCATGTTTCATGATTTCGGCCAAGGGAAAACCTCTCTCCACCCAAATCATCCACTGCTAGTCAACATCTAGCTTTTGTGCACCTACCCACCAGCTGCATTTCACCGTCACAAATCCTAAGGCACATAGATCGCATCGTCGTCGCAGGAACGCCACCCGGTAATCCTCTTCATACCATCATCATTTCAAACAGTACGCATGTAAACCCTAGTCCTACCACCATCTCTGAATCCGATGCGCGAAACTTCGACCGAGCCTAGCAGCACCACGGGGGAAGGAGGAGGGGGAGCGGGCGGCACTGACCCATGGGGGCCTCCGATCCGAGCCCGGCGCCCGAGCCGACGAAGCGGCGGAGGTTGCGGACCCACGGCATGGAAGAGGCCGGCGGGATCCGCCGCCCAGCGGTCGCCGCCGCGGCGGAGGCCCCGTCGCCGGCGTCCGCGCCGTCGCCGGAGGCGGTGCTCATCGCGGCCGCAGCGGTGGATCGGGGCGCGCGCGTGGGGTGTGTAGCGAGTGGAGGCTGCCCGGATCGGTGGCCCGACGCGGTCCGATTTGGGACGAGGGCGAGCCGCTTTGGACGAGCTCCTTGCGAAGAAGAAAAGGACAAAATGTACAACAGCGAAAATGTTTTTGAAACCAGCAATTTCACAAGAAATCCTGCAGTTACCATTGGAACCGGAGCAAATCCGGCGTCACTGGTAAGGTCTGATTCTTTTCAATTTGAAATATTTCTTGTGCCTAATCCAATATGTCTTGGATTTTTGTTGGTTCACATTTTAAATATTTACCGTGACATTACAGGGTAACGCCGCTTAGTTTTTTAAGTGAAAATTTCATGAGTGCATGTTTATCATGACATTACCACTTTATCGGGTCATAAATAATTTTAAACATCGATTTATTTCTTAAAACATATATTTAGTTACTATTATTTGGTGTTATAAGCTTACATAATATAGCAAAATTCGATATTACAAGGTAATGCCGCTTGGTTTTTATAGTGAAAACTTTACGAGTACATAGTTACCATGGCATTACCACTACATTCGGTTACAAATAAGTATTATTTTGCATATCGATACGCTTCTTAAAACATATCTTTAGCTACTATTGTTTGGTGTTATATGCTTACATAATATAGCAAAATTATATTATTATAAAACTATTTTTCGATACAAATCTTCTCATATCATTTTTAAATATCTAAACTCAATATATAAAGAGTATTTTGTAGCTATAGTTAGAAAATATTAACTATATGTTATTTAAATGAAACTTATTTATGACCAGAAGAGTACAAGCTAAAGCCAAAAGGCAATGGCCAATGTATCTTTTATTTTCACTACTATTCACCCTCGTTTCGACACGACTAGAGTGTGTGGCTGGATGGAGGTACCAACGGAGCTTGAGATTTTTGGTGCAAACAACAAGGGAAACGTAGAATGCAGAGGCTAATAGCATCAGAGCTTCAGGTACGATGTCCATGGCAAAGAATAGGTGGCTGCAATCAACCTTGATGGTAGATTCATGAGACAATTAGAAAGGCCTTAACATGGCTCCATTCAATATTGGGAAGCACAAAAATGAGACGATATTAGAGGGTACTAGTGGAGACCGGTACTGGCACGTCCCTAATAAAAATGGACGATGTAGAGACGCATAAGCTCAGACGGGTCGGAATTTCTTAAAAGGAAAACCAAGTAAGTAGACACAGATTGTTCATAGCAGTTACATCCGGTCTTAAAAAGAAACTCTTCTTTGTATTATTGCACAGCGGTCACTATAGCTTTCCTGCCTCTCTTAGCAGCGGCTTCTATCTAGGGTCGAACTCTGTAACAAATCTTAAGAGGAGCGAAGCTACGGACCATAAAGAAGTTTAGTTGTTTGGTAGCATAGCTTACCTTAATTATACAAAGATCATAACATATCCAGGTCCTAAGCATCTAGCGGTGACTATGATACTAATAGGAGTGTTGTGTATATCAGGTAAATGAGATGTTGGTTAAATCTGATTGAGATTTATATAGTAACGCTATATGATAGCTTGATAGGTGAGCGCAGCTAGTTAAGATGCGTGAATCGTAAGTTGTGATAACTTTTGGGTATAGATTATGTAAGGTAAAGAAGAAATAGTGTAGCGATCAAAGATGAGCAGAAATAACATACATGCTTTTGTTATTAGAAATGTAGAATTCAATGACTTGGTAACCATAATCGCATCAACGGAATTTATAAATGAAACAAGAATATATGATCAACTAAGATGCCAAAGTTTAGCGACAATTTAAATCCTAAACAGCAACTAAACATGGAACACTGAGAGCAGTAGCCTTACTGTACAACAGAAGCAACACATGTATTGTGACTAAACAAGAGTACAAGTGAGGAGCGTGCACAAAATGAAGTTATCTACAGTGTGGCAAATGACATTTAGCAGTTGTGTCATGACAATTCACATATGAAAAAGTAGCATCGAATAATAAACTAAAGACTCAATTCCTAAGTATTTCTGTGTTGAGTTCCATCCTTCTTGTCCCTGCTGTGGAATTGATACAAAGAGGATATCAGCATTCACACTAGATACATAGATGACTCTTTAATGAGTGTAACTCTTGGAGAATTACTTTATGAAGGTGTCTTTTTTCCATTTAGCTGGTAATTATCAAATTAGTGTTGCATAGGTAAGTTGAAGGAGCAAAACAAGCAGTGTTGAATGAAACACTAATCAGAAGCCAGTTAAAGGGCATGTAAAATGGAGAAAAGGAGAAATATGAATGGGGTGCTCACACAGGAAGATGGCACTTGATAGGGTCTTAAGCGGAACCAAATTCTAATGGACTTTTCTATAAAAGATTTTTGTGAGATTTTGATCTAGCCACACATCTTTTGATCTAATGATTAAGCTCAAGAGAAGAGGGAGGAATGGGACATGTGTCATCGTAGGAAAGGATGTCTTTCGTAAAATCTGGTTCTATAGAATTTGTTTCCGCCTTAAACAATCTCAAGTTATGAACCAAAGCAACAAAGGAGGTCATTGAGAATCTTATAACCAAGGAAAACTAAGAGAGGGAATGAGAAATCAAGCATATGCACAAATACATGGCTTGATCAGTTCACTGCACAAAAGCATATCAATAATTGATTTCTCATGCTATAGCTACTTAATCGATGCTCTGCCTGTATCTCGGTACATCAATATTGCCTTCTCCACAGCAGGGTTCACAAAACCATTGAAAACTGCTCAATATTCATGAAAACAGATCAACTCGGTCCGCATCACATTTTAAATTCGACTGGTTTTCGAATTTGAATTCAAAAAATTCAAAAAAAATAAAAATAAAATAAAATATCTAAAAATACTAGAAACAATTATAAGACCTTTTGTGAAAAAAAATTCAAAAATAATATAGTTTGCATCATATTTCATGGAGAGAAAGTTTGAAAAAAATGGCTAAAATAGGTTGTATAAACATGATTGATTTGCCCCATCACATTAAGAAAAAGCTTAACGTGCAAACATTTTTTTTATAGCGTATCTTAAGAGAATCTTTAAATTGATTTCACTTCATTTAGAGTTTTATTAATTTCTCCATAATATTTACAAAGTTCATAAGCATAAAGTGAACATGTTAAGAAACAACATTGTAATTAACTTTTTCATATATACTATTATTTTTTCTATATAAAGCATAGTATAAATAAACTAATAAAGGTGGTTTCGCTAATTTTGGAGGTGTGATGATTGAGTTATGAATTAATCTAGTTGCAACACATTTACACAATCATGCATGTTACAATAATTATTTCATCATTTCATATATTTTTAAAGACAGAGGATCATGTAAGAAGTCTAAAAAAATTGGTTTCATGATTTTTGGATTAGCAAAGAATTAACTATACATTTAACTATGTTTAGCAAATATATTTTCTCACAAAAACTATACAACTTTTTTATGAGTATAAATACTTTTATCATGTAGATCATGTTACAAGGAAACTAACAAAATTTGTTTTCACTTGATTTGAAGCTCAGATGAATTAGTTAGCAATTTTACAAGGTTGAGCTTTTTTTTTCCTTGAACTTCACTGAAATTTGAGAAAGCCGAGTGTTTTTTTTTTTATTAAACTGAGCGGTTTTGTAGGAAATCGAGCATTTTTCGACCACGAATGAAATGAGAAAAAATGCGGTCAGTTTTTGGTTGAATTCGGTCAGTTTTCGATTGAATTCGAGCGGTTACCAAATGTCGATTCAACCGGATTTTTTCCTCCAATTTACAAATTTGACCGAATGAATTTCATTAAATTTTCACTGAATTTTGAGTGATTTTTGTGATATTCACGAATTTTATAACATCGTTGGGTCCCCGTTTTTGACCCTCAAATGAATTTGTAAACCCTGCTCTGGAGTCGGTATTTTCTAGTGCCACGACTACAGAACAAGTTGTCACTGTCGGTTTCAAACTGGCATAATCATGTCTTGAACCAGCACTGATAATCCATCTATATATGCAAAAAATACTACTAAAAACTCTTCAGTATAGAGATATGTCTTAAGTTTAATCTCAAAAAGATAGAGACCCTATGCCGAAATATTCATGGCAGAGTATTTTAAATCTAAATGAATGACGAAACCACATTCTGAAACTACAGTGACAATAGTAAATCTAAATGAATAACAAAAATATAATTATCTTGAAATGAATGTATTTCATATCACTCATTTAGATCATCTTATTATTACAATCTTATTATTACTTCTGCCTCAAGAGGAACAACCCTTTTAGCAGCAGTGGCTTCTGCAGGCTCAGAAGGTTTTGCAGCTGTCCCATTTGGTTCAGGATTCTCAGCTGGCCGTGAGGGTGGAACTGGAATATACATGTGCTCATCATTCACTCCAACATACTCCTCCTCATTGTCAAATAAATTAGACTCTAATCATCTACCTCTTTGGTTGCAGGTTCTCCAAAACATGCCACTTTAGATGCATATGGGCCCTTGCATGTTTTTTTGTTATGTTTGTGGTTATGAGCTAA
Organism: Phragmites australis; assembly: GCF_958298935.1. Taxonomy (NCBI): domain Eukaryota; kingdom Viridiplantae; phylum Streptophyta; class Magnoliopsida; order Poales; family Poaceae; genus Phragmites; species Phragmites australis. The sequence goes on along the minus strand of NC_084931.1, from coordinate 3,050,753 downwards.
CATTCTAAGTTAAAGGCTCAATATTTGGTATGACCGGACTATCTTGCCTAGGTGTAGGAGGGCATATTTGTTCTGGTTCTTCGGTTGGTAGTAATACTCCATGTGGCAATACACACACAGGTTCCATCAGGTTGCGCTCGAATTCAACACTTTTGGCACTATCAAATACTCCTACAAGAAGCTGCACACACATCTTGGCCTTGTACATGTCAAATACTCTTATCATCTGTGTTTCATCTACCAGTCTGGCATCCTCACCCAACATCTTATCAAAGAACCACACTGTGACAGCCTGGTCCATCCCCTATTTCAACTCAGTGAACAAACTTTCCATCAGTGCATTAATGAAAATGATTCTATATCGACAACCCATTTGATAGCACTTCCCTTAGTATAAGTTTTCCTACTATATGCATCTCTCCTAACAAATCCTTCGACCTTAATGTCTAGAGTGAAAAACTTCCTACCTAGCAGGTCAATTAAACGAGTCAATCCTAATGGAATCTGGAAGATGCTACTAATTCATACTCAGATTTGCGCACATCCGAAAGGGGAGAGGTGCTGAGGGCGGATACCTCGAACCGGAATCGTCCGTCTCCTTCATGCGTGCGTGCGTGCGTGCACAACCAGTTGGAGGCAGTGTCAATGATGCATTGCTAGAGTCCTCTCCGTCTACTCCGTTGCCGGTGATGAGCAGGCCGCCTTCGCCACCGGAGTTACCGCTAGAGTCGCAAAGCAATCGCTGCCTGACGATGCAAGCAGGGGCAATTTTGTCCATACGGAAGTACGTATGTGCCATGTAGGCCATGAAACATATGAAATAGAGCTCGAGATATAAGTACTGACATTTCTTCAATTCCAGTATTTTTGTAATGGCACGACTCCAAAGTCAACATTTATAATGGCATATCTCTTAACCGTGACGTTTATAATAGCATATATCTAAATTTCCCTTCTCTTATATAGTGTTTTTGACTTATCGCGGTCTCTCTGTGATAGAACTTTGGCAACTACTCCTTTTCCAATTCCACGTAAATACACGCTAATGAATTTACACTTTTATAGAAATATTTTAGAAGAATAAAATATTATAATTTTCATATAGCTAACCCATGACCTCAAACAAAAATAATGGAGGGAGAACTTGTCATCAGATTTGGGAAGACATGGTGTGTGTGTGTCTATATATATATATATATATATATATATATATATATATATATATATATATATATATATATATATATATATATATATATATATATATATATATATATACTATAAAGGTATGAATACATTTGGTGTCAAGCACCCCATCTAATCCCTCTAGATGGAATCCAACAGCCCCCTCACCCTCACCGCAATGCGTCACATTTTTCTGTCTTTTTGCCTCGACCTAGCCCCACAATAGAATCAGCCCCCTCCCCCCCCTCACCCCACACGATGGCGCACACGCCGCCCCTACCCCACGGCGTGCATCGCTCATGCCAATCCTCCTTCTCCCCGCTTCCTCATACTCACCCTCCACCCCCCCCCCCCCGCCCATGCAGAGGCGGCGCTCACGACAAGCCCCTCCCTCCCTCCCCCTGTTCATCCCCATCTCTACCTGAGAAATCAAGTGGAAATGTGCATTGGTTTATATGCGATGAGTGATTGACAAGTATGTTGATTTGGTTTGATGATTTTTGGATTGCATGTGTATATGCATTGCAATGATGATCATGACTAACTAAAGTTGCAAAGAAAATGAAGTTGATATTTTTATCTTTGAGTCTAAGAAAAGTGTACACGCCGGATGATCCGGCAATGGGAATATTGTACACGACGGATGTTCTGACACCTAATGGAACACACACTGGAGCATTTTAGCTATGAGGCAAAATTTGAAGAACACATTGGATGTCCGGCGATGAGCAGCAAGTACGATGAATGCTTCGCCGGACCTTTTATTGCAGAGAGGATGCAAATGGTGGTTTGATGGCGGTAAACACACCGGATGGTTCGGCGATTGGTCGAAGAGCACGCCAAAGAATTTCTTGCAGAGAGGATTGTAAGTTGCTCGGTCTAATGGTTTACATATGCCAGATGGTCCGACGCTCAGGAAGAGTGCATGACGGGATATCTGGCGTTCACGTTTTCTCTGAGATATGTTTTGAAGTGAGAATTCAGATTTTGAGCTAACTGTAGATAGAGTTGGGATATGTATTTCCTTATCTTGTGTTGCAGGTGATGTATACAACTTGGTGATCAATGGTGGGATGATCAGGGCTAACCGGGGTGCTTGGTGTCCGACGATCTAGGTGGCTGGGCGGAGTCCAAGGTGATCTTAGATATGCATGTGGATGTCAAGTAAATGATGAGAAGATGGATGAAGACGGCTATTGACAAAGTCAAGCGAAAAGGATGCCGATGCAAGTGACAAGCGGCCTGAGAGAACAAGAGCGGGAGAGACTTATTAATGGTCAAGATTGCAAGATGCAGTACAGGTGTCGACATTGAGATACTTGCTTAGGGTCAAAGCAAGCAGCAGTGAGTCACACTTTGAGAAGCATGTGAGGTAATTTGGCCTCAAAATCATAGAAGTGTAGAGTGCGCGTGGCATCATCACAAAGTTTGCATCGAGACAAAGCTAAGTCATAAAGATGCTATGATCATCCGATTGATGGGGGAGAAAATGGATCAAAATGCTCTCAATGATAGGTAGGAGTGTACTACAACATATAGTTATTCAACGAAAAAACTAGAAAACTTAGAGGTCAAGAAACCTAGACCTACAAATAGAGGGGTAGGGGTATGGGAGAGTTTGAACTAGCCACTTGAGCCCCTTGAGCAATTCATATGAGAGCCTTGTGCTAGGGTTTTAAATGAGAGAAAGAGAAGTGTTTAGTCTATGTATTATGTGAGAGCTTTGTGAGGAAAAATATTTGTAACCTGCCTAAAATAGGGCTGATCTTTGGAAATAATGAAGTTTATTTTTCTTCTCATGCTTGTATTTACCTCCTTTTAGTTTTCTTCTATTGATTCCCTTGCAAGTTTGTAAGTTTTTCAGTTTCCGATTATGATTTATATTTTTGTGCATATGCTGAAATTTTTCACCTTGTTGGGGTTATTTTTCTCGTTGCTAGAGACATAAAATTCACGTACTAGGATACAAAACTGGGTCTTGAATTCTTTTGCCTCTAAATCATCAACTAGGAGAGTTTGTTCCCCCGATATCTATCCTTTTGGATCAAAGTGTTTTTTTTTTCAAGTTGCAATTTTTAGTGTCTATGACTCGTGAAATTAGTTTCAATGTAACCTAGAGTTCAAATACAACCATGAGAGCCATGATTTTATTTATGTTCTTGATTGCTACTTGATTCTTTCCAAATTTTGCTTCCGTTTGAATTTTGAAGTGCGTTGGGTAAAACAAAAAAGAAGGTCATCTGATTTGAAAGAATTTAGTAAGGCGCCTATTCACCCTCCTCTAGTCACCATTCTCGGTCCTACACTACCCCTGCGTCGCCATCGACGCTGAGCCCCCACCTCCCCATGCTCATCCTACCACGATTCATGCGGGATCCATCCCCACACAGATGATACATATGGCGACAACATCACGTGTGTTCCTTCTCTCTCGAGCGACGTCCAGATCTCCCATCGGAGGCCCTCAGCCTCAACACCCTCACCCACCAACGGACAAGGTTAAACAAATCTTTCAACCCAACCTCAAGGGTAGTAGATGAGCCCATCGACGCGTACTCTCCACTCCTTACCTAGCACCGACATCGCCTCCCTGAGCTCCCTCTACTGCCATGTCACCACCACCACAATAGTAGAGCTAGCAAGCCCATGTTAGCATGTGCCGCGGACTTGGCATCCTCTTTGTCCCAATCCCCAGCCAGCCCAGCAGACCGCTGATCCATCCTGCGGCTCTCCTCCTCTTCCCGCACCACCTCAATGACTTCTCCAGCCGTCCCTTCTACACATTCCCTAATGGGGTCGTGCCGTCGAGCAGTTCTCTGATGACGAGTATGACCACGATGTGCGAGGACCTTAAGGTTCATGCCACCTCCACCAGGCAAGCACACAGATGATACCTTTGTGCAACTTGCAGCGGAAATGTTTCTCTTTTTTTGCTCGTTTGGTGTGTCATGACTAACGCTAATCTCTAGGTGCAGCCATCATCTTCGGTAGCAAACATAGACGAGTGGAGATGGAAGCTAAGCATGCTGCAGTGCAACGAGGAGGAGGACATCATATCTAGGGACCAAAGGGACTGCCAGGACTAATGACCAGATTGCCAACCTCACCAAGACGATGGGGCTCTATAGATTTTGTGCTGTCATTTCTCATCTTCTGGCTTTCAATTCTCCATGCACTTGTTAGGGAAAAAACTGAATCTATGTTGTGTATGCTATTTTATTGGGGTGTGGAATGTCAATGAGATGTATGGAAAAGTTGTCGCAAGCAAGGTCCCGCTACCAAACTACAGGCAAGACCTGGATGACAAGCGGCTGCAAAAAGAGGTGAGTCCATATGTCCTTGCAATTCAATGTCAAGATCAGATATCTTTCTTGCATTGCAAATCAATGGTGTTTTAAGGGGTGTTTGATATATTATGTGTGAAAACAAATAGGCGTGTGTATGATTTTTTTCTTATTATATATTCAACCTCATTAGTTTCAAGTTTCTTTAGTAAGATACAATTTCTTAATGTGAATCATCGTCTAATGTCATATTATAGTTGCTCAAGAAACATGGTGCAACAGTTCTTGCTAAACACCCAGACCAGCTAATTGTATCACGTAAAAAACATGTGTTGTCAGTAATTGCTTGCTTCAAATGCATACACGGAGTGGGTTCCAGTGGTTCATCTTGCCAAATATGGTTTTATTGAACGATATGCATTCTAACTTTCAAACTTGTTTAGTGATACATTTTTCTTAATTATGACCACATGATTGTTTATTTTGTAGATGCAAGTCCTTCCTTTCAGTAATCCCCATGTTTTCACTTTGCAGTTTTTTGAAGTCATTTGTCAGAGGTTTGTATAATATTGGATGCTATTTTCCTCTAAGTTAATAACTTATGCATTTGTTTTTCTAAAATGCTTGTGTTGTGAGTGTGTTGCAGAAGACGACTACTTTGTTTTATAAAGGATTATGACATTGCAATGAGCCTGGTCTTCTAGATCTTAATGAGCATTTCAAAAGAATGCAAACTACCAGTTTATCATGTGGTACTGGCAAGATTTCTAATGCTACCATGATAAGATCAGTATGGTACTAGCAAGGTCTCTAATGCTATCATGACTAGAACATCCGTAAAAGTTCTTTCAAACCCGGAGATCCGTTTCTATAACTCGTACAAAGCCAGAAAAATAGCAACAAGCTATCTCCAAAGTGGGAAGGTCCTTATAGAGTGGTTGAATCCAATCGACCAGGATCGTATAAGTTAGCTATGGAGGATGGTAAAGTCTTTAAATAATCTTGGAATATCAACCAACTTTGTAAGTTCTATGTATAAGTACTTATAGTATATTTTATAATATCCATTATCATATTATTAATATACATCTTTTCGCCTACCCTTGAATGAATACCTTCAAACAAACTGATGTAAGCCGCAATTCAGAAACTTATACCCACACCTGCACTTGATTTTTTGAATTACCCATCTAGGAATCTTTCCCCGGTAGCCAGTTAGGAGCTTCATGTATATTAGTAATACTTGTCATGCATATATTTTTATATTGAGAAGGGAAGAAATTTTCTTTTAGTGATTGTGGAGGACCTTATCGGACCCTCGAGTGCCTGAAAACTCAAATGTTTTTCGCTTGGAGTCAAGCCTAAGGTCATCACAACAAACATCCCGATAAGAAATTCCACACACCTCAAAACTAGCCAAAACAAATGCTAGATACTTGTTAAAACTTTCTTTTATTCAAAAGAAGGATTACAATCATACATATGTATTCTAGTAGAAGTAAGAATTTTCAATTTAACAAAAAAAAATTAAGTTCTTTTACATATAAGATAATGGAGAGATGATTAAAAAAATCCTAAAAAAGTACCTGGTGAATAGCAAGGAGAGACTGCCCTAACTCTCCTGCCCAATGAGATGTTAAGGTCAGTAGCGCCCTAACTCCAGGCTGAACTCGCTAGTGTCGCAGCCCGAGATCATCGACATCTCCAATGACGATGGTTTGGGAGAGGGATTGTATGTCAATCAGACAACCACCATCACCGGGGCCATCGTCTTGGCTACTCCCTTAAGCCACCCTCGTCGGAATAACACGATGACAGAGAGCATGAAATAATGGATGTTTTGCCATCTTTAATGGAGATGCTACCAGACACCTCCTTCTTCTCTGCCTCAGCCACCGCTTCCTCCTCCTCTATTTCCGCCTCCAAGAGATCCCAGTCCACCTCATATTGGACCTGAGATGTTAGGGGCTTGCTATCTTTAACGGGGACGTCATGAGTTGCAACCCTTTCTTCAACCTCCTCGTCGGAGGTGACGTCGATGACCTCCACCATTGAACAAGACTATGTGGGAGATAATTGAGGGGTGAGGGGTGTGTACTCAAGGGAAGAAGGTGAGTAGTCGGAAGAAGAGGAGTTATACTTAGGGAAGGAGGAGAATCCATGATTGAACTCGAGTTTGGTGCAGTTGAGATCTGGCGTCCGAAGGTTTATATAGACCAACAGGCCAGGAGGCGAGACGCATCACATACCGAGCTTTAATTCCGATAGTGGTTGCATTGTGAGTCACGGGCGCTCAAGCAACACTCAGTCATCAAAGCTACGTCTTTTTACCTAATCGACGTAGACAAAGAGGCGGACTTCGATACAGTTGTTTACCAATTGGGTTTTCCAGAGCATAGGAGTATTCGAAAGGATAGAGCAACAATCCCTTTGCATTCATGATGGAGAATCTTTTTCACCACCACACAAAACTTTTCTCTAATACGGTTCAACTTCTGAGCCTAGCCAGTGATGAGTCATATCTCCCTTGTGCTTGGCAAGGACGTGCCTACCAGGATGTGACAAAGAATCTAATACTCTCTTGAGAACTCGTAGACATTCAAAATCCCGAGTAGTTAATATTAAAAGCCCAGGAAACCCGATTAAATGCTTCATCCTAATCAGAAATCCGAGTCTACTTGATGATATGATCGGACAAAAAGCTTATCTTTCATGTCTAGATACTTGAACCGTCGAAGTCTCATTTCACGTGCTAATAGGGGGCTTGATGATGAATAATAAATAGTTTCTATATCTGGGTACCCCAGGGTGTCTCGTAATTCTCGAAGTGTATCTTTTATCTCTAGAAAGAGAATCCTTGAAAGAAAACTACATGTATGTACCTAAGGTGTCCAGTAACCGGAAAGGTCTATCTTCAAGAATAGTAAAGAAGAGTCCAGAGACGTACAATACTCCCACATATACATAGAGCTGAAGGGCCCTAAGGAGGACAAGTCGAACCAGAGCACCACAAGTCATTAGAAGTCCTAAGAAGCCAAGGAAAAAAGTCACCGACTAGTTCTAAATTCATCTAGACTAGCTACACCCTACTTGTAATAGGCTTAGATCAATACAAGATAAATATGATGTAGAGTTATTATTCTCAAAGAGGCTCGAACCTGTCTAAAAACCCAGGTGTGCCCCCTTTGTGATTCTTCTACTCAAAGCATTCTCCAATTCTTCAACAAGTTTGTTAGATCGATGGTTTACCAATTGTTAACAAGTATATATTCTTTGTTGTGCTCTATATTAGCTTCCTAAAATAGGTGGTTAATTGTAGTTCTAGATCACATGAGAGAAACAGTGGCATCGTATCTGGAACTACATTTGTGGCAATTGGATTATTTAGAAATTGTATGAAGGAAACATCATTCAATCCCGTGTTTTGCATCATATTTCAGTACTTATGTTTTATCTACAATTTAGATCATACGAGTTTTGCATTCAATCCAACTAATCTTCAAACCTGTGATCTGCATGATGAGCAGTTTCAGAACTATCCATAAATTTTAGTACATGAACACAATTACTGAAATGGTAATTATGCTAAACCAAATAGTTGGATTAATTGAAACGTCACTAATTGAATAATGTAGCCTTCCCGCGGTCATTAATCACGGGCAAGAGGGACTTTAGATTCGTGAAAAAAAATTGCTGAAAAAAAGTGGGCTTACCTAGCACCAATGATGTGACCTATGTTAGATACTTATATATCCAAGTTCATTTAAAAGGATATTTTTGTAACAAATAATGTTTGGCTTATAGTTTTAGATCAGACATGTTATTCTGTTTTGGGAAAAACTGCAACCCCCCCCCCCCCAAAAGTCACTTGGATTTTGACTTTCCACCCCAAAAGTTGTTTTGTTGTAAAAAAAACCCCCAAAAGTTTGACTTTGTTGCAAAAACCCCCCTAAAAATTCAAAAAAATAAAAAAAAATTATTAATTTTTTTTAAAAAAACTAGAGACAATTCTAAGACCTTCTGTGAAATTTGTTTTCAAAAATAATATCCTTTGCATCATATTTCATGGAGAGGAAGTTTGGAAAAAAAAGAAAAATGTGCAGCTCATTTATTAACTCATGTTATTTTAACTTTGTCATGTCTACCATTATTTTTCCTACACAAATAATTGCTTAAGTAAACTAATAAAAGTGGTTTTACTAATTTTGGGGGTGTTATGGATTAGTTATGAATTAATCTATCTGCAACACATTTACTCAATCTTGCATGTTACAACAACTATTTCAAGATTTCATGTATTTTTACAAGATAGAGGATCATGTAAGAAGACTAAAAAATTTTGTTTCATGATTTTTTTGATTAGTAAATAATTAACTATGCATTTAACTCGAATTAATAAATGAGTTGCATGTTTTTCTTTTTTTTTTCAAACTTACTCTCCATGAAATATGATGCAAAGGATGTTATTTTTGAAAACAAATTTCACAAAAGGTCTTATAATTGTCTCTAGTTTTTTTTAGAATTTTTTGTGATTTTTTTAAATTGTTTTGAATTTTTAGGGGTGTTTTTGCAACAAAATCAAACCTTTGGGGGGTTTTTTTGCAACAAAACAACTTTTGGGGGGGAAAGTCAAAATCCAAGTGACCTTTTTGTGTGTGTGGGGGGGGGGGGGGGGGGGGGGGGGGGTTTGCATTTATCCCTTCTGTTTTTGTTTTTGTTTCCTCGATGTTTGCTCGGCTGCTAATTTAGTCAACCACGAGGTCGGCTGCTAATTTACCCCTTGCACTCTTAGTTGCAAAGTAGCTTTGAAGTTCCTCTAAACCTCGATCAGTTAATCTCATGGATCTGCTTCACAGAAATTTTGCAAGAAACAATGCAGCAACTTCTGCATACATATTGTTAGAAAGTCCCACATGAAAATGAGCGTAACTGAATTACAAGGCAGACCGCAACAGGTCGATCACCGCTCTGAACAGTGCTGATTTCATAATGTCAAACAGTTGTTGACGCGAATCTGGGATCGCAGAGGCTGCCTGCAACATGAAACGCCCTTCGCATGCATTTTGTCCGTAGTGTGTACACCTCACGTACTTAACTGCATGGACTCCCGCTGCAAGCAAACAAGAGCAGCTGCAGAGCTCGTAGAACTTAATCCGATTTAACCACGGTTCCAATGGCGCACTGTGCACAAACTGCAGGGGACCTTCCTCGAAGCAACCTCAACATGCCTGCTGTACAGCTAGCTATTTACGTAAGACCATCCTTAATCATTTTTCGTTATTATTAGTTTTATTTTTTCTCATCTTCATCAGTTTTATTTCAAATGGATTCGTAAAGAAAATGACAGAGAATCTCATTATGAAGTGAATTATCTTAGAAATTCTTTCACAACAGAAAACTGTTGAAGCGATGAAGAGAAAAATATCTCTTTGCGAAAGGATTCTGGGTCATAAAGGAAATCTGTTAGGTATAATTTAAGATCGAACCCATCTAGAAGTCCTGCTATTTAGCGCTTGAGGAGTGAACGCGTGTACCACCCTACATCATCTGATTTTTTTTGTTTTTAGAAAAAAATTCCCTCCTGTATTTTTCCGTTTTTAGAAAAGTTTGTGGAATAAAATTTTGATTTAAAAAGTTTTGAGAAAAAGTTTATGTAAGAAAAGTTTTCCTCAAAAATTTAAGAAAAAGTTTTTAAAAAAAATTGATTTAGACGCCAACGGTCGCGCGCGGAATAGGATTCCATGGCTAAAGTTTTTAAAAAAATTGCGTTGCCTCACACTACAATCGTCCACGATTTAGACGCCAACGGTCACGCGCAGAATAGGATTCCATGGCTAATGCTCTAGGTTCCTAATTTAAGCATCTGTAGCATGCCAATACATTGACATGATGACAGGATCTAGCTTTGTCCATGTGAAGAAAGCTAGACACAAGTACGTACATGATATCCTCGGCCTCCAAGGCACCAGGAAGAATCGATCGTTTGCACTAGGCACAAGTCTCAGGCTCCCAAACTTGTCTCATTCTGTACAACGTAAAATCTGGTCTTGTTACTTTATCATGTCAGGAACGCATTGCTATATCTTTGTAACAAGCTAGCTGATGCCGATAATCTGACGAGGATAACGACATTGCCGGATTTACGCTAAAGGGTAGCAGAAGAGGGGCGCGCGGATCAGAATCTATGAAGCTTTTGGACAAACTGGAAACATCTCTTTCTGTCACAAAAGTAGTATACTAGTATGAGCATATGAATGAATATCTACATGACAGCACCTAGCACGTAGTACCAAGCTTCCATTTCTAAACAACAAAAAGAAAAAAGAGGTCAAGCTTCGCAGCTCTCTCCCTCTCTCTCAGCTAGACCTCGCTCTCACTCTCTCTGTGACTGCAACAACAAAACCCGAGGACTCAAAGCCCTCTTGAAGATCTTGCCCGTCCAATCCTCAATCCGACGATCAAAATCTCTCCAGCCGTTGTACTTAATCGAGCCGCAAGCAACCGTGACTCTCTTCTTCTCCGGTCTCTACCCTTCTAGAGTCAAAACTATAAATACCCGAATGTGTTTGTTGTCAGCCACCGCATCTAACTCTGGAAGATCGAATCCAATGCCCTCCTCTTCCCACCGCAATGTGTCACTTTTTTCTGTCTTCCTACCTTCTCCTCCAGATCGAATCCACCACAATGCGTCAATTGTTGTTATTAAAAAACAAAAATAGCTTATCAGTAAAGGACAAAATGATCAACTGCATCACTACCCTCTCTTTTAATAAACTAAATTCAGTCAGTTAGCCAAACGATTTCATATGTGATCCTGATTCACCAGAGAAATGTTTTCCAGAGAGAACCTAGACCCGAAATATTTCTAGGAGAATCTGTAAATCGTTTTTTACGGGTCCTTAGATCATACATGCTATTATATATTTGTTTCCTTGCATGTGGATATTTGGCTTGGCTTTTTGAACAAACAAATCAAGCCTCCTCCCCTATTTTCTTAATTTGTCAGTATATTGTGTAATGAACGGTCGGATATCCTTTTATCGCAGATGTCGTCTTTGAAGCGAATAGATTGTACCATGACATTTAATGACCTCGCTAACGTCGGTATTACGAGTAAGGGTGATCATCATCTCTCTGAAGCAGTTATTTTCCCATATACTTTGCTCAGTCTATATGTCAACTACTAACTAAATCTACTATTGAGTTTTTATTAGATGGCTCCGATGTTAATGGTCTGGATGGGTCTACATCGTCCAGTGCGCTACTATCACTCATGGATGACGAAGAACGTAAGAGGCAAAGAAAAAGTAAACGGTACGCACAAATTACTATAGACAGGAAAGAAGAGATCCACAAAACAAATGGTGAAATGGTAAGGGACCAACACATGCAAATGCCTGTAGATAAGAAAGAGGAGTTGCTCAAAATTAAACATGACAGGGAAAGAGACCGGTATGCGCAAATGAAGCACGAAGCTTGTAAGTAGCAAAAAGATGATGCAACCACTGCACAACCAACGCTCATAGATCCCAAAGAACGTACGAGGCAAAGGGATAGGGAGCGATACACATAAATGTCTGTAAAAAAGAAAGAAGAATGTCTCATAAAGAATCGTGAGTGGCGTAAGAATAGGATAGTGTGAGTGGCGTAAGAATAGGATAGTGTGAGTGGCGTAAGAATAGGATAGATGGTTCGACAATTCACACTCCCGATTGTCGTGAAACATCGAATCCACTCCCTATAACACCTGGTAATTCCGACAATTCATTATTGTGTTTTTCACCAACACCGTCGTTTTTCTTTGGGATCTAATGAAGTAGATCATGTTTTTGTTGTGATGTGTCTGCATGCATTCTAAGTAAATGTGGGTAATCTTGCACCGCATGGAACAAGGAAAATGTTGTTCCTGGCAATCATACTTGTTGGCTATACCGAAATGATAAGTACCAACTATTAAAAAATAATCATTCATATCTGGAAAATCCACTATCGCAAGGTTACATTACACGCCGTGTGCAGTGCGTACTCCATTTGGAGATACGACAAACACTTCGATTAAAGGTACAACACCATGCCACATATTCATTGAACTAACTAATTAAAGAACATGTTTTCACGCTCGATCCGGTTACAATCTGTGATGAGTGCAGAAAAAAAAACTAGAAGCAAGTGTTGTAGATCACACTTAGCCGTCTCCTCATAATGGATCGTGGTATGCCCGAATGTCTGCAGATAAGAAGGTTGAATACTTAGAGAAGAAGCGTTTAGCCCGCCAAAAAAAGAAATATGAAGTGTTCAGTCTCAATGATCGAGAACCTTCTTCATGTGAGCCAGTGAATCCCACATGTATGGTTTAATTACTCGGTTTTGTTTCACCACAAATCATCTATCATATATTTCAATAAGGAGACTAATGTGAGTGCGTTATCTGACACGTACAACTGACAGTGGCATTGAAAGTTTCACGAGCAGTGATCATCGGGGTTTTAGTTGTGAACCATACCGTAAACATCAAAAGGGTCAACAGTGGTACATGCAGGTGTCAGACAAGAGTAGATTGAAATACCTACACAGCCTACGTATTAGCCGCCAACATGAAAACACCAGTGCACTCGTGGAATCAAATACTACACACATCACAATTGGAATGCCTGATCATTTGAATCATGTTGATATTCATCCATATCCTGATAATGAACTTTGCGATTATGTTATATTTGAACCACCAGAACTACATTCGTCGGATGAAGGTAACAATTTATGCATCATTGTACTATATTATGATGTGTTCTCACACTACTTCTCTCGACCCATAGAGCAACTCAAGGCAGTTCAGGATGTTCCTGATATTTCGACGATGATGAAGGGATGTTATATCGTGGTCAAGGTAAAAATATCAATCCAATTTGATCCCCATATTATATATTGGTCAATCTGATTCATTATGTAATCCATCCATATAAATATTTTGGTATTAGTGCATATGTTGTTTTAAATCATACATGGTGAAAGGTCCTGATAGTGTGTGTATGCAAGGCTATGATCTATTCAACTGCATCTTCCAAAATCTTCCAAAGAAGCATCATGTTTTAAGGGAAGCCAAAAAATGCCCGTATTGTGGAGCCAAACGGCTCCAATACGAGGGACTTATTTTTTGTTGTTGGAAAGGAATGGTTAAAATCTTCATTCTAGATGTACCAGATGAGTTGCGATGATTATATATGAGCCTTGATGATGATGATGCAAAATACTTTAGACAACACATACTATATTTCAATTCTCATTTTTCCTTTACAAGTCTTGGTGTTACACTTGATCGCCATGTCAGCATTGTTGCATGAAATTGGTATATATACATTCCGTGCATATGGTCAGCTATATCACCATCTGGACCAGCTGGTACCTGGAGGGAAGGGTCCACGGCACCTACAACACAGATCTAAGAGGTCTCCTAGTCTTGATATCAATTTGATTCGAAAGATTCGGAGGATACTAGAGCACAACCCCTATTTGCAGACCTTTTAGAGTGTTGGTTCTGCTCCAAACCTCCATGGTTATAGGATTGAGCTAGGTATGTCAATGAGGACCCAATCCTCGGTCCCCGGTGGTGAATTCACCTATTAGGGGATGTGAATGGGGGCTGTTTTTCCTCGCGGGGATGTAAACGGGGAGTAATAACCCCCGTTGGGTCTAGCGAAACCGGGGATGGTAACCCGTATCCCATCCCCGTTTCCCCATGGTGCTTCATTTATATCATATATGGGCTAATATGCATGCATCAAATATATCTAAAGCCCATCCAACCGCTGCTTGGCCCATCCTAGGGCCTAACTAGCACTAAACCCTAATGCCATTGTAGCGAGGACGGGTCCCCGCTGAGTAATATTCCTCGTGCGAGGGGACAGGGATGGAGAAAAATTGTTTCCCGTGTGTGGGGACGGGGACGGGGAATTATCCTCCAAACAAGGACGGGGATGGTTGCCTATTCCCCATGGGAATTTTCCCCACTACCATCTCTAGATTGAGCTGAACACAAATATTGCACTGGACTAGCGAAGGTACAATGCCCCCACAGCTTCACATGTCACTGCTATCTAGATGAAAGGGAATGATCCACAAAGATGTTTCGATAGAAGTATTATAGTGTATGGAAAAGCCGATCGACCTCAGTATATCTGAGCATACCATGGGTGCTACGATCCGCCATTATTTGTTTTCCCTGGTGGCGAAATGTGATGGCAACGTAAGATGCTTTATGAAGGTCCTAACCCAGTAGATTGGCCAAACAATTATGATGACAACTGTGACGAGGAAGGTCTGTAGGCTATTTCCTATCTTCCCAAATTTAAAATTTTACGTGAACAGTTAATATTATTTCTTAACCCCTTGTGACTGTGGTATTGAGTTTATGTTTTGTGCAGATGGTGGTAGCAAGTCCAACAAACATGTCAGTGTTAGGGAATATTATTGTTTCAAGTCGCAGATCAGGCTTGGGGAATTTAACATATTGTTACATTGGCATCGTCTTTTACAGCAATGGGTTGTTGGCATATACACAAAGATAGAGTCTATGAGGCTCGATTGGTATTTGAAACCAGAGAGTCACGCTCTCATATGTGCAGGCTTGTACCAGGTATTACACGTTATCCTATTTATTTGAGAATTGTATCATTAACATGTATCCTCCTTTTGTCTAATATGTTGCTTATTATAATACTGGACATAGCATTATAGATACAATTGATTCTAGTGATGCACGTGCTTATGAGGTTGGTCTAAGAATTGTGCCCCCGCGAACTTTCCCTGGAGGAGATCGAGATGTGCAAGCACGATTCCTTGATGTAATGGCTTTAGTGACCCGATTTGGGAAGCCTGATTACTTTGTGACAATGACCTATAATCCACATTGGGAGGAAATTACAAGGCAACTATTTTTGGGCCAGACACCACAAGATAGACCGGAATTGGTTGCGAGAGTATACCGGTCTAAGTTGCTTGATTTACATGATTTTTTGATCAAGAATAGTCACTTGGGTGAGGTCGCATCATATGCACATGTTATGGAGTTTCAAAAGAGGGGTTTGCCATATGAGCACTTCTTATTGATTATGGCTCCTAACAGTAAATTAAGCAGTTCCGATGATTACAACAAGGTTATTTCAGAAGAGATTCATGACCCTGTCAAATATTGTGTATTGCATGCTCTGGTTATCAAGAACATGCTACATGGACCGTGTGGTGTTGTCAACAAGAACTAACCCTGCATGATAGACAAACAATGTCATTTTTGTTATCCTTGATAGTTCTGTTCAGCTACACAGTAAGGAAAATACTCTTATCCTATATATAGGAGAAGGGAAGATGGTCGTCAAGTGGTGATCAGGGGTTCCGTATTGGATAATAGATAGGTGGTTTCATACAACCCTACACTGTTTATGCGGTATAACTGCCATTTAATGTCAAAGTTTGTTCAAGCATCAAGATAGTTAAGCACCTATACAAATATGTCTATAAAGGCCATTACTGCGCATTCTTCTCAGTCGATCCATAAGATCAAAACAATGTGATAATCAACAAGATTTGACAATATAGGGATGCAAGGTTCATAGCTCCCCCCGAGGCTGTGTAACATATATTTGGTTTCCCTTTGAATGCTATATCTCCTTTTGTTTTGCAACTTCAACTACATCTGCTAAACATGCAACTTGTGTCATATAAAGCTACCGATGACCTAAATGATATTGCCAATCAAGAGAAATCTAAGAGGTCGATGCTTATTGAGTATTTTAAGATGAACCTGGTGGATAGCATAGCACGTAAATTGTTATAAAAGAGTTCCTAAAGCACTTTCGATGGATCAAGTCCAACAAGCACTGGCAGTCAAGGTTAAAGAGGCAACCGGTTGGGAGAATTGCATATGCAAACCTTGTTGAAGGGGAGAGGTACTATTTACGTGTGCTCCTCACCATGTGAGAGGTGCAACTTCGTACGAGAACATTCATACTATACATGGGAAAACATGTTCCGCCTTCAAAGAAGCATGCGAGATGATAGGGCTCGTAGAGACTGATAGATCCCTCGATGAATGCTTGACCGAGTCTGCTACATTCCACATGCCTTGTGCACTGAGAAGGCTGTTTGTGACAATTATTGTATTCTGTGAGGCGATAAATATCTGTGGCTTATGGGAAAATCATTTTGAAGCAATGTCCCAATATTATCGTCATACACACAATGATGCAGCAAGGGTTGATCAAATGGTGCTTAGGGATATTAGAAATGTGGTTCATTTAATGGGCAAGGATGTAATGAATTATGGCCTTCTGGAGGTTGATGGCTCAGGTGATGTTGTAACATCCTGAGTTTTAGCATACTAATTAATAGCAAGCTTCACTCCGAATTAAAACTTTTTGTGATTAAACAAGTCAACTAAAATCAAGAAAAAATACATACTCAAATATGTTAAATTGACTAGGTATTCCAAAATGCACTAGAGTTATTTTCAAGATAACCCCTGCATTAAGTTGGTTCATATGTATCGGTTTATGGTTTTTATGGTTCTTTGTGTGGAGATTTGAAATGGAATGTCTCTCAATTTCAAATCTATTATTAGTTTCTATTCAGCTCAAATCCAAGTTGGATTCGAATCCCTTGAATTCAAACCATCTTCAAAACCTCAAGAATCAAGTCCAAATCACAGTTCAAATATGTTTATTTGAATTAATCTTAATCCAAAGTCAAATCCAAATTTAAACCACTCATTTGAATTTAAGCCCAAAATCTTTCTCTTTCTTTTCCTTTTCCCCTTTTCTTTCTCCCCAGGTTGATTCCTCTCTCACTCTCGCGGACTAGACAGCCCGACCTCCATTCTCCTTTCCCCTCCCGCGCGCTCAGCCCACTCAGCACACTAGCGACACAGCTCCCGCATCCTCGGCCTGCTCGCTCACACGTCGGCTAGCCCGCCTGCGCACACCCGCGCCTGGCCTCTGTCTCCCTCTCCTCCACCTCATCATCACAACGTGTCAGCCGCTGTTTTCCCCTCCGGGAAATATCCCTGTGCATCCTTCGCTCCCTCGTTATCTCTCTTCTCTCTCTCTCTACCCATGCTTGCGCTGCCCAAGCCACTACACAATGTGACTTTCAAGCCCATGCCCACGCATGGACGGCGCACAACCCCCATGCCGCAAGAAAAATGGTGGACGCTGCCCCGCCACCTCACCGTCACGGTGCCAGCCGACATCCGCCCGACGTCACGCACCCACCGCTCACTGCACCCCTTCTTCTCTATAAATAATGCAGCATGGGCCCTCTTGTTCCCCTTTTCCCTAATTCGCCGCCGCCACCACCGCCATTGCATGCCACTGCAGTTCGCCGTCATCGATCCACCATCCACATGCTGCCCAGGACCTCGAGAAAGACACCATTGTCCCTGTACCACCATCTGTTCACCAGAAGCCCGATGGGAGGCCACCCGCGCAGGATGCCGAGCCACTTCACCTCTTCTACACCATCACTCCGTCGGCCACCATCTAGTTCTCACTGGCTTCGAGCTCGGTGAGCCCCCTCAGTCCCTTAGCACCCCTCCTAGTAGCATGTAGCCATCCCCGTGCTCCCTTCTCGTGCGTAGCCATGCACAGCCGTGTGCTTTTGCCTTCTGCCATCGTGCTGTGGTCATCGCCGGTGTGCTTGTGCTCTGGGATGTGATCTAACCATCATACCATGAAGCCTAGGGGCGCTAGGCCCTTTTCCTTGCAAGTTGACCCCCCTCACAGTGCAGAGGAGGTGCTGTCCGATTCCCTCGCGCCACTGCTCTCTATCTGGCCGCCAACTGGTATCGCTCCCGCCGCCCACCGCCGTCGATGAGCTCCCCGCTGAGTTCGTTGTGTCAAGTAGAAGCCCGGTGCCCTTTCGTCATAGTGAAACCCAGGCGAAAACCTCGCTCCACCGAGCTCTCCAGTGACGCTTTGCCGTAATCTCTTATTGCCGCCCGTTTCCCCCCTTTACCACCGCGCCCGCACGCACGCACAGCTAGGCCACCATCGCGCGCCGCTCAACCTGGTCAAGTAGGTCTGGTTCAGCCTAGTAGCGGCCGGCCTACCAGGCCAGCCCAGCTCTGCAGCCTGCTAAGCCAGCCAACCCAAAACTCAATCGGGCCAGCATTATGCAGCCCGACACTATGCAACCCAAGCCCAGACCCGGCCCATCTAGGCCCAAACTCGGCCCAGTTTGAGCTCATTTTCGCCCAGCTAGGACTGTTCATGTGGGCCCAACTAGGTTGCTATTCAATGGGCACCAGCTACTGTTCACGTGGGTCCCACCATCAATAGTATCATTTCATAAGTTCTCGATTTATATTTGATTAAATCTTTTGGGAGTCATAACTTTTTCGTTCTGACTCCGATTTTGATGATTCTTTCACCAAAATTCATCTAAGTTCAAGATCTACCCATCTATTTAACCATATATCTTGATGAATCTTTTATTTTTATGGTTTCTGAAGATAAATTAGTTGTGATATTCATGTGACTATCTATTTAACCATATATTACTTGTTGTATCTTTTATTTATATTTTTGATGCCCTAAAACCATATCAGAAACTGTAGATGTACAAAAATTGTGTGTCGCACATGCATGGTTACTAGTTTTTTTTTGTCACAGGAACAACACAATCCTCACTTGTCATCTGGCCCTACGCCTTGCGATCAAACTACGGCCCACGTACCATGCATGAAGATGGAAGAAGCGAGAATTGTTTTACTTTTATATTTTTAAATAAAAAATTACAAATATATGCATTTATTTTGATTTTTTTTTGCATTTCTATACTCTTGTCACCTTTCCAAAAGGTAACATGTTTTTCTTAAAAAATACATCGTTCCAATGCTCGTAAAATTCAAACACTATTGAAATAGTCGTGAAAAATTCTGAAAAAAATTATGGTGTACATGATGCTATTATCTAACTCTCCAAAAAGTTTTAGACAAAAATATGTATGTAAGATGAGAAAAAAAAACAAATGTAGGGATGCTGAAATATCAACACAAACAATTACTTGTACAATGAGAAAAAAAAGATTTAAACATCCCTAAAATTTATCCTTTTTTCTCATTTTACATGTTATATTTTTATCATAATATTTTTGGAGAGATAGATGATAACATCCTTTACACCATAATTTTTTCAGAATTTTTCATGAATATTTCGATACTGTTTTGAGTCTTGAAAGCATTGGAACGCTGTATTTTTATTTTTTTTAATCATGTCGCTCCTATCGTCATTCTAATCGGTGACAGGAATATAGAGTTGCAAAATTTTAAAACGAGCGTATATACTTGCAATTCGAATTAAAAAATATAAAAATAAAGAAAGGTCGAAAAAGCTTCGACCCAAACATGGGTTCGGCCAACAAGGCCACACCACGGCGGTCTATAGGAACCCAAGTACCCAACCCTCCACCCCCCTCTCGATGCTCCTCTCCCCTCTCCCTTCTGTCGAGATCGATTCAAGAAACAAACCAATCTCATCTATGTGTTGAGTTTTGGAATCAATCATAACATATAGTAACTTCATTGATGATAATCATTACGATATTCATACGTAATCGAATTAATCATCTTACAAAAGTGACCTTCAAGGATCGAAGAAACAAATAAACTACAACTGAACTAAATGAACTACGAAGACTCTAATCCTTTACGACTCTTCCTCGTACATCATCGACGTAGAAAGCAACTTAGAACGATCCACCTTCAGCGTACTTCTCGATAACTTCTCCAACTGAGTATTTGGTGGTAACAAGAGTGAGTATTTATCGTACTTAGTAAGTTGTGAATGAAATAGTATGTATATGAAGGCTTTAACAAGAATATGACTAAATGGCTCATTTGTGTAAAATATCATTTAAGAAAAAACATTTAAAAAAATAATTATTAAGTGAATAATAAACCACCTCAAGATTCCATCCATCTTGATTTAACCAACTAACTAACACCTCAACTAAAGTTTCATCCACTAAGGTTGAACCCTCGATCACAGTTCGCACCATTATGATTGGCCATCCTCAACTATGATTCCCACCATCACAGTTGACCCGACTAACCAAAACATCAAGTTATAATCATGGTAGATTTTTAGTGCCGCTAATGATTGTGACCATAGCCGAATATTCATTTTTAACTCTGTAGAGGTTGTACTTTATTCACAAGACGTTTCATCCTGTTTTGCCAAGCATCCATTAGCTGCCGGAGAACTCTTACACACTACCGAGGTGTGCACTAGAAATCCACTACAAAGCCTTTATAATGCCCATCTGAGCACATGTCTACCCGCTAAGGCTTCACTGCCACGTGATTCCACCTCAACAATGAAAACCCTCTCTTGTGTCTTTAGGATCTCTTCACCGCCCTTTTGTCTGGTCTACACCATGCTGAGAATAAGCAAATTACTTAGTTAGGCCCGTCACATACCAGGCTTGTGGATGTACTGTAAACATAGAAAAGTCACTCCGCGAACCGATTCTTAGATTTCAGCAAGACTACCACTTTCTCAATCGTACATCACATATCGATCGTGCCACATGCTCAAATTTCTATGCTATGTTGCTAAAAAAATTATTCAATTATATTTTTATTATTGTTGTATAGGATCATTATCATGTTCGTGGAACAATTATCATGATTTCCATCCCAAAGCAAAGCTAAGCATTATCTACCCTTCCATAACCCAAAACTATACTATGGCAACAAGGGTGATAAGGAAAAACTAAGGTAAAGTCTAACACTTAGGATTCCCAACAAAATTATTAGCATGTATATTTGTAAAACAAAATATTTTAAAAACTGAAAAAAAATATGATCAAAAACACAACTTACCTTCACTAAACTCTGTTGGGTCTTTAAAATCTTGATCCTGCAAACCTTCTAGCTCCTCCTAAAAGTTGATGACTACTCGCAACATACTAGAAAAATAACAACACATAAGTACCAAGATTAAAAAAATCAAACATCACACAACAAAAATCATCACTAACTAGATTACATTGTTCCGGACAATCCGGCGAAAGAACGGGTCAAAACAGAACTACGATTGACAAGTTATAATTTTCTAAAGATTAAAACATGACTAAAAAGGTTATCTACAGATGAAATTATGTTGCTAGAAATTTTCTAGAATTTTTCCAAAGCTATCTATGATTTTCTATGTTTTTTCTAGCATTTATTTGAATTATAAAACTATATAATACTATTAAACAGGATTAAATAAACCTATTAAACATTATTAAATATTTTCATAATTAATTTATTAATTTTTATTATTTATTAGAATTATTTGTATGCTGAAAAATATTTATTGCCTACTATATACTAGTTATGATGTCATCATATAATTAGAACAATTAAAAAGAAAACAATGCTAACTGGACTGAGTGGCACCACACATCAGCAAAAACGCTGACGTGGCTAGATGACTTAGCTCGATGACGTGGCGTCCGGCTAATTGGGTTTATGAACGTCATGTGGCACTTCATGATTGGCTACCGAAGGGCACGTAGGCTTCTAATCTTGGCCCTCGGTTTTAAATCGGACGGCTCACATGTGTTAACTCTTGGCTCCGGTGGAACAGAGGCGACGTCAACTACTTTCGCAGTGACGCATCGCTGGAATCATGTTAGAATGGCACTTCGGTGATCTAGCTACTCCTACGAGTGGTGGAAATGAATCGGCGAAGCTCCAGAGGGGCTGGCGATGGCGGAGGGCGGCTTGAATCTTCGGAGCTCGACATCGATGAGCTTTGGGCGTCGATCTCTCGGCGAAAAGTTAGGCAAAAGCTTCAGGATGATGTAGGAAGGGCGTATGATCGCATATATATAGGTGGACGACTCTTCTATCTCCAATTCATTTCGGATTTTGAAAAGGGGCAACAGTGGCGATCCAAACTCGACTCCGATGATAAAAACGCGCTCGAGCTTCTATCTCTTAGGCAAAAGGTCTCGTAAGACTTATGGATTTCTTCCTTCTTTTGATATGTAGCTCATCTCTATCTCCATCTCACGAATTTGATTGAGTTTTTGTACAACCAGTGGATGAACTCAAGTGCACATCTCATGATTGACTCAGGCTCTAGCAAAATCAGCGTAGGCTTAAGCTTCTAGATGCTCTGGCGAACTCATTAGGCGGTCAATTTCTGACTCGGACACAACGGCGACTACGTGGGCGGCGATGGCTGGCTACTGCTACTATGTTGCGCTACCGAGTTGAGCAGAGAAGGAGGGAAGAGAGGAGAGAGCGGGCTAGGCCGGTAGATGAGCTAGGTCGAGAGAGAAGAGAGAAACAGAGGAAGAGAGAGCTAGGCTTCAGCCTTTTAGCAAAAAAGTTTTCTCTTTTTTCTCGCAGGTATATCCATATATATATATATATATATATTATATTTATACATTGTATATACCTCATATATATATATACTTACTAGGTCATAAAATTAAGCAATAAAAAATATACATGTATGCACTTATAAGATTATTTAATTTTGCAAATTCTTTAATTTCCTGGTTTTAAGAATTGGGCTGTTAGGCCATCTTAAGAGTCTCTAAATCTCCATTTTCCTGTACTACAGTGTTTTACGGTCTACTGTAGCACGAGAAATTCATCTTATCGAATCCTCTATCTAGTGCTACAGTAGAAAAAAAATAAGGATACTGTAATAGTATTTTAAGGATAAAAATTTGAGTAGCTGTTGGAGATGATCTTACACCTCTCCGTAGTCTCTCTCTCTCCTCCGTCTTCGCCCTCTCTCGCCTCGCGCGGACCAGACCAAAGCCAAAAAGCGAACCAGCAAACCCCACGCTACGGCGCTAGGGTTTGCGCTCCCCTCCGGCGTCTCCGGCTCCGGCACCGGCGGCAGCGATGGCGGGGCAGGAGCGGAGGACGATCGATCTGGAGGAGGGGTGGGCGTTCATGCAGAAGGGCATCACCAAGCTGAAGAACATCCTCGAGGGCAAGCCCGAGCCGCAGTTCAGCTCAGAGGACTACATGATGCTCTACACGTGCGCCTCTCTCTCCGCTCCGCCGCCTCCCATAGGGTTTCGCCTCGATCCGCTTCGATCCGGTTCTGATCTAGGGTTTTGGTCGCCCCTTTTGCAGGACGATATACAACATGTGCACGCAGAAGCCGCCGCACGACTACTCGCAGCAGCTCTACGACAAGTACCGCGAGTCGTTCGAGGAGTACATCACCTCCATGGTGAGCCGCCGGTTGATTGCATCCGTTCATGTGAATTTCTGTGTGTGACGTGGTTGATTTTGCATTTGCGGCTGCCATTCGGTATTAAGGTTAGGTTTCCTAGTATGATGGATCACATCGACTTAGATGGGTGTTTCAGTTTTGGTGGAGAAGGGGGTTGGTGTATTTGGACGGTTGCTAGGTTGGGAGAAGGGGGTTGGTGTATTTGGGGATGTTCTCCTTTTCTTTTTGCTTGTTTTGTGCGAAATGATAGATTACTTGCCAATGTGTAGATGATTAGGTTTACTGCGGTGCTTCTCATGGAGTAGGTCTTGTTATGCTAAATAGGCCATAATTTGCATTGATTCATAAGTGACTATACGCATAAGTGACTATACATTGTTCTTTGTTTTCTGCCCTGTTATTTTTGGGCCCCATTGTTATGATTTTTGAGGATATTTCCTGAAATGTTCTCTAGCAGTTCCTTGGCCATAGTTTATGCCTTCTGTGGGAGCTTGCATCTTCTGTTTTGGGCCATAGAAGGTTAGGAAGTATAGATTTCAGAACTGGAGAGCATTTCACTCAGTAGATGGGCCTCTTTTTGGGTAGAAATGAGAACCCTGGCAGTTTGATTATTCTTTAGTAACCAGAATTTTGCAGTGCTTGCATTTGCATATGTGGAAGTTCTAGCCATTGCTGCCCTCCCCTCTTTTGTACCTCCCTTGATCTCTACAAGATAGTTGGACTCTTTATTCTAACTGTATGCATCTTGATTTCATGAAATATTTGGTCTAGCTAGTCTGGTCTAATTCCAAGGTTGATTTGAGAGTTACTTTTACCAGTTAAGGTGACAATTCTGGGCTCATCCTTTGTACATCACAGCTCATTTGTTAGAGTTAAATATGATCATGTAGATAATACCCACTTGAAGTGTTGCAAGCTTGCATCATCTTTTTAATGGACAAAATTTGAATGAGTATGAATACTATCTTATGGTAGGGAGCTAAATATTGGTTGGAATAATCGAGTGTGCATGATCATCGTTTTTAAATGTAAAGTTTTTTTCTTCTTCTGCATAATAGTAAATCGGTTGTTTGATGATGGATCTTTGGTTTATGAAAGAGACCCATACTCTTATATAAATTCATTGACCTCACTTTAGCTATAAGTGATTGCATGAGTGGCGACTGAATTGGTGGTGATAATTATGCCTTGATTTCGTATGACATTTTAGTCTAGTTGTACAATATTATTGCATGCGCTATGTTATGGCTATCTTCTTCATTGTAACCGTACGTTCACCTTTTGGGATGGGTCTTTTCACTTAATTTAATTTCCTGCAGGTACTACCATCATTAAGGGAGAAGCATGATGAGTTTATGTTGAGGGAGCTAGTACAAAGGTGGTCAAACCATAAAGTCATGGTTCGGTGGCTCTCACGCTTCTTCCATTATCTTGATCGGTACTTCATCTCACGGAGGTCACTTACCCCACTTAAAGAAGTTGGGCTTACCTGCTTCCGAGAGTTGGTAAAACAACAACTACTTGATTTCCATCTTCTGTTCTGTGTGTGCTTTTTAAACGTCCATATCCTAATCAGTTCAATTCATGGTAACAGATATATCAAGAGATCAAAGGACAAGTAAAAGATGCAGTGATAGCTTTGGTGAGTTTTTGCATCTCTACGTGAGTTCACATACAATGGTAAGCATATAACATTTTGTGGCGAAACATTTTTTCAACAGATAGACAAAGAGCGTGAGGGTGAACAGATTGACAGGGCTTTGTTGAAGAATGTTTTGGATATATTTGTTGAAATTGGGTTGGGTCAAATGGATTGTTATGAGAATGACTTCGAAGATTTCTTGCTTAAGGATACCACGGAGTACTACTCTGTCAAGGCTCAAAGCTGGATTCTTGAGGACTCTTGTCCAGATTACATGATTAAGGTACCCTTGAGAAGGTGTCCGTCTGCTTGTATCTGTATTTACTCATGACAACATTGTTTTAATGGATGATGCCTCTTTTATAGGCTGAGGAGTGTTTGAAGCGAGAGAAGGAGCGAGTTGGTCACTATTTGCATATTAGCAGTGAGCAGAAATTATTGGAGGTGTGTTGAAAGTTTGCATTCCAATTACGAAGTATTTCATGATTAAAATCCTTATGTTCTAGTATTTCATAGTTTTGTATTCAGAATATTGCAATGCCTTTCTTGAGTAAAGTTTAACATATGTCCCTGTGTGACTTTTACATTGTTATATTTGTCGATTTTCACAGAAAGTGCAAAATGAATTGCTTGCCCAATATGCAACTCCACTGTTGGAGAAGGAGCATTCTGGATGTTTTGCTTTGCTTCGTGATGACAAGGTTTGATGGAAACATGACATATTTCCTAACATTCATGAGTTCATTAACAATATTGACTACACCCCTCTATTGCTACAGGTTGAGGATCTTTCTAGGATGTACAGACTTTTCTCCAAAATCAGCCGTGGTCTGGAACCTATTTCCAACATGTTTAAAACGGTATTGATTGCCCTGCAGAGTGCCTCATTCTCTCTGAACTCACCCATTTTATTCCTTGGTACTATTTGCATGTTCTGATTGAATTATTCTTCTCTGCAGCATGTTACGAATGAGGGTACAGCTTTGGTCAAGCAAGCAGAAGATTCTGCTAGTAACAAGAAGGTGCAGTATATCTTCAGCAGTTAAACTATTTATGTTCCATTTTAGTTACGGTTTAGGATCGCAATTTATATCAACCAGCTTATATTTGTACCTTAACATCATGTAGTTTTGAACTACTTCACATTAATAGTTTGCAACTGCCTACACCTGGCTACTGAAGCAAGGTCGTTCAGTGGTTCCCATTTCTCAGTCCTTATTTTTCTGCTCATTGCCATTTTGTATGATTAATGTTCTGCCACCTAATTGTTTGATTTTTATGTCATTATTATTTTTGTGATTTGTTTTTCGCTGAATAAATAATCTACAATTCACTTTTTGTACAGCCAGAGAAGAAGGATATGGTTGGTATGCAGGAGCAGGTGTGTATCTTGATTGCACTGTGTTTTACTGGTTTTTATTGTTGAGCTATTCACGTTGATTCTTGCTTTTAGGTTTTTGTGTGGAAAATCATCGAGCTGCATGACAAGTATGTAGCATATGTGATGGAATGTTTCCAGGGCCATACACTCTTCCATAAGGTCTGCTAATTGATATGACTGCATTTCATTTTTCTGTTACCATAAATTGAAAATGATGCCTCTGTTAGAGATATATAATTAGTCTGTGTAATATCACCAAAGAACTAGCCATGGACAGGGGTGCGTGAAAGTTAGCTATCCACGTGCCAGAGCCATGACTACACTTTCAAGATCTTATGGGTTTCATCTCTAGCCTACCCCAACTTGTTTGGGACTGAAAGGCTTTGTTGTTGTTGTTGTTGTGTAATATCCTCGTGCTATAAGGGGTTTCTATTGTCTACGTGTATATGTATATATATTGGCCTATAGCCTCTATAGAATAGAAGTTGCTATTCTTAACATGGTATTAGAGCTAGGTTATCTTTTGCCACTATGATTCACACTCAGTTTGACACTCCTATTCTTGTTTTTCGCATTGATTCGCCTGGCCAATTTCTTTCTGGGCACCTTTGTACTTATCTGGCTGAACAAGGCATGTTGTCCGAATTCTTCTGTCCTGGCGCTCATGCTCAGAATGTTGTTGAACGCAAGCATCATCATCTTCTTAAGACAGCTCGCGCGCATATGTTTCTCTTCTATTTCACCTCATTTTTGGGCTGAGACGATCTCCACTGCCACTCGTCAACATCTAGCCTTCTTCTGCTATCTTGGGTAGGATTCCTTTTGAGCGTCTATGTTGGCGTATTCCTGACTACTCGTCTTTGTCTTTTTGGTTGTGTTTGTTACGTTCTTCTCGCCCCTTGTGAGCATACCAAACTGACTGTTCAATCTATTGTGCCTTTCTAGGCTACAGTCCTGAGCATAAGGGTTATCGGTGTTGGGATCCTGTTGTTCGCCGGATGCGAATTTCTCGGGATGTTATGTGTTACGTTTGATGAGTTTTGTCCCTTCTATCCGCATACCTTCTCTTCCAATTCTTCAGCTTCCTTGGTTGAACCATTGTCTTTTCTCACTTTTTCTGCCACACCTATCATTGTTTTGTCTTCTTTTCCCCGGCAATTGTTGACGCCCTCTCCTATTGCGCCGTCTTCGGTGCCTCCCTCCCCCTTGGTAACACCCCCCTAGATCCTCCTCCTTTTGGCACTCTTGCGCCTTTTCCTTTCCACTACACTCGTCGTTCCCATGATGTCTCACATCTTGTCGTGCCACCTTCTGACGATCTGTTCCCTTCGTGATCACTAGTTGATTCGGATTCCTTATGGTTTTGCTGGTGCTATTCCTGTCAAGCCGACTTACCGTGCTGCTATTTTTCATCAGGAATGGTAGCATGCAATGGCAGAGGAGTTGGCTGCTCTTGAGCGCACGGGCATGTGGTATCTTGTCCCTCTTCCCCCATGTGTTCGTCCCATCACGTGCAAGTAAGTCTATAAGGTTAAGACCCACCCGTTTTTTAGCAAGAGCATGGTCGTGAATACGATGACTCGATGAGATTTTTGCACCTATGGTACACATGACAACAATTTGTCTATGTGCGTCAGTTGTCTATTTCTTAACTTGATGTCAAGAATGCTTTTCTTAATGGTGAGTTGTGTGAGAAGGTATACATGTACCAACTGCTAGGATATTTTGTTCCTAAGGGCATGGTTTGTTGTCTCTGTCGCTCTCTTTATAGCCTTAAGCAAGCCCGTCATTTCTGGTTTGAGCGCTATTATTTTGTGATCATTGTTGCTGGTTTTCTTGCCAGTGCTCATGATCCTGCGCTTTTTGTCCACAATTCGTCTTTGGTTGGACTCTTCTTCTCTTGTATGTTGATGATATGATCATTATATATTTATAGGGGATGGTTCTGAGTATATTGTCTTTGTGAAGGCTCGTCTCAATGAGTAGTTTCTTATGTTTGATCTTGGTCCTCTTTGTTATTTCCTTGGGATTGAGATTTTTTCTACATTTGAGGGTTTCTTTTTGTCCCAAGAGAAGAAGTATGTTTAGGATCTTCTTGATCATGCTTCTCTACTGATGAGTACTGATGAGCGCACCATTGAAACTCCCATGGAGCTTAATCTTCATCTTCGATTCACTAATGGCGAGCTTCTTGCGGATCACACATGCTACCGTTATCTTGTTGGTAATCTTGTTTACCTTGGTGTCACTCGATCCTGACATTTCTCATGCAGTGCACATCCTCAGTCAGTTCGTTTCTGCTCCCATTCAGCTCCACTATAGTTATCTTTTTCGTGTTTTGTTCTATCTTCGTGGGACTATCTGTCGTCGTCCTTTCTTTTCACGCTCCAGTTCTTTGTAGCTTTTTGCATATTTTGATGCTACTTGGGCTAGCGATCCCTCTGATCGCCGATCTCTTTCTGCCTACTATGTTTTTCTTGGTGGTTCTCTCATTGCTTGGAAGACTAAAAAGCAGACCGCCGTTTCCCATTCCAGTGTAGAGGCTTAGTTGCGAGCCATGGCTTTGTTGATAACGAAGCCCAATTGGTTATGGTGGTTACTTGAGGATTTTGGTGTTTCGTCCCTTGCACCTACTCCTCTATTCTCCGACAGTATAGGTGCTATTAGTATTGCTTAAGACCCAGTGAAGCATAAGCTCACTAAGCACATTGTTGTGGATGCTTCCTTTATGCGGTCTCAAGTGGAGGAACAAGTTGGGCTTCATTATGCGCCTTCATAACTTTAGGTGGCAGATTTCGTTGTGAAGGCCCCGACTCGAGCACATCACAATTTCTATCTCTCCAAATGTGGTTGACCCACCATGAGTTTGAGGTGGGTGTTATAATTAGTCTATGTAATATCCTCGTGTTATAGGGGATTTCTTGCGTATTGCCCACCTGTACATGTATATATAGTGGCCTATGGCTTCCATGGAATACAAGTTGCTATTCCTAACAGCCTCATTCTCAAATATATGTTACTACAGGCACTTAAAGAAGCCTTTGAGGTCTTCTGTAATAAGGGTATCTCTGGCAGTTCAAGTGCTGAATTGCTCGCTACCTTCTGTGACAATATTCTGAAGAAAGGTTGCAGTGAAAAGCTCAGTGATGAAGCCATTGAAGATGCCCTTGAGAAGGTACTTTTGTTGTCTTCTCATTTGCTGCTGTTATTAAATTGAATGGGACCTTACATTTGGTAGTGCCTAATTTTCAGGTTGTAAGATTGCTTGCATACATCAGTGATAAAGACCTCTTTGCCGAATTCTACAGGTTAGCGCTTGTTATTCTGCTTGGCTTTCCAACACTCGTAGCTACCGTACTTAAGGAATTTATTTTTTTTTACCCTTGTGGAACTTGTTATTTATGCTTTGTCTTGTGCGATCTAACTTCTAGGAAGAAACTTGCAAGAAGATTGCTTTTCGACAAAAGCGCTAATGATGAACATGAAAGAAGCATCCTGACAAAACTCAAGCAACAGTGCGGTGGCCAGTTTACTTCAAAAATGGAGGGCATGGTTACTGACCTTACTGTTGCAAGAGATCATCAAACTAAGTTTGAAGAGTTTGTAGTTGCACATCCGGAGTTGAATCCTGGGATAGATTTGGCTGTCACTGTTTTGACAACAGGATTCTGGCCCAGCTACAAAACATTTGATATAAACCTTCCGGCTGAGATGGTAAATTCACTGTTTCTTGAGGATCTATGAGCATGTTAGCTCATATATTATTCTGTTTCATGCAATATTTTTCATATGCTGTTATTTGAACTGAATATTTATTATATATTTCTCAATGATTTTTAGGTTAAATGTGTAGAGGTTTTCAAGGAGTTTTACCAAACAAGAACAAAACACAGGAAACTTACCTGGATATATTCCTTGGGTACCTGTAATATCAATGCAAAGTTTGAGGCCAAGACTATTGAGCTCATTGTTACAACATATCAGGTAATCTTTGGTTATGTCTAAATCAAGTATCAAGAATTGGAGTATACTGACCTGTCTGATGTTTTTTCTTGCCTCCTTTTGACAGGCTGCATTGCTACTGCTATTCAATGGATCTGACAGGCTTAGTTATTCTGAGATTGTAACACAACTAAACCTTTCAGATGATGATGTAGTGCGTTTGCTCCATTCACTCTGTTGTGCGAAATACAAGATTCTTAACAAAGAACCAGCTAATAGAACTATTTCGCCCAATGATGTTTTTGAGTTCAATTCAAAATTTACTGACAGGATGCGAAGAATTAAGGTATTTCTTACTTTTAATGTTCTTTTGTTGTTCCGTGGACTTATAACCAGAGCTTATTATCGTGTTACTAATGCTGTCATTGCATTTTTCACCCTGTCCAGATACCCCTACCTCCTGTTGATGAGAAGAAAAAGGTTGTTGAAGACGTTGACAAGGACAGAAGGTATGCAATTGATGCATCTATTGTGCGCATTATGAAGAGCCGCAAGGTTATGGGCCATCAACAGCTAGTTGCGGAATGTGTCGAGCAGCTCAGCCGCATGTTCAAGGTACTGTCATCACATCTCCCATATGAATAAATTCTTTATACTTAGTTTGATCCTTGGTACATGCTCGCATGTCAAAACTTCTTGATTTTGTTGTCACTAGCAGTGATGATTTAATCCTTGCAATTGTTATATGTTACTAATTTCACTTGCAATTTTTTTTTCACGGTACCTTGGCTAATACCTGATATTGCATTCGAATTAGTCATTTGATTTGCCCTTTTGGATTGAAGTTGCTTTTCTTACCATGGAGGTAGCTGTTACATATGAATGCCATATGTCCCAGACTCCCTACCCAGTACACTCAATCAAAATTGCTTGCTGTTCATTCATGGCCGTTGAAACTGGGATCTCATATTTTGTTTTAGCTACTACCTAATGGCATATACTTTGTCTGTTTCCTTATTGGGTTTGTGTATACCGCAGCCTGATTTCAAGGCCATTAAGAAGAGAATTGAGGATCTAATCACGAGGGACTACTTGGAGCGCGATAAGGACAACGCGAACATGTACAAATACCTGGCTTAATTGGTGGTCGATGTCAAGTTAAAACAGCCTACAGAGTCGCGCACTACCACAGGGTGGCAGCTCCTGCAGTGTCGTGGTGCTTCAACAACTTTTGCCATGATTTGCAGTGCCTTTTGGTATCCCTGCGTGCAACAGCCTATCCTTCCGGCCACAGCATTGGCTGGACTCATTTTGTACATTCGTCATCAAATAGTAGAATCGTCACCTCTACATACGTTAGGGATATGATATGAGGATAGCAGAATCCCTGCGTTACTGCTGTTCGTGCCTTCTATATCATGCTTTAATAATATGATACTATGAAGTACTTTGTGCTATGAAATACTGGTACAGTAACTTGCAAACTTGTTCGTTTGTCGAATCTTTCAATGACCAGGAGCGGATTTGCTTCAGCTTGTCAGCTCATGGTCATGGTAAAACAAGAGAATCCCATCGGTATGGCTCTGGATGGACCTTATCTTTTCAGCTACGTAATTTTGTTTCCGGGTTACCTGGTAGCCACCAGTCGCTGGCCTCTGGGCGATGTGGTAGGGAGCTACGGCGCCAAGGGGTGAGCTTCTGTCTTGGAGTTGGAACGCCCCACTGGCGCGACCACTGGAGCGTTTGTTTGCACAGGCGCGGCACGGTTGTTCGGGCGTGTTTGGATGCCTGCACGCGTGCAGGCGCCGGCCGTTCGTTCCGTGTTTAGTTGCCGGTACTGCCGTCGAGACTGTATCCGCCCATGCATGCGCATCACACGATTTTTTTAATTTAATTTTTGATTTTATTTAGAGGTACAAGAGAGGTTAAAAAATCTAAACGTTTTTTAGCAAACTAGAACTTATTAGCAACCTATTTTAATTAGTTTGAAAAAAAACCTAAGTTAATATTTAATTAAATTCTCCAAAAATTATAAAAAATTCACTAATATTCTTGTCCTGCGATGTACTAATTTATATAAAAAAAATAAATCCTAAATTATTTGGTAAAAAAATGAGTTTTTTATAATGCAACATATACTCATGCAGATAACCTAATATAATTTCTTCTGAAAAATCAGACTTTACACATACAGCCAACCAAACAGACCATATTGTATTTCTCAACCTGTCTCAACTCAGCCTGACTCAATTCAGCCTATCTTAACTCATACAAACTGAGCCATACAAATAACCAAACACACCCTTAACCGCTACCACGGTGAGTGGTCAGTTGCAAGTTGTGACCTTCCAGAAATACTACCTGCATCGCCATTTGCCTTGGTTGTGGTTCAGTGCTGTCATCTTTTACCTAAGTGTAGCTTGTGAAACCGAGGCGGATAAACAACTCTTTTAGCAAAGTGTGGTTTGCGAAACTAGTGGACGAACCGATCGCAGTAGATTAGGCAAACTCTGGCATAGTACATGTACCCGTGTCACAACTGTGATCGGATACCAACGCTATAACCTATAAAAAAAAGGATTGTGCGTCTAGTCTTCATGTGGTAAGGTGTGGCTTAAACCAATCATGCTAAAGGACACCTCTTTTTTATTACAGTTCAGCATTCGCACCCATGTATGCTGTGAATCGAGTGGCGGTGACATTCGGCATTCCTACGTCATCACTAACTGAATCCTAAACCTCTAGCTCTGCTGCATCTAAGCCTCAATCAATCCTAAAGATTTATATCGCCATAGAAACCCCGTTTGGAGCATGGGAATTCCAAAGATTTACATCTTCTTGACCAGCCATCTATGCTCAATTGAACATTCCACATTCAGACTCGTTCTGCCTTGGCAACTCACTCGGGCGGCGGCGGCGGCAGCACGCACGGCTCGTCCACGGCCGGCTCCGCCGCGGACTCCTCCAGGAACAGCCGCTGCTTCCCGTCGGCGAGGCACACCGCCGACCCCTCGCACACCTCCTGCGCCGTGGGCGGCGGCGCCGGCCGGAAGTCCATGAGCCTGGCGTACTCGGTCAGCAGGTGCAGCATGTAGTCGTACACGGCGTCCATGCGCAACTCCTGCATCAGCCGCTGGCCGCGCTTCCCGACGCGCTCCGCCTCCGCCGGGTTCGCGTTGCCCCAGTCCACGGCGTCCCTGATCGATTCGCACATGCCGACGATGCTCACCGGCCAGTAGTTCACCTTGGGGTCCAGACCCCGGCTGAAGAAGTCCTGGTACTGCGGCTCGATGATCAGCGCCATGGATCCGCACGACAGGATGTACTTGAGGCTCACCGACCACGCGAACCCCTCCGCGTAGATCTTGTACCTGCCGACGAGCACGTGCAGGGTTCCGTTACGAACTGGCCGGTGCATGGAACTCAATAGTCACACTGACCAAATGATCGGTCGACTGATCGAAGGGCAGAAATTGATTACCGGTGAGTGCACTGGCTGGAGAGCTTGGAGTTGCTGTACCCGGACTTGGCCTCCTCCTCCCAGTTCTGGCGCATGATCTCGGCGCGCCACAGGTTGGTGTCGTTGCAGCCGAGCAGCGCGACCCGCAGCGGCGACGCCACGTCCGGGTTGCCCTTCCAGTACGCCGTCGGCACCCTGTCCTGCCATTTCGTCGCCTTGGCCCCGAGCTTGATGCTCTTGAACTCCCGGTTCCATGGCTCGATGTTCGTCTCTGGCCTGCATCATGTTACTCATACCATCAAACACAACAATTCTTGTTCCCCCCCCCCCCCCCCAAAAAAAATATTTTTTGATATAGAAGAAGTAGTGAAACACTCAGTTTTGCTCGGTCAAGAGGATGACTATGATAAACAATTGCATGTCTCGAAAAACAAGGCAGGAAGTAGTAATTCGTACCAGCCCCAGAAGGACCAATCAGGGAAGGGGATGTCGAAGTGGTCCCTGGTGGTGCAGTACCGGAAGAGCGGCGGCGGCGGTGGAGCGGCGGGATCGCCGTTCCCGTGCTCGGTGCGGTTGATGGCGGGGCGGTCCATGCAGTCGAACATGAGGTCGACGTCGGGCACGCGCCCGGGGTACCGCCGCATGAGCTGCAGCAGGCTCCAGACGGTGAACAGAGCGCGGCTCTGCACGCAAGCGTAGTAGAGGTCCACGTGTAGCCGCCGGCCGCCGCCGGTGATGGTGATGCGCATGGATGCGCGCTGCCGCGCCGCGTCGAGGAGCGCTCGCGACACGCCCTGGCCCGCGCCCGCGCGGCGCCACGGTGCGAGGTCCCGGTGGATGGCCGCGAAGTAGGCCGGGCACTGGCGCCGCGGCGCGCCCGACGACGCGTTGGCTGCTGGCGCCTGCGGCTGCAACAGCGGCGGCAGGCAGGCGAGTGAGGGCGCGCACAGCATCGCGGCGCGCGCCGGCGGTCGGCCCTTGGCGTGCGGGAACATGTGCCACGGCGTCGGCTCCAGGTTGTGCCCCAGCAGCGTCCGCGTCCGCGACAGCGCGTCGTCGTACGCCTGCTCCACCGCGCGCCAAGAAAGAAACCACCGCCGCCATCAGCCACACAACTCGCACGCAAGATCCACATTGCTCGCGGTCCGCCAATCAGGGAAGGGGAAATCAATCGATTCGCTTATCAATTACCGAGTGGAGGATGGCGAGGACGATGACGGTGGAGAAGGCGGCGATGGCGGAGATGACGAGCGCGGACAGCGGCGGGTACCGGCCGCCTCGTCCCCGGCCGCCGCCGGCTTCCGCCGTCACGTAGGTGCCCCCCATGCACGTGTCGTCGCAGACGGCCGGAGAAAGCCCAGTAGAGTAGAGAGTATCAGCAGCAGCTGTAGCAGTAGAAGGCAATCACGCGAGGAGGATTAATATACCGGCGTAATTAACATGATCTTGAGCGATTCTTACTTCTAAGCTTCCTAAAATTTTGCAACTAACGAGCGCTATCTCCTGCTACATCGATGCATCGCCCCCAGTGCTCTAGCTTTTATTTAACTGCCAGTTTACCCGGTCCCGATCCGGATCCTACTTCACAGAGGCGAGTAGTAATACGTGAGGTGTGCTACAGTAATTTGCAATTAGATATTAGTTATACCGTGATGGATTTTATTGTTTATAAAAATACTGTAATGATTTTACTATTTACGGATGCTATAGTGTCAAATTTTCGCTGTCTATTTGAGATCGAACGGCTCACCTCATTTGAAGTCACCGTAATTTCATTCCCTCTCAAGTCCGAGTATACCAATTAGTTACGTAGCATAATATGTAACTAATTAACTCCCATTTTATTTTTTGGTAAATAATATGTAAATTTGGGTTGGATGTCTTTATATCTGTACGAGGCTGAATTCGTGATTTCCTTTTAAAAGTTGTTTGCATTGCTCATTTCCTTTAGAAATATAATAAAAGTGAGGTGCTTTCTTAGATGAAGAAGATATGAAGGTATTGATCCCGCTGGCTGGATGCTTCCTACGGCTGAAATGCTATTTAGGGGACACTCTTTTCCAATAAGAAAGATGCCCAAACCATATTTATTTAGTACTAAGATTATTCATGTGTACCAATATAGTTGTGACTGTGGTGTCTGTCTTGTACTTAAAAAACAGTTATTCATGTGCTTTGCTAAAAAAATATTATTCATGTAATCCTTCTCCTGAAATTGAGATTTACTTGGCTCCTAGTTAACTGATTCCATGATTATGTGGGGGTGTACTATACATGAACCCTACAAATTAGCAGATAACTGGTGGTGAAAGAGAGTTCCCTTGTGTGCATTTGCAAGCCACAAACGTCTTAATCCTCTGTTTATATCTCCCATCAGTTCGCTTTAGCACTACTTGTCTCTTTCTGCCTTCCACTCAGCTCTGTTTATATCTCCACAGATGTCTTCGCTCCGCAGCGGCCGTCTGATCGCGATATTCGAAGCGATCGGACGGCTATGGAGTAACCTAAGCGGGGTTAGTCCCTGTAAGAACGATCTCACATGACACATACTGGTCTTGTAAATATATACGCTTGGCGTGCAATTGGGGGCTGATTGATTGTCCACATAGGGTGATTTTGGTTAGACATATCTATATAATTTTAGAAAAAATATTGTTAGTTGTCTGTATTTACTGTTTCAACTTAGTCTAGTGGATACAAATATATGATTTCAGTTTGATTCTGAAGGGAAGCTTGATTCTAGTTTTAATCCGTAGTCTGATCTAGTGGATACAGTCATCTATATTTACTCATGCAGATAGATTCATTTATTATTAGCATAAAATCACCTTCATACGAGTAACTAATTATAATCTTAACTCTTATATGTACTCGTATGATCTCATATCCGATCAACCAAACAAAAACACATCTTAATCTATCCGGATAGATATAATCAATTAAATACTTTTATTTTCAACAAATATAATTCCACAACCTATATATAGAATCCATATCTGCAAGCCCCCGTACGACAAAAGTGCGACAACCAATCACACCTTGTGTATCCAACGCACTCAACGAGTATCTTGAATTTGGATAGCTCTGTGCTAGCATCTTGTGGACCAGCTGCCCATGATCCATACAAGCCTTTTTCACTCCACGATCGAGCGTGTCGTGTAGATGTGTGAGCAGCCGGCCGGCATCTTGTTCTCTCGTCGCCGCAAGTTGCAGGACAGTGTCGCCGTCGCCACTTGGATGCGCACAAATGGTGGGCCATGGAGAGTTGAATTTTTTTTTTTCAGCTGAGGGGGCTACAAACGAACCTTCCGGTGCCAACGCTGGGGAGTTGATATGGATAGATGTAATGGCACTCACTTAGTGAAGGAAATTTTATAAAATATAGTTTTATAAAAGATTCTATTCACTACGATGATACATGTTCACTTACTCTATATCCTGTTCAGTTTAGTCATTAAATCACAAGATAGATAATATGAACAGAAACTCACAATATCTTTCTGAATGGGGTTGTATAAAATTTTCTTCCCTCACTTAAAAGCTAGTAGAACAATATCCTACACTCTAGAGTAATTCTCTGTGATGACTTAAAAAAATACCATAAAGTAGGAATACAATTGGAGCATAACGCTTCTTCTCTCTTCCCACGCGAATCTCTACGATTCATAGACGGTAGCGGATGTAAGAAGACAAAACAAACCCCAAAGGGGGGAAAATGCTTCTCACGGCTGAAAGGCACATCTATGACAGGTCCATCGAGGCGCTAATTCAATTATCAAAAACAATATTTTCTCAAGTACCAAAGGTCGCATTTTATATTGGATTTGAAGAATAATGGTACAACTCTTACAAGCAGCATCACATTAAGTACATGAAAAAACCCCCAAGAGTTGGATGTGCATAAGCTTAATCTTATCCTATCACCAAAGACTACAACAAACTTGTAACTAACACAATGTGTACAGAACCATACCATTCCACTATGACACAATGCAACAACTCAAATACCAACCCATATTATGCTTATTTCTTCAGGTTATTATATCAAACCAACAAATAAATAATAATTAAGTTTAGTCTCCTTAATAATTTGTTTTAAGCGGCTGGAGATGACTTTGGCGCCTTGACGGCTTCGAACCTCGGCTCCTTGGGCTGGAACTTCTGCTTCGCGTACACGTCCATGTAGTCGCCGAACACGTACTTGGGGTACGCCTCGTCGCCGGCCACCGCCGGAGAGATGGTGGCCTCGTCCGAAGGGTTGTAGAACGAGGCGATGGAGCGGCGGTTGCCGTCGCGCATCGGCAGGACGCGGTGCCACGCGCTGCGGTACCGCCCGTTGCTGAGCACCTCCACCTGGTCGCCGGTGTTGACGACGATGGCGCCGGCGAGCGGCTGCACGTCAGTCCACTCGCCGTCCTTGAGCACCTGCAGGCCTCCGACCTGGTCGTCCTGGAACAGCAGGATGACGCCGCCGGCGTCGGTGTGCGCGCGCAGCCCCGTGATGAGGTCCGGGCGCGGGCACGGCGGGTAGTGGCTGACCTTGGTGCCGTAGAACGGCTCGTGGCGGCCGTCGCCGGAGAAGGCACCCTTGATGGCGCCCTTCTCCAGGCCGAGATTCTCGTCCATGGCCTCCATGACCCGCTCGGCGAGCTTCTTGAGCTCGGCGCGGTACTCGCGCATGGTCTCCTTGAACTCCGGCGGGTCGGAGGGCCACTGGCAGGCGTCGTGGATGTAGAAGATGTCCTCCCAGTCCATGTCGTCCACCGGCGCCACCTCCTCGCCGCGCCGCTCCGCCTCCACGAGCGCGTCCAGCGTGCGCACCGGCTCCGACGACTTGAACCCGGCCTCCCGGAGGCGGTAGCACTCGGAGCACACCTTCTTCACGCGGTCAAGAAGCTCCAACGAGATGCCATGGTTCACCAGCTGCCATTAATTGATTAAAAGCAACACAAATCCATCATCTTTAATCTAACAACAATGTAATAATGCACGTTCATCTTTGCAATTTCCATAAATATGCCACGACACGTTTCATGTACCCGCACATATATTATATACCTGAAAGAATCCCCACTCCTCGCAGCCATTGGCGATCTGCGCCATCGTCGCCGCCCTCTCAGCGCCGTCGAGCTTGGAGAAGTCGATCACCGGAACCACCATGGTTAAATAATTATATATGTCAGGTGAAGATGAGTATCTTGCGAAGTGCTTTGCTTTGATGTTTCAGTGCAGGTTTTGCAGCTGATGGCTTGAGATGAAGGAGAGGCCATGGATGCCATCGTATATATAGAGCACAATCCATGGATGAGCAGGACAGTTTGGTCAACACAAGCAGTGGAGCTGATCTGCCATCTCTCCATGTGTGAAGCTTCTGGGCAGTTGAAGGCCGTTGGATGCTTGTGGCAACTTGAAATTTGCAACCCCAATTCCAGATTTGCCAGAGGATGTCCCTTTCAATGTGACTTGTGAGCTGACATCAATTGCACAGCCAGCACAGCCTTGACTGTGGCAATAGGAATGGATGATGATGGTTCGTATCCTACTTCATAGAGAGAGATGGGACGTAACCAGGCAGGATGATCAGAATACAAATGGTAACCAGAGAGAGGAAATCTGATCAGAATATAAAAGCTGCAACATATATCTTTTAAGTTAACCAAAGTTTGTCCAAGTAACATATTCAAAGTTAACAGCAAGTTTGTTGAAGTAAACTAACGCTTCATTGCAGGTTTTTAGATAATAGAATAAAGTTATTTCAGCCTCTGCATCACAAGATGCACATAGCCGTACTTCATCGCAGTTTGGGTAAGGGGATTGTAATAATCTTTCGGATTTTGTTTAAACTTGTGCTAAATCCTAAAGATTTCAGTTGCAGTCCCCTCTACAAACATGCCCAAAGTACCAAAATATCCCCTTCTATCTTTTTTTCTACAACTGCACGGTTCCATTAGAAGCTAAAAACTGTTGAAATGTCACCCATACTTACTGTCAATATCAAGAAAACGTATTGGCCTGTCAGAAATCATTCTTTTCCGAATAGAGAACCATTTCAATCAGCATGATGATTTTTTTTGCTTAAATATCTCTGCCGCTTTCTGGCTACCACCATGAATTACTAACCAACAGCACGTAAATTAGGATCTGTTAAACATGTTTTTTTTCGGTCTGGTTGGGAACAAAACGTGTGTCATCAGATCTTTTAGACCAAATACTCTCGACAACGATAAATCTTAGGCGGATCTAGGATTCCTAGGCTGGGTATGCAAGATTACGAGGGAACAAACTAACGAAGGATAATTAAACTGGTGGGTGACTAGGTGTGTTCGTGTGTGAGCCATAGACAGATGGGAGCATGCGAAAGTGAAGATGGGCCGATAGTGGATGCCTGATTAAAAGCTAATGTTGTGAGTTTTAGATCTAATTAGCTGTGTACTACACGTATGTCTAATATATACTACATATAATCGATTTTTTTTAAAAAAAATTGGGTATGCAATTGCATACCTGTTCACTAATGTAGGTCCGCCACTGCGATAAATCGAGTCGGGTTACCGACTAAGAAGGTTTAGCATGACTAAAGGTCTTTTGGTCGCGTGTCATCGTAATCTCTAAAACCAACCAAGACTACAAATTCTCAGAACATATTCCGATGTCTTAGGCACCTTCCATGAAAGATTCGCAATATGCCCAATTTCCATCAAGAAAATGTGGCCTTAAACATGGCACTGCCCTGAAGGTTCACACTCCATAAGAGTCCACTGAAGAGTATTGGAAGATCCAGAAACTTGTCCGGAAATGGTCCCGGGTTTCTTCGTGTTCTTGGGTTTTTCTGCTCAAGGAAAATGTGAGGAAATTCCCTGGAGTTTGTGAGGCCAGAACTGGATTCCTCTCTCTCTCTCTCTCTCTCTCTCTCTCTCTCTCTCTCTGCGCGCGCGCGCTTGTGAATTCATTTTTGTCCTCTCCTTTCGTCTCTGGCAGTCTGGCTAGTTCACTCCAGTTACAGTGGACTGAATGTTTCTTTCCTCTTGTGTTTTTCTGCAAGTGTGTCAGATAATCCATCTGCAACTGGGGAACAGAGGAACAGCGCATGTGATGTGTGGCCACCAGATGAGAGTCACAATTTAGTTTCCTATGTTCCTATGTACATACGTATAGATTGACCAACGCGAAGCTCTGTTTGGAATTTGGGAATTTTTT
Source organism: Phragmites australis (assembly GCF_958298935.1). Taxonomy (NCBI): domain Eukaryota; kingdom Viridiplantae; phylum Streptophyta; class Magnoliopsida; order Poales; family Poaceae; genus Phragmites; species Phragmites australis. The sequence continues at coordinate 3,009,418 of NC_084931.1, read as the reverse complement.
CTCGATTCTCATGTGAATCGAATTCTTTCTAAACTTCCAAAGTTACAGACAGCCATACCTAAGATCTACTACTTCTTTTGGTTTGGGTCTACTTTGCCTCTTATATTAGTATGGGTCCATGAACTTAGTAGCAATCCAATGGGCTTTATTTTCTCTGCATAAGTTGATACATCTTCTCACTTTCTTCAGTGTCATCTGTACTCTTCAACTTGCAATTTCCCTGCTGTAATCAGCAACTGGTCGTCACATCGCGCCCTCTAGAAAGGGAAAGCTACACAAATCTTTGTGCCGTATATTGTAAGAGGAATTGAAGAGGGCCAAATAAGGCCAGGAAATTGAAGGGCAGGCAAATGTCTCAATCACCTTTACTATAGTGGTGGGGATCAGATTCCAGCTTGTTTGGCTAGACTTTATCTTTTAATTAAATGTTTTTGGTGTGGCTTTATCTAGATTATGTGTATCTTTGTTATGCAGAGATCGAAAAAAACTCTAGTATGATTGTATCGTCTTGATGTAAGATGAGAGTTAATAAAACTTTCTATTTCAAAAAAAGGCGTCAACATCTTAGAATGAGAAACTTTGCTACATGCCTATATGTTAGAGTAAAATAAAAAGATTATATATCCTTCCTTCTTTCACCGAGGGTTCTTACTCCAAATAATATATTTTTAAGGAGCATTTGGACTTCCTCTCTTGTTCTTCTCTCCATTGCAGGACCAGTCAAGATGCATGCATGAATGCTCGTGCGTTTTGAACAAGTCATCTGCATATGTGATTCTAGCCAAACAAAATCACAAGATACATTTAGCTACCTAATTGTGCATGAAGAAATCATGCGTGAATTAGGTGGCACGGTTTATATGTCTAGTGGTCACTGATATATATATGTCCAGGGAATTAGCCACTGATAAAAGAGAAATTAAGATACGAGATTATTCAGATGTGGTTGGATTAGGATGCGGAAGATCTTTGGAGAGGACAAACCCGGATATAGAAGCGAACAAGCGAATGCTTGGTTGGTAAGTTTAATGGGAGCGAACCAAACAATCGGGGGTTCGATCCTTAGCTCTCACACCTTTGCTGGCTATACTTCATGGTAGAGCTAGTCTTTATATAGCCTCTAATGAAGACCGGGTAGTGACAAAAATTAAAGCCCTTTTTAAAAAAAAAATACAAACCTGGATATAGAAGCAACACAATGATTAACCGAATTGCAGTCTTTCAGAGAAGAATTTGAGAAGCATGCAGACATGTATTTCCTCGTATTGTTTTTGAGCACGCATCTATAGTCATGGTTGCCAGTACTCGATCAACGGTCAGCAGTCAGCATCGTCCAACGTGCATGATCGATGCAATGTAATGTTGGGTAAACGTTGTTCCAAGTAACATGTTACGTCGTATATGTACTATATATTATACTCCCTCCGGTATGATCTACTTTGCGTTTCAGCTCCATATGTAGGCACAGAGCAAAGGAAAACTTCCTCTCTCTTTTTCTTTTTATGAGAGAATAAGAAAGTTATTTTTATTCTTTATTTGCAAGGGAGAACAAGAGCGAGGTTACTGTTTTAATTTTGATATAGTACATGTCCGGATGTCCCCTATTAGTTCTATACTAGCTAAGTGTGTTGCAACGAAAAGATAAATATTGAATATGGTAACATGAAGCACAAACTGATATAGAAACACCATAAAAGTGCCATCGAATGAATACGTTAGAAATGATACCGTAGTTTGATTTAAGATGAGATCTAAAAAAGCAGGAGGAGATTATCTACTAATTTCTCTCTTAAATTTTTTATTTATTTTTATTAGTAAAACGGATCTCATATCCGTAGCCGGTAACGATTTAGGTAGGCTAGAGTACAAGGGTGATGATAAAAGTGGTAAATTATTCAAATTTTATAGGTTTTATTAGATAAAAAGGGGTAGGGGATGAGGTGACGCGGGATTTAACTCGTGCTTTATATAAATATATAAATTGGAGTTGGATAATTACTTAACGTTTAGATATACAAAAAGGGAAATCCGATCCATAAGTCCCCTCAAACAGTGAGTCACGGTTTATTCATATCTCATTTTCGTTTATTGTCACCTCTCTATAAATGTGGATACACCTTCCAAGTCTTCGATTCGAGGCGTAGGCCAAGAAAAGTCTTGTCAAAGACATGAAACCACCAATTGGCAATTGCACATCAATCTAACATCCTTTGGAGAATTTGGGACTCTAGAAACCTAAATATATTTTAAGGTATAGATGAAAACCCACGCTCTATTCTCTCTAAGATAGCTAGCTCATGACCTGACCTAACCATTTGGCTCATCGCTTTGCAAATCGATCCGATCGTCAACTTGCGTATTGTTATTTTATTGAAGTAAAATCAGTGGGGACACTCTCCCTCCATTGTTTGCCTAAAAAGTTCCAACATGCAACGACAGTTGCGCAGGACTTTAGGACTCACAGGATCCGTCAGATTTAACCTACCTTATGACATGTCAAGATGGATTGATCTAGTTTGACTCAATATTCCGTGATTGGTTCGTATGATTTAACCCTATTTGGTTTGTTCGTGGCTATGTGCATCGTAGTTATACAGAGATTTTGTATCAACTTGATGTAAGATGAGAGTTAATAAAACCTTATATAAAAGAAAAACAAAACAAGGTTCCTACCAGAAGCCGCGAGAAACATGCTAGGAGTATATGAACATCATATTCATTTGGACCAAAAAGATATCGAGAAGTTGATAGAGAAGTGTTAGGCTCAATATTCCGTGATTGAAGGGGAATATGAACTAGTTTCCCTACCTATCCAAACAGACTATATTTTTTTTTATTAAAAAAAGAGAGATTTTCATTGTTGCGGGCCCCTTGGAAGTTAAAAATCATGCAAACATATCAAATCTGAGAGAAAAAAAGAGTTATGATTTTTCTGGTCAAATATGGATAAAAAACACATCCCCAATCGAGCCTCCTCCCCAAAGATATCTTAGACACTCTTCAGCATCTGAACTGTTTTCTTTGTGCTTCACAGAAGACCGGACTCCAATTGTTCGTCGAAATTATATGGCTTTCAGAGAAGTCATCCAGGACAAGGGCAGAATCTGTCTCGGTTAGAAGAATTCATGGGGCACTGGCCATGACGACACAATCAATCAGTCAGGCCCAGCTGCCGAATCCAATTGAGATTTGAGCATGCGCTTCCAATCGAATGGGGACGGTCGACCTCGCTGCCCTCCCGGAAATTTCTTCCAATCAATTGGCACATGCAGAAAATCGCTACAGTGGACGATGGACCTGATGGGCTATAAAACGACATCCATGGCCTCCATTCTCAAGCCATCCATCAGCTGCATGCAAACTTGCTTCATTCACTACTAGCTACTTCTACTGCGCACAGTTGCAAGCTGCAGCACCTGAAGAGCTCTGGCCTTTTCAGATCGAGAGAGATCAAGGCCTGTTCAGCCATGGTGGTTCCGGTGATCGACTTCTCCAAGCTCGACGGCGCCGAGAGGGCGGAGACCATGGCGCGGATCGCCAACGGCTGCGAGGAGTGGGGGTTCTTTCAGGTACAGACGCGCAAAACATGCCACGTTACATTGTTGTCAGGATAAAATCTGACTGATCTGTGCTGTCTTGGTGTGATTAATGGCAGCTGGTGAACCATGGCATCCCGTTGGAGCTTCTTGACCGCGTGAAGAAGGTGTGCTCCGAGTGCTACCGCCTCCGGGAGGCCGGGTTCAAGTCGTCGGAGCCGGTGCGCACGCTGGACGCGCTCGTGGAGGCGGAGCGGCGCGGCGAGGAGGTGGCGCCGGTGGACGACATGGACTGGGAGGACATCTTCTACATCCACGACGCCTGCCAGTGGCCCTCCGACCCGCCGGAGTTCAAGGAGACCATGCGCGAGTACCGCGCCGAGCTCAAGAAGCTCACCGAGCGGGTCATGGAGGCGATGGACGAGAATCTCCGCCTGGAGAAGGGCGCCATCAAGGGCGCCTTCTCCGGCGACGGCCTCCACGAGCCGTTCTTCGGCACCAAGGTCAGCCACTACCCGCCGTGCCCGCGCCCGGACCTCATCACGGGGCTGCGCGCGCACACCGACGCCGGCGGCGTCATCCTGCTGTTCCAGGACGACCAGGTCGGAGGCCTGCAGGTGCTCAAGGACGGCGAATGGACTGACGTGCAGCCGCTCGCCGGCGCCATCGTCGTCAACACCGGCGACCAGGTGGAGGTGCTCAGCAACGGGCAGTACCGCAGCGCGTGGCACCGTGTCCTGCCGATGCGCGACGGCAACCGCCGCTCCATCGCCTCGTTCTACAACCCTTCGGACGAGGCCACCATCTCTCCGGCGGTGGCCGGCGACGAGGCGTACCCCAAGTACGTGTTCGGCGACTACATGGACGTGTACGCGAAGCAGAAGTTCCAGCCCAAGGAGCCGAGGTTCGAAGCCGTCAAGGCGCCAAAGTCATCTCCGGCCGCTTAAAACAAATTATTAAGGAGACTACAACTCAATTATTATTTATTTATGATTTATATTTAATAGCATGAAGACATAAGTTTATTTTAACTTATTATTTTCGTTGTCATTGTGTCATTGTGTCATGCTGTTTTTTCCATAACATGTAGTGACTAGTGTTACGTTGTTGCAGTGTGTAGTGAAAAAACAAGCCTGTAATTCTTGTTCCTTGGTGTTGGATAGAACTATGTACTTGCATATCCACATCTTGGGTTCTTGTATACACATCGTATGATTATGAACCACTCTTGTTTACGTATAAGGAATGTAATCCCTTGCTACTTGAGAAAATGTTTTCACAGAATTCCTAGCAGTTGGCGTAATTTCATAAGCTGGGTCGACCATATGCTCTAAAAAGGTTCTTGCTAGTTATAATATTCCCTTTCTAGTCGCTTTCAGTAACACAAAGTTGAAACCTAATTAGTAGTCTCTTTTTATCTCTCCTCGCTATTTTCTCTCCGCAACATAAGCGCAATTCTAACGCAAACATGCTTATAGCTACCTGATATGACCTCATCTAGTCATGTTCTGAATTGATTGCGAGTGGTCCAACATCTGAACAGTGATGAGTGGGGGGGGGGGGGCAAAAGTAGCAGGGCTGGATTGGGGTTGGTGTGACAAATTCCACGACATTGCTCAACCCGGCATAGCAATGGAGTCAAGGTCATAGTGTAGGCTGAGCATAGATACGGAGACGTCGGTTTCGCTCCTTTGCATGACCGAATCCCGCCCCGATCCACATAGTTTGGTTTGGAACACAAAAATTCCACTAGAGCATACAAACTCATGATTTATTGGAATTGTTTATTTACGTTCGATTCGTGTTGAAAGTATAGGTGAAAAAAATTAGGAAGTAAATAAGAAAATTAATGGATGAATGAGTACTTATATGAGAGAGATGGACGACTGAGATAAGGCGTGCGTACATGCGGACTTGCATTTCTGAGTTAGGTTGGAAATGATCAATGAGAGAATTATTGAAAGAATGAGTACAAGAAGGATGGATGGCTAAGATAAACTATGTATACTTAAATGTATGCGGACTTGCATTTCCAAGTTAGGTTGGTAAGGATTCGGCCCTCCAAACCCAGGTTTTTATTCTGCCCCTACCCTTCCTAATACGCGGAAATGTTAAAGCAAATATTAGGATTAAGAACACGATTAAGCACTGCAACCATTCCCTAGTAGAAGAGTCTAATATTCAGGTCTAAGATGGGGTGCATACGCGCTCTCGCAGAAACCAGAGTACAAAACCAGTCATACAATACCACAGGAGAAGCACACCCTGTTCTCTCTCCAGCGAAGTCCTCACTGTTGCTACTAGCATTACCGCTACTGCAACTGGCACTGGGGCCCAACAGATACAACGCAGCTGTTCCCTGAAGCTGCTGCGACCTCGGCTCTGCAAGCCAGGTAGGACGACATGGCTGGTGGCAGCTGCATGCTCACGCTCGTCGGAAGAGGTGGTAGGGGAAGAACCCGTTCTTGTCGGTCAGTGGCTCCACCATCTTGGCGATCCCTGTCATGACCCTCATCAGCTCCTCCTTGAACTCCTTCTCGCTCCTCTTCCATGCCGGGACGTCGTCGGCGAAGCTGGGGCGGGGTGGGAGCTGCTGCTGTGGCTGTCCGGGGAGGAAGGGCGAGCTGTCCCTGGAGCGAGGCGGGTACGGCTGCTGCTGCTGATGTCCGGTGAAGCCAGTGGAACGAGGCTGGTATGGCAGCGGTGGCTGTCCAGGGAGTTGGAGCGGGCTGTCGCTGTGACGCGGTGGTGGCTGCGACGGCTGGCTGGAGAAAGGTGGCAGCCCATCAGTGTGGCGAGGTGGGTAAGGCGGTTGTTGCGGTTGCCCAGGGAAAGAGAGCTGGCCGTCGCTGATGCGAGGCTGGTATGGCGGCGGCGGCGGCGGGAGTGGCTGAGTGACCGACACACGAGGCTGCAGCTGCTGTTGCGTGGGGCGCATGGGTGGCTGCAGCGCGCGTGCAGGCAGCTGCGTTGTGAAGCCGACGGACTTGGCACTCTTGCCCACCGGTGTGGCGTTGTCTGTTCCATTGCCTCCGCCGCCACTCGTGAGCAGTGCAGGTGGCTCGAGCTTGCTGTCCCCTCCGTCCAGCATAAACTTCACGCGAGGGACCTCCCTCATCGTGCCAGCCGCACCTTCGTCACTGCTCTTCTTAAGGATTGATTTGGGCTGCTGTCCCACGGCCACACGTGTCGGCACAGCCCTGGACATCGGCAGTGGAGCGCCGTTGCCGGAGCTGCCAGGCCTGAACGGAGCAGTCTCCATGAGCCGCAAGTCAGAGCGCCGCGGAGGAGCATCAGGCGCCGGCGGCTCGCCGCTGGACGACTCGGCCTCACGGAGTTGGTAGTGGGGGTCCACCTGGCCGAACATGGCGTTTCTCCTGGCGTACTTGAGCGCGGCCTCAGCGTCGGACCTGAACCTGTAGACGACCCGGCACATGTGGGACTTCCAGTACACGCGGATGCCGTCGACGTCGAGCGGCCCGAATCGCGCGAACCGTGCCTTCAGCGAGGCCACCGACGGCAGCGTGCTCTGCACCGGGAACTTCATCATCAGAGTCGTTGGCGATGGCGTCTTGATCCTGGGCGCCGGCGCCGGCTCCTTCTTCTTGGCAGCCGTCTCAACCTTCTCCTTCGCTGCAGGCCGCTGCTGCTGTGCAGCCGGCGAGGCTGCGGGGGCGTCTTTCAGATCCAGACCGCCGGCTTTCTTCTCGTTGGACAGTGTCTTAATCTTGTCGAGCTTGGCTTTCTTCTTGACGGCCAGCTCCTCCTGCCGGTCCGACGGCCCGCGCTTCACGCCGGCTTTGGTAGGGTCGCCGACAGCGCCGGGCCTCGCGGCCGGCTTCTTCTTCTTGGGCGGCTGGCCGTCCGCGGCGGCGCTGGGCTTGTCCAAACTCATCTTAGACTCCTCAGGTGGGTCGTTCTCGTAGCTCTTCTTGTAGTATTTTGAGCGGAACGCGAGGACGAATGAGCGAGCGGTGTCAGAGATGCGACGGTCGGCGCCATGGAAGGAGACGAGCGGGAGATTCCGAAGGTCCGATATTACCTGCTTCAGGTTAAGTTCGTTGAGATCCACCACCAACTTGGGGGGCGGGGAAGCGGCGGGCTTGCCGCTTCCAGCGGCGGCTGCGGTAGCTGTTGGGACCGCGCCGCCGTCGAGGTTGGAAAGCTTCTTCTTTTTCTTCTTCTTCTTGGGTTCGCCGACCGCCCCGGCGGCGGCGGGGCCGGCGTCGGCAGCTTCCTCCCGCTCGCTCTTGCGGGGCTTCTTGGGCTTGGTCACCTTCTTGGGAGCGGCGTCCGTGCCGACCGCGGCGGCGGCACCCTCGCTCGGGTGGGCTGCGGGGCCGGCGTCGGCAGCTTCCTCCCGCTCGCGCTTGCGGGGCTTCTTGGGTTTGGTCGCCTTCTTGGGCGCAGCGTCCGTGCCGACCGCGGCGGCGGCACCCTCGCTCGGGTGGGCGGCGGGAGGAATCTCGACCAGCGGCGCGCGCCTCTGCAGCATGAACTCCTCCTCGTGGACGCCGGCGCTCCCGGGCAGCGGCGGCGTCGGCGGGTCCCCGCCCCCGAAGCTAGGCGGGCCGTCGTCCAGCGCGGGCGGCGCGTCCGGGAGCGGCGCCGGCCGGTGGGAAGGCTCCGGCGGGTCCCGGCGCTTGAGCAGGTATTGGTCCTTCTTGCTGACCTTGGCCTTCATGGCGGAGGCCCCGGGCATGATCTTCTCCATGAGCCTCGCCGCCGCCCCGCCGGGGCCGCCCCTCCGGCGGCCGGCCATGACCTGCTCGGGCGTCTTCCTGTCGCCCTGGAGCGGCCGAGCTGCAAGGCATCAGAGCGGGCCATGTCAGCACGAGGCGCACATCGCAGTCAACGCAAGCCAATGAAATGCTTATCCCTCACCCGTGCATCACAAATAATCAACTTAAATTATATTAATACATAAATAAACAAATACACCTTACAATGTAGCACTGGAATTAAAATGAACCAGTAGAAACAAAAGCAAATGAGGTAATGTTGCAATTAGACGTAAGCTGCAGCCATGTCAGAGAGATTAGAGTGCATCAGGACCGTGTATTTGATTATCTGGTCTAACCAAACATGAACTCACTCTCTGATTCTTCAATCTCTTGTCAGACGATTTGGCCGAAATCCTGAGTGCTATCCCAGCATGTGTTACCATGAGCAGATTGTCATTATGATCGTAGTGATCAACCAATCATCCTAACATGTGTGCTAGGACTCTCTCTGGGAACTTGGAGTGTTGTTGTAGCAAGTTCTTTTTTATGGGAAATGGTTGTAGCAAGTTAGCAACAGACTTGCACGTCCACTCTTGCTTCACCAACGAGAACGTATCGATGCTTTTAATTAGGGATGCAAGCTTGGTATTTTTCTAGATTATTTGATCGGTCTAAAACTTAAAAAAACTAAAAACTCACTCCTATCTAATTAAATTAAGAAAAAAATAAACTAAATAATAACTCAGCATTATCCGATGGGTACCTATTTCTAATTTTTATTCTGTGCTTAGACGACGCTACTCCTATCTGCTAATCCGGCGGGGTTTGACACGTGTACCGGTCCCTCTGCCACGTCGGCCGATCCCCTCATTCCCCGGGCAAAAGAATCTCCTCGCAGAGAGAGGATCGATGCCTTTGCGCCCTGGGCACCGTTGTTTTGAGGCCTGAGGCTTTTGAGGAACTGGCGTCTTCCACTCCAGGGAAGAAACGTGCACGTGCCAATTTCTATGTTAGCATATGGTCTGTCCCGTCCTAGCCGTTCTATGGATGAGGTACTTCATCCATCTCCTATCCTTGATAAATACACTGGTGTCCAGTGCATACAGTAACGGATTTAGACTAAAAATATAAGTAAGACAGAGTCAGCCACTCAGCTATAAATAAATATTGCCAGGATTAAAAATACGATATAGAGTGATTAACGTAGGAAAAGTCTCATCACTGGAGAGGTAGGGTGGCCACCCTACTTCCCCTGTTGGTCGGTCCGCCTATAGTGCCATACCTGTTTTTCAGAAGAAGAAAAACAAGAAGAGAAGGATATGAAGTTGTAGCGGCTCTGAACTTGGGCAAGTCGGTATGGCAGAACGAGCTGAGCCACGATGGTCCTGGCCGCCAGACGACCGGGACCCATCTCCAAGGCGACTCTGTCCTGGCTAATGGATGGGCCGGCCAGCAGGAGGCCCATCAATCACCAAGCTGTTACTTCATGGGTCAACAATAGTCAAATGGCCCACGAAAGCTTGCAAAACGAGCCAATGATTTGCTCCAAACTTTGTGTTAAATCTTCCAAATGTGGCAGCAGGGTCGCCATAAACAGTTTGCACCGTCCATTCTACTGGCAGCAGGCAGCCATTTGTCAGTGGGTTCTAATGGCACTTGGGTTCAGCCGGGCCAAGAGCTACAGTGGTATTCTCACAACGAAGAATACTCCTAGGTTTTCATACAGGATTCGGCCTCGAGCAACAGTGCAACACTACACTTACTGATCATGCACAAAACTTGCGCAGACTGCAGGGTGTGGCAAGATAATGGAAGATCAAAGAAAGGGCAGAGAAAATCATGGGATGGGGGGCTGGGCGTACAAATTTATTGTATGCTTGCTTAAGTTTTCCAGTTAACTCTCACCGTATTATCGGGTTTAGTCCCGACACCTATGAACCTGCTCCACTCGAGACAAATCTCTCCCCAAGGACTTCAACTCGAAACCTGTCAAGTAAAGCTATGTACCTCCAGTATATAGTGAACTGAGAATTCCTAATCATATTAGTAACTCTGAATGTTTGGATTAACGTCTCTATCTAACATAACGGTTGTACCGCTATACCTTCATAAGTTAATACATGCTTATAAATATAATAGCTACTAAGCATCACAACACAGCAGTGTAGAGCGCAAGTAGCTCAACTTGGTGCCTTCCTTCAAGATGTACATGTGAGCTCAACCAGCTTACCTCAATGCCTGCTTCCCGTCAGGAGCAGGAAAATGGTGCATCCAGAACAAAAATGTCATGATGAGGAAATACCCCAAATGCATTATTATCTCAATTCTCACATCTCAATGAGTCACCAATATATTTTATCAGGTGTGCTGTCAAACTTTCTTTCAGAATCAGTCTTCACACTATTTATAGCAGTTCTTTACAAAAATATGAATTTAAATGCTCTTTACTGGCTACACGCATAATGACCAATTTGTGCAAAATAGGTGCATCCACCTTGGCGAGCAAAATTAAGGGTTTGAACAAACACGCATACTTTTATATGTGAACACAAGTTTTAATTTGATCCCAGACTGGATGCAATGAACAGATGAATGATGCATCAACACAACTATTGGAAAAGGAAGGAACCACATATTCCAAACACATGAGAGTTGAAGCACGGTCCAAAAATACTACTGGAAAAAAGCACTCAAGTCATGGAAATATATGGATAGAAGTAAAACAATACATCGTAATGCAAACTACTTGCAGCTTTAAAAATCTTCATGCCTACAATATCATGGAGGAATAAGTTTTCAGTATGCACAATTAGGGTGAGAAAATACCTAAATATGACACAAACATAATTCTAGAACAAATCTAGAACAAACAGTGGATACGCATGCCATATATTCTACTTAAGTTGGATTGAATCCCGTGAAGCAAAAGAAAAGTTACCATTTATTTTGTACCACAAAATTTGCACATGACTTTCTCCATGCCTAGTGATGCTCAAAAGTTAATGGTCACTCTCCCAGTTAAAACCAATGCAACATTGTTCATGCAACATGCAGTTCAGCCAATAGAAATAGAAGCTATTTGAACCAGATCAAATCTGCTATTCACATCAAAACAATTATTACTAAATCTATTGTAAGCGTTGATACCTCGTTGAGCTCGCTCAGCCGCGGCTTTCTTCTCGGCAGCGAGCGCCTTCTCGGGATCCACCCCGAACGCCTCGGCGTAGGTGGTGTCGCGCTCAGCAAATCTTGCGCGGCGGCAGGCCGCGAACAACCCGGCCATCTCGATCCCCAGCACGGTACGCGCAGCCGCCTCCGCGGCGTCCCTCTGCGTCACGGCGGCCTCCAGCAGGTAGTCCAGCGCCTTCCGCGGGACGAAACGCTCCCGCACGGACGAGATCTGGTCGGGGTGGTAGTCGGCGTCGGAGTCGAACCCGGGCACGTCCACCAGGAGGAACCTGGCGTCGGAGGGGTGGGGGCGGAAGGCGTCGGGATTCCGGCACGGGCAGAGCAGTGCGAGCGCGCCGCGGCGGGCGACCTCGTCAACGGCCTCAGCGACGGCGGCGGCGAAGCTGCTGCGGGTGCTGCCGCCCTGCGCGGCCTTCTCGGCGAAGTGGTCCTCGAAGGGGACGAGCTCGTGGGGATCGAACCAGCCGTAGCTCGAGTCGCCGAAGAAGGCGACGAGGATGAGTCCATCGCTGTGGCCGCGGTGAATCTCCTCCTCGTCGGTGAGAGTGATGCTGTAGATGTGGCCCGGCCACCACGGGTGGGACTTCACCTTGCCCCAGACCATGTCGCCGAAGCGGGGGCCGCCGTTCGCCCACGAGCCGCCGTCTCCGGCGGGCACCATGGTGCCGGCGGCGGTCGGATCGGACATCCTGTGGAGGGGAATCGAAACCCTAGATTTGGATGGAGGGCCGAGCGGTCCGGGCTTTGGTTTGGGCCAGGGTTCTGGTGGACGGGGAGTTTTGGGGATCTGGGTCTGCGAGGGGGAAGGCAACGAGGGCATTTTGGGAAATTTGTTGGAAGAAAAAAATGTTTGCGAAATTGAGGAGATATGTACTCCTATTTATAGGCGCCGTCTAGACGCGTAAACTTATAACGTCTTTCACGCATAGAGGAGATGTGTAAACTCGTAACGGCTTCCGCACGTAGGTGTGATGCGTAAATTTGTAACAATTGTGTTCATAGGGGTGGACGAAAAGCTCTGGCGATGAATAATAGATAGCTACCATATCTGAGTATCTTAAAAATTTTCGTAATTTTCAGGACATATCTGTAGAAAGAGATCCCTAGATGAAAGAAGACTATCTGTAGGTATTAAAGACGTCCTATAATTGGGAAGGTATATCCCTAAAAACAGGAAGGATGACTCTAAAGGATGTACGTCACCCTTATATAATTACGGAGACAGAGGGCCTTGTGAAGGACAAATCAACACAAGTCATTAGAAGCCTAATCAAGCCAACAGAAATAGAGTAAGAAATTTACTGACTAGGTTAAGATCCATCTAAGCTAGCCATATACCCACTTTAACAGGCTCAATTAATAGAAGACAAACAAGATATATGATTATTATCCTCTCATAGGCCTAAACCTGTATAAAAATCCACATGCGCTCTCTCATGATTTGTCCACTCGAAGCATATCCTATTTCTTCAACAAGTTCATTAGATCGGAGGTTCACAAACCATCGACCGCTAGCGCCATCCGTGGGGATCATAATAAAAGACGTTGAAGAAACTATGTAGAAGATGCCATCGACATCGCCCAAAAGCTTCGTTGAGAACTTGTTTTTCGGATGAACCGGTGATCGATTGGGTGAGTTTTGAAGATGAACTTTTCGGCGATGATTCGAGCGACTAGGTAATTCAATTTATGGATCAATGCACTGAGGATTAGGCATCGAGTTCAAACTACTCGGCTGCTAAGATAACTGTGAATGTCCGATTCACAGCAAGTCAAGATCAATCCCCGTAGTTTCTGACAACATGGATTGTTAAGACACCAACTTGGAGCAATCTAATGAAGCATCCATGATGGATCTAGACACCTCCTCCAATAGAGGTTATCCCCTAAGAAGTTTTCTTTATCAGAGACAGGGGTGATGATCTGGGTAATCATGACGACATCATACAAGCAGACAGGGTCCTTTGGCTCCGGGTGTGGGCAATGGTCAGCTCCATATGAGCACACCTCCCCCGGTTCTTAACGGAGTCCCGATCTTAACATCTCATGAACATCATTAGGGGATTGACTGCTTTAAATCCGTAACTGCTAAGAGGGTTCTTCTTCTACAAAAGGCACTCATGCTCCCTTATGGCTACCCCAACCAGTAAGGATTGGATGAACTCGACGGTCGACTTAACAAAGGAGATCATCATCCAGGCTAGCCAAAGGCAGTGCTAATTGAGGAAAACTAGATAATCCCATGTCGCGAGACACATCAGACTCGAAGAAGCGCAACCCTAGGAACATAACTCCCCGGGATAACAATGGAGCGAACAACTACCGTCGGACCTCGGCAATAAAAGGTCATCTGATAAATGACTTGCGTGAGGTCATTAATGACCGGCGAAAGCGCCCAAGGGTTTCTGAAGAGGCTTCTCTACCCCTTATTGATCTAATGAGGGAATATCCCGACATCGATCAAATTGGGACAGATCTCCGATCTCCGTGGGAAAGACTCTCGGGGATGTTGGAACAAAGAAAGGTGCCATCAATAGATGCCTGGAATTCTCTCTAGATCTACGAAATGTAAGATGCCCGGCAAGGTTTCATCTCGGAACAATTGAGAAATACAATAGAAGTAAAAATCATGTCGAATTTCCCCAGATCTATATCACGCCCATCCAAGCGGCTGATGGGATAAGAAGGTAATGGCTAATTACCTCCTTACCGCCCTTGAAGGGGCAACCAATATATGGTTGACCAATTTACCATTGGGAACAATCTACTTGTGGGAGCAGCTTTGCGATATATTTCGAGCCAACTTCCATGGTACATATGTTCGTCTCGACGCGAAGAATGATCTCTACCATTGCGAGCAGACGGTGAGTGAAACCTTGCGCAAGTTCATATATCGTTTTAACAATATCTAGAACAACATCCCTAAGGTCAGCGATTACGACATCATACAAGCATTCACCTGTGGGGTTAGGAGCCGAAGATGCGTGGAAGATATCGTCATCCAAGAGCTCGACATGGTTAAGGAGTGCATGAAGATTATTGATGAGTCCGTGAAGGTTAAAGACATACTTTTCTTCATCAAGGAGAAGACTCAGGGCATCAAGCGCCCTCAACTTAGGCTCGAGGGCGACAAGGCAAAGGCCAAGCGCAAGAAGAGCGCAAAGGGAGGTAAAGGCAAGAAAAATAATTCTAAAGAAGTTTTTGCAGATCTACCTGACACCCTCCCTGACAAGCGTCTCGGTTCCTCCTAGGGAAGAGCTCTATACAGGCTCCAGCAAACGTGACAGTAACCTCCATTAGACTGACAACCACAACCTCCACAAGTGCTAGCTTTGGAAAAAGATGGTCAAAGCGGAGGCCGAGAAAGCATCCAAGGGAAAGAAGATCCAGGTCATGGCCCAAAGTAGAGACTCCGACTAAGATGGTAATGAGGACCATATGGACCTGATGTCTTTCAAGCCGGATGAGAGGACGACTACATGTTCGGTGGTTTCACATCTTACGAGTCAAAACGACAGTACATGACAGTGGCCCGTGAAGTCCTAGCTGCCATCCCCAAGGGTCGTCAAGCTATTAAGTGGTCAAACACTAAAATATCCTTCAGCCAAGAAGATTGCCCTGATAACTTCGTACGGCCAAACCGCTTCCTAATAGTAGTTAAGCTTACGATAAATAATTACAGGGTTACCCAAGTTCTTATCGATGGAGGGAGTTCCCTGAACAACCTCTTCGAAGGGATACCGATTTCCCGGTTTGCTATCAAGCTGGTTACTCAAGTGTTCTGCGGTATAGTACCCAGATCTTCGGCCATTCCTATCAGTCAGATATCGCTACATGTTACCTTCGGGAAGCATGACAACTTTCGAACAGAAAAAATTCTGTTTGACCTGGTTGACTTCAAGACAACATACAATGCCATATTGGGAAGATCTACTCTCACCAAGTTCATGGTAGCCACATATTACGCTTATTAGTGCATGAAGATCCCGGAACCCAAGGGGGTCATCACCATCCAGGGTTGTCCCAAGACAGGTATCTATTGTGACAAACGGAGTCTCGACATGGTAGTTTAACACCAACCAAGCAAGGACCCCAAGAGCTCAAGGATCAAGGTAGATAAGAAGCCTTAGTCGTGACTACAATCATAGTGCCTCGAGATGCAAACCTGGGGGCTCGACTTCATGAGTAGTCCATAGCCCATGAAACAGCGCCTGCGCTACCCCGAAGCCAATAAAGGTCACTGCTTATCAGCTTAATCTAGTCGGTGTCATTAATGTTTAAGATAATAGGTCTAAAATAGCTCATGGGTCATTAGGAGTCTCTATAAATTCTAAGTGTAAGTCCTAAGAGTACTTTCTTGTAATAATAAATATCATATTGCATAGGAAATTGATCGATTTTCTTTTTCTTGCTTGTTTGTCTTTCAATGCATCCTCATGCCTAATAAATGGGGTAAGCCGCTTCTCAGGTCTTTCATCCTAAACTCACACTCAGGGTGACAAAAAAGATTGTCTCTACCCAAGGGAAATATGAGTTCCCTTTACTTTATTATGTTTTTACTATTTGGACTGTCTACCCGAAACCCTATTTTCGAGTAGACAGTTGGGGGCTCAATATGTGCTAGGGGCTGGAACCGAAAACAATATATTGTGTACCCTCTAAAAACATATTCCAACGAGAAGAGAAGAGCCATTGCGTCACGAACTCAGGGTTAAGAAAAGACTCCTTATCGTATTCCATGAATGACTGAGGGCTACAACACCTCCCATTAAAGTGGATTGAAGGCGGGTCATAATAAGCGCTCCGACTAGTGATCAACGCGTCCTGAACTAATTGAAGGAAAAAAGGCAATAAGAAAATCACGATATGCTGTCAAAAGAGTCCATCATGAAGTACTCCCATCAAGCGTGAAAAACGTTTAAGTTTCCAACTAAACCTAACAAAAGGAAAAACTACGATGAGGGCAAGAAGTCCATCTCATCCATAAAGGCCTTGGCTATCCCAGTTGCCTCCTCAACCTTCTCAGCTAACGACTCTTCTGGATAATTCCCAAAACCTTATAGGCGGTTGTGTTGAGCTCCGGTTGGTTGGTCTTCAAGACTACCAACGCAAAGGTGAGTGCCAGCTCCACGCTCCACGGGGATTGGCTCGACAGGTGTTCGGTGATCGTCCCTCGGGACTCACCGAATGTTTCAGCAAGCTTGGTGGCTTAGGTAGCAAGTCCTGGAGCATCCTCTCTGCAGGGAGCCTCTGCTTGGATCCTAACCTCGTCAAGCACCTCTTGATATACATTGAGCGTTACGATGAGGTGTTGGCGGGCGGCTAACATCTAGGATCCTTCTTGGGCAACAACTTCTTAGGCCATGGAGAGTTCTGTAGGGTGACATGTTAAGAAGACAATATGAATGAGCAGCCTGCCGGGATATTAGAAGCTTACCCTTCCTCCTTCTCAACTGTCACTTGAGAGAGCTGGCAGTGTAGCTCAATAGCCTCCTTCTTAAAGTCACTCAATAGCCTCCTTAAAGTCAGCTACTTGGGGGCAATGACGAGTAAGATCCAATGGCCACCCGTACTGTGCCCTAGCCACATATTTCACAACGAATTCTCTTTGTTGTTTCATCAAAGAAATTATCATATTTTGGGGGTCAAGGAAGCTGAAGGGCTCATTCTTCCTCGTTTCTTGTATCAAGTGTCTACATATAAGAAATTAGTTAGATTGGAGAATTTAGTGGTAATAATTAATGAACGTCTAGTTTGAAAGGGCTTACAACGTATAGCATCATAATAACCCCACGTCCAGGCCATTGAGGTTGAAGAGGTCGTATAAGTCGTTGAAGCCCATGTGGAAGTAGCCGTTCCCAGTCAAGAAGTGACGATTTTGGTAATATAAGACAATGGAAATCTTCTTCTCTCTACAACCTTGCAAGTAGTAACTATGCAACTCAACACAAGGTTGTCTTGCCCGCCAAAGTGGATCTGCTGGTAGCAAGGGCTTCCCAAGCTTGAATTTTTGGTTTGCCTTAATCCAAGCTTCCCCTATCCAATGCTTCTTGGCGATTGAGTCCTTACTAGAGGACTTGGATTTCTTCGGCAGCTGCTTATTAGACCCTGGCTTACTTGTAGATGGCAGAGTGGGCAAAGGCTTCTTCTTCTTCTCTGGGCTGCTCTCTGGTTGCTTAACTGTAAATGGTAGAGTGGGCAAAGGCGACACAACTAGCGCATCTCGAGGCTGAGGTTGGGGTAGGGAACTTGAACGTCCAGGCGGATCGCTCCTAGATACCGTGTGCACAACGATGTCCCCCTTCTTCTATTGGATCCTTTGAAGATGAGCGTGACTCAGTTTTTTGATCTCATCATTAGGGGGGACAGGCAAATCAGTGTCCACAACATTAGCATGTAGAAAATCCACGAAGACCATGGCATAGCCAGGACGTATCGGGACCGTATGTAACACCTGGATATTTGGATGCACATGGTCCTTTATAACCTCAATATAGTAGTCTCCATGTCTTATGACCAGCGAGCATGGCGTGGGCCCATCGAGAAGGTCTATGGTATCGGGCTCGACATATGGAGAGAAGACATGTTGTTCAATCTCCCTGGAGGCTTGACTACTCTTGTGTCCAGCAATGTGGCTACACCCGCTGATGCACTAGGAATTACGACTACCTGTGCTGCAAACCTTTACAGGATGTCTTGATAAATGATCTCCCTGATTGACTAGGTCAATGCTTCCACATCTATTGGGACCGACCTCTTCCTCTTCTTCTATATCCCGACGTGTTCGGGAAAGCCTAACTTCCAGCTCTGGGAACTGGACATGCCTCGAACGCGACCTTGGTGCTCAGGGTTTCCCAGCGCAATAGAGAGCACACTATGTTCCCTGATCCCGGTGAATGAACCTTCAGGGGAGTGGGTTGCTATTTCTTTCACCTTTTGAGTGACTGTCTCGATTTCACTGGATTTGAAGGTGATTTCTCCACTATCTGAGAGCATACCCCTCGCGTGCAAATACGATTGTGATCGTCCTGGGATTGCAACCAAGGATTCTTGCGGCCTTCGTTGGCTAACTTTTCATCCTCCGCCTACCATTTATCCCTTTTCCCCCACGTACCCGCCTGTGCATAGATTGTTATTCTGCTTGTTCTTTGTCCGAAGCCGCTTCTTTGCTGAACTCTCCGTTTGGAACGTCTCAAAGCCCTTCAATGCCACAAAAGCTTCCCAATCCACTCTTTTAATATATGGGTACTTGCTGAAGGGCTCCAACTCTTTTACCATATACTCGTCCACAAGCCTGCTCTTATGGCTTCTCAAAAGTTTGGCGATCATTTTCATAGCAGCCCTGCAAGCCTTCGCATTCATATTCTCCAGGAACTCTAGAAACGTATTGACACCATCATTGAACAAGGCGTTCTTTCGATCCACAGTGAGGTCATCGAACTTCGGAAGGGTCAATGGCACCCTCTCTCGAGCATTAAGGCCTGCGAGCTTCCGCAACATCTGCATGACCTTCTTCTCCATAGGCACACTATCATCATCAATTTTTGTGACAATAATCTTTTTAGTCAGCCACTTTGCGTGTGCCCTTGGCTTTCGTACTGTTGCTCCACTGGGACCTGGTTGCGCAGACGTCTGACTGGGAGCTTGTGCTTCGTCAAAGGATCCCGATGACTCGTTGGCAGACATCTAGTAGACACGAATATGCAGATACAACTATATAAGTCTTAGTAACTATATTCACTTTTATATGAATTTATGAAAATATGATGTATTTCTTATCCAAAGCGAAGGATCTTAGCTAATTTCTAATAGGCAAAGATAGGTCCTAATCAAATTTAAGGATATGTGGCACGAATAGGTTTCTATGCTCTTGTACAGTTCTGGAGAAAATTTCAGCAGCACCTCCCCATTGTTCTCCAAATACACATCTCAACAATGAGCCGAGAGGGTGTGTATCTAGAGGACAACAGGGAGACACCACCGAAATTCTCTCTAGAACCATACAAGAGCACGAAACCTACTACTCGGGCCACATATCTTCGAACTGTCCAAAGTATGTGGATAATTTGAAAGTATCTTCTTATAAATATGATGAGTTACCAAGTCATATTTATAATCAAACACTCCCAACCGGGCGACGACGTAGTAGGTTACACAACCTAAATTTATTTTTGGGATTTTCTTAGAAATTTAATTTTAACCATCATGAACTTGTTGTACAATATGCATACATTAGTGATAAGAATATACACCATTAGATAAACAAGAATAAGAATTAATGTGTGCTATTAGGATTGAACATAAGCAAAAATAAAAATAGATAAACATGAAAATTGCATATACCAAGCATATAAACATTAAGAACATGTTTATGTTATCAAGTTTTACTCTCAGAAAGCAGGTTACGACTGATGTCGCCATCCAAACACCAAATTGGCTATCTCATATCATTAGTATGTGTGACAACACACTCTTAATTCTCAGATTATTCCCAAGAATAGCATGCACTGCAGCCTCTATATTTATGCATATTGAAAAGCAAAAATTCTACATAGTTATATTAAACTGCTAACCATTGATTCATAGACCCTTTATCTCCTATATTACCGTAAATACTACATAGAAATCACAACTCAAGGGTCAAAATTAGGGACACGTAGAGTTTAAGTATTCAATAGTAAGTGTTAATAGGTAAGATAACATCGCACCTAATTCATCAGTGCTAAACTGCTAAGTTCATATTGTCGCACATAAGTAGACTACGCTGTCACACACAACCTCACTTAGCTGTTGTCATCATCGAGTAATATAATCTAACATACCATTTGCATTCACCCCTGACACACAAAGTATGAAAAAATGCACAGAAGTAACTCATAATGGCGGATGAGGACGATGGCAGCAGGCGTCAGTGAGGAGGGGGCGGCGGGAGGCCTACCTCAACGGATGAGGACGATGGCGGCACAGAGCATGGTGGCGCGGGCTCCTCGGTGTCGGGGTGCTCGTCGGGGAGGAGGCGACAGCAGTGTGGGCTCCTCGGCGCCGGAATAGTCGGGGACAAGGGCGTAGGGGAAGACAGCGTTGGGGAGGGGGATGGCAGGGAGACGACATCGGCCTTGGGGACGATCGGGAGAAGGAGGTCAGGAGGAATGAGCGACGGGCGTGGCGGGACTTAGGAAAAATCGGAAGCTAGAATTCCCGGACCTGTTATTTATAAATATATCATTAGTGATAGGTGAATTTACTATCCGTCACTAATGATCGGGTCATAGTGACGGGTGAATTTACCATCGGTTACTAATGATCGGGTCACAGTGACGGGTGGATTTACCACCCCGTCACTAGGACTTGGTAATTAGTGACGGGTGGTAAATTCATCCGTCACTAATAACCTCTTTAGTGACGCGTGACGTTATCATCTGTCACTAATGTGATCATCCCTCTATTTACATGTATACTGGTTGCACCCT
Source organism: Phragmites australis (assembly GCF_958298935.1). Classification (NCBI taxonomy): domain Eukaryota; kingdom Viridiplantae; phylum Streptophyta; class Magnoliopsida; order Poales; family Poaceae; genus Phragmites; species Phragmites australis. The sequence continues at coordinate 2,988,499 of NC_084931.1, read as the reverse complement.
GAAGTAAAGTCAGGATTTGGTAGCAGGATAATGCGATGATGAGAAAAAATGTACTCAATTAGCTGTCTCACTTGCATTATCAATTTAACACACTTTTCCAATTAATTGACCTAGGTAAGTAATGGAGTATGATTAGGTCTGAATTACACAAAAAGATACTCATCCGGACTACAAAAGAAGGGTGCTAAATCCAACTTGCTAAATTCGCATTACCACCATAAACCTAGGTAAGTAATGGACTACGTTTCATCAGTGTCGTCATCGGAGTCACCACCGGTGCTAGCCATCTCCTCCTCCTCGTCGGTCATGTCAGAGTCGCACATCTCCTCATCCTCCTATTCCTCCTCCTCTTCCTCTTGTCATCCTGGGTCATATCGGAGTCGCCGCCCATCTCCTCATCCTCCTTCTCCTCCTCCTCATCGATCATGTTGGAGTCGCCGCCCATCTCCTCCTCCTCCTCATCGTCGGTGTCGGAGTCGCTACCCATCTCCTCATCCTCATCCTCATCCTCCTCGCCATTGTCGGTGTTGGAATCGCCACCCATCTCCACCTCCTCTGCCAAGAGGTGTGCGATGGCCTCATCACTGAAGATGGCCTCCATTGTTCCCTCAGCTTCGCTGATGAGTTCCGCCTCATGGACGGCGCGAGCGATCGCCTCCTCGTTGGCAATTGCTTTCTCCTTCTCATCCTCCTTCTTCGCCTCCAGCATCAAGAGGTCCCAATCGATGTAGTCATCGTCGGGGGCTGTCACCGAGGACGATGATGCTAGGTCCTTGTCGTTGGCGGCCATAGACGACGCTGGATTGGAGGAGTAGAGCGGTGGGTGCAGCGGCAAGGAGGAAGCTTAGGATCTATAAATCGGAGGATAAGGTTCCCGGGCCCTTTATTTATAAACATATAATTAGTGACGGGTTATAGATACGACCCGTCACTAATGACCGAGTCTCTCAATTATGGGATTCAATCATTAGTGACAAGTGGTAAATTAACCTGTCACTATCTATATCTTTACTGACCCATGAAGTTCTCACACGTCACTAATGTGCTCATCCCTCTAAGGGATTTACCTGTATACTAGCTACATCTTGAAGCAAAGTCAGAATTTGACAGTCGTCTTCTCCTACAAACATATCATAAATTTGAGGTTACACAAACTTAACTGAATATTACAAATTTGAGGCTACATTTAGTGACGGATTATAAGGACAATCATTAGTGACGGGCTATAATGACACATGTCATTAATTATTTAACATTAATGATGAGTGATAAGTATACCTGTCACTAATGACACATTAGTGATAGGTGAAAACTAAGAACCATCACTAATGACTTCTACAAGAAGAAATCGACTTTCAGAACAGAGGCATGCATGCAAACTGAGAGTACTTCAACAGATCCCATTCAATAGAATAGAGCTGAACTTCGATGGACGACATCCTAAAGCAATGTCAGGATTTGGCAGCCGTCTTCACATTCAAGAACACAGATATATATCCAGAAACTTGAATTTAACTCAAGTCAACCATACAATATAGTTATGCATACATTACGTACTTATCCAAATATCCATACATCATTACACTTGAGCATTTACCGGAGCACGTAACCTCTGATATTTAACATAGTTGAAATCTACAATATTATATCCTAGTACTTCATCGATATACATTAGCTCATGAATTAGTGCACTCTCTTTCGCTTGACATGGATGACCCGATGCTTTACCATATACAGTAAATAATGTCTTATTAGCTGATTCTTTTTCACTTAAATGAAACCTTATATCAGCCTGGGAGTTGCCTTCAGCAGTGAAGTCCACTCTGGGGTCATAAAAACTTAACCCAAGATGCTCCATGACTTGATCTAATATAGCATGAAAGATAATTGTTGCAAAGGTGTCACTAAAAATATCCTACAAGCAAATCAAATAAAATTATGAAAATAATACACGCTAACAGTCATGTATATCAAAACAACCAGATTACATATTACTGTACCATATCGTATTCATCGAATTGAGAAAGCCTCTCACTGATCGAAGCCAAATTCTCTTCACCCTTCTCAAGCGTTTTTATTCAAAAAGAGTTGTAGTCAGGCAAAAAGAACCCATGCTCCTCAAGCACTTTCAGTCACCCTTCAACGACGGCTTTTTCGGAGTGCAACAAAATCGGTGATGCATTTCCACAAGCCCTAATTGTGATATCCTCACTACTTTCTCCCCTTTAACGTATGTCAAAAGAGATAGATAGCTTCACAAAATTCCTTCCATCTAGAGTGGATTGCACCAAAGGTACAGTACCACCTATCACCATAGGATCAGTTTGAACACCTACATGATAGGATGATATGAATTGAGCCTAATGTACTATAAACTCAATTAAATTAAATTTTTTTTGTCCTAATGAGTGTTACTATGAGCCTAACAATGAGGGAGAAAAAGAAAAGAGGTTACTATGATCAGTCTCGATAGTGACTGATGGGAGAACGCCTGGAGGGTAGTGTACGCCTGGTGTGTGAGCCGATGGAGGAGTTGTCGGGATCCATCCAATTCCGTCACAGCGATGGCAATGGCAATGACCCCCGTCACTACCTTGATCCATCGCCCTAACCCTAGCGGATAGAGGGGGACGGCGGCATATGTCAGGCTGTGGTGGAGGCGAGAGGATGGCGGCAGCGTCGGCTGTGAGGTGCGAATGGCGGTGGCTGCAGGAGGAGGAGGCGAGCGGATGTGAGCAGAGATGAGAGTGGTCGAGAGAGAGAAATAGGCGGATAAGAGTGATCGAGCGGGTAGAAGTGGTCGGCGCAGAAATTAGTAACGAGTGATAAGGACACCCGTCACTAATGAGTCAATCATTAGTGATGGTAACAACTATGGCCCATCGCTAATTACTTTAATAGTAGTGATGATTCTCATAACGACCCGTTACTAATGAGTAGGCTACATTTAGTGACGTGTGCCCATATATCCATCACTAATGATTGAATTATTAGTGACGGACTTTAATGCGATCCATCACTAATATCTTTAGTGACCGGTCGTTTGCTCACCGTCACTAATGAACCCTCATTAGTGATGGATCTTGACCGGGTCCCAGCCTGGGTCACACATTAGTGATGGGTCGGCACTGGACCCATCACTAATAATGCACTAGTGATGGGTTCTGAGGAACCGTCACTAATGTTGTGTCTCCTTTGATGATTTATTATATAATGTGTGCAGCCAACCAACGATGGAGAAGAACCTGCATCGAGGGGTGTCAGTGGTGCTTGGAGAAGACAAGAACAACAGGAGTATGGCACTAGGGGCTGGAAATTAGAGCAGTAAAAGCCCAAGCAACCCAGTATGTTAATTGTGTGGAATGCTAGAAATAGGAGATCCCCTTCTCTTCCTCCCTATTGACGACTCGCGTTAGCTCTTGCCTCTAGTTCTTTGCGAAGCCCTAACTGTAGCATGGGGCCACCGAAGCATCATGGTAACAGGAGAGGGCAGTGCGTCGGGCTCCGAAGCCAGGCACAGATACAAGACTGGGAGCTACACCTGTTGTGGCGAGCACGGACATGGCAAAACAAAATCAAAGTTAAATCGCAAGTTATGTCCGTTGTACTACTGTGTTGTTTCCAAAATAAGTGATTGCAAAAGGTTCTTCATTAGATAAATATTATGGTATGTGTAAATATTGTTACTATTGATTTACCCTTCACCAAAGAGGAAGCATATATCTTGAACTTGCTACTTCTCCATTTATCGCCGTAATTATATGATAGTTTAAATATGAATGATGATGTGGTTTATTTTGCTATAAGTTAAAGCTCGTCGTTCATTTCCGACCTAACTTAAAATTAGATCCAGGTCCGCCACTGATAGGGAGGGTAATTTTGAAATCCGATTCAGCAAATCTCGTCGCAGCGATGAAAAGCAATGATCTGAAGCTTGCATTGGTGGGTGTGCTAGTGCTTGGGGCAAAGAGTCTTTGTATCTTAAGTTTGGATGATTTCCAGTTTTTGTTTTGTCGAAGGGAGTGGAACAATATAGCCATGTTTTTGCTAGACATGGAGAGGAGTTAGGGCACGGTACCCATATGTGGGTTGACGTTGCCCCGGACTTTGTATCAGTCATTTGGCTAGTGATTTGATTGTGTTTTTTGGTTAATGGAATAAAAATTATATTCTCATAAAGAACTACATATCTAAGACCTCATGTTTTTTAAAAAAACTGTGTTTTAGAATTTCCGTCACCAATGCAAATGACTACAGGTATGTGAAAGAACATGTAGTTTTTCAAAAATTACTCTAAGAAATAGCTAAATGCACCACACCAATGCACATGACTATCTGACCCAATCCCACACCTTCTCTCCTTCGCCCAAACACACACAAAATAGTGTTGCAGCAACACTTCTCTTTTTTCCTCTATAGCAGAAAGGCCTGGACATACCTTGTTCTATAGATAAGCGATGAATGACGCTAATATATATTAGAATGTTATTCCCTACATTTCAAAATAGACCCGTAAAAATAAAAATACATCCAAGTCATTTGGCATCTGAGGATGGAATTAAGTTTGTAAGATCTTCGAAAAGGGTGTAGACGCTTAGGAATGGTCGCAAGCAATGTCATTCACTGAATAGCTTCTAGTATAGGTCATCGATCATCAATGTAATCCTCAATTTTTCCTGCAGAAATAGCCACGGAATTTGGACAAGGTCGTACCTTTCAGTTTCTATCAAGATATAGGCGCTAACTAGAAGATGGAACGAGAGTCGATCTACCTCCTTGCATTGTTTCAGGTCCGGCTTCACGCTTTTGGAATATAGGAGGATATGATGTAAACATCTTGATGGAAATGGTGCAAGCGAAAATGACTTATGTTGAAGCAATTCTTACCGATGAGCTGATAAAACTAGGGGGTGCTAAGATGGTTTTGGAAGGAGTTGATGCGACACAAGAGAAACCCCATACAGGGTCATTAGAGAACAAAATAAAAACTAAAAAAACATATGGATATAACAAGAAAAATCACCAACGATGCTCGATCCCGACGGTTTGGGGTGGGCGAGATGGTTTTTGAGGGGATGATAAGTTTTCTGGCGATTGTAATGAATGATAATCTGGTAAATCAGATGGTTGGGGCATGTCCCGTTCAAGTTTTGACAGTGATTATTGTTTTGCTTTTTAGCTTTTTCCATTTATAAAAGGACCGTTATTGAAGGTTTACCGGTAACCATAGCACTAAGATAAGAATAACCGACTTAACCGAAGCTATTCTTGTCCAATGGCCACCCCAACAAAAGCCCCTAGCATTGCACAAAATTGCACTCAAAACCATCAGGCAAACCACTTACACCTGGAAGGCCAAAACCGTAATTTTGCTATCTAGCCCCCCTTCATCTAACTGTTCGACACAAAAGGCAGGAACCGCGCGCGTACGTGACATTACAAGAACCGACCATAGCTTTCCTCTCCATTCCTCCCGCCACCCATACATCAATTGGCGTTACGGCGCAATGGCGTATCAGTTGCTGGAGGTGACGCTGATCTCGGCCAAGGACCTCAAGCGGGTGACGCTCTTCACCAAGATGCGCGTGTACGCCGTGGCGTCCATCTCCGGCGGCGACCCCCGGCTGCCGACACACAGAACGTACGCCGACCGCGAGGGCGGCCGGAACCCGATGTGGCACGCCCCGCTGCGGTTCACCATCCCGCCCGCCGCCGACCCGCGCGGCCTCGCGCTGCACGTACTGCTCCGCACCGAGCGCGCCTTCGGCGACCGCGACGTCGGCGAGGTCTTCGTGCCGGTCCAGGACCTCGCCGCCGCGGCGCCCGAGGGCGGCGAGCAGAGGCACCTGAGCTACCAGGTGCGCCGCCCCGTGAGCGGCCGGAAGCGCGGCGTGCTCCACATTTCGTACAGGCTCACCGACGCGCCGCCGCAGGACGCGGCCGCCGCCGGGCCCTACGCCCACCATTACATGCATGGGACGGCGAAGCGGCGGCCCAAGGGCGCGGGCGCGATCACCGCGTACCCGGCAGCCGCGCGTCGCGGCGCCCCGACCCCGTACCAGCAGGCCGGCGCTTACGGGCCCCCCTACGGCGGCGCGTACGGCTACGGTGCCACCACACACGGGGCACCGTACGGGTACGGCCACGCGCCGGCGGCGAGGCACGACGGAGGGATGGGCGCGGGGCTCGGGCTCGGCCTCCTCGGCGGCGCGGTCGGCGGGATGATGCTCGGCGACATGGTCGCCGACGCGGAGGTGGACGGCGCATACGACGGCGTGTTCATGGACAGCATGAGCTTCTGATTATCACCCGCTCAATCGACCGGAGGGAAACATGCTGCGATGGCGGCGCCATTGATGTCCAATTCCCTTGCATGGTTGTCCCTGCATGCTGCACGAATTCCGTTGCACTCGACATCGTCGACACCTTACTAACCCAAGCACGAACTGCAATGTTCATGCTCTGTAATGAACGTGTGTATCAAAATGCGTTGCTCACGGGATGATGACTGTCACCGATGAATTTTGTTGTTTCTTACTTCTTGTGTTCTTCCTGTCTTCTGTCGTACGAGTGTGTCTCAGTTCACTCTCGTAATTCACCTCAAAGAAATCATGTTGTGCTAGCTTTTTATCGAAAGATAATGAAAGAATTATGTTGTGTTTAATTATCAACTTTTGTCAATTTCTCGATTCCGATGGATGATGATTGACGATCCGTCTCGGACATTGGGCCAAGGCACTGTTGGGCTTGCAGGCCAGATCCGTGGGCTAGCTTCCAGGGGCCACTCGGAGGGAGATGCAAGGGCTACAAAGCATGGCCGGCAGCACGCAGAGAGAACATCGAAGAACATTTACCAGAAGACCTTCCTCCTCAAAGTCTTCCTCTTTTAAAAGGTCGGGAGAGAAAATTTCTCGGCCACAGATGACTATAAGATCAGAAATGAGCTAAGGTCTATTCAAGCACTAAAATCTGATCTTATTTTTTTCTCGGTGTGAAATCAAAGATAAACTCTAGCCGGTTCGGCTCACACCTGGAGCCTCACCACGAGCTGGAGCACGAACGGTCCGACGCTGGGGCGAGTGCGGCAGCAGAGCGTCGAACGCCTGATGCGCATGCACGCTCGCTCCCAGCAAACCAACCGCTGAGCCAACCTATCGTTCAAAAGTCTTCCTCTTCCTCCTCGGCTTCGATTCTCCTCAGTGCTTCCTCCCCAATCCCCATTCCCTTCCTTCTTCCAGATCAGTTTAGCTACCCCTATGTGCTTCCCGTTTTCCCCAAACTTGTAACTCTACTGATGTGACTCGATTGGGTGGCAATATAACTCCCTGAACTATATGCAATTGAGTGTTTATGTATTGATTACCTCTTTTACCTTTGGGTGGAGGATTTGGTTATATAATGATCAAGTTCTTCATCAATGCATATATTCTTGTACACTTGATTCATTTACTTGAATCTTTACTTAATCTTATGAGTCAAGTATCCAAATATCTCGATCTGATCTATGGACTTTAAGTTTTTTTTGAAACCCAAATCGATTGGGACCTCTTCATGTTGATGATGACTTTCTTGGCACCAAAATGAGTTGGTTCTATCCTCGATCCTTTCTATCAACCATATGCTCAACCACCTTACCATTATCCTTCTTTTTGATCTTGTAGTCGTTGTTCTTGGTCTTGATTTTGTAGTTAAGCTTGGTGTAGATGTTGGGGGTCTTGTTGGAGAGATTCATCTTTTTTTATCGTGTTTGCACTTGAAGGACTTGTGGTCTTCTTTATGGCACTTGAATCATATCATGATGAACCCCTCCACAAAATTATTGTCCTTTAATCTTGCCAAATCTTTCTTGAGTTTCTCTATTTCTCGCTTAAGTTCATCATTCTCTTGTGCAATAAGATCATTATATGGTTTAAAAAACATTCTCAACACATGTCTCATTGCAAAGAGATGAGCTGGATATATCAATTAAATCATCACAAGAAGTAAAAGTATCTACCTTAAAATTGAAATTAAAGAGAGAAAGATTGCTTCAAAGGAACTTTAGATTGAGATTCAATGTCATTAAGTATTGCCTTAAGCTCTTCATGCTCTTATTTAGCAATTCGAATTTGCTCAATAATTGTTTATAATTAGATACAAAATAAGTATAAATACCATTAAGAGCATTGAATTTCTTAAACTCTTTAGTTTGTTTCTTTAAGGCTCTTTTGTTGCTTATCGATCAATTCAATAAGTTCTTCTTGAGATGGTGTATTCTTGTCAGATTCATCATCACTTATATCGCTTTTCATACCTTTGGTCATATGTCACTTGTGTGATGACGACTTGTATAATGACGACCTTGAGAAAGAGTTTCTCTTGGAGAATTAGATGATGAAGATCTCATCACTTGAGTTTGAATATTTATCTTCACTCACCTATCTTCTTGTATTTGCAAATGATTTGCTTCTTTTCATTGTCTCTCTCTTATTCTTGATATGATCAATTGTATCGACCAAATCTTTTATAAAGATTGGATGATTGGTCATGACATTGATCCTCTTAAGGTCATTTTCTAATTTTGAGATGAGCTAGGCGATCTTGTGATATATTTCTTTATCACTTGAGGTGCTTTGATCATTTTCTTCAATACTCTTTTTATCTTTATCATCATCATCTTCTTCGCTTAAACTTTACTCTTACTCTTGCCTTCTTATCTTCATGTAGCTTATTTGTTTGCGAAAGCAAGATTCTTAGTATCGGAAGAGGAAACTTCAACCTCTATATTTATGATTATCTTATGGACGGTAATCTTACCGAGAACTTGTCTCATGACCGTTAAAACCACCCCGCCACGGTAAAGTCCGGTGTAGTTCTTATGGTCACAAGTGAACGTGCAAGTCCCTGACCATAAAAATCAGTAATATTTTACGGTTATAGGAATGAGTTTTTATAGTAACAAATATGACTCGGACATAAATAATATATCAGTCACATGACATGGAGAGACGGAGCCGGTCATTTTACTTCGCTTGTGTCAGATTTGTGTTAACGGCTAAAATCAACTAAAAGAACAAAACCCCAGAAAATAACATCTTAAATAAAGATCCCAATTCTATCTGGACACATTTAGAACCAAGAGATTTTCGCAGCTCTGAAGAATCCCACTTGATTACGTTCTGAAGATTTCAAGTTACTATGCTCTTTCAATTAAACCCATCCGAAATCACTGTTACTTCACTTATTCTTCTTTAAAACAAGCTAGAGCTCTAGCAGAACAAATAAATAAAAAAGAAGAGAATTAATAAAATGTTTATTCACCTATTCTTGTGGAAGATACAACAAAAGTGACTGAAAACTAGAAACCGAGAACATTATTCTTCTGACAGAAGTTCAGAATATTCAGAACACACAGGCACAGGGATGGCATCACTGCTGCTCTTCCATGGACGGCCCAAAACCCAGCGGCATGAACGCCGCCACCTTTCTCGCCGCCGGCCGCGCGGCGAGCTCCTCCCACCACGCCTTGACGTGCGGCAGCGCCTCCACCACCGCGGCGTACTCCGTGGCCATGAAGTAGTGCATCACCGTGAAGTGGCTCAGGTCGGCGAGGCTGATCGAGTCGCCGGCCAGGTACTTGCTCTGGCTCAGCCGCGCCTCGTACACCTCGAGCACCTTTTTAAGCTTCGCGACGTTCTCGTCGACGGCCGCCTGGTTGCGCGCGCGGCCGAGGAGCGGCGCGAAGACGCACTCCACCACGATGGCAAATGCCACAGGGTGGTGCTGGTGGGCCTCCACCTCCAGCCACACGTCCACCATCGCGGCCTGCTCTAGGTTCCCTTCCCCCAGGAGCTCCGGCTTGTGCTTGCGAAGAACATGCCTCCCAATCGCGCGAGATTCTGAGAAAAGAATAATCGTATGTACATTAAAAATCTCATGGTGGTTTCCGTCCTCCAAGAAATCGAAATCACGCCTAGAAAGAATCGATGAAACCGGAGCAAAATCGAGTGATGAACTTACCAAAGAGCGTCAAGTCTCCATCCTCAAGAACCGGCACCTGCCCAAAAGGCTGCAAGCACAGGACGACAGCTCGTTAAGTGACAATCACGCATCGAAAAGACGCGGGGAAGAAACTGATGACGGCTGCGGGCGGCGGCGGCGGCACGTACGTTCCTGGCGAGGTGCTCGGGGCGGCGGTGGTCGCCGGCCTTGCGGCTCATGGGGATGAGCTCGTACTCCACGCCGGCCTCCTCCAGGCACAGCAGCGCGCGCGACACGAACGGCGAGAACGCCCACCCGTACAGCTTCACCTGTTTCGCCATCGCCGCAGCTGCGCTCCCTCTGCTCTGCTCTCGCGAGTGCCTCTGCTTCTTGCAGACTAGACCGGCGCGCCAGCGGTACGAATCGACGCGTGCTTGCTGCTGCTGCTGCTGCTGCAATTTATACAGGACGCAGAGGCTGGGGGAGAAGAAGGTACTAGAAACGGATGGTGGGTGCTTCGTCGCTAACCCTGAGCTTAATCAACTCTCTTCCGGAGTAGGTCGTGGTCACGCCATTGCTTTCCCGGGTTTACTAAAGAAACTGTGACGCCATTGCTTGCGTCCGTAGCTGAGCGAGTGTGATCCAGTCAGCGTCGGTCGAGGGATGGGGGCACGAGCTGCCGCCTGCGGGCGAAGCTTCCTCCTCCTCCTCCTTGTACACGTCAGCTCCATTTCTTCCCCTGGACTAGTCCGGCGAAGTTGATCAAACCCGGTTCAGGAGGGAGAAGCCAGTGCTTGCGTCATTGCTTGCGTCGATTTCTTGTACACGTCAGGAGGGAGCAAAATCCTATGAGACCAGGTCTCTGGGCTCATCAAGCTGGACCCCTCCAAACCATGACACCTGGCAGCACAAATCGTAAAGCATCCACCTCACTAACTTCTCATTAACCCATAATCCCTTCCTGATTCCCTGCATGTGCTTCTAATCCTGACCTTAATTTCTCCAACTCAAGAAGACGAGAACAAGCGCATGCAGGGCTTCCACCGAGACGAGACTGGAGAGGGCCTGCCCCACGGTGCTCGGGCTGGGAAGGGCCTTCACCATGAGGCCATTGCTTGCGTCCGTAGCTGAGCGAGTGTGATCCAGTCAGTATCGATTAACAAATTCGTTTGCGGGTCAAAAACTGGGATCTAACAATTTTCTGAAATTCGTAAAAATTGCTTAAAATTCGATGAGAATTTAGTCAAATTCACACGGTCAAATTTGTAAATCGGAGGAAAAAAATCCGGCCGAATCGACATTTGGTAACCGCTGGATTCAATCGAAAACCGACCGTATTTCCTGTATTTCGTTTGTGATAAAAAACCGCCTGGTTTTGTCGAAAACCATTCGGTTTCTCGAATTTTAGTGAAATTCAAGGAAAAAAACTTAACTTTATAACTAATTCATCAGAGCTTCAAATTAAGTGAAATAAATTGTGTTGGTTTCCTTGTAACATGATCTACATGATAAAAATATTTATACTAAAAAAAGATATATATTTTTATGAGAAAATGTATTTGCTAAACATAATTAAATGTATAGTTAATTCTTTGCTAATCCAAAAATCATGAAACCAAATATGTTAGTATTCTTACATGATCTTATGTCTTTTAAAATACATGAACTCATGAAATAATTATTGTAACATGCATGATTGTGTAAATATGTTGTAGCTAGATTAATTCATAACTCACCCATCGCACCTCCAAAGTTAGTGAAATCACTTTTATTAGTTTACTTATACTATGCTTTATGCAGGAAAAGTAACGGTAGATATAAAAAAGTTAATTACAATATTGTTTCTTAACATGTTCACTTTATACTTGTGAACTTTGTAAAAATCATAGAAAAATTAATAAAACTGTGAAACCAATTTTAAAGATCCTTTTAAGATTCATCATAAAAATATATATATATATTTGCATGTTAACCTTTTCCTTAATATGATGGGCCAAATCATCATGTTCATATGGTCAATTTCAGTATTTTTCTTTTTTTAAACTTACTCTCCATGAAATATGATGCAATCGATATTATTTTTGAAAAAAATCACATAAAGTCTTAGAATTGTCTCTAGTATTTTTTAAAAAATTTGTGATTTTTAATTATTTTTTGAATTTTTTAATTCAAAATAAAAAACCGATTGGATTCAAAATACGGTGTGAATTGAATTGACCGGTTTTCACGAATATCGAGTGGTTTTCAACGGTTTTGTGAACTCTGATGGGGGCACGAGTTGCGTCCTGCGGGCGAAGCTTCCTCCTCCTCCTTGTACATGTCAGCTCCATTTCATGGCTTTACCAAGTCGTGCCCCCCTCGACTTGTCTTCCTCCTCACAACATCGTTCGTTGTATTGTAAACTCTGGTATTTATTTTAATAAAGTTATATGTTTGATATAAAACTGTATATCAGTGACAATATCACCACATATATGTTGAAACTGATACTAACACACTTGTGAAATGTACCTGATTATTCTTTTGAAAAATTAGATGTGATACTTTTTTTTTTTGGTTAAAGTAGATCTTCCTGCCTAGAATTAGACGGAAGATATGAAGATAATATGATGTCAATCATATTGTCATTGTCGTCTCATGGAAGGTATAGTCAAACCGATGAGTAGAGCAGATCTTCGTGCCCTACAAATTGCGGCTCCAAATTAGTAGTCAGCGGTTTACGCTTATGGATTCTTATTTAATTAATGTAAATGAGGTTATCATCTTGAGAATGGCTATTTCTAAGTCGCATGAGATCTTGCTTGCGTCTCAGTCACGTTTGTTACCATAAAACCCATCACGCAACAGAAAACCCTATTGCGTTTACGTTCACAGACTTATGACCGTTAAAACCACCCCGCCACTGTAAAGTCCGGTGTAGTTCTTGACCATAAAAATCAGTAATATTTTACGGTTACGGGAATGAGTTTTTACAGTCACAAATATGACTCGGACATAAGTAATATCTCATGTCATGTCTCACATGACATGGAAAGATGGAGCCGGTCATTTTACTTAGCTTGTGTCAGATTTGTGTTAACGGTTAAAATGAACTAAAGGAACAAAACCCTAGAAAATAACATCTTAAATAAAGATCCCAAGTCTATCTGGACACATTTGGAACCAAGAGATTGTCGCAGCTCTGAAGAATCCCACTTGATTACGTTCTGAAGATTTCAAGTTACTATGCTCTTTCAATTAAACCCATCCGAAATCACTGTTACTTCACTTATTCTTTTTTAAAAAAATCACGACAAGCTAGAGCTCTAGAAGAACATATAAATAAAGAAGAAGTGAATTAACTTAATTTATAAGAGAAATCGGATTCGAAAATCTTAATAAAATGTTTATTCACCTATTCTTGTGGAAGATGCAACAAAAGTGACTGAAAATTCGAAACCGAGAGCATTATTCTTCTGACAGAAGTTCAGAATTCAGAACACATAGACACAGGGAAGACATCACTGCTGCTCTTTCTTGGACGGCCCAAAACCCAGCGGCATGAACGCCGCCACCTTTCTCGCCGCCGACCGCGCGGCGAGCTCCTCCCACCACGCCTTGACGTGCGGCAGTGCCTCCACCACCGCGGCGTACTCCGTGGCCATGAAGTAGTGCATCAGCGTGAAGTGGCTCAGGTCGGCGAGGCTGATCGAGTCGCCGGCCAGGTACTTGCTCTGGCTCAGCCGCGCCTCGTACACCTCGAGCACCTTTTTAAGCTTCGCGACGTTCTCGTCGACGGCCGCCTGGTTGCGCGCGCGGCCGAGGAACGGCGCGAAGACGCACTCCACCACGATGGCAACTGCCACAGGGTGGTGCTGGTGGGCCTCCACCTCCAGCCACACGTCCACCATCGCGGCCCGCTCTAGGTTCCCTTCCCCCAGGAGCTCCGGCTTGTGCTTGCGAAGAACATGCCTCCCAATCGCGCGAGATTCTGAGAAAATAATAATCGTATGTACATTAAAAATCTCATGGTGGTTTCCGTCCTCCAGGAAATCGAAATCACGCCTAGAAAGAATAGATGAAACCGGAGCAAAATCGAGTGATGAACTTACCAAAGAGCGTCAAGTCTCCATCCTCGAGAACCGGCACCTGCCCAAAAGGCTGCAAGCACAGGACGACAGCTCGTTAAGTGACAATCACGCATCGAAAAGACGCGGGGAAGAAACTGACGACGGCTGCGGGCGGCGGCGGCGGCACGTACGTTCCTGGCGAGGTGCTCGGGGCGGCGGTGGTCGCCGGCCTCGCGGCTCATGGGGATGAGCTCGTACTCCACGCCGGCCTCCTCCAGGCACAGCAGCGCGCGCGACACGAACGGCGAGATCGCCCACCCGTACAGCTTCACCGGCTTCGCCATCGCCGCAGCTGCGCTCCCTCTGCTCTGCTCTCGCGAGTGCCTCTGCTTCTTGCAGACTAGACCGGCGCGCCAGCGGTACGAATCGACGCGTGCTTGCTGCTGCTGCTGCTGCTGCAATTTATACAGGACGCAGAGGCTGGGGGAGAAGAAGGTACTAGAAACGGATGGTGGGTGCTTCGTCGCTAACCCTGAGCTTAATCAACTCTCTTCCGGAGTAGGTCGTGGTCACGCCATTGCTTTCCCGGGTTTACTAAAGAAACTGTGACGCCATTGCTTGCGTCCGTAGCTGAGCGAGTGTGATTCAGTCAGTATCGGTCGAGGGATGGGGGCACGAGCTGCGGCCTGCGGGCGAAGCTTCCTCCTCCTCCTCCTCCTCGTACACGTCAGCTCCATTTCTTCCCCTGGACTAGTCCGGCGAAGTTGATCAAACCCGGTTCAGGAGGGAGAAGCCATTGCTTGCGTCATTGCTTGCGTCGATTTCTTGTACACGTCAGGAGGGAGCAAAATCCTATGAGACCAGGTCTCCGGGTTCATCAAGCTGGACCCCCTCCAAACCATGACACTGACAGCACAAATCGTAAAGCATCCACCTCACTAACTTCTCATTAACTCATAATCCCTTCCTGATTCCCTGCATGTGCTTCTAATCCTGACCTTAATTTCTCCAACTCAAGAAGACGAGAATAAGCGCATGCAGGGCTTCCACCGAGACGAGACTGGAGAGGGCCTGCCCCACGGTGCTCGGGCTGGGAAGGGCCTTCACCGTGACGGCATTGCTTGCGTCCGTAGCTGAGCAGTGATCCAGTCAGTGACGATTTACAAATTCGTTTGCGGGTCAAAAACTGGGATCTAACGATTTTCTGAAATTCGTAAAAATTGCTTAAAATTTTATGAGAATTTAGTCAAATTCACACGATCAAATTTGTAAATCAGAGGCAAAAATCCGGTCGAATCGACATTTAGTACCCGCTTGATTCAATCAAAAACCGACTGTATTTCTCGCATTTCGTTTGTGGTCAAAAACCGCTTGGTTTTATTGAAAACTATTTTTTCTCGAATTTCAGTGAAGTTAAAAAAAATAGTTTAACCATATAAAATCGATAACTAATTCATCTGAGCTTCAAATCAAGCAAATTTCATCTGAGCTTCAAATCAAGCAAAACAATTTGTGTTGGTTTCTTTGTAACATGATCTATACGATAAAAGTATTTATACTCATAAAAAAGATGTATATTTTTATGAGAAAATGTATTTACTAAACATAATTAAATACATAGTTAATTCTTCGCTTATCCAAAAATTATGAAACCAATTCTGTTAATCTTCTTAAATGATCCTATATCTTTTAAAATACATGAACTCGTGAAATAGTTACTGTAACATGTATGATTGTGTAAATATATTGTAACTAGATTAATTCATAACTCATCCATCACACCTCCAAAATTAGTGAAATCACTTTTATTAGTTTACTTATACTATATTTTATGTAGCAAAAATAACGGTCAACATAAAAAAATTAATTAGAGTGTTGTTTCTTAACATGTTCACTTTATGCTTATGAACTTTGTAAAAATCATAGAGTAATAAAACTGTGAAACCAATTTTAAAGATACTCTTAAGGTTCGCCATAAAAAAAATATGTTTTCATGTTAACCTTTTTCTTAATATGATGGGCTAAATCATCCTGTTCATATGGTATATTTCAGTATTTTTTTTAAACTTCCTCTTCATGAAATATGATACAAACGATATTATTTTTGAAAAAAAAAATCACATAAGGCCTTAAAATTGTCTTAGTATTTTTAATTATTTTTCGAATTTTTTAATTCAAATTCAAAAGCCGGTTGGATTCAAAATACGGTACGGATCGAATTGACCGGTTTTCGCAAATATCGAGTGGTTTTCAACGGTTTTGTGAACTCTAATGGGGCACGAGCTGCGGCCTTCCTCCTCCCATTTCTTTTCTGGACTAATCCGGCGAAGCGCATCAAATCCAATTCAGGAGAAGTGTACAAAGTATTTTTTTTAGAAATTTTACAGCAGCCGCAGAGTAATTTAGGCCATCCATTTTTTTGAATCGGATGGTTCAAATCGGTTAGAATACTCTCAGTTGTCCAGAGTTAGTATAGGGAGTGTATGTGAGTAGTATGAGGAGTATAAGGGCATTTTTGAAAAGAAAAAAAAAGAAATGGCCGCTCACGTGCTCCTCTGCCGCCTTGCGTGCTCCTCCACCCTCATACACACTGCCACCTCTCCTACGTGCCGCAGCCTGCTCTCACGAGCACCACCACAGCTCTCATGTGATTGAATAAACCGAGTATTTTGTGGATTACGTTAAAAAAACTCTAGTGTCTTTCAATGATACGTTGGATAAATATTAATAATAGTGTCTTTCAATGGCGCGTTGATTTATCATGGATGCAATCCGGTGATCTAGCTATTTTGTTTTGGATTATGCTCGTGGTAATTTTCCAGCTGCCTTTCGGTTGGGAACCAGGATCGTTGTATAAATATTATTCTCTTCGTTTTCAAGTAGATAACATTTAGAGATGTGTGCAGTTAAATCCTTTATAAACTTTAACAATTAATATACATAGGAGTGTTAAGATTTATCACACAAAAATGATATTAGTTGATTTGTCATAACAAATACTTTAAATGACTATATTTTCAATAAACTTCAACAACAAATTATTAGAAACAGTAATGAAAAATGATATATTTTAGAGACCGTGTCGATGTATAAAACGTAAGGTAAAAAAAGAGTAGGATAGTATCTAGAGAAATCTTTTGAATAAACTAGTAAATAGGTGTAAACGTACACATAATAAATATTGTACATCTGTATCTGAAGGCTGCAGTAGTGCGGTTGATGCTACACCTAACAGTAAAAAAGTTATTTTACAATATTTTATGATTGTACGAGAGGTTTTATGTAAATCAACCCGTTCAGTGGTACATATTTACACTAAAAAATTTCTCATAGTATCACACCACACTTTGGAGCGCTTAATTATTTGACTCGTCCCGAAGGCCGGCCAGTCCACGTGGATGGCCCGGGGTTAGAGCTGAGCAAAACTAGTCATGAAGGGATAAAAGCTCTCTGATCTTCATCTTGTTCTAATAATTATATATACATATGTCATCACTAAAAAAACATGTGCAATAATATGGAGAGGCGTGTTCTTGTTTACGAGTCATCATGCATTAGCGCCATTAGAACTGCCCGAGAGGAGAGTGTAATGCTTGCTAGCCAATCTAATCCTGCTTAAATTTAATCATATTCGTTTAAAAAACTTGACGATTATAAATTATTTTTTCTTTTCTCTTTCCCCTTTCTTCTCCTATGTTGAATGATATTTATTCAGGATAACAGAAACAGACTAAGTAAACATATGCAAGCTGCAACAGTGTGATGTTTTTTTAGTCCTAGAAATAGAGTTCATTAGCAGGGGCGGACCTTCAGAGACGCGGGTGACTCAAGGCCTCTTATCCTCTGGTGCTCCATAGAGAAGAAAGAGGGATAGGATGGAGAAGAAAATGGAGAGTAGGAAGAAGAAAAGCAGGGTTTGGGAGAAGAAGAAGGAGATAAGCCCCCTAGCAGTCTATTACTGTGTCTGCTATTGTTCATTAGGGTTGTTGGCCCGTGGTTTTGACCGAACCTTCAATATCCAGAGTCAGCTTTGTCGTCCGATCATTTTCCCTCGCCGATCGCTCTAGCGCTCCACAGAGAGGTAGGAGAGATATGAGGAATAAGAAGAGGGGGAGGAAGAAGAAAAGGGGGTTAGAGAAGGAAATAGGCCCTTTAGCAGTTCATCCTTGTGTTCGCCACTGTTTATTAGGGTTGTTGGTCCGTGATTCGAACGGTTTTGATGAACCTTCAACATCCGAGTCAGCTTTGTCGTCCACTCATTTTCCCTAGCCTACCACTCTGGTTGTTGCACCGAGCAGTTGAACCATATGCAAAACCGTTGTGTTCAATCCTAGAGTGCATACTCCTGCAAAAAGGGCATCCCTATGATGGAAAACCTTGGATGCACTTCACTGCCTAATTAAAGAAAAAGAAAAAATGCCCAAGTATCTCTTCCCACTTATACATAGAAATTTAGGAAGCGTTGCGCGTGGTAAAACCATCGATAATGGATCACGTATCATATAAAAGAGTATTTTTTAAAGAACTCCATAAACAATAGCATGTAGCAACTTGTATGTACTACATGAAGTGCACAACTGATCTTTTTTGTGATTTTTATACCTAATCATGTTCCAGCCTCCTCTCCAATCTCCATTGTTCTTCAACCGACAGCACAAGCAGACATGATCATCCATTGCAGTTCGTAAGGAAAATTTTCACATGTGCATAAACAATAGCATGTAGCAACTTGTATGCGCTACACAAAGTGCACAGCTGATCTTTTTTGTGATTTTTATGCCTAGTTACGCTCCAGCCTCCTCTCCAAGCTCTATTGTTCTTCAAGCGACAGGACAAGCAGCAGGATCATCTATTTTAGTTTGTAAGGGAAATTTTCACACCAAGATATACACACATAGATTATCAAAACTATTTATTTGTATTCAGATTCGTACTAAAGACGTAGATAAAAAATTATAAAATAAATAAAAAATCAATAGATAAAAAATATCAAATAAGAAAGATAACCGACTGAGATAAATACACAATTCCATACAGTTTTGCATCTCGCATTGCAGATGCGTCATCAGTTGTTCCATCGGAGACGAACGCCCACGTCGTCCACCCAGGTGGTTCCCCCACTCCCCTCGCGCCACGTCGGCCTCAAAGCCCCTCCCGTGCACCCAGCTGACACCCAGCAACCGCCCCCGACAGGCGGGTCCCACTCATTCCGGTCCCACCCGTCAGCCCAAGGAGTTCCCAGCGGCCGTGTCCCGGTGCGGCGGCGGGGTGTTTGACCGCTGGGGCGGCGTGCGAATTGATAATTCCCTCCACCTCGCTTTCAGCCTCATGGCCAGGCGGGACTCCACCTCCGCCTCCTCCTCTCCCTCTTCCCCTCACGTCCCTCTCCGAATCTCCCACCGATCCCACGCGAAATCGGCATCCAGATCTTCTCCCCCGCGATTCAGATCACCGGATCGACCCTGCACCTCGTGAAGTCTGCAGCGGCGCCGAGGTGCGTTCGGAAAGCTTTCATCTTTCTTGTTCCTGAGTTGGTACTGGCTCACTTCTTGGTTGGATTCGCTCTTGCTTTCTACTTAAAAAAGGGTTGCTGAATTGGCTTGTTTTTTTTTTGTTTTTTTGCTAACTGAGATGATGCTTAGCTTGAATTCCGCTTGAGCAATTGTTTAGCTGGTTTCTTGGCGATTAAGCCCGAAATGTTTTCAGTTTAGACTAAACTACACTGTTCAAACAATAATTGAGATCCCTCCTTGCAAGCAAGCTACTTGACCAGTTGAGCAGCTTACACGTAATGAGCTTCTTGGCGAGAAGCACAGTATCCAACCCACACCCACCATTTCCGATTCCTGGTCGTCCATGTTGTTGTCAGGTTGCTGGGAGCTGTGGATCTGCTGAGGTGGCGCCATGGGGCTGGATTTGGGAGCTCTTCTCAAATCCGGCGGGCTCTTGGTCTCGGACCAGGACGCGATCGTTTCGATCAACATCTTCATTGCGCTGCTCTGCAGCTGCATTGTGATCGGGCACCTGCTGGAAGGCAACAGATGGGTGAACGAGTCTACCACAGCGCTTGCCATGGTGGGTTCTCTGCTCTTGTCCTCCAACTGTTTGTGGTTTTGCTTCACTGGGCACTGGTTTGAGTTTGGTTTGGGTCTTGTTGCATGTAGGGGCTGATCACTGGAGGTGTCATTCTGCTCGTTACTAATGGTACGAATTCAAGGATTCTTGTGTTCAGTGAGGATCTGTTTTTCATCTACTTGCTACCGCCGATCATCTTCAATGCTGGGTGAGCCGAGTACCATGATGGTCTTGTGTATTATTCTTTTTATCTCTTGGAGTCGAATCCTGTGTCTTGATTTTATATCCTTATCACTTTATCATGCAAATAATACACAATGCAACATGACTCTCTGAACAAATGAATACACGTTGAAAGAATCATGGATTTATTTTGAGAATGCACTTTATATTTCTGAATTTCTGAAAGCCATGTAATGTGATAGGCAAAGCGGTAAATTCTTTTGAGTGCATAAACAATATAGCCAACTTCCATCTTACTCCCTGTCCCATGGATGCTGAAAATTGCAATAACACTACCTTGACCATGAATTTCACTATCTTTAATATAAACCCTTCTTTTGTTCAAAAAGTCCAACCAGTTGTTTTTCTTGAAATATAGAATTAAGTTAAAAAAAATTGTAGAGGAATTTGTCAGGGGCTTATAGGAACCTTATACAATTGCATGCTTCCAATTATGAGTGAAGCACCTTTGTTATCTGAGGAACTATTTCAGTCATTTAGGCTATTTATATCTGTTAACGCAACCGCACAAGACTGCCTGCTGAACTTGCTAAAATATTTAATTCTAAAGCTGCACTGTTTGTTCAAACTCCAAAGTTACATTTAATACTAGTGGACCTTTAAACAAAGTATACCATTGTAAATATTTCTCCACGTTACCAGGTTTCAAGTAAAGAAAAAGCAATTCTTCCGCAACTTTATGACAATTACTTTATTTGGTGTTGTTGGGACATTGATATCCTTTGTAATAATCTCTCTCGGTATGTTGCTAAACCACTTCTGCAGTTTACATGGTCTTACTTTGATTTCACATACATGGTCATAATATCCCTTTACATAACATAGCGAAAATAGTAGCATTAGTATTTGGCATGCAGAAGCATGATCATGGTATTTGTTGTAGGAAATTTCATTTAAAGCACTAGGAGAAGTCATAGGTCTCCAAAATACTTTTGTTCCACTGACTTCTGGACCTATGCCACGCTTGTAGTGCCACAGCAAGTGATATATTTTTTTGGGGAACACCATTTATGAGTGCTATAGATGGAAAACTTTCCTAGAATTGATGATTTACTGATATCTTGTAGAATAGGATAAAAAAATCGTGGGTCAATAGAACAAATAAACTTGTATAGTAGTAATGACTAACGACTGCCCATTACTCCTACTTGCAGGAATGATGGCAGGGTTAAATTGTGCATAAAACATTCACAGTACATTACTAAGGAGCCAGCTTCTTTTTTTCTCTTAATTGTAAGAATAGACTAAAGGACTTTCCAATTCGTTGGTTCAGTGAATGCTGCATGAGTAATAGAACTGCAGTGCTAATCATTCAATAGGTGCCACATAGGGTTAGCATTGAGAAATTGGATTAACAAATTGTAGCATCATTAAATAGATGTCCTCTAGGGTTGGAGCTTGTGTTTATAGGATCTGCTTGCTCATAGGTCATGTGGGTACCTCCCTAAAGCGTTCGGTACTCCCCTCTCTTAAGGCAAAGCCAGGGGATGTCTTCTTCTCGTGGTCAAGTTTTTCTTTTTTCATACTAACAAAAGTGACCTGAGTGCTTCGTGGGAGGTGACTCTAGTATACATGATCACTATCTAAAGATGAAAATGTAACAAGTATATGTAGTCCTTAACGACCAGGAGTCTAGGACAGGCTGACAGGGTAATGCACTCTGAACAGAGTCCAGTTATGCAGCCTTGCCTATACAGTTTATATATTTGTGAAATAAGGATATAGATGTTACGTGTTAAAATAAAAGTATGCTTCTTAATAATTGGCAACCGTTAGTCATTGGTAATTGTTATTGAAACTTGTTGAAGAATTATAATTTTATATTCTTGAATTTATGAAGATCGTGTTCGCACAGGAATCGGACAAGCATTATGTGCTCAAACCTTGCATTCCGCAAACTTTGATGTCTTGCTCAGGCTGCTAAGATTTTTTGTCTAATGGATATATCAGGTGCTATGGGATTGTTCAGGAAACTTGATGTTGGTCCACTCGAGCTTGGGGACTATCTTGGTTGGATACTTTATTTTTTGACCCTTTTACTTATTTGAAGCTATGAAGCAACTGTTTAGACCTTGGATACCATTGTATATATTATCTTTTAACGGCTGATTATCTTTTTGTTTATTTCATATGCACAGCAATTGGTGCTATTTTCTCTGCAACGGATTCTGTTTGCACCTTGCAGGTTTCGTGTTTAACAAGTGTCGTTATTGTTTTAAAAAATGGGATAGCAAGACATTTAATTTGTAAATTTATTACTTGCAGGTGCTTAACCAGGATGAAACACCCCTACTCTATAGTCTAGTTTTTGGTGAAGGTGTTGTAAATGATGCTACGTCTGTTGTGCTCTTTAATGCAATTCAAAACATTGATATTGTTCATCTTGATGCTTTTCTTCTATTAAACTTCATCGGAAAATTCCTCTACCTTTTCTTCACCAGCACCATCCTTGGAGTAGCTGTAAGTAACCTCATACTGCCACTGCTTTGACATCTAAGAGAATTGGCCGTCATGCAGTGGAACCTTTCCATTCACTAAGGATTATATCCTGATGATTGGAGCATGCCTCTGTGGACTGACTTGCAGCACTCTTTTTGGCAGGCTGGGTTGCTTAGTGCATACATTATTAAGAAACTTTGTTTTGCGAGGTCTGTAGAGCTATCCGATGTGATTTTTTCACTCCACAGAGTAGTTTAATTCAGTTACTTTTCACTATGAATTTGAAAATTGTCGTTTCATGCTGGTGGTGTTTTGTGCAGACATTCAACTGATAGAGAAGTTGCTATCATGATTCTCATGGCATACCTTTCGTATATGCTGTCCATGGTAAGTACCGGCTTAAAAAATAAACTCTTGCAATTCAAATTGTTTGACGAGATATATCAATTATCAGATACTATATTAGGATTCTTTAGTTACTTATTCCGTTGATTCACTACTATTGTTCCTTTTTTTCGGCAGCATGAGATTTCAGATCCCAGTTTCATGCTAGCCTCATCCAAACTAAATGATATCAAGATTTTTCCTGATTATTTCTTTTGTATTCCAGCTGCTGGATCTGAGTGGCATTCTCACCGTCTTCTTCTGTGGAATAGTAATGTCACATTACACTTGGCATAATGTGACAGAAAGCTCTAGGGTTACTACTAAGTATGTACTGGTAACCAGCTTTAGTAGCAACCATCATGGCTCATTTTAGGAAAGAACATTATGTATTACCTTGCTAATGTTCCCTTTCTCATGCTGCAGGCATACTTTTGCAACTTTATCATTTATTGCAGAAATTTTTCTCTTTCTCTATGTCGGGATGGATGCATTGGACATTGAAAAATGGAAATTAGCTAGTAGCAGGTACTTTTGCTGTCAATAAATAGTGTTGAGTTTTTAAGGACTAGATAAGTCTACAAACATAACATACCAGTAAGAAAGTTTCTGTCAGCATAACATACCATAACATAACGTACATATTTACAGTATACCAGTTATCTTGAACAGACTTCATGTATCGGCATTAGCTTGGCTTCCATTTACGTTGATGTTCTATCAGTACTGAACTAATGTATTCTTGTTGATCTTGTTAGAAATATTGGAGTCCTTTTCCTATTCATTAAGAGTCCTTTTGCTATTCGCATTCATGTACTCCATATATTGCTCAAGAGGCTGTTCAATACAGTCAAATGCTATTCATAACAGATCTGTTGTTGATGAGTGAAACTAGCTGCCATTTTGGTACTTGAAAACTCTTCAGAGAAACAGCTCTTTCAGATTTGTATTAGTTGTTGTTTGGCAAGGAGATAATGTTGAGTACGGGCCCACAACAGCAGCTACCTTTTATGTCTTGCTGTTGCTTTTTTGTAAACATATAACCCTTTTTCCCTTATATGTTTTTATTTGTTTCCCCTATGATGCAGTCCTACAAAACCAATTGCTTTAAGTGCGATTATATTGGGCTTGGTTATGGTTGGAAGAGCAGCGTTTGTATTCCCTTTGTCTTTCCTATCCAACCTAAGTAAAAAAGAGGCACGCCCAAAGA
This sequence comes from Phragmites australis, assembly GCF_958298935.1. Classification (NCBI taxonomy): domain Eukaryota; kingdom Viridiplantae; phylum Streptophyta; class Magnoliopsida; order Poales; family Poaceae; genus Phragmites; species Phragmites australis. Next base: position 2,964,139 of record NC_084931.1, on the reverse strand, counting down.
TCTCCTTCAAGCAACAAGTTAGTACTTCAGTTTCTTTTATGGTCCTGCTATTTTCTGTCACTTCGAAAACCAGAGTATGCTAACTTTGTACGGTACTTAAGGTAATCATATGGTGGGCTGGTCTCATGAGAGGGGCAGTATCAATTGCACTCGCCTATAACAAGGTGATGTTTGAACCAAATACTTATCTCTAAGGAAGTGGTTTGGACCCACTACTGGATATTTTGCAGAACTATTTTTGAGCATATATAGATTCTGATTTAATAACAGTCCATGTAAACCTTTGCAGTTTACAGCATCTGGTCATACTGCAGTGCGAGTTAATGCTAACATGATCACCAGCACAGTCATTGTTGTTCTGTTCAGCACAATGGTAATACCACTATGTCTTATGAGCATCATTATGTCAAAATGACTATGCACATATCTTATTTTGTATGTTCGGAATAATAGATGATATATCCAACGATGAGCATAACAAACACCCTGTGCAATACTTGTTATGTTTCTTTCTTCACTGTAATTTGCACATCAGATGAAAGGTCCATAGACACATCGATCATGCTACTTTGCTTTCACAAGGAAAATGGAAGGAGCACCATTTCGCTAATTTATATGACTTCATTTGATTCAGGTTTTCGGTTTGCTGACTAAGCCACTGCTTAGTCTTCTCATCCCACCAAGGCCTGGCTTGAACATGTCCGAGCTCTCAAGCCAATCAATTCTAGACCCACTTCTTGGTAGCTTGATGGGGTCTGACTTCGATGTAGGCCAGATCTCCCCTCAGTACAACCTCCATTTTATTCTCACTGCACCAACTCGCTCCGTCCATCGTCTGTGGCGCAAGTTTGATGACCGTTTCATGCGCCCGGTGTTCGGGGGGCGAGGCTTTGTTCCATTTGTGCCTGGTTCTCCGGTGGAGCGGAGCACCCATGAATCTTACCTGGGCACTGTGATTGAGGCAGAGCGTAGTTAAGTTGAGACTTGAGACACAGAAGCTGTAGACAATTTCTGTAAATGTTCAAGCAGCTACCACTCATTTTTGTTCTCGGAATCGGTTGGTGCATTTGTTGTTGTAAATTATGCATATAGTTTCAGGAGAACCACTTAAGCTGCTGTAATTTCTGGGAGTCACTCCCAACTGTAGATTACTATAATTCATCTGTAAATTTCAATGTTGTTCAAAGGCAATAATCACATTCTGGCATATTGGCATGTTTTTGTATAATTGTAATGGATATGTAGAAACAGTCTTATTTTATATATTTTTGAGTTTTATATTTTTTTTTACATTTTATATTATTTATACTGATTTATCAATATAGGAATTATATATATATATGCATATATTTATATATATTCTCTATTCTACTCCCTACGCTAAAAATAGTTATTCAACACCCCGGCCACACCAATCCTCCGACCCTGACCAGGCCCGAACCACCCTCCCTACCAACCAGGCACCCAACCCGCAACCGTAATTCAATTGTTATTTTAACTATATATCTGTTCCTTATTTTACGATCGGATGTTACCATTAATCGCATCATCTCCTATAAGTAAATTCTTATTCATTACGACTGTACATATGTAACCTCCCCTCCATCAGACACGTTGCTCACCAGCCCGGTCCGCAACCGTAATGCATTAGTTATTGCAACCGTAATGCATCTAGTTATTGTAACCATCATACCATATTATTCTTACACTTTTACGATTTTAATTGATAATTTTTAACGGCCAATGACTCACCACCATAAAATCGAGAAGACACTAATTCTTTTATGGTTACATGGATGCATTTTTATGGTTATAGCTGTGCCTCAGTCGTAAACAGAAAACGCATGGTTGCATGGATGCATTTTTATGGTTACAACAATGTATTTTTACCATAATTATTTTATAGTTACATGGGTGCGTTTTTATTGTTATGATTCTGGACCAATACTTGATTTTTATCATAATTATTTCATGGTCGCATGGATGCGTTTTTATGGTTATGAATCTGGACCAACACTGGTTTTTACCATAATTATTTCATGGTTGCATGGATGCGTTTTTATGATTACAACTATGTGTTTTTACCATAATTATTTTATGGTTACATGGATGTGTTTTATTTGTTATAAATCTGGACCAACATTGAATTTTTTACTCTAATTATTTTATGGTCACATGGATACGTTTTTATGGTTACAGGTGTGCCTGAGACAACAACAAAATCCATGTATAACCCAGATTTGTTAAGCAGAAAAAAGGTTGTTAATTTAACGGTTATGAATCTGGACAACACTGGGTTTTTACGGTTGCGGGCTTTTGTGTTTTACGGTTGGAGGTGTTGAATCTAGACTAACACCTTATTTTTACGGTTGCTGGCATCAATTTTACGGTTGCGGACAATATTTGTATGGTGTCAGAGTGATCTCGGGAGCCCTACTATGATCGGGACGCGGGTAGGCCGGGGCGCTAAATAACTATTCTTAGCACAGCGCTAAGAATAGCAGCGCCATATATATATATATATATATATATATATATATGTATGCACGTGAGACCTACATAAACAGTACTACAGTACTTGCACCTGGTTGTCCTCCGATTCTTCCTTTAATATATGTAATAGATTTGTATTTCTGTGTCGCAACAGCAATTAGGTTTGATCTCAAAATTTTACATGTTAACAAAACATGTCCTCAATTTGCTCCTGTCTTCTATGGTACTCGGAACAATTAGTCATAAGGATACAAGTTTTTTTTTATTGGGTCAACTAGAACTCACTCAGTGAACTAAAGATGTACTTCTATAATACATTTTGCTATAGTATTATAGTCATGGTACTGTCTATCCTCTCATATTTTACTGTTCATTCATGATTTTACCGTACTAGGATAAGAGGATTTTGATCTGATGTGCTCGATCCGACGGTACGATCCAGTCGTGCATGTAGTAGCACTCTTAAAATATATTGCACTTGTCACGCTACTAGTTTTTCCTCTCTCTTTTCACAAATCATGTAGAATAGTTTAGGTTGTAGCCTACAAGGCTGCAACTGTAGATTTGCCACACAAGTTACATTAAAAGATACAATTTGCATCGCTCGATATTCGTTGAGAATGTTGCTCTCTCCCTAGTTCCACGCCTTGACCAGAAGTTTCAACGATTACACAATCTGCTCTCTCTGGTTAGAAAACGAATTGGGGTTGTTTGGTTCATGCCAACATGAGCCAAACCATAACTTGGTAAAAATCTGGGCAATGTCAAACCATGGGTAAAGAAAGTGATGTTTGGATTGATGTCAAACCAATTCATGTGCAATGCCAAAATTTGAAGGAAAATTGTGTATGAAAGTCAAATAAGATCTTACTTTGTAGATTTAATCACAATGAGTATTATAATGCAATCGGATCGTCAATTGGATATATGCTTTAAGAATTATTGCCACTTGAAGATTGTTGCTCGCAAGAACTCAACGGCGTACAACTAATAAGCTGCTGCCACCTCATCAGCTGTATGCTGCTACAGCTGCCAAAACGAGGGCGAGAATTTTGCTAGCCCATGGCTCACCCTCGGTTTCGTGTTGACTGTAGCTGCATGCCAAGGCTCTATTTGTTTCTTGAATTCAGCATGACAAGCCAATTTATTACTTCTGTTTAGATCAAAACTAAAATTTGATTCCATCTAAAATATGACCAATCAAAAAAATTTCTATAGTAAAATTAGACGAGATTTTAACGTCCAAAACAGCTCCACCAATTTTGATCAGCCTAAATTTTAATTTAGTCTCAAACCAAACACCAATCTATTTTCTTCGATTTTAGCATGATCCTAATTTTGACATGGCAAAATTTTAGATAGCTTTTTGAAGTCAAAACCAAATAGATCTTAAGTTTTCTCTCGGCGTGCTAAAGTTTGGTAGTAAATCAAAGAGGAGAAAAAAAAACATGAGGTGACAAATCAAATAAACCTGAAATATATATCACATATCCGTTACAATCTTATCTTATCAGTATTTAATAACCTACCCCATATGTCATTGACGCAGAGTGACCTTACATGTTATTACGATATAAATGTTAAATCCTGAAAGCCACCCGAATTTTGTGTTTGTATAATCTGAAATCTCCACCAGAGAATTGGCCGCAGGCGCGACACGCCGCAGAAGATCCCCCGCCCCCCTCACCGCAACCATTCGAGTCTCGAGAGACGAAGACCGTTACGCCCCGGCCTCCCCCCGCCTTCGGAGCGAGGAGACAGCGAACCACCTGTTCATCTCTCCCTCCGCCCAACGAATCGAAGGAATCCAATCGCGAGCTCTCCCCGATCCCATCCGATGGATCGCTTGTCGCGGCCGGCGAGCCCGGGCGGCGGCGGGCTGGGGTACGCGTCGCGGCGGGGCCTCTACGCGCAGGCGGCGTATCAGCAGCAGCAGCATCACGCCGGCAGCGCGCAGACGTCGCCGGGCGGATCCCCAACGGCGACGTCCCCGGTCCACCGCCACGGGCGGTCCGGGTCGCTCGGCGGTGCCGCGTCCACCGCCGGTCGCCGCGGGGTCGTCGGCGGATCCCGCGCGCACAACACCGCCGCGCGCGCCGCCGCGCAGCGCCTCGCGCGGGTCATGGCGTCCTCCTCCGATGTTGGCGGCGTCGGCGGGGGCGCGGGCGGGGACGGCGGGAGCGGGAGCGACGACGACGAATACGAGCTCTCGGGTCCCCCCATCGAGCTCTCCTCCACCCCGCGCCGCGCGTCCACTCGCTCTCCTTCCCCATCGGTAACCATCCCCGCTCTCAACCTCTCTCTGACCCTGACATGTGGGGACATGGCATTTCGGTGCCACCTCTTGCATGTCAATCCGGTGGCGGTTAACTTTGCATGTGATTTTGTAGTAATTTACGATTCTAATCTGTTCTTATGATCTGGGTGATGTGCTAAGTGGTGACGTGCAACTGTGTGCATTTTAGATAGGCCGTTACCTTGCGGATCAAGCACCGGTGAGCCGGCCGCCGTCCCTGACGAACCGCTACATGTCCGGGAAGTCGGTCCCAATGATACCGTCGATAAAGCGGCCAGCGACGAGCGGGACGGGGTCGGAGTCCCCCGGGCTGAACCGAAGGGAGCAGAGGTAAGGACTGTCCTGCCTGCTCTCAAGTATTGTGCATGGTGCATGCATGACAGAATTCATGGTGCAATGTGTGAATACATTTTGAAGCGAACCTCTGCAGTGTAGGCCTGTAGGGAGTTTCCTACTTGTGCAGGAGTTATGCTAACTCAGTTCAGCATTTGTGGATTCCAAGTCCTTGTCCGATGCAACCGATTAGTTTTCCCATGCTTTTTAGTTGCAAGTTTGCTTTGAGGCTATAGCTTATCTTCCAAGTACCATCTATGTAGCATGTCATAGTTTCCTCGATGCAGAAACTGCGCTAAATACAAAGCGTTAGAGTTAGTGTGTGCATTTAGTTAATTAGTGACATTGCAAGTTTATGAATGGAGTAGCTCTGCTTAACATTTATTGCTTTTGGAACTTATCAGAAGGTCCATAAGTGCAGCCTCCTAGAATACGAGCCTAAGCAAACACATTTCTATATATGGAGATGGTGGATTCAAATGCACAATATGATTTGCTTTGAACTAAATCAATTGGATCAAAGCTGAAATAGAATAACTGAAAAGTGCAAACCTGGGGTTTTATGAAACGAACTGTGTGAAGAAGGATTAGCTAGCGAACCATTGCAATGGGCTTATCACATTATTGGACAATACTCATTGATTGAATTACACTTGACTTCAGAGAAAAAAAATTTGTTAGAAAATTTGGCCAAGGCGAATTCAGAGCTAATATCCAGCTACATAGCAAGCATGCTCTTATTACTTTTGTGGCATTCCTTTCAGAAGTCTTCTAACAGCGTTAGTTATCATAAGTAACTCATCAAGTATTTGTTTTCTCTTCAAAAGAACCATTTAATATCTGTTTTCTTTCAAATCTTATTTCTCTATGATCACTTGGTAAATAATATAGGCTAAATCATTCTTAGGAGGTCAGTTGATCTTGGAAGCTCATTGAGAGTCCGACGCACATCTTCTTCTCTTCATGATGAGGTAATTCCTTTCGGAGATGTAATTTTGTATGAAATTTTAATGCTAGAATCTGCAGAATATTCTGTTTGCTACTTGTGATATCAGCCTGCAATATGAGTTCGCTTCCCATGGTACAATCCTTGTCTGACTAATGTTATGGACGCTGTTGAAACAGTTGTCATTTATTCACCTAAAGATCCTTTTTTTATTTAAGCTTGACTGCCAAGCAGCCACTGTGATTCTGATGTCCCTGTTTTGCAGATTAACACGCTTCAAATGGAAAATGAGAACATGTATGACAAAGTGAGATACCATGATTCTATTTTATTTCTGTATTAACATGTTGGAAGCAACCAACCTCATTTTTATCTGACTTGCATCTTCCCAGCTTCACCTTGCAGAGGAAAGGTCTGAGGACGGAGATGCCAAATCCATGCACATGGAGAGACAGGTCTTTTTCGTGATACTACTTGATTGAATCATACTGTACTTTCTTTTTAGTTTTTACCTTGAAGGCTTGATCTATGCTATTATAATCTGTTTGGATTCTATGTGACCATTTTGTTCTACGATCTCCTCTTAAAATGCCCATTTCTAACTAAATATGAGTTAATCTCTTTAGATGAAAACTTTTCGACACTGACGTACCTGTGTCACTCTTGTTTATTTTCTTTAAGAATATAACCCAGGGAAAAAAATATCAAAGAAGGCCAAAAGACCAGAACTGCCACACATATTGGGCCCTTGAGCCACTCTTGGAACAATAGCAATCGCATAATGTGCTCCTTTAGCTCAATTGCTCTCCTATCAGTGAGTTAAGAGTAAAAGACTCAGGTGTTTCAACTGTAGATGTGGGGTTTCAGTTGCTGCTCAGCAGGCCTACTAACAAATAGCTATACAACAGCACTAGAACAATCTTGTACTGAGCAACTACAGACCAAATCTGAAACTTCATTGGCCTAGTTCCTATTTCGAAAGCCCTTTGCATCAAAGTATTCTTCATGCATGTGATGGTACTCTCATTGAGTTATGCTCATGTTCTGTATTTACCAATATTTGTTTCCAAATTTTAGGCTTCTGTTATTGGTGATGCTGTAGAAACAGAGTCGAATTTGATTAACAGGTATTTTATCTACTAAAATATACTACATCTTGTTATCTATGTGTTGTTTTGTATTTTAAACCATATTTCCAACTTGACTCTCAGAAAGGATGCAGCACTAGAACAAAGAAAGGTATGTTTCTGTAGCAAGCTTCTCCTCCTCAAAAATTTTGAGGGAACGCTATAAAGAGAAGTTTGCTCTGATTTGCGTTACTTTTAGATTAATATTATGTGCACTCTAATGTAAGCTTTAGGTGTTAGATGCTCTAAAGCTCTTAGTGATCAATTTTTTCTTACTAATTTTGTCCGAACTTGAGATCTGTTTTGCTCTTAGATTCCTCTGCGAATTGTTTCAAGGTCTAGCAGTGCAAGCTATGATGAGATTGCAGCCCTTCGGTCAGAAGCAAAGGTTGATCTTTCCTCAAATGTGGTTATCCATTGCTGAATGGATTTTCCAGAGTCATGTTTTGCAATTATAATTTTTTTCTTTTACACCGTTGGCTAGGTTGCTAGTGATGTGGTCACATCTGTATCTCGGAGAGTAAAAAGTGCTGGATCAGAACTGAGAACTCTTCAAGCAACAGCCAACAGAATGATCCTTTCACAAGAAGAAATGGTGAGTACATGTGGTTACATATTCATATACTGGAACTTTGTTGTATGTGGCTTTATCATTACAATTGTTCATGAGAATCCTTAATCAGGAGGAGGTGGTGCTAAAGAGATGTTGGCTGGCCCGCTACTGGACGTTATGTTTTAAACTTGGTACCAAGACATCGTGACACTGTTTACACTACTTTACGATGAGGGAGTATTCCCTGAGCTCTAGACAATCGATTTATAAAGTGACTCTAGGTGTTTTACAATTACAGTTGAAAAGGCCAAAAGAAGCAAGTAAATAAACAAAATCATTAAACAGCAACTCACTGTCATTGTAATTTGTAACTTCTGGCGTAACCTTAGCTAAGGAGCTAGGATAAATAATTGTCTGCCTCTTTTTGTCCTTTTTTAATTCACAGCCCGAAGTTTGCCACTAATGTTTCACTTAATTTGCCATCTAATCTCTACGTCTATCTGGTGTTTCATAAATAGTTTGCTGAGTTATTCATGCAGTGATTCATCATTACTTCTGTAGTATATTTTTTTAAAAGCGTAATAACTCTTTCTGGTGTATCTCATTTTAATTGAACACTAATGTCTGGAGAAAGTTTAAATTTGATATGTTTCTTGAGAAAGAAAGAAAAATTGCCTCATCCATAAGCCAGCAGACAATTGGTCCTCATACATTGTTATAATGGCTGGTTTTGGCTAATGGTGGTGTCTTTTTCTTTTTCGTCCTTAGGGATACATTCTGATATTGCTGAAGAAAAACAAGAATATTGGTCCTCATTTGCTCCACTTGCGCTTGAAGCTGTCCTATCAATTGGGCAAAAAGCAAGAGGTGGAACTTTATCAGGTATTTAAACTGATCAAGAATGCCATGTTCAACTTAGTATACAATGAATTCATTATCTCTATTGGCTACATTGTGAAACATGGAGATGAGACCCAGATCCCCACAAGCCATGGCACAGTATGAGCTATAACAATTGCAAAGTTTTTTGTAGGATTCTATATTTTTATAAGATACAGTAATTTAATTGTAACAAAATGAAGCAACATGGCCAATTTCTACGCACCAGAAATCTTGAAACAACTTTGATTAATCTACAGAATGTGCTTGAGTTGCTCAAATTTGAGTCTCTATTCTTATCTCCTGGTTGCAAAATAGGATTATTTCCACTTTGCGCTGTGTACCATGCAGCTAGTAAATGGCACAGTTTTTTGCCTGAAAAAAAGAGAGCTTATTTTGGCTATACGCACTATAGATCACATCTGAAGGGCTTACTTTTATTTTTAGTTCTACTGCTTTTAGAATGGTGTTGAAGAATGAAGGGTTATTTTTAAGCGTACCAGGGCTCATATACACGACCTTAGTCACATAACACCCTCTTATGCTTACCATTCATGTGGTGGCAGATAATGCTGACATGGAGACCAAAAGCAAAATGTCTGATGTAAATGACATGGCTGGTGATGGAAATATTGAGAGCATGCTTTCAGTAGAGAAAGGACTGCGTGAATTAGCTTCGCTCAAGGTTTTTCTCAATACTTGCTAATATAATGTTTGTGTGTGTGTGTCAACCTATACTTTACTTTCATCGGCCTATCAACATGATCAGTTTTAGTGAGATACTTAGTGCACTGTATGCAAAATTTTGTTCCTGGTCATGTTTCATTATCTTCGGGTATATTAATTGATGTACCTAATTTCCTAGAATGTGAAAGTTATTGTCTGCCAATTCCCATATTGTTCTAGCTAGTTTGTGGTTCAGAATATTTTGATTTTGTTTGTGTCCAGTCGAGTGATATATGGGAAAGTTCCCATGCATGTGTTACACTGATGTCTATGTGGTGAAGTAGCAAGTGGATTATGCGACTTCAGAATCCTAATATACGATTAAAGTCACTAGCATGTCTTTGTAAAGTATATAGTAAATTCAATATCTGTGTGACTGAATTTGCTTTTGCATACTCTCAGAAAAGGAACATATTAATTTTCTGCGTCTGTAACTCGTTAAGGGTGGGTGGGTGTGTTGTACTCCAAAACTTTCTTTCTTAATGCAATGATACGCAGCTTCCCTATGTATTTGAGGAAAAAAAATCTGCGTCTTTAAAGTGCAGTATCAATAATTTAATATTCCCTTTGAAGGTAGAGGATGCAATCATGCTTGCTTTGGCAGAACAGCGACACATCAGACCTCTCTCAGGTGGCTTCTCCAAAATGTACTCATTTCTTATACTTTTTATCTTAATAATATTTTATATATCATATTTCCCACGACCGCCGAAGTACCGATAGATAAATATGACTTATTATTATTGTCTGAAGATGAACTTGTGAAAGTAGCAATCTTGATTTCTCATGTTTCTCAATAAACAGTAAATAAGGAATAGACCTTATAATTCATAAGAGGATGCCAACATTTTCATGTGTGACTCATAGCATAACTTGCACAATTTGAGTGCTGTTGTTTGTTTTAACCAGATTCCTGATGTGAACTGCCAAGCTAGAATGCATACAACATGAGGAATACATAGTCTCCCTCTCCCGGAGAGAACTCACTTAATATAATTGTCAGACTTGAAATTACTTCAAAAGAACTAGCTGAGTGCCTGCATGTTGTTGTGGCATACACAACCGCGGGTGGAGTGAAATCCAACAAAAAAATCAGTAACTAAAAGAATAAAAAAAGCTTTTGAAAAAAATAGCTCCATGAGCAAAAGCCCCTTTCTTTTTTTTCTTCTTTCTATAGTGGAGATAGTCGCGGTATTGCTTATAAAAAGGATTCGATCTATAATCGATCGATATCCAATTTGCCCTATGGACGAATATGCAATTGGTTTGATCAAAAACTTGAGATAAGGGGCGCTTGCTGCTTTGATTGCGCTCTGGTTGTCACCATACAGCCTTCCATGTACCCTTTTTCAAACCTGCTCTGCTCCCATCTCCCATTTCGAGTCAAGAGGCATATAGAGTCATTCCAATTCCCAACAGCATGAAGAATCGATTTGAATGTACATTGTAGATTTGTTGAAATGAGAGATATGTCTGGAAGTTTATGTATATTGATGAAATGAGAGACGAGGAGGCGTTGCAGAAATAAGAGATTTTGTTGTTAGGGATAGGGAGGTGAGGCAGCATGGGTTTGTTAGGCATTTATAGTCTTTTTGTCAGTTGATTTTTTTTTTCGAGGTGTGGTAATGGAGAGTCTGACAAACTTAAAATATTACTTCAGAAGAAAATATTCGATCAAAATTAAACAGCACTGAAGATGTATAGTACAGGCAGTTGGGTTCACGTCCTGAAGAGTCGCAGGAACCTTTTAGCTTTCTTTATTGTTTTTAGAGTTACTTCCTAGAATCTTCCTGCAAAGTTCACCGGTAATTCAGAAAATATAGTGTTACTGTATGACTTAATGCCATTGGATGAGTATCTTTTTAATGAGAATGGAGCTTCCAATAACAGGTCCAGCTTTTGCTGCTGAGGGTCAGAGCCCGTCCGAGTCATTAGGTAGTTATTTTCTTTCCCTGGTTATTTTTACCTCCATGACCTACGAAGAACACTATCATTTCCTTTTCCTAATTATGTGCCGGGCGTGTTTCTGGTCCAGAATTAAGTGAGGAAGAGCGAGAAGATGTACGCTTCAAGCAGGTAAACAGCAGTATGTCATCTATGTGCTGCTGCACAAAAATTATGTTGAGAAGACCATTTTCTGCATGTCCAGTATCAATATCGTTTGATGTCCCATTACTTATTTAAATAGTTATAATACAGCATCACTGGAACTAGGTGTCCTAATTCCACGAAGCTGTGGCTTCCAAATTAATTAGGAAATGAATTCTGCCGATATGTGTTCCATTATGTGATTATGTGCTGAACAAACTCAACTACGTTAATAAAGGGAAATGTAAACTGAACACCATGGGCAAAGTCCTCGGGACTTTGCTTGTTGATGCTCTTTTACGAGTCATGTTTAGTGCCTTCTCTGTTTCGACTTTTAGCTAGTGTGAAGGCAAACAACTGACATATACATGACAGGCATGGTTAACCTACTTTTGGAGGCGGGCCAAAAATCATGACATTGAAGAAGATATAGCTGACGAGCGGCTACAGTTTTGGATAGAACAAAGCTATCATCCAATCAGTACAAGCGATGTCATAGAAGGTAGCCCCCCCGCCCCCCTCCATAGCAATATCAACTAATGTTCCATAAACTCAATACATTAAGTGGATATACAACCAATTAGGACTGTGCACTTTAAAAAAGTTCTAAAAAAATCATGAATGCATAATATGTTAAAATATGAACACATACAAATTTTGTGCAAAATATTATCATTTGTGTGCTATGCAAAAATTTTAGAAATGTGTCTTTCCACAAAAGAAAAGAAGTTTCTCGTCTTTTTTTTCACATATCGTATGTTTGTATTTTTTTTTGTCATTTGTACATACTTTAAGAATTTTCGACTTCTATGAATTTTGAGAATTTTTCAAAATGTACAAGTCACTACTGCAAAAGCTATTTTTCGAGACACCTAGATTTTATTTTTACATACGGTTTATATAACAAACCGTATGAGTAGTAGGCTGGAACCCTATACAGTTGTGGACTGCATGTGGAGATAATTTACATAAGCGGTTCTCTTAAGTAATCGTATGTGTAAATGATTTTCACATACGGTTTTTTTAAAGAAGCGCCTGTGAAGATAGATTTTCACATGCAGTATATTTTGCGTATGTGGAAATCGTCCATTTTCACAGGCCTTCAATCACAGACAGTTGCGCTAAACGCCTGTAAAAACGGGTTACGAACCGTTTTTGAAAATAGTTTTTGTAGTAGTGAGTGCACATCATTACATAGGTGTATATACACATAGGTTTTAAGAAAATCTGCATTCCGAACTCATCATACTTCGCACTAATGAAACTGCGATGAAAACCATGCTCTTGTTCTATTTGACTTATTTTCTTAACCGGATCAATCGTATTAGTTACATGCATGATTCTTCCCATCTGTTGTTTTGCTAAATTTGTAGTTCTAATGTCACCCTTCTTGTTTGTTATTTTTCATCCAATAATATAAAAAGTGGAGAGAGGACTCTATGAGCTGAAGAAGCTGGGAATCGAGTCTCAGCTGTGGGACGCGACGAGGAGAGCTCTGGATGAGGATTTCAGTAATCACGGGAGTCCAACTGGCTCTGAAGTTTAGCAATGGCATAAGAATGTAAGATGAAGCGAGGTCTAGTGCCGATTTTGTGCCACCAGAGGCTCTAGATCCCACTTAATTTCCCTTTGCTTTTTATGGTCCATCCATATCCGTCTTCATGTAAAAATTTTGATCGAAATATGGATTACTCCTCTCTCCTAAGACCTTTATTTCAATTGTATGTTAGTTTATCTCAAAGCAAAAGTGATTAATCATGGAATCAGTCTTTTGTGCTGCTTATTAGGTTACCCTACTGCATTTTATGCATTGCTTGCTCCTTTTCCTTTATGCAATGTTGGTCTATTCTTTCGAGGAGCAAAGCAAACTCGATATGTGAAACTGACCACCCTGGAGTGTCACACTGACCATCCCGCCTTGCACTTGCACTCCACTCCACTCCACTCCACACTCCTGCGTGCCATGTCCCCTGAGCCTCCTCTGCCGACGCCGGCAAGGCAGTGCGCGGCGGCGGTGGCAGCTGCTGCTGCCGCGTTCCTGGTGCCCCTGGCCGTGTTCCTGGCGGTGCTCGTCCTAGCGCCGTCCCTGCTCCCGCGGCTGCTCCTCCGGCCGCACCACATCGTCCCCTCCGTCGCGTCCGCCGAGCTCCGCCTCCTGTCTTTTGACGCCGCCACCTCCGCCGTCGCGTACAACCTCTCCGCCGTGCTCCGGTTCGATGGCCCGCCGGGCCTGTACGCGCGCCGGTACACGGGGGTCAGGGCCGCGCCGTTCTACGCTGGGCAGGAGCTCGGCGCCGCCGCGGCACTGCCGGGGTTCACGCGGCGCGGCGCTGGTGCCGCACTGCCGGTGTCGTGGGCCGGCGTGCAGCGCGTGCCGCCAGGCCGCCGCGCGCGCGCAGTGGCCGCGGCCCTCGCAAGGGAGCGGGCCGAGGGGTGGATCAGCGTCAAGGTTGCGGTGCGCGCCGCGCAGGACGGCGCGGGGAACGACTTCGCGTGCGTGCTGAGCTTCCCGGCGCCGCGCGGCGGCGCAGCCGGGGTGTTCGACGGCGGCAGTTGCGTCGACGCCGTCCTAGGCGAGTTCTAGGCGACGCCGCGCCTTGTTTAACGAATGAAGATTGCCCGTTCGGTTGGGCTGTGTGCTGGATTCTCCGTTTGGCTTTTATCGCGTCGTGCATTCGTGAGATCATGCATGCGCAGCCTTTATTCACGTGGCATTTTGAGGTTTCAACACCCGTAGTGGCCTTTTATTCATGTTGCGCATGGAACTAAACATACCCAACCGTCCATCTCTTGCATGTGTAGGAAATCCATCTTGTTCGCTTTGCTTGCGATTCGCGTATCGCGACTAATTTGTACTAGGAAATTCTCGTCCACAGCCTCTCAGGTTTGAGAAATCTTTCGGTCAAATTTGGATACCTTTTTCCTTTTCTGAACAAAAGGATACCTTCTTCATCATTTTTTTTATCTAGGAATGGTAATGGGATCGTTCATCATCAAGGCTTAGATACTTGGCCAAAACAAACTACAGCAACGCGGCAATTGCCACTTAAAAGGTGTTTGCATCATGCACTCAACTGGAAGCATTAAATTTCTACGGCATCATTCTTCTAGCGAGGAAGGCAGCTTCATTGTGAATCAGTCGTTGACGAAACTAGGTATAGCAAACACTGAGGGTTTCTTCATCTATTGTCCCAAGAAAATATTACACAGAATTCAAACAATGCAAACGCCAGAAACAGAACTAGAGCATCAGTAAGGCAATTATTTGCTTCTCTTGACCGCACGCCTTCCCTGTCCCTTCTTCGGCGGGCCCTTGCCACGACGCTTCAGCATCTCCAGCTTGGACAGACGCCTGCGGAAAAGAGAGATGTCGATAAGATAAACTGCTCATAGTACGATCTTGTAGAGAGAAGCTCTTTCTCACAATATGGGCTGTAAGCGTTCCTTCTATGCTTGACTCATGATAATGTACTGATACAGCCTTGAACCCTAAATTAAATCTCAAGTTGCGCTATTTATTCATCTCAAACAATCGGTGAACATCTGCTTTTAATGAAGGGAAAGAAAGAGAGCCGAGGAAGAGGCCAAACCGCAAAAACATGAAACAAATGTGCTGTATTTCGATCTGCAGTTCAGGATGGGATGCGCTAATTTAAATATCATGCTTGATTCATTACAATGGTGACTATACTTTAGCTTGCAGTTCGGCTCCCCAGAGGTTTTTGTCTCCAGGCAAAAACGTCAGAACACCAGCCAAAGATTTCTTTAGGTATTTTAATTTGAGCACACTCCATATTTTCATTGTGAAATCTGCAGCTCTTGGCTGACTGACCCTGAACCATACTAGAAGCAACGAACTTTTGTTCCACACATTCTTGGGATGACACCAATCAATGTATCCTATGGTGACACCAAATTCACATATCACAGCACCAGCATATCTACACAAGCACGCTACATTAGTCCAATGCCATACTTCCCTAAGTGCATGACCACACGTAACCTACAAGAAAAACATATGCATTTTCCCGCAACAGTCAACAAATGCTGATAACCAGCCCCTACCTAAAACAAGCTCCTGCCGAAACCAACATTTCTTCAAACATTGCCAAATTCCT
The DNA here is from genome assembly GCF_958298935.1 of Phragmites australis. NCBI lineage: Eukaryota > Viridiplantae > Streptophyta > Magnoliopsida > Poales > Poaceae > Phragmites > Phragmites australis. The sequence goes on along the minus strand of NC_084931.1, from coordinate 2,948,580 downwards.
TGAGTGCTTGGAAGCAGGAGACTGCTCTAGATTCTTTGTATTTTGTCCAATTTTGAATTAAATCCAAGGTATTTGGATCCAAATCCTCCCTATCCAAACATGCCCTAAAGTGTAACCCTATCAATAACTACAAGCAGATCTTTTATTCTTGCCCGCTTCAAGATATGATTTATGTTTGCCGTCAGAAGTAAATATGAACAGTCATGCGACCAAATACAATACATTATGTCCCTGGAGTACCACGACACCAGATCGACATCGATAACAACCATGACTTATGAAAATGCACCGGAAGGAAACCAGAGGTGTGCTAGAAACTCTATTTGCTCTAGTGAACATGAGCATCCAAGGTGAAAGCGCTGCATTTCCATGCCAAGGAGCACCATGCTCCAAATGGCACTGGGGAACCTGAACGGTTGAACCCCTGGCTGCAACAATCAAGAACTAGTACCAACTCCTGTGAGCCCACCAACTTGGCATCAGTGAGATTCCAACAAACACAACCCGGGAATCACCGAGACGACACTCTGGCTCGAGGCATATGAACGAACACATGGCGAGCACAAGCAAAGCAAGCAACCAAGCGTGACAATTGCTAAGACCAGCTCGGCAGCTGCAGAGGAGGGAGAGGAGGACGGGGCAGGCGGCGGCCACTTACTCCTTCTCCTCCCGCGCCATGACGAGCGGGTCGTCGCGCTTGATGTCGTAGGGGTACCACTGCGCGACCTGCTCCCCGACCAGCTTCTTCCGCAGCAGCTTCGTCGCCGCGCGCTTCCCCGTCGGGTTCACCGCGTGTCCGAAGATGGCCGCACGCGCCTCCGCCGCTCCCGCCGTCGCCGCCGCCGCCAGCAGCCGCCGCAGCCCGCCCGCCGCCGCACTCATCTCTCTCTCTCTCGGTGGATGGTTCGCGATCTGACGAACCGACGGCCCAGATCGCCCGGGTTCGTATGGTTTCGAAGTATTGGGCTGAACCGGCCTGACCCGAAGGAATTTTTTTTTAGCCAAATCTTATCGGCACCTTTTTCTTTTTGCTGTGTTTCACATAAGAGATTTTTTAAAAAAAATCTCACTTGGTTTGTGAAGTACTGGTCATAAATAAGTCTCATTTTAAGTTGTGTACAGTATATGTTTTCAGATTTTGGCTATAAATTATTATTTATATAAAATTTGGATATTTAAAAATGATACGAGTATATTCATCTTAAAAATAGTTTTACGATAATATAACTTTGTCATATTCTATAAATAAATTACATCAAAAAATAGTAGTAAAAAATATGTGTTTTAACTACCGTATCAATATCTAAAATGATATTTATTTGTGACTCAAAGGAGTAGTTTAGGTTTAAAAAACCATAGTTTCGTTCTTTTAGCGTCACATAACCACGAGCTTCACAATGATAAGATTTCATGAGTTCTCCATCTATCTTCTTAATTATTTTTTCTCTTTAGCGGCACATAACTGCAGGCTTCACAATGATAAGATATCATAAAATCTCCATCTAACTTGTTAAGTAGGATGGAGTCATAAAAAACCATAGAACAAAAGTAGAATAGTAGTGGAAATGCGCTCATCCACTCATCGGACATACGTCATATATTGGTTCTATTTGGCATGGTTTATTGTTGATTTCTGGTTCTCAGAATTTATAAGTTAAAATAAACCAGCTGGTTTATTGTTGGTTTTTGAAAAGTTGAAAAACTAAATTCAAATATTAGCTTAGCAAACAGGACCATTGCAAATTATACATTTCAGGTTTGTGTAAGATTTTCATGAAACCTTGCGACCGGAAAACATAGAGCTAAGCATTAGAAAAAAAGAAATTAAGAATCCTATTATTGTGCTCACAATGGATGTGTTTTTCTGACCAGCACTCTCATTTCTTCTTTTCAAATTTACTATGCACATAAATAGTAGGTATATCCACATAACTGTGTTTGACTTGTGCCAAACTAACGTTGCCCATATTTACCTTTCAAAAAAAACTTTGTCCAAAGTTAGCTCGCTCATTTAGCTGCTATACATTTTTGACAAAGACACTTATCATAGGCATTTCCCCTAATTCTGGTTCGAGTTTGAGCAGGAGATGAAAAAAAAAAGCCAAAATGGTTAGTAGTTCTGCTACCTACTACGGATCAAAATTTAGGTTTGATTTTTCTTATCTCATTAAGATGAAATTTTTTAGTGATAAATGGTGTTTTTATCAACCTTTAAGCTTTACGTATTTGGTTTTGTAGATGTTGTGTGAGTGCGATCTTGTTTCTAAGGGTCCGTTTGGTTGTGAGACAAAGTAGGATGGGATAGAGCCGTCCCTGTTTTTAGGATGAGATGATCCTGTTTTTTGTTTGATTGGTTGGATGGGATGAGTCTCTTTTTTTTTGGTTGGAGGGACGAGGACGGATGAGGATGAGAATCATCAACTAATTATATTTTTTAATTTTAAATAATAATTATTAATAATACACTAATCAACATGCACCAACATGTATTAACGTTACTCTCCATAATCATTACTAATTAACAATAAAATATACTAATTAACCATAATCATATTCTAATTAGCTCATTAATTAGCAATAATTAGTACATTAATCCTTACAAATTCTAATCTCGTAGTAATATGTACTAATAAGTAATACAAGTATACTAATATCATTAATCATTTTACTAATATGTATGATTAACAAAGGTGGATGGCTTCATCCCATATATTTTGAGGGATATCTTCATCCAGCATATTAAGAAAATATTCCTCATGAGGGATCATCCCATCCCTACTGCCCTTTAACCAAACAGCACAAAAACAGGAATCACCTCATCTCATCCCTCGAACCAAACGGACCTTAAAAGATCGACTTTGCTCAGAGCCAGACAAAGTCCTAGGGACCAGGCCATTCCGATCCCGCTCCAGGTGCGCCCCTCCACATGGCTCCGCCAGCCGCCGTAGCCGTCGTGCTGGGCGACGACCTCCTCCGCGAGGTCTTCATCCGCCTCCCCTCCCCGGAGGACCTCCTCCGCTCCGCCACCGCCTGCAAGGAATTCCTCCGCGTCGCCCGCAGCGGCCCCTTCCTCCGCCGCTTCCGCCGCCTCCACCCCTCCTCCTGCCCGCGCCTCCTCGGCTGCCTCCTCCTCCCCGCCGGCCGCCGCCGCACCCCTCACCTCCTCCCCTCCTCCTCCGCAGCCGCGGCCGACCGCGGCGGCGACTTCGCCCTCTCCTTCCTCCCCGGCGGCTGGCTGGGCTCCTGCTGGTTTGGCAACGCCGCGTGGCAGTTTCTGGACTGCCGCAACGGCCGCCTCCTCCTCAAGAATCTCGTGTCGCAAGAACTCGCCGTCGCCGACCCGATGGCCCGCCGCTGCGTCGCCCTCCCAGCGCCCCCCGCTGAGCGCGCCGTCGGGTACGGCCTCGTCGCCAACGACGGCGACTCGTCGGAGTTCCGGGTGGTCTGTGTTCTGCGAAAAGTCGTCTCGCGCGAGCTGCGCGCACTGGTCCTGTCCTCCGGCGAGCTCTCCTGGACCGACGTTGCGGGCCTCGCGTGCCAGCCCGATCTTGCCGCCCCCAGAGCAATGCAGGCGAACCGGTCGCTGTACTGGAGGCTCGAGGGCGAGGAGCGCATGGTGGCCTTTAGCATGGTGACCATGGAATTCTCACTGCTGCAGCTCCCACCATCCTTGCGGCAGCTAAGCTTCGAAGTCATCGAGAAGGGGGAGCAAGATGGCAATGTGCTCCACCTGCTCACCATGAGCGGCTTCAGCATCCATGTGTGGGCTGGTCTGGGGGACAGTGATGGTGGGATCGTATGGAGGCGGGTGGAGAAGTCGGTGAGGTTCCACAAGCTGCTGGCGCAGATGACCAATCCTTCGGTGGAGTCATACCAGCATGAGCTAGAGATCATCGGGGTGGCTGCCGGCGTTGTGTTCTTGCGGCAGTGGGATCATTTATTCTCCATTGATCTGGGAACTATGAAGCTCAGGATGTTGTCCGATGAGGATTGCTCGGAGGCGCTGATCTATCCTTACACGATCGCGTGGCCGCCTTCTTTCTTGAATCCTGCTGAATAAGGCCCTTAATGAAATGGTGAACTAGTCAGTGGTGGGTGTCTTATGCAACTCTGATTAATGATCTGCTTGGACACAACAATGTCAAGCTAGCGTTTCACTCAAACTTCTACTACTTTTTAGTTACTTTAAAAGGATTGAACTTTAGCTTTCATAGATAATAAGGTTTCTAGTTTTGTACTCTTCAAAACCTCCATTGTTATTCTCTTAGTCGTAGGTGACATCTTTTGGCATAACTGAATTTTGTGGATTTGATACAGGAATGTGATGCTAAGCTCCAGCACACGACGATGGGTAAGATGTTTTGGCCGAGGCGATGATGGAAAAGGAAGAAACTTGGCTATCCGGATGAAGTCTTGGGGATTGTCAGTTGTCACTGCTCAACTGCTCTAGTTACGCTTGCAAGTTTGGCCCTATATTCGCTTTCTGGGTTGGTAAAATGTTCTGTAAAATTGTGTCTGTGGTTGCTCTAGTACTCTCAAGAGTATAATTCCCCTGGGAAATGTTGTGTTTAGTGTGTTTAACTAAAGCTTGGCAGAAGCATCATACTGCTCATATGATTATATTGTGCCGATTTATGTATCACTTCGTACTGCTCATATAATTAATTAATTATATTTGCTTATCCTCTTGGATGGCCAGTAAAAACTTATTTTTCTCCCTACTAATAGGATCATCAGAGCTCATGCTTCTGGCCTTGAGTTTGTATCATGTATCCATCATATGCAGTTTATCTAGGTTGATAGCATTATCTTATGTGTCACTTCTCACTTGGACAGTGACCCTGTTGCTACTTACTACCGCTACTTGTCCCAAGAGAAGTTGAGTTCATTTATGCACGCTTACGCTGATCTTACGACGTTTTTATTACCTTACCAAAGTGACAAGCTTACAATTCCATGTGGTTTTTTCTCTACTTTACTTTATGGAGCATGATCACGCACCCATTATCTATCTACATAGACTAAAAAGGTTTCTGGTGCAAGGATGTACTCATGATTGCTCTCCTTGGTACTCATTAGACAAATAGATTAGTCAACTGTACATTGTACAGGAACAAACTGAAAGAAAAAGGATGCGAGATCAGAGTTGCAGTTACTGTCATTACAAGGCAAGTTAAATGGTTTTTGTCAGTAAGATGGATAACATCCAGGCTAGCATGTATAGGCTTCCTTCTTCTTGGTGCTGCCCTTAGTGAGGAGGATGTCCCAAAGGCGTTGCCAAGCCAAGAACATCTGACCATGCAGGGGCAGCGTAGGCTGTGCTCCCTCATCGGAACGCAGCCACGCCGGGCCAGCGTGCATCTTCGGTAACAACGGTGGAGTGACGAACCCACACGCCGTCACGGAGCATCTCCCCGGCCTGGAGCAGCTCCACATTCGTCTGCTTCTCCATCTCCCGATATGGCCGATTCGTGATTAGAGATTGCCTGGTCTGAGAGTTTCTTTAGCTGAATACGCTCCACATCTGGCTTCGAGGATGTGTACTTAGGATATCTTTTTTTTTAAATGAAGTAAACCGGAATCCTTTTCTGTACAACCCTCCAGGTGGGATATGAATAAACTATTATGAAATATCCAGTACTGACGGAAATCATATATACGTACACAAACAAGAAACTAGAACGGAAGATACACACCTGACTGACATCTCACAAACCATTGCTTTCCACCAGATCTTCTTGATCACTGTAAACTGCGGATAACTGCATCAGCACGTCGTCAACACCAGCAGAATCAGGACGAGACGTCGGTCCGACGACGAAAGATTGGATCTCCTTTTCGAGCTCAATCCAGCTCTTGCCAGTATCTTTCCTCAACCCCATCTCCCTCATCCTCTTCATGACCCTGGCCCTGTCGTCCCATCTGCCGTCTGATGAGTAGATGTTTGAGAGCAAGACATAAGCAGCAGTGCAGTCAGAGTCCAGGAGGAGCAACTTCTCTGCTGCGTATCTCCCAACCACTGAGTTCTTGTGGAAGCTACAAGCTCCCATTAACGCCTGCCAAAGAAGAGCACTGTCCTTGAAGGGCCCATCTTCTACGAATGCTTTCGCGTCGTCTAACAGACCGGATCGGCCAAGCATGTCAACCACGCATGCATAATGCTCCACCCTTGGATGGATCCCATACTGTGATGACATGGAATTCAAGGTCTCCAGTCCCTTCTTGGCTGATCCAACATGGCTGCATCCGTGGAGCAGCGATAAGAAAGTGACATCAGTGGGCTTGGCACCATCAGCTTTCATTGACTCAAACAGTTGAAAAACTTCGGAACCGTGGCCATGTCGCGCGAAAGCTGCAATGATGGAGTTCCAGGAAATCGAGTTCTTAGTTGGCATTCCATCAAACACTTGAACAGATTCTTGTAATTCACCGCATTTCGAATACATGTTGATCAGACCGTTGCAGACATATGCGTTCCCTCCAAAGCATTTCTTGATGACCAGTGCGTGGATTTGCTTCCCAAGAGCAAAAGGCGCAGAAGCACCGAAGGCCCCGAGAACCGCAGAAACCGTGTTTGCATCTATGTAAATTCCTGCGCTGACCATCTCAGCGAACAATTCGAATGCCTTCTCCTCCAGTCCATTTTGAGCAAATCCAACCAAAATCACTGTGAAGAAGACTTCATCAGGATTCTGACATGAGCGGAACACTCTGAGGGCATCGTCCATCAAACCACATTTGGAATACACATCCATGAGCCCGCTCTCGACATGGAGGTCGGTGTCGAATCCAGCCTTCACGACAAGCCCATGAATCTGCTGGCCTTCCATGGCTGCAAGTGAGCCAGCGCAAGCCAACAGGGAGCTCGAGTACGTCGCACTGTTGGCGTCCACCGCGCGCCTCATTTGCCAGAACAGAGCGAGGCTCTCCTCGTAACGCTCCGCCCGAGCCATCCCGGAGACCATCGCCGTCCACGTGATGACGTTCCTCTCCGTCATCGCGTCAAACACACGCTCCGCCGGTCCCGGGGAGCCGCACTCGAAGTAGGCGGTCACGAGCGCGTTCCCGACGGACACCCCCGCGTCGAGCCCGCACGAGACCGCCAGCCCGTGCACCGCGGTACACCCCCGGAGGGCTGCCGCGCCGTCGCGCGCGCACGCCGACAGGACGGTCGTGAGCGTGGCGTGGTCACACGCCCCCGCGCCTGGGGCCGATCGCAGCATCCGCCTGAGCAGCGCGAGCGCGTCCTCGGAGGACGCGGAGGCGGAGGAGAGGAGGGAGTTCCAGGAGACGGAGTCCCGGACGGGCATTTCGTCGAACACCCTGGTGGCGTCCCCGCTGCGGCCGCAGCGGGCGTACATGGCGACGAGCGCGTTCCAGGCGACGAGCGCGTGGCGGAGGCAGGCGCGGCGCGGGCAGAGGCGGAAGTGGGCGGGGTTCTTGGCGACAACGGCGTGGAGCGCGGCGCCGAGGCGGAGGTCCCCGGCGCGGCCGCAGCGGGCGAGGAGGCCGCTGAGGTGCGCGTAGTTGAGGAGCGGGGACGACGCATCTCTCATTTGGTTTTGATGACAGAACGAGCTACTGAAAAAGTTCTTCCTTCCTCCTTTATATAAGGATCAATGAGTGAGTGATTGTATTAAAGGCTGGATCATCGCCGAATCGCTCTAAAATCATGAAAGGAGGACGAGTGGATTCATCTAACAAGCGTGCTTCCAACATGCAATTCCAAGGCAGAGATCGCGTCACATCAGTTGAAGCGCCACATTTCACTGCAAATCAAGCTAATAAAACTTAGCTCCGTTCTCTTTTCCTTTTCATTAGGACATCTACACGGTCTCCAATAAACACATTTAATTATTATTTTTAATAACTATTTTTTATAAAAATTGATAAAAAAAAATAGATGGTATTAAAGTATTTTTTTATGATAAATTTATTACTATCATTTTCATGTGTTAAATTCTAATATTTGTGTATATTAGTGATGAAAGTTTTTAAAATTTAACTACACGTATTTTAGAACGACATCTATTTCGGAACAAAAGTAGTAGCATGCGTAGGGACCCCGCCGCTACCGTGTCGAGATCTTAATTGCGCTTGTTAAGCGTTAATTTATACGGCTTGCGGCCTGTTAACTTGTGTAGAATTTAGCACTAGCGTCAACTGTGAGGAGGCGCCGCCGCAAGCCTTTGGGCGATGATGACAAATGGTGAGAGCTGATGGATAATTCTGTATTCTCTTTATGAATGGTTGAACTTCAACTTAATCTATTTTATTATTCTTGTCATCTTGTAACATGTAATGAGAGAAATTTGATGTTTGTTTCTTCTTTTAAGTTATATGTTTATATTGAAACTTTGTGAGTATTTTTTAAATTCCGCTATTGAAACTTTGTGTCCACAATATCACACATTATCCGCAATCCGCTACCACCCCACTATCTGCTATTTATTAGCTTGCTGCAAATGCATAGTCATATATTACAAATGGTTTCATAGAAAAGTATATAAAACGTAATTGAAATGCATAGTACCTTTAGAATAATGGATCCAATAAATCTAAATCGAAAGAAATGATATACAACATGGCTATCCCATGCATTCTGGAAGCAATAGCTATAAATTGGACTCACATTTCGCCAAAAAAAACTGTGGCCTCGTTAAGCAACTATCCACATAGACGAGGCATATCTTTCTCTACTTAAACTGCATACGTTGAGATGCTATGAGCCACTGTAGCACAACTCCTCACCAACATCAGGCTCTTGGTTACAATAACAAAAACAATCATAGCATCCTGCAGCTATGCTTTGTTCTGCAATATCTGTGAGGAAGTAGTACAAAATATGAGTAAACCAACAAATTTCTGGACGATTTATTGCATGTCTGAGGGTTTACATGATTGCTCACGGCCAAATTGTACAATCCTTTCTCAATTACCCACCCCCTAAAAATGAAAATGAATTAATCATTCTATGGTTCCTAGTGTACAACATAACTCTGAATTCTGTCTACGCTAACATACAACATGGCCGGCTTTGCCACAACAGTGTAAGTACACACAATGGGGGAATGCTCTTGCCGTCGTGGTCGAGATGCTTGCATTTCACCATCCTTATTGCTGCTTCAACTGAAATTTCATTCTCAGTTGCTCATCCACAAAAGAAAAGGTTGTTCATGCCCACAGGAGACAATCAATTCCCATTTCAAAGTTTGTGACAGGACTTTCACCAAAATCTTCGCTTGTTTTTTGGATCTCATCCTTTGTATCGACATACAGCTCTGATAGATCAGATGACCGTACAGAAGGAATCGCATGTTCCTTGAGAATATCTGAAGATGCAGCAGCCGCTTCTTCCCGGTCCAAAACAACCAGGAAGTCATCTTCAAATTCAAACGTCAAGAACTTGTCTTTGCAGGCTACGTATTAACATTGAAACATGATCAGATGAGCAGGAACGAAAGGCCAAGGTGTTTGAAGGTTATTCAACATGAGGCAGTTAGTACTTACTGTCCACAAGATGAGCAAGGTGATGGATGTTCTTTATCACAGTTCCATTTAGTTTCATGACCTGATAACAAATTTGGTTAGAGGAAGTCCAGAGACACAATTCATAAGCATAAAAAGAGAACTTAAAGTTGAAAACGTTTACTTGTTGATTGCCCATGTGCTCATACCCGATGTTGACCTCGTGTGCCAAAACCTAGATGGCAGCGATGCATCAAGGGCATAATAACATAGTGAACCACAAGAACTAGTCAATTGAACTAACCACGAAATAAAACATACCTGTGATACAATAACAATTTGTTCCCCCTCAAAGGTTGCTAGAGAGTAACGTGCTTTTGCCAACAATTTCAACTGTATATGAAGAAAATATGACAATACTAACAGTAAGAAATTACAAATCTTCAAAGAAAAAAGTAAGCTGCAAGTAAGATGATCGTGTTAATGGTACAATTACCCCTAGTGTATCTTCGCACTCCTCCCTGCACATGAACAGAAATTTATGAATAAGTAACTACAAGCTTTATGATACCAACAAGAGCTTAAAAGGGGGAGTCCACTGGTTACTTACTCTATAAATGGTTCTGTTAAAGGTGTGAAGACAAGGCCGGCAACTATCAGATAAGAAGGTTGACCCCCTTCGACATGAAATGGCACCTTATTTAAGAATTAAGATTCTTGTAAATAATGCACATTGGTGAAATTTGCATTTCTAGTGTTTGGTTCAAGAAAATATGAGGGTTTTTAGTATCTTACTAAATGTTTTCTTGGCTGCAAAACAGTCTGGACTTTCATGGAATTCCCATCCCTAATGATTCCTAGCTGAGCAATATCACCTGCATACCTGAATACTGGAAACATCAAAATTTACTGCTACTCATGCTCTCATGTAGGAAAATTTTATTTCCGTAGATGTTAAATAAGAATGCACCAGAAATATCAACTTTCTAAGATATATCAGAAATACACATTGCGATGGAAACAAAAAAAGGATGCCTTAGATGGGTCAACTTTGTAACTTTGAGGTCGCCCACCCGGGCTCAAACCCGGGTGCTCGCAAGTCGTGTGAGTACCTCACTAAAAAGTTCAATACTCCCCTCTTAAGACAAAGCCAGGGGGACGTCTTCTCCCCGTGATCGAGTTTTTTTAATGTAAAAAGGGGCTACGCATAAGGGAATCAGAAAGATAAAGGCAGGTAAATGTATAATCAAAGAATGTATCGTATTCTGTGATTCTGCACTACCGAACCCATTAACAGAGGTTTGACAGGGCAACATTCAATAAATACATTCCAGTGGGTGATTGCACAGAAACTTTCACCCATCCATACCCAAACAACAAAGCATGTGACATGTATATAAGATCTACTCACATGTTGACACAACATCCACTCATTATTGTTGATGAAAAGATGAATCATAGTGAAACAATTTTGGACAACAAAAAATTGGTATTATTGGAAGGTTCTGCTGCACATTACAAAATTCAAATTTAAAACATAGAAAAACAATGCTCTTCTGCAGAAGAGAACATAAACAAATTAGCAAGGTTAGAAAAAGAATAAAAGCTATCTGGAATAAACTATAGAACTTACTTTTGGCTTGTGAGGTAGCGGAAAGCAATTCGCTCTGTGGACCGGAAAGGTACTGTTGCTTCACATCCTACTGAGATACCATCAAAGCTTACTATTACATCTCCCTGAACATACAACAAACTGATCAACTCAAACAATGAAGCAACTGTAGCAAATACAGTTTGGACAATCATTAATCTAGAAAGATCCATTTCAGAAGAAAAGAAGAAGAAAACCAAAAGGCATTCGAATCTGCAAACTAGATCTAATTAGTGCATGTTACCTTTCGCACAACACTGCTTGCTGGAGCAGTAGGTTCAACCCGACGGACAAGAACACCCTTCAAGAGCATATTAAAATGGCATGTCATAGGAAAAAAAGGATAAAACTTCGAGCTGTACTCAAGGCAAGGACCACAGAGCAGTATTCAGAAGGACCACAGAAATAATTTTAAAACCACCTTAACTAACTACTTCAATAGTATTGTAAGGATATGCAAGGTACTCTCTGCCAGAAACCATCACTAACAAATAAATGCAACTAACTTGCTACAACAACAAGACACATTTAAGTGTTAACTGAGGCAGCCTAAATTTAGTCCATCAAGGGATCTGCCACTGGGATGAATGATCCAAAAGATGATAGCAAATTTTCCTCAAATATTCTTAGACTAATCTAAGGCCAAATCAGGTCCAAATAACAAAGACAACACCGCAGAAGTAAGTTGCGGCACAAGAGATAAAAGGTGTACTGTACACAAAAAACAGGAGTTATCTACAGTCAGTCAGTCAACATTCTGAATATTGACCAGCATTCTAACAAATTTAATCTCTTGATCATGCTTTTCTTTTGAAATTTATTTTTCCATTCAAGATATCTCGTAGTGTGTGATAACTGAAATCATTTTCAACGAAATCTTGCTTATGAAATATGGATGCACAGGAGCACCTACACAGTAAGATGCTCCGTGCAACCAATCACAGAAGGGAAAGATCGGCTAAACCATCTCGAATTGTGTGCTCATGTGCGCATCAGAGTCCACTTGCAAACATATACTTCAATATTCACAAGGTGAAGTTAATCAAATATAGATAATTAGATAGCATACCTCACTCGAAGGTACTTTTAAGCTCTCACGCAATGCCGGGTTTTCCAATTTCTGAAGTAAGACACCCAAGCAAGGAAATCCTACATAATGTTCGAAAACATTGAGGACAACTTCAACAGACTACAGTTACGCGCCTCGCAAAACCAGAGTGTTATAATACAGTTTTACTAAATACTGCATACTCGATATACACATAATTTGTATATAATTATAAACATATTTAAGGGATTAAAAAATTATAAGGAAAGTTACTACTTCTGACTCTATATAGTGCAAAGATAGCATCTAGTTGAAATGTCTGGTAGAACCTACAAACCAATTTATGCAAGCAAAATATATGAATACCTTGTAATAAGTCGATATCTACCTAAGTACACTAGATGTTGGACTCGGATCCTACGAGAGGTGGGTTGATAGAATCATAGAACACACTCGCGAGGCACACACTGGACACATGAAGTTTTCTCGCTGCCAACAACTTCTGATGGACTACATCGGATGAAGCATATTCGGTGCTTTTCTTGCTTCTGAAGTTTATTCCAACATCCAAAAACAGCCTCTAAAGGGATGAAGCTCATCCCGAGCTTCCATCCGGTGCATTAGGCACACTTCAAGGGGGGAGGGGCAATATATAGGCTCCAAACAGACCTACTGTTGCTACAGCACGCAAGCGCTACAGTAACCGTGGCTTTATTCCTGCAGTAACATAGATGATTTTGCTACAGTAACCGACTTGCTGTTACACAAGGATTATCCTAACACTAGACATGATTTTAGTTTGCTTATTTTTCAAAACAAAATACTTTACCTGTGTACTTTCCATTTTTCTGATAGTCATTCAAGAAATGGGATACAACTGTAGTTGGAATAACATATCCAATATTTTCAGCTTCATCTGACCTGTACACCTAAACAAAATACATGGTGAAAAAGGGAGCAGAAAAAAATAGAGATAAAACTACTCCCGTATTTTACTTGGACATTATCAACATTAAAATCAGTTCTTAGATGCTGCTGACTTACATCAAATGTTACGAAATACAATGTAGAATATATGCATTCATTTATTGTGTAAGCATGACTATTCCTCTCACAAATGTACCCTACTCAGCTTCCTAATCCTAAAGCATTTTCTATAATTTGTAGAGTAATTGCAGGGGATGTATATGGGTTAGTATAGTTTACAAATAAATCACTACTATCCTCTTTCATTTAACTCAACCTATTTGATGTTCACACAATTGTGCATCATCATTCTTAGTGCTACTACCTCCGTTCACAAATACTTGTCATCTTTGATCAACATGGTCACCATGGCAGTAATTATTTTTATCCAATATGATCAAAATGCCTTCCATACCAGTTTATCATGCACCCACTTTCTTGATGGTGCAGTGGCGGTGATGACTGAGATAGTTGAAAAAGTCAAATTGGGAAATTGGGGGTGAGGACTGAGGACTGACGAGATACTTGAAAAAGGCAAAATGGGAGATTGTGCTTTGGAAAACGTGGAGCGGGAAGTATGTGTGAACAAATAAAGTGGTCAAAGTAGCAAGCATTCGCAAACGGTGGAAGTAATATTTTGCATGTGCTGAACAAGTGTAAGAGAAATCTCAATGAAGACAATGAAAAATGATTAAGAATTGTTCAATGCATGTGATTCTGATCCATAATCAAGGTAAAAACCAGTCCAAGTTCATATAGAGTAATCATTACCAGAGCATATCTGAATCCAAAACTAAGCCTGATTGAAAAAGTTGATAGCTACCTAAATTTGTTTTCAATATGTTCTGGTACACTAGGTTGTAAATAATTATATCCACAAATCAGCTGTCTGGTACCAGTAGTGTGACCGAGTAAAAGTACCTGAAATGCCACTCCAATGCACTCCCCTTCGTCATTAAAGGCTGGCCCACCACTGTTTCCTGAACAAAAGACCCAGATAATAAAAAGAGTGAATTGCACAAAACTACAACTATTGTGTCTAGTAACATAAAACTACAAGTTTATTATTGCATATAAATAGAGCATTACAAAGGAACTCATTTTTTCACCATATAACCTAGGGCTGAAAATAATTTTAGAAATTAGTCTATCATATAAGAAAAATATTAGTGAATTTTTCAGATTTTTAGGATCTTATTTGAGAGACTAACAATTGTTAGAAGTTATAAAAGTAGACTTTTTTGGAGAATTTTAGTTTAAATTCTACACAGACTTTTTGGGTGAATCCATTTAAATGGGTTGCACATGGATTATGGAACACGTACAAAAAGTTCTAGGATTTTTGGAGAAACAGAATGCCATTGTTTTTTGTACCGGTGAAATTGATGTACAAAACTTTATTAGGCACAATAGTTGTAGTTTTGTGTTACAAATGGCACAACAGTTGTAGTTTTGTGCAATTCACTCTAATAAAAATCAGCTCGTCATTTTCAGAAATACTCGATAATTAAAAGCAAGATAGGTAGATGCTCTGAATATCATCGTACAGCAAATAACAGAATAGTGAAGGAAGTCTTTAATTCAATGGCGGATACAAAAGACAAACCAGGATTTATGGCTGCGTCAATTTGAATGCCAAGAAGATCTGATGTCCCATGTGCATAAGGAGTGACCTGGGCTATTCCAAAGGAAACAGTGTAAGTTCAACCATTCAATTAAATACATATCAAATAAGATTATCATAGAAATATTTTCAAAACCCTGCTTCATTGCCTGAATGTTTCTAAAGCAATGTTGTATTTGGTGCTTGTTTTCGTCTACAAGCTCAATGCAGAAAAAAATGAAGTCATCTGATAACTAGTAACTGCTTGAATACAGAATACCAAGATATAATGATAACAATGGCTGAACCTAAACAGCACTAGAACTCTAGAAGAAGAGGGCAGCTTATGGCTGGGGAAAAAAACGTTGCACCAGTACTCCAAACAAATGTGTTCAGAACTGATCACAGGAAGTCAGGAAGGAATGAAGCACAGTCTAATTTGTTCCTTAGTTCCTAATCCTATCAACATGCACTGGACAACAACAACAACAACAACCAAAAAAAAAAAAAAAAAAAAAAAAAAAAGAAGAGCATGGGATCAGGTAACAGCAACATAGAGTCTTCTGAAGGTTTATAACATTTTGAGAAATGGGACAGTTATTGCATGCATGAAATATCATTGCTTTTCTCCTTTTTAGGCAGGAAGGAGTGAGAAAGAGTGCATTGAAAAAGCCAGATACAGAGAACTGAGGGATCCAAGAGATAGAACCTCAATGCGTGATACAACGCCTTTTGTTACAGATATTGTGTCTCCACCAAAAGGATATCCCACAACAGTTACTGAATCCTGTGATAAGTTTGAAGTTTGAACCATAAGAACAATGTCATACAGTATCAAGGAAGTGTGAAGGACTTTTTAATATATAATTAGAAACAGTACAATAAATGTCTATCTCATTTGCAGGAGTGAAGAACGACTTCAGCTCGGACAGAAATTTTTAGGGCATTGATGTGCTCGTAACGAGTGCATGTTACATGTACCGTTATTATAGTTGCAAGTTGAAAAAAAGTTAGCCGAATTTTTGTTTAACTATAACTGTAATGACTAATGAGGCAGAAAAAAAATCCTGATATCCATATTAGCATGAGGATAAAAGATGCAGTAAACACATCATGAAGATAGTTAATTACCTGCAGGCATGGCAAACGACCAAAGTGAAGTGGCTCTGTTCCTTTCCAGAACTCTTCATTCTCGACAGAGAGCAATGCAAGGTCACATTCGATACCCCTAGCTAAAACCTGTACATCACTTTATCAGCTGACATCTTACCAAGTCAAATTTTATAACATTTAAATAAAGTAGTAACTAACAATTATTTTAAAGGGTCAAATACCTTGTTTAAAAGATATTAAGCACTATATGTGGTATCAACAATGTGGTTAAGGATTTTTCTGTTTCAAAAGTTTCTGAAATACAACCGCTACAGTTGGGGCAACTTTATGTATTACAAACTTTTTAATGTTGGTCTCTAAAAAAAATGTTTGAATTAGAAAAATAATCATAATTATGATAAGTGACTGGTACATGACATAAATCGAAATTACCCTTTATTTGTTTTTTTAAGCATTCCCAAGTCCCAAAGGTGGAGCCTCCAATCCCACCAGTACAATAGAATTTAGTCAATAAGCAAAAGTTGAAAAGCTAAGTTGGTTTGCAATGGATATTAGTTGTCAGAAAATGAGCAAAAGGTTCGCACAGGGGTCAGGGAGTGTACAGCTCATAAGCACATATCTGTATTCAGATAATTCAGATCATGTCAGAATAAACCAAATAGTTACAGATCTTGCTTCAAGGAGAGCTACAATGTTCAGCAGAATAAACCAAATAGTTACAGATCTTGTTTCAAGGAGAGCTATAATGTTCAGTAAATAAACATTTTGACAATCTCTTGAAAGTGCATTGTTACAGGGGATTTACCTTGGCAATATATTTTTTGTCATCTCCCCTTCGCTTCACTTTGACCTGTGTTGAAAAGCAGCCTTACCTTAACAATATAACTGACATATGTAAACTCTTATCCATAAAAAAACAATGGTACACCAATATCAAAAGAAATTTCAAGTAGTTCATCTGATAACGACTACTAGTGATTCAAAACTCTAAATCAAAACAGTCCAACAGAAAAATAGTGAGAAACCAATGTAAAATAAAAATGTGAAGAAATAAAACTGTCTAATTACCTGGGTGTCATGCTCAACGCAATGCGCATTTGTCAAGAGTTTCCCATCACCGATCATAAAAGCACTGTATAAGGATATGACTTGTAAGATATGCTTCCAAATTCAAGACATGTGATTCATAACCATTTAAAATGAGTGACCTCATCCAAAACATATGCATAAATTTCAAACATATAAAATATGGATTTTTCTCGTAAGATAAGCATAGAGGTATCAAATTCAAGGAATGTGAACATAAAAGCATTAGCTTGTTGATAACCATAGTTTTGAAGTTGTCTAATCAGTACAAGAAAGGAGACATTGCAACTTCCTTAATCTCTATAACATCATGAAAGCACTAATTGCAGCATGATAGTTTATAAAATTTGATCTGGAAGTACAAGCAACAATTCAATCAGATATACGTACTAGATCAATACTTACCTCCCACTGCTTGCATGTTGCCTTTGCTTCTGCCAAGGAAGACCATAGTCGGGTGCAATATGAGTGCAATAGACCTAACAAGAGATAATATACTACAGGTGAAAAGGACATGACTAATTATAAAATAAAGCAAAGTCACACTCAATATAACAAGATCTTTGAGCACATTAGAGCACTGTGTTTGACTAACTATAACAAAAAGGCATTTGTAACATTAATATCAGAAGCAGTACTAAGCACACACACAAATCTATCTCGATAAAATATAGCTTAACTATAATACGGAGAAGAAGCATCATCTGTAGCCAGGGACATGTATTGTTGAAGCCTACCTTGACAACAGCATTAAGGAATTTGTCCTCTTCAAGATCATCAAAATCAGCAACCTGATATAATAGCATAGTTAGCAGAAGACAGAATTTTGTAAGATTTGGTGAACAACACTGAATTGAATATCGTTGCGGATTACAGTCATTCTTCAAAAAAAGAAGAAGAAAGAAATATACATGGATCGGAAGATATTGGTGTGCTGATTAGTGATCACAGCTTATATGCACAAGTAGATGATGAAACAGTATGGAGGCACCATCATGAGCGACTCAGACTGAAGTAAGAGCATGACCTATTGTTAAGATGGCGAACTTCCAAAAAAAATATGGACTGGCTCAAATCCAGAACGGAGCAATTCAGATTAATAGTTTGAACTTTGAACAAACACCACTATGCATATCGACATTGTAGCAGCAATGAAGTGGAGCCAAGTAAATATGCCTCTTCGCAGCTAATTGGACTCCTCATATAAATGAAATTGCAACTACACTTCAGACTCTAGCATGTACTGTGCAGTGTGCACTAGTGTACAACCGAACACAATAAAGTCGGCATGCCTCGCACCTGCGACTCCTTGAAGTCAACGGCGAGCCCCTTGTCCTTGCGCGTCGACGACGCCTGCGACCCTCCTGCACCTCCTCCTCCAATGCCGCGCCGCTTCTTCGACACCCCCTCCACCTGCGAGCACCGCCCAGCCCAACAAAACCATCATTCCAGTCAGCGCCGAAACTCCCCCCCACCCCACCCAAAACACACACACACACACACACCTCATCGAAGCGACGGAGCGCGCGGCGGGCGCGCTGGTGCCGCGGCGCGCGGGCGACGACGGCCGGGCGGAGGCGGCACGAGCAGGAGGCCGAGGTCGCGGACGAGGCGGCGGAGGGGAAGGGGAGGAGCGCCGGGGAGGCGACGAAGAGCGCTGCGACGCACGCCATTGCTGCTGCTGATGCTTGCGACGCGCGGGTTTCCCTCCCCTCTGGAAGTGGGCAAGCGAGTTCCTTATCCTCGCTTCTCTTCAGTTGGGAAGGGAGCCTCACATGCGGGACGCGTGAGGTAAATATCTCTCTCCAATCTCCACGACTCGTTCGTATCGAAAATTAGCAGCGATACTGTTACAGTGGTTAGAGGTCATGCACCATTTAACGGAAGAGTATTCTCTGTCTCTAAGAAGTGAAGTCATAGAAGAACAGTAACGGTGACTTTAGCTACATGGTAGCCGTTGGATTGGAAACAGATGGCTAGTATTTAAAACAACAGTGTGCTACAGAACCCACACGAAGTAAAATCAGAACAGTATTTTCATGAACAGTACTCGTATCCGGCACTGTTCACCCGATTCTGAATAGGTCAATGCACATTTACATATTCTGAATAGGTCATGTATTTACAGAAACAAAAGATTAATATCTGATGCACATATTTAAGACACGCAAAGGGTAAAAATAAACCTACAGTCAATGAAAAAATTTGGGCTCGAAGCCGTGCACCAGGATAGCTCTATTGGGCTTCGTTCCTGACTTCAGCTGGTTCAAATCATGTGTATATAATTTGCCTACACAAGTGTGCTTGCGGTAGCAAAATTTATAAAGGTGTGACAGGACGCACTTGGTAGCATGTGAGATATATTCCCAGTTTGGATATGTTTTTTTAACTTTTTTCTATAAAAAATCAGAAGTTCTTCGAACGGTTGTCTTCTACCTTCGGTTTCAGATTTTTTTTTTCTGATTGAGAAAACGATTATAGCTAAAATGAATTAAAAGCTGGTAAGCGTGTTCTGGTTGGCTAGCTGAGAAAACGATTTTAGCTGTTGCATTTTTGTTTGTTGGCTCTTTCAGCCGGTGCATATGAGCCAGAGCTCAAATCTAAGGGTCAGTTTGTAAGGTAATCTTTCTGTGTTTATAGTATAAGCATAAGTCTAGGTATGGTATAGGCTTATCCAACTAATTTGTTTACTCTCAGCATAGTATAAACCAGGTAGAAGAGTGGTGAATGGATGATATTTTAGGATCTGAAAGGCGCAAGGGGGGCTTCCATTGTTGAGATAAAATCGTGTGACAGTGAAACCTTAGTGGATAGACATATGTTGAGAGAGTGCATTGTAAAAGTTTTGTAGTGGATTCCTAGCACACACATCGGTAGTGTGTAAGAGTAATCCGTCGGCCAACAGATGCTCGATAAAACATGATGATATGTCTTGTGGATAAAGTACAACATCTGCAGATTTAAAACTGAATATTCAGCTATGCTCATGGTCATAAGCGGTACTAAAAACCTACCATGATTATAACTTAATGTTTTGGTTAGTCGGGTCAGCTGTGATGGTAGAAATCATGGTTGAGGAAGGTCAATTATAGTAGTGGGAACTATGATTGAGTGTTCAACCCTAGTGGATGGAACTTTAGTTGAGGTGTTGGTTAGTTGGTTAAGTCAAGATAGATGGAATCTTAAGGTAATTTGTAGTTCACTTAATTATTATTGCTTTTAAAATATATTTTTTTACTTAAATGCTGATTTATGCATGAGAGTCATATTAGTCTTATTCTTGCCAAGCTTTCATATACATACTATTTCGTTCACAACTTGCTGAGTACAACAAGTGCTCTTTTACTATCACCAAACACTCAGTTGGAGAGAGTACCTGTAAGACCCCGATTCTCGAGATCTCCTATGCCACCTGTATCGTTCCCTGGATCAAGTAGCTGATACGCACAGTAAAACAGTTGTAGTATCACAGTCAAACTTTGAGCATAAGCATTAAGGTTACAGAGTACTAAGGTTACAAACCATAGCGTATATATTACAAACCTGGTCGAACGACCAACAAAAGCACAGCGGAAAATAGAACCCAACCCACAGGCAGCTAGGGTGTGAATGCGACTCTAGAGACTACTCTTCAACTCCATCTT
Organism: Phragmites australis; assembly: GCF_958298935.1. NCBI lineage: Eukaryota > Viridiplantae > Streptophyta > Magnoliopsida > Poales > Poaceae > Phragmites > Phragmites australis. The sequence continues at coordinate 2,928,001 of NC_084931.1, read as the reverse complement.
CACCTCTAGCGCTGGCGGGGTCCACCTCTTCATCTGAATGACAGCAAGAGTGAGTACGGAAGGCACTCAGCAAGACATATGCTATTTCAAAATATTGATATATGCATAAATGGTGATTCAAGGATAAGGCTTTACAGTTTAGTTTTAAGAGTAAAGTGGTTTATGCAGGTATTTTATTGTATCATTTATTATTGACCTTAAATAGTTTAAAACCGGGTAACAAGCTTTATCTAGGGTTTTTCGGTCCTAGGAGGGGTTATACCTCACTCTGCAGTCCCTTTTATCACATCTGGTGTACCTCTAGTACCACACAGCTTCTGTCGGATCGAGCCAGGAACCTATCACACGGACATCTAGTCCACACACTCACTCATCAAGACACATGCATCTGGAGTCTAGTCATCAGGGTTACTGCTTTCGCATGTCCATGACCGTGGACACGGCTATTCGAATAGATTTACACTCTGCAGAGGTTGTACAACTTTACACATGCGATATGCTCAGCCTCCAACAGTTGCAAGTGGAGGAGCAAATCATACCGAGATCCCTCGAACACCTTTCCTGTCAGGCTTTTCTATGTGATCCATCAAGCTCTTCAGGTCTCGTGTAGAGGGCAGACCCCCAATGATCAACTGGGGTGAAAACTCCTTCGTGCGGGACCTGAAGACACTTGGCTCAACGTTGCCTATCAGGCCTCCTAATATTATGCCCAACCCAGTCCAGTGAAAGAAGAATCAAGTCCTGCCCATTTAGGACGCATGGTTGCATGGGGGTAGCTAAGCATGACGGCGCAATGACTCGGTCCTTAACTGGCCAGAGCAGGTATCTTCTGGCAATGAACACCACAAAGGTGACTCAAGTCCCCAGGAGCATCCTCGTCCAGAGTAATACTCCACCTACCCCCGCCAAAGCAGTTTTCACTTATTTTTACACATCTCCCACCATATCCCACACGATGTCAAGGATTTCACATCCATCACGGAATTCATAACCATCAAGGATTCATGGTATATGAGTTAACATTGATAACGGTAAATCTTATCTTCGAGGAGAAGTGTCTTAAAAGCGACGTCTCCGAGGAGACGTATTCCATCCTAAGCATACTAGATATCAAAGTGTCATCCATCGTTAATATATTTAACAACAGGTATTCCCAGCGTGATATGTATTTTGGATGATGACATGTAACGCATGGCAGTGTTGATAGGATTAACTACTACAAGTAGTTTGAAGAAAAACGCAATATGTAGCACATGCAATAATAAGTTCGGTTTTAGTTGATCATGTATATTATTTGAAAACCATAGGTTCAGTATGATTAAGGAGATAGGACTTGCCTTCTCCGAAGTTCTCTTCAGAGTTTTAGTTGTAGTCTGGATCCTCCTCGCTCTTGATGCTTCATGCGCAGCACTTGCAGAACTCTAATTGCTCTGCAATTGTGACTCTCTCTCCGGCCGCCGCCGCCCCCGGTCGGTGCCCTGCCGCCTCCCTCCGGTCGGCGCCACATCGCCGGCCTCCGCCACCGCGCCGCCGCCAGACGCCTCTCTCCCTCCCTCCCGTTCTCTCTCTGCCAAGCCGAGCCAACCGCCTCTCTCAGCTCTCTCTCTCTCCCTCTTTTATACTCTCTCTTTCCCCCCTATGCAACTGACGGGTGGGCCCTCTATTAGCCGAGCCGAGCCGCGATACAGAGCCGAGCCGAGCCGTTGAAGCCCACCGACAGTGAGCTGAGCCGCTGAGCCGAGCCGAGCCGAGAGTCTGAGCCGCGAGCTGATCCCCGAGCCGAGCCGAGTCCAGCCCGAGCCGACTCAGCCGAATATTCCGGGAATATTCCCCCCTTTTCTTTTTCTGAATTTTTCTCCCGGCAAAACTTCCGAAGCCCGTTTCTCCTCCGTCCTAACTCCGTTTTCGTCGATTCTTCCACCGATATTAATCTAAATTCGAGATCTATCCAATCATATTAATTTCATAATTTTTTGTAAATTGTTTGGTCATTGTTTTAATTGTTTGATTGATTGTGCCTTTGTCGTTGTTGCGATTATTAGAGGAAGAAGCATTCGAGGACGACCCTGAGGACCCGGAGTTTGAAGAAGGAGCAGACGAGGACTTCAACGAAGGCAAGTCCTATAACCATTGATCATGTTGATCCTATGTTTTTAAACACAACCCGTAGAGCCATTGTTTCAAATAATAGGAGTATGCATGTTTAGATTATTAGTTATGATTCTTAAAGAAATGCTAGAATAGTTATGACCCAGCTTGTTTATCCCATGCCTTGTCATTGTTAACATTATTCCGTTGAAACCCTAGAAGATTCCCAACATCAACTATAATGATTGCTTGGAAGAATTCTTGTTTACTAGTATGCTTAGGATTGCCTTGCTCAAAAAAAAGTACTAGATTATTTACATGTGATAACCATACTTTACAATGACAAATGGTGTGTGCTTGGTGCGTGTAACACTTGTGTTCTTGGGAAAACTTTAGAGTAGTGTGACGAGGGTGAGTAAGGTGCCCCACAAAGGTTGGAGCCATCTTGGAGCAAGGTTCGCCTTTGTGGTGTTCTTGCTGGGAGACTCTTACCTCGGTCGTATAAGGACCGGTTCGCTGTGACATCTCACCTAGTATCCACTCGTACAACCACATGTCCTGTATGGGCAGAACTTGACCTAACCCCTCTGACTTAGTGCGGTACCCACCCGGAGGCCGGTAGTGGCAATGGGGATCAGGAGAAGACTTGGGTAGTGTGTAGCCCAAGGTCCGGCTGGTGATATTGTTGAGGCTAAGTCAAGCCTTGTGATTGCTAAGTGATCTTTCCCATAATTCTTTTAAAGCCCCTGGTATCTTAGTGCCCCATGGGTGGATATTGTGGCTTCGTTGTGAGTTCGTTACGTCTCGTTATGACGGCCTCACCAGTTACTAAGGTGGGAGCCTGTGCATATCTTGTGGGTAAAGTGTACAACCTCTGCAGAGTGTTAAACCTATCCGGATAGCCGTGTCCTCGGTTAAGGACATGCTATGGTTTGGTCACAATGATTAGCTTTTCGGCGTGAGTATCTCCTTGGTGTGTGAGTGGGCTGTGTGCCCGTGTTTTCGAAAAGAAGGATTTTGGCTTTGTGCCCTAGGCCTCATGGACTGTGTGTCCTCTGGCAAAAGTCTTGTGGGAACTGGCGGGACGGATGTATCTCCCCCAGGGCCGTCAACCCCCATAAGCTCAACATATGTGTTTACTTCGGAAATGTTTTCATTAAGGTTAGTCTTTGCAAAATGAACCCTGCATCAATAAAATTAGCTTTCCGTAAAACCTAAAAGACTCTACAACCGTATCCTTGATCTACCTTTAAGCATCTAATTTTTCCCCTTGAGGTAGGACTTGCTGAGTACCTTACGTACTCATACTTGCTAATTGTGGATCCAGATGATCCAGAGGCCGACTTCGTCGAAGGAGGAGATGAAGATTAGAGAAGCCGGTTTCGTCTGCACTCAAGCTGCCTGTAGGGCTTGGGTCGCTTTTGTGTGTTCCGCTGTGTTTTGAGGGTTTGTAAGATTATGCCTTCGGGCTTCTATTGTAATGAACTATGTATTGTACTTTATTATCGTATTTATTCGATGTATGACTATGATGTCTACTTCTGTTGGAGTCCGTGCGTACCAGCTACTGATCCAGGGACTGGTATGAGCTACACGAGGTGACCCCAAAGGAGGGGTCCGACAACGCGGGCCGAGGGGTGCTGAAGCATCCCATGCGCGCGGAGGTGAGAGCGGCCGGATGGGCCGGATTTTTTGGGCCGCGCCAAGGGAAAAAAAGAAGAGAAAGGGGGGCGGCTAGGCTGCGAAGAAAGAAAAAAGGGGGAGGAAGATTCTGCAAAGGGGGGAGGAAAAGAAAAAGAATAAGGATTTTAGTTCAAAAGAGATATTTGAATTTGAATTTGAATTTGAATTTAAATTTAAAATTGACCTTGGATTAGGATCAAGTCAATTGGAAATCTTTGAATTATGAGATAGAGGTAAAACTACGAGATTTGGGAATACGATTTGGATCAAAGGATTTTAATTGAATTTGGACCTGAGTTGAAAAGAATTTCAAGAAAGGATTTGAATTTGAGAGATATCCAATTCAAATCACCACTCAAAATGCATAAAAACCATAAACCAAATGCGGAGGAATCAACTTAAGGTAGGGATTACCTTAAAATAGATTTAGAGCATTTTGGAATACTTAGCTAAACAATACCAATATTAATATTCACATACATACTTCCTTGATTTCATTTGGTTTTAATTTACTATAAAAAAATTAAATTCGCACTAGATTTTGCTATTTAATTAATATGCTAAATTCAGGATGTCACAGTACCGAGGAGTACACTGAAGGTGGATCGTTCTAAGATGCTTTCTATGTCGATGATGCCTCTGGAAGAGTCGTAAAGGATTAGAGTCTTCATAGTTTGTTTAGTTCCACTGCAATTTATTTGGTTCTTCCTTGAAGGTCACTTTTTGTTAGAGGGTTAATTCGATTAACTATGAATATCGTAATGATTATCATCAGTGAAATCACTATGTGTTAGGATTGATTTTTGAGATCAACATATAGATGAAATTAGCTTGTTTCTTGAATCAGTCTTGACACGAGCCCAACAACCATGCTGCTCCGCGTGCTGAACCTGAACACGGAGGTGCTTAACAAGTTGGTGGCATTGAAACTGCTGCTTCCAATGCCACCTGTTCAACAAGCCAGTCAAATACAAGTATAGTGGCAACCTAAAACTTACCACTTTCATGTCGGCAAATAGCACTCACTGCTCCTTTCTCCCTTGTTGGAGATTGTAGGATCAAGACGTCTAAGAGGAGGTGAATTAAGTTCTAAATTTTTTCTAAACTAAAAACTATACCAAAGAAATGCAATAACCTTAATTTTAATGTGCACTAGTTTTTAGACGAATCACAAGAAAGCTCAATCAAGCAATATCCTTATTCTAGCAAAGCACCCTACTGAAAGGAATTGCAAAAACGTAAATGCTAGGAGTAAATTGCTCAAAGTAAAGAGAAGGGATAGGGAGACTCGATTCCCCCCCCCCCCCCGAGATATCGATGAGTTGACACTTTCCATAGTTTTTGTTGGAGCGCAAGGGCATAGCTCTCTCTTGATCCCGTGCAAGGGACCAAACGCTCTTTAGTGTAAACCTTCTCCACTCTATATCGGTGGACTCAAAACTGTTATATCTTCATTTTAGGGCTTCAACAATCACTTCACCATGAAGCTTCTTAAGATCAATGCAACCAAGTCGTCTAGGTGAGGTCAATCATCAAGAGTAACAAGCTAATATTAAGGAACATGAAAATCACTCAAGTGCTTCTTCCCTGGACTGTCCAATGATGTAAATAAGCTCAACCACCAGCTAAGAGACTCAAAATGGACCAGGTGGAGCCTCCTTTTGGTATTGAGGGCGGGTTTGGCATGCTGAAACATTTTAGTTTCTTGCGTGAATTGATAGAATCAGTTCTGAGAACGCGCGTGTAGCATGATGGTAAGAGCAGCTGTTCGCTCGATACCCACTAGCATTAGAGTCTCACCAGGGGTTATCTCCTAGTTGCTCTCAGGATAGGTCTCGGACGCAACATACAGTACGCACACACATGCGTGTTAAGTAGGATGCACGTGCTTGCATACTAAGAATTTAGCGCGTGTTTAGGATGCACACGCAAGTAGAATGCAAGTGCTTGCATACTGAGGTGTAAATGTGATGTGTGTGGATCATAGACCTCTTCAGTTGTATCCTAATAAAAAAATATAGAATTTGTTCCAACGGTGTTACCCGCAAGCGATTCTCGTGAGAAACGGCGAAAACATTTCACCGATTTTAGCATGCACATGAGAAACGTCCTGATGCTAGTTTCACTACAGAAATAGGCCAACGTTTTTGTACCTCCCCTAAAGTTCGACGCAATTTACCCATGTTTGACACTGGGCCAAATTCTTTTGTCACCCAGTTCCTCCTGATCCGCGGCTGTGCCTCACACTCATTCTGCCGCCGAACCAGCCGCCAGCATCCACGCATTGCCGGCTCAGATCCGCCTGCCACCCATCTGTCGTGCTTGGGCTCTCACTCCGCCCGCCGTCCTTCTTCCCATCGTCTCACTCAAATTCGGCTGCCACCACCTCTATCGCTGGATCCGCCCCAGGTGTCACCACGCCGCGCGTTGCTCGTTCGCACCCCCAGGTGCTTGGAGGATTGCGGGGCTTGGGGTTTTGCACCGCGGCTCGGGGGTCCGCCGACGAGGTTGTCAGCGTGTCACGTCCACCCAGCCGGAATCAAGGATCTCGTCAGCCCTTGATGCGCTCGTGGTGACCGTGTCGCCGGAGCTTGTGGCTGAGGTGCTCAAGAACCTTAGCAATGCCAGCGCGCTCGCGCTCGCGTTCTTCTGGTGGGCCAGCTTCAGGTACACGGCCGAGGGCTTCCACAATCTATTTGATCGAGGCGCTCGGCAAGATCAAGCAGTTCAGGATGCGGTTCCGGGACTTGCTGTCCAAGGACTCATTTAGGCTCATGGTCCGTTTGTGCCTGATTTGAAGATCTACACTGTCCTCATGGAAGGCTGAGGCAATAAGAAGGATCTGTTGATGGTGAAAACAGCCCTAATGCTCTCATGTACGGGACGCTGATCAACGCCTTTTGCAAGTCTGGCAAATGTGATGAGGCCATCAAGGTGTTTTGCGAGATGGAAGTGAGTGGTTGCATGCCAATTACCAATGAGGGCTGCGAGGGCATCAGGATTTGGAACGTCAAAAGTTCATAGAATTTGGCTCAAATTTAGGCTTGAGTTCCAAAAGTTCGACCAGCCACAGGCCCGCCAAACATATCCCGGCCCGTTTGGCAGCCCCAGCAGCCCGTGGGATTCAGCCGTCGAGCGCCGTCCGTCTCGACCTCTCTCGAACTCCCTCCCACTCAGCACCCGCACTAGGAATCGGAAGGAACCCAAAACCCTACCGCTCCCGCTCCCACTCCCCCTGCCCTCCCTCTCCTCGTGCTTCCTTCCCTCACCTTTCCGCCCCCGTCTCCGGCGAGATCTCAGCGGGAGAGAGAGCGAGCGAGCGGGTGGGCGGGCGAGACTATCCGAGCCCAGCAGCCATGTCGCTCCGCGTGCTGAACCCGAACGCGGAGGTGCTCAACAAGTCGGCGGCGCTGCACATGAACATCAACGCCGCCAAGGGCCTCCAGGACGTGCTCAGGACCAACCTCGGCCCCAAGGGCACCATCAAGATGTAATCTTCCGCTCCCTCCTCGCCCATCGCCGCCCCCCGCTCGCTCTTCCGTTTCGCTCCCTTTAGGCGGTGTCACCAGATGCGGGGGTAGTGCGGGGTGCTGGATCACGCTCATGAAGTTTGTACTTGGTAGATTTGTCAGGTTTAGTTTTTTTTTCTTCTGATTTTTGGGATTTTTTTTATGGCGGGGCTGTGGGTCTCGAGATGTTAGTTGCTCGTTCGATCATTCGTAGATTTGCGATGTCTGGTACCGTACACCATTTCATCCAGTTCGTTGATTTCAAACGGCGGTGTTCCGAAGGGTTGGTAATTAGGTATTTGATATGCACAGTTTGGATCACGGATGGATAAATAGATGTTTAGGTGATCTTATCGGTGACAGTAATAGCTTCCTCATCTGCCTTCTAATGGTGCTCAGGCTTGTGGGTGGAGCTGGTGACATCAAGCTGACCAAGGATGGGAACACCCTCTTGAAGGAAATGGTATGTTTTATGCTTCACATTGACATGTGTGGTGACATCTTGATGGTGCTTGCTCTCTGGTGGTGTGGATTTTGAGATCTTCTGTCACTATCTGCAGCAAATCCAGAACCCAACAGCAATCATGATTGCGAGGACGGCTGTGGCACAGGATGACACCAGTGGTGATGGCACGACCTCCACTGTGCTTTTTATCGGGGAGCTTATGAAGCAGTCTGAATGGTGCATGGATGAAGGTATGGTTATAGGAACCTGTCTCCTCTTCTATGTGTGGATGGATCAATATGATTGTTATTCCACATAATTTGCTGACTGCATCCAAGATATCTTATGGCATCTAGGATCAATGTACAAGCCTTTTTATACATAGCAAGATGATTTTCATTAATTGCACTGTACACTTCTATTAAATGTGTAACTGCGATTTGGTAGTACAACATATAGGTGTGATGCTATTTTTTCTGAATAATACACTGTTGCTGCGGATTAACAGTTGGACATCCTGAGTTGATGCATCTTCTTCATGACATTAAGGCTAAGAAGGAGTATGCAGCCATAAGTATGCATCTTCAGTTCTTCACATGTAAAAATAAGTGCCTATATGTAATGGTGAAGCACTGCTAATGGCTTAGGGGTATCGCATGATTCACATATTTGCATGTTATGCTGTATTAGTTGGTGAACATGAACTAAGTAGCTGCAGTCAGTATCCGATCTCAAAGGTAGAGAGCAACACAGTTTGACACAGGGTCTCAATTAGGGTTTAGGGTTCTCTTTTGTGTTAAACCTGCGAATGGATGCTGGAAGTGCTTGCCCAGCTCATTGTGTTTTGTGAACATTAGTAGTGCATTACCAGTCTTATTGGATGTCATTACACAAATTAGCTAAAAAATAATAGTCTCATAAGCCAAGAATCTTCTGCTTTAAGCTCACAACATCATGTAACCTTGCAGTAGTAAAGCTGTTCTTACTGGATGGAGCCTTATCTTTTTATGATAAAAGCTACTTATTGTAATACCAACTGTTATTCTTGTAGGTACTCATCCAAGATTTTTGGTTGATGGCTTCGATGTTGCCAAGAGAGCAACTCTTGAGTTTCTTGAGAAATTCAAGACACCAGTTGTTATGGGTGACGAACCTGACAGAGATATCTTGAAAATGATAGCAAGAACAACTCTTAGGACAAAGGTACTTACATTCTATTTCATCCTCACCTCATAAGCAATTCACTTGTGCACCCACCCCTTCTTCAAGGTTTATACGAAATTCACTATTTTGCAGTTGTATGAAGGATTGGCTGATCAGTTGACGGACATTGTTGTAAATGCGGTACGTTTGATTTCTTGTGTACTGCTTCTCTTGGACGTTTCTATAACATTCCTCCATTCTAAGCGTATCTGAATTCTCTGTGCGATCCCTGTTATAGGTTCTATGCATCCGCAAACCTGAGGAACCAATTGATCTTTTCATGGTGGAAATAATGCACATGCGCCACAAATTTGATGTTGACACACGTCTGGTATGTGTTCATTTTTTTTCCTTTGCTCAATAGTCTTGCCGATTGTCATATTCATTTGCATGGATAGTTTACCCACCTTGTTTATAAATGATCTTGTAAACTCAGTAGCTCCTTGCTTATTCATTTTGCAGTAATATGCATCTATGTATGATTTTCCACACAAATATATGATCCCGTGCTGTTTGGTATCAGAATGCTTACCCATTGCTTTGGTTTTATTGTAGGTTGAGGGTCTGGTTTTGGACCATGGTTCTCGACACCCTGACATGAAACGCAGGGCAGAAAACTGTTATATCTTGACCTGCAATGTCTCACTAGAATATGAGAAAAGGTGCGTACTTCTACAGATGTACTTTTTTAGACACTTTGGTTGCTCCATGGCTCTGTTTATATTGGATTTTGCTGTACTGAAATGAGAGAAGGCACATACTTTAATATCATTTGTGTTATTTGTAACTGTGTCCATATTATATGTCATGATCATTGCCACTCATATTAGAATGGACAATGAAGTGTTCATGGTGTCTGCTTTACTTCAACATTATTTGTCAATGTCTTGAATGTTGTGAGTTAAAAAAGTAGTTGACAAGTTGGCTTACAAGATACTTAGATCTGTTTTCCATTTTCCATGCATTATTGAAGGGAACTGTTTAACTGACATGTGAGTTTCTCAGTGAAATAAATGCAGGTTTTTTCTACTCAAGCGCAGAACAAAGAGAAAAAATGGTCACTGCAGAAAGACGCCAAGTTGATGATCGTGTTAAGAAGATTATTGAATTGAAAAATAAGGTAATTTGCTTACTGTGCCCCAGGTTTATTTTTTTCCTGTACTTGTTAGGGAAAACACCTTTAAATGTTTCCTTGGCGTGCAGGTATGCTCAGGAAGTGACAAAAACTTTGTGGTAATCAATCAGAAGGGCATTGACCCTCCATCCCTGGACCTCCTTGCTAGAGAAGGGGTAAGAGTTACTTCTGCCTGGTGGTTCCAAGCTATTTATTTTCAACCTTACAGTTTGAGTTTTTCAGTTAAGAATCAGGGTCTCATGAAGTTACTAGTTGAACTCGAAGTTGATTGGCATTATGCCTATGCTGCTTAGTAAGCTAGACAATAGTAAGTTAAAGTTAAAAAAAAACCCAGGAACCAATGCAATTTCAGGAATCCTTCCTTTGGGCATGTACTTGAGGCATGAATATAGGTGATTGCTTGAAAGTGATCTCAACAATCAAATTCTTTGCGTACAAGGCTGTTAACAATGTAATCTATATTGCTAAATGTATTTACTTTTTGTAGCATGTTCCTTGACAAGTTGACATGATTTGCATGTTACAGATTATTGCTCTCCGAAGAGCAAAGAGGAGGAACATGGAGAGGCTTGTGCTAGCATGTGGGGGTGAAGCTGTCAATTCAGTTGATGACTTGACTGAAGATTGTCTTGGCTGGGCTGGGCTTGTCTATGAGCATGTTCTTGGAGAAGAAAAGTACACGTTTGTGGAGAATGTAAAAAATCCTCGCTCTTGTACTATATTGATTAAAGGTTAGTTTATTCTTGAGAAATAATAGTATCTTTACCTTTACCTATATCCTAATTGGGCTGTGAACTTATTATAAACTCAACATCTCCAGGACCTAATGACCATACCATTGCTCAAATCAAGGATGCTGTTCGTGATGGTCTAAGATCTGTTAAGAACACAATCGAGGATGAAGCAATTGTGCTGGTAAGATTTGTAATATCCCGATAGAAAAAGATTGCTGGTATTAGGTGTCAGATAGGTTTGGAATTTTTAAAAGGGTAGTTGACGCTGACAAGGATCACCTATTAGTTTGAATTGGAGGTATAGGTAACTGAATTATTCTTTGTGCACGGTAAGTTCGATTAAGTTTGCACCTTGCGTACTGTGCACTCTACAATTTTCCTAGTGCAGTTTATTTGATTTATAGCATCCCATTTTTTAGTGGGCTGACCTATGTTACTTGTGGTCCTTGATTACTTGCTTTGGATTCGGCTGAGTGGTTGCCCATTGGCTTCTGCATAACACATTTGTCAATCTTATCGTTGCCATCTCATTTTGTCAACTGTAGGGTGCTGGAGCTTTTGAGGTTGCTGCAAAGAAGCATCTTATTGATAATGTGAAGAAAACCGTGAAAGGAGTAAGTTCACTAAAATATTGATATACCTTGCATTTACCATCGCAATGTGAACCTACTACTAACTTTGGAATCTTGGCAACAGCGAGCACAACTTGGGGTGGAAGCATTTGCGGAAGCTCTTCTTGTTATACCCAAGACCTTGGCAGAAAATTCTGGTCTAGATACCCAAGACGTCATTGTCTCCCTCCAGGTATATTAGTATATATACATCTAGTTTTATGTTGCCTTTCTGTGTTACATACACTTCATTGTAAATTGGGGGTCAGTAAGTTTTGACTGCTTTCCTTATGTTATGTTAAGAATGAGCACGACCGTGGATTGGTCGTGGGATTGAACCATCATTCTGGGGAACCAGTTGATCCCCAGATGGAAGGTATCTTTGATAACTACTCTGTAAAACGCCAAATCATCAATTCTGGGTACGTCATGCAGCTGCCAGTTTTGCATTACTCTCCAAAAAGAAAAAAAATCCTTTGTAATGTGATAGCTAATGATTTTTCTTTGGTGCAGACCCATTATTGCCTCGCAGCTTCTGCTTGTAGATGAAGTGATCAGGGCAGGCCGCAACATGAGGAAACCGACTTAAATACTTTGGTGCCCCTAGCCGAGACATCGTGTCATAAGCTGTCATGGTTTTTGTTTGGTTATTTTGCCTTTGTATTTATTTTGTCCGTAGTAGTGACCTGGGTGAAACATTCGGGGTTCAGTTAGTCACCCATTTTATGTAACAGGTTTCACTTGTAATCTCTGTGACTGCCAAGTTTTCTGCCATTCTTCTAATACAGGGGTTACTGCATGCTTATATTTTAACTGGGGATGTTCTTGACGCCTATTGAAAGTTAACTGGGACGTCCGGTGATTGGATTCTTAGTTGCATTAACATGATATGAAATTTCTGAGGGACGGTGATTGGAGTATCTTGCTGTGTTAGTTCTTCTATGGCGTTAATGTATTTGATGGGTCGCGGATCTTGCTAGATTTTCACTTAATGTCTTTGGTTGGACGCGACTGGAATGTTCTCCAGGTACATGGGGTCTTAAGATGGGATGTCTGCCAAGCGCGCAATATATATATACATCACAGATCAGACTTATACTACGGCTGATCGAGCCCAAGAGTCAATTCGCTGAATCTTAAAATGCAATATCTTTAGAATCATAAATTTGATTTACTATATTTTGATGAAGTTTTAAAATCGATATATATAGTTATAATATGGTACTGTTTTTATAGTAACTGTTCTATTTTATAAATTATAATTATACTGTTTTTTTATCGTAACTGAGTAAAAATAATATAGTTACGATCGTATATATTTGCAGTAACTGATTTATTTTGTGGATTGTAATTATATTGCTTTTAGGATCGTAACTGAAGGTGGGTACAGAGATGAACTAAGTTAGGCTCATATGATAAAAATTACATAATTATAGTTATAGAAGGTACTAAATTATGATAATATATATTTATAGTAACAGACCTATCTTATGAATCATAACTATACTATTTTTAAGATTGTAACTAGGGGTAACACAACAATAAACTATAGTGCGCATAGATACATAATATATATATATATATATATATATATATAGGAAAACTAGTATGTACTCCTGGGTGTATGTACTCCCACCTCTCATATACCACTTTTACACATGAGTTATACTTCTTTATCACTTTAAATATACTTCATTAGTAATTATAAGATACTACAATACAAATCCCACGAAAAGTTTTATGAAATTCCATGATTTTTATCTTAATTTGCGTATATACTTCTTTTATGTATAAAAAAGAGTATATAGCAAAAATAAAAGGTTAACATTGAATTTTTTTTCATACAACTCATATTGGAGTATCTTAGAATTAGTATTAGAGTATACTAAAAATGATAAAAGAGTATAAAGTGTTTGTTTAGGTGGTATATTGCATGTGGGAGTCTATACTCCTAGGAGTATAGAATAGGTGTCCTATATATATATATATATATATATATATATATATATATATATATATATATATATATATATATATATATATATATATATATATATATATATATATATATATATATATATATATATATATATATATATACACGCGCGCGTGATAAATTTATTCTGTGCCTAGACGTAAAACAGACTTGCGTTGCGCCACTATAGCTGATTGAGCAAGCTGAGCTTTTCGTGAGTCAACAAATCAAGAAAGCCAATCCGTTGATACCATGTATACATCAAACTTCACCCAACAGAACATGCAACGGATGTTCCTTTTGTTGATTCTAATCGTTAAAATGTAATATCTCTAAACTATAGATCCGATTTTCGATCCGTTTGAAGTATATTATTGAAAAAAATACACTTAACAAAATAAGATCTATAAAGACTATACTTGGATGAAGTTTTAGGATCGTTATATAGTTACAATATGGTACTATTTTTTAATAACTGACCTATCTTATGGATCATAAATATACTGTTTTTGATCGTAACTGGGTTAGTAACGATCCCAAAAGTAATATAGTTACGATCCAAAAATAATATAGTTACGATCATATATATTTGTAGTAACTGATTTATATTGTGGATCGCAACTATACTATTTTTAGGATGATATCTAGATCATTTATGATCTCAAAAGTAGTATAGTTGCGATACAAAAATAATATAGTTACGACCATATATATTTATAATAACTGACTTATCTTGTGGATCGTAACTATACTGTTTTGAGATTGTAACTGAGGGTGGGCGCAGAGGTAAATAAGTTACGATCATATGATAAAAATCATATAATTACGACTATAAAAGATACCAAGTTACAATCATATATATATTTGTAGTAACTGATATATCGTAACTATATTATTTTTTAGATCGTAACTAAAGAGTGATGCAACAGTACACTTAGACATACACACCAAAATGGTTGTTTTCTTTTCGGCAGAGTTGATGAAAGGCGCAGCTTCTGCATTAGGTAGGGAGAGAAAAGCTAAGGAAACGAGCCTATCCAATCCAAGCTGCAGCAGGAGCTATCACCTCCAGGCTGTTGTGATTTTGGCATCAGATTCTACCTCACCTCCTACCCTAGCGCCGCAGTCTGACAGAGATTGCTCACGCCATAACAGATTCCGATAGCATCCTGAACGGCTCGCTTCACCTCGCCCCCAAACTCGCAGAGGGCGCAGCGTTTCCTCCCCCCATTTTCGTCGCATCTCTGCGCAGGTGACACCATTTCCTTCCTCTCTTTCTTTCGAGTAAATCTCACAAAACCTCGCGTGTCTCACGTCGCAGTTGTGAAAAACCCGTAAAGTACTTTGGCTAGTGATGCACTCGACCTTTATATGTTTTCTGGTCATAAGGTTTAGCAAAACTTCCATCCTAACCAGATTTGGCAGAGGCAGGTGACATCATGTTGGCACAAAGAACGTCACACAGTTCCTGCTTTCGCAGTTTGCACTGACCCGTTTCTTCTTGTATCTGTGGATCACAGGGCTTGTGCTTCATTCTTCTGGTAGGTCAGCTTGGTCTTTGCAGAGATGGGGAGTGCAGTTTCCATCTGCCTGGAGCCGATCAAGCGCCGGCGAGTAGAGAAGGACCTCGACAACAAGGTGGCGGAGGCGCTCCGGGAGAGGGTCAGGTCGAGGAAGAGGACGTTCAGGTCGGTGAACAGCATCACCATGCGCCTGCCCCGCTTCAAGGAGGGGCTCAGGGACGTCAAGGACGTCTTCGACCACTACGGTAACGTTTCCATCGTGCCGTCACGGTAGACCATGCAAGCATTTGCAATGTAGAGATGTCAAGTTTTTTTCGAAAAAAGAAGCTTTATCGACTCTTATTGTTAGATCAAGATGATATAAACATATAAGAGTTTACTCCTGACTTTTGTATATCTCGAATACATTCGGCCCAAAAGTAAAAAGAAAAAACAGCCAAAACATGTGGCGAAAGAGTAAGAATAAGGTAAAGCAACTCATCCAACTCACGATCCCAAGTGCTGAATAATTATCCCGTTACAGATGAGGACTCAAACGGGACGATCGACAACGAGGAGCTGAGGAACTGCCTGAACAAGCTCGAGGTTCAGATGTCCGAGGAGGAGATCGACAACGTTCACAGCTACTGCGACATCGACAGCAGGAACGGGATTCAGTTCCACGAGTTCGTCGTCCTCCTCTGCCTCATGTACCTGCTGTTTGGCCCCGATGTCACACGCCGTGTACTCTCTCCTCTCCTCTTGCCTTCTCTTCTCTGCTTCTTGCAGAACATCTTCCTGCCGATTTGCTCGAGTTTGAAAATTCAAAGTTCAGGTTTCAGAGTTCGAGTCGGCGAAGCTCAACTACGTCTTCGACGAGCTGATTGATGCCTTTTTGTTCTTCGACAAGGACGGGGACGGGAAGGTGAAGAAGAAAGATGTCACCCGGAGGATGAACGAGGCGTCTCATCAGGAGAGGACTCCCAGCCACATAACCGCACAGCTATTCAGTACGCTTACTGCCTCTCCCATTTACTGTCATTGTAACAGCAATAACTTGGTGTTCATGCATGTCTTTGTTACAGATTTGCAGTTTGTAAGTGTGGTGTGTTCCTGTGTGTTTGTTTGCAGAAGAGATGGATCTGAACAGGAATGGGAAGGTGAACCTGAAAGAGTTTCTCTTCTCCATGATCAGATGGGCAGGTCTCGAAACTGAAGATGATGGTAGCAATGAGACTTCTCCGTAGTGTTTTTCTTTTCGTCTCCCTTTTAACCAGCGACCGATTGCAACTCCAGCTAAATTTGAAGGAAAGGGTAATTTGTGGTGTCATTTTTCATTTATTTTGACTCCTAATGCAAACGGTTTCAGTAACAGAAGAAGTTCAGAACTCATGTATAGTTGTATACGAGAAATAAAAAGTATTGTCTAAGAAACTGCATACGTATGTATGCTCACTCACCACCAAAACTTTTAGGTATGCATTCCAAACCCGTGAAGGTCTCTCAGGGACAAGTTTTCTAATGACGAAAGCATGAATCTTTGGAAATCATTCCCTAATTGCTAGTATGGATACCATCCATAAAGGATTTATCCTTTGTTTCTCTGAAGTAACAAGCAAAAACGAGAACAAGGACAAGAAAAATGCAAAAAATGGTGCAAATAGACACAGAAGGCACAGACTTCAAATGCCATGCAACTTTACATCAGAACTCCAGCCGTATTATCAAGTGCCTTCTTTGCAATCTTGAATTTGCTAGCCAAGTCCTTCACGGTGTCCTTATCAATCACACGCTGTTTGATGAACAGCACAATGCCATCTCTCAATATCTCGAGCTCTGGAAGACCAGC
This sequence comes from Phragmites australis, assembly GCF_958298935.1. NCBI lineage: Eukaryota > Viridiplantae > Streptophyta > Magnoliopsida > Poales > Poaceae > Phragmites > Phragmites australis. The sequence continues at coordinate 2,911,267 of NC_084931.1, read as the reverse complement.
AATACGGGTAAAGACATTCCACACCACCGCATCATCTTTCTGTAGCAAGGTCTCAAACAAAATTTGGAAATGTGTGATCCTTTCTGGAGTCATCTCCACTGGGTTTGCCAGGTTGACAACCTTCAAAGTTGCAAGGGAGAGTGCGAAGTTCGACAGCATCTCTGCAACTAGTTTTGCAAGGTTCATGGATCGACTCAACTCCATATTATCTAGCTCCTTAAAATGATCCCAGATGCAGTACTGCAATAACACCAGAGCAAACCAGAGAACGCATAATCAGAAAAAGGGAACTTCTGTCACCACATATACTGAAAGCAAGCTACAAGCACTACATGCAATGGCTAGACAAGGTTCTTTCCAAATCCGCATTAGTTCATGTAGGCTACCAGTCTGGCAATGGTAATGCAGTATTAGCATCAGTACCGGTATGGAGTATTTGGAAAGTGCAAAGTTAACATTCACTGAGGCCTAGATATGTCATAATAGAATGTTAATTCATCTTACTGCATAAATGGTTCATCTATTTAATTCCTTTATTAAGGAAAAGAAAGGTGTCAAGAATTATTAAGGAAAAGTAATCTACCCAAGCTATTAGAACTGATTAATTTCTGAGGCAGAACAGCTTTAACATATATAATAAACATGATGAAATACAACAACATACCTGCAAGCTGAACTTGTGATTTTTCTCATGGCTGCATAGCTTGGAAGCAAGGACTATGTAATACTTATTGAACATCTTTTCTTGCAGACAACAATCAACAATGACCCTTATAATTTCTCGATCCTGTGTATCAACAGAGGAAAAGGCATAACTAAGTAATGTTGCGCTATGCACGCAGAACAACTTATCTCATGGAATATTGATGCATGCCTGCTTCCCAGAAAGGCCCAGCCTCAAGAGCTTCTCAAAAGCATCTAAATAGTCTTCAGCACTCATTATAATACAAAAGATTGCTCTTCGTATATCCGTGTTCATCCGCTGAGCCGCTGCAAGCTGAAGAAGCTTTTGTGTCTCTGCAACATCCTTGCTGATGACAGCTGCAACATCTTCAATATTACCTGCTGCGGATGAAACATCCCCAGACAACCACCATTGCCCTTTTTTCTCAGGGTCCAAAAGCCTACTCCACGCTAGCCCACGTAAGAGGACATCTTCTGCCTTAAGCTGTCAGGATGAAGAAAAGGAAGTAAAATAAGTGTTAACTTTATTCTGAAGTCACAATTCGTAACTCTAGATGACGGGCAAGTTGTTCTTGTACAAACCTTTTGTAGCCACTTTTTTATTCGGGTATGGTGTGAAGGATCCTCTTTAGGCCTTTTCTTATTGTTCTTAATGTCGCATATTGTCTCGAGCATAAATTCCATCTGAGTGGTAAGTTAAAGCCAGTCAGTGAATTTAAAAACCTAGCTGGAAGGTAATGCTTCTTAAATAGGTGCATTGAAAGGCAACTTACTCTTCTGCTGTGTATATCTGTTTTTCCATCTTCTCGAACAGCAGAGTGCAATTTCAACTGATTTACAGAGTTCTGAATACTAAGGACAAAATCTTTCATAGCACCTGGGTCATCTCCCCGCAGCTTCATTCCACAGCCTGCCCATCCAGATGAAAACATATTCCCAGCTTCACTCAGAAACAGAACAAGAGGGTATGGTATTCTATACAGGAACAGTTATGATGGTTCAATGTGTCAGTTGTGCTACTGATGAAACATTATTGATGCCATACACTGTAGAATGGTCAATACTGTAGAGACATCCAGCTCTGTCAAGCGCTTGCTCAGAACTGATAGAAGATCATACACAAGATCGCTGCAACATTAGACAATAGGATGCACCAATCAAGAGTAGTAGAATTTATCTTAATTCTTAAAGTGGTTTATAGAAACATGTTATGCTGTTCCGTTCAAATCACAGACCTTGAGATGACACCAAATATGTACAAATAGCAGAAGAGTAATGTAATATTTCTCAGAGATAGACCATCTTCTTTTGAGTACTCATCCTGCCACAAGGGAAAAACAAATCTTATCTACAAAAACTAGAACTACACTAAGATCGTCACACAAAAGAAAACGATTCAAATATCCTGATGCTAAGCACATATACAGAAAGACAAAGGGGTTGGGGACAAACGAAGACGCCATATTATCTTAATCAGAATAGCCATACCTCAAACGACTTAGCAATAGATGCAAGGATCTTGGCACTGAAGTCAATACCAACCAAGCACGCCATACCTGCAACAAAGGTTGCAAACACAGCAGCATACCTGCACAGATGACAAAGCCATTAGTTTTGTAGTAGTAAACTCCATCAAATTCCTACATGACTGTAGTACACTTACATCATACAAAAAATGGGGTTTGTTGAACAAGATATATACGTGCTTAATCAATCTAAAGAAAAGATATATGTGATCGCTAAGGAAGATCCTTAACTGTTCATTGCCACGAGGTCCTCGGGAACAACTTGCCAAAACTTCATCCCCAATTATCTGAGAGCCAACACTTCGTGGAACAGACTGTGAATAGATTAAACAACAAAACCGGAAAACAGTGCCCATGATTAATCAAGCTAAAAGAAAACATCTGAAAGATGTACAGTGATATAAAATCAGAAGAATGAGAGATAGAGTAGTCTAGGACTATACTCGAAAAAGTGTGGCAATTTCCTGAGTAATAGACTCCACGTTTGACTCTGAAAGCCTGTTCAGAAGTCCTGGTGCACAACAAACATTAGGTCATACATGGAATACACTTTCAAACCAAAAGGATAAATAAATGTGATACATCAAGCAAATAAAAGATGGAATTTAGACTCATACCTCTTACTCTCCGGCGAATCTGAGCTATCTCTTCTGATTCCGAATTGGTAGCAGCACGCAAACTCGGAGGTACATACTTTCCTTTTGATTCTGTGGGCAGTTCAACCACATTAGGATCTCCACCCTCAGATTCCAGAACTGCTCCATCATTCTCTTCACCCATGTCAACACCCCCTTCATCCGGTTCCTCCATCTCCGTGGTATCCTTCTTCACTTTCTTCCTCTTCTTTTTCCCTTTCTTCTCGTCTAACTTAGTGTCATCCGCCATATTCCAGTCATACTCTTTTGTTTCATCATCTGACCCAAAGTCACCACCAAACCCGAGGTCCGCAAAAATATCGTCCATACCATCATCCGGACCTCCCAACTTTCCTTTCTTCACCTTAAGCTTTTTCGAAAGTCTCCTCTCCATCTCCAGATCCTCTTCTCTGCTCACAGCTCCACCCATCTCCATCTCAAGATATTCCTGGAAGTTTGACTTGGGCTTGCGCTTACTCTCCAGTTCTCTTTTTCTTTTCTTCTTCATGGCAGTGGGCTCTTTCTTTGGCTTCTTCTCCTCTACCGGACTTGACTCTAATGTTGGCATTGCCGGTTTCTTCTTTTTGCCACCCTAACTCGATAAATTTTGTGCATCAGAATTCAAGTCGTAAAGAAGGCAAAACAAGTTATTTTTTCTTTTTCGGAAACTTTATATGCTCACCTGGTGCTGAACCCAGGAGAGAAACGGTAATTTTTGCTTCTCCGATCGAGCCTCTTTCCGCCTCTCTTTCCTGGACTTCTGCTCATCTGTCCCTGGAACTAGCACCAATGGTGTTGCAGTATCAGAATTCACCGGCCAAGTACCATGGAACAAGCTCTAATTCACAGGCCAGAGGTAAAACTATCTGAAACTGAGAAAAAGACTTACCCGCCATGGCTCCTCCAAGTACTCCTGGCTCGTTGTTACTCGGAGCTCGAAAAGGCGCAATGAAAGATTACTAGTATTCTCTGCCTGGTTAATCAGTTAGATTAGACACCACGAAAACAAAGGAGACGAAGACATCATTCGCTCAGAGAGAGAGAGAGAGAGAGACTCGCCAGAGTGCGGCCACAAGAGGCGTAGAAGGCGGCAGCAGGTACTCGCAACGGCCGTGGCGGTATGACACCGGCGGCGGAGGGTAGGGGGAAGGGAACTAACCTGCCGAACGCTCGCCGTCGCCTCTCCCCGCTCCGCAGCCGTGCGCCCCGCAAAAACCCCTGGCGGCCGGTTCGTTGCCTTGGTGGTTAGGGAAATTTAATTATACGTGCCAAAGGTGATCAGGTCTGTTTGGTTTAGTTTTTTTCTGAGAAGCTGAAGAATAGTTAGAGAAGTTGTAATTTTATTTGGAGAGATTGTCTATCCTAAATATGTAATGACTAATACCCTCTTAATACTATGATGACTTATTTATTTACTGTTTAATATAGATATAATTATTTTAATTTTTTATTTAAAGATGAAAATAATAAGTATTACTAATTTCAAATCAAGTTCAATCACTCCCTCCATATTACTAAGTCCAACAAAAACAGTACTCAAGTCTAAGTACAAATAATCATGGTAACATAGCGGTAGTAGAATCATGCATTGTGCCTATATCATTTTCATCTCTCACACATGGTTGTCAAAATCGTAGATTCTAAGTCGGATCGGAAACTTAATGGTAGGATCGAAATCATAGAATCGATATAGAATATAAGACTCTACCTGATTCTACCAAAATATATATTTTTAATTTATTATGATATTCTTAGAGTGATTTAGTATATAAATTTATACAAAATAACTATATGATATATTCAAATGCACATTGGGTAGCAAATAGCCAAATAGTTAAAAGCCAACAGCGTAAACAACCATAAGTGTAAAAAGCCAATAGAAGATGGCTCTGTTAACTCTGTTTGTGAGCTCAACTTCCTCTTCTTTATCTTTGCACTGCTCCCATCGCATCTACTTGAGCACCGATTCTACTACGATTCCACCGATTCTACGACCAAAATCGTGATTCTACTACGATTCTATCCAAATACAATTCTTACATGGTTTGAATTATTTTGGTCATGTAGGTTCGTAAAGTTGCACGATTCTATGACTAGAATCACGATTTTAACAACCATGCTCTCGCACTACCATCATCCACGATATCTTGTGTAGCTGGAGCACCCACATCCTCATCGACATAGTTATCAAAATATGCATCTTCTATGGCACTATATCTAATAAAATTATGAAGAGTCATTACAACAATTATGAATTTTGACTGCTTCTATATTGAGTAGATAGGCAAGTTTAAGAGAATACGTCATTTAATCTTTAGAACTCCGAAGCAACACCCGATCATATTCCGGAGGGATGAGTGTGTATGGTTGAACACCTCCTTTAATCCCATTGGATGGTGACCATTTTAGAATTCAGACATATGATACCTATGACCCTTGTATGTGCTAGAAAACCCTTTCGGTTAGGATATCCTAAATCGATGAGATTGTACTTCCCTACAAAACATAAGTATCAATGTAGTGGTTGATGTCTAATTAACTGTAAGAAAATGTCAACATACAAGTAAAATACTTTCTGGTGGAAGTGAAAATTGATTTTTTAGGTTATTAAAGTGACCAACAATATGCGAGTATCATGAACAGATAATCGTAAGAAGCGGGTTTCAGGTAGCTTCTGCGTTTGTGTGTATTGAGAGGCGTCGGCTGTATGCGAGTTTGAGAAAATCGGACAATAAGCAGGCTGTTTGGGGTGGGGGGGGGGTGAACTCGCTTTTTTTCACCATAAGTTGTTCAGAAACTGAACCAAACATGACCATAATATATCCGAAGTTGATATCACATGTTCCACATGATTTACGATCAAATTTCCCGATGGGTTAGGACCGGTTTGAGTAATTGGGCTAATGGGCTTTAGTGGTAGAAACGAGGGGATGTGACAATGGGCTAAAGCTTTTTTTGGGCCAATTTTTTTCTTTTATTTCGAATCAATCATGAACGAATGTGGATGTGTTCATGTTCCCATGTGTCATGAATAATATAGGCGTTGGAACAATTTTCATTAATGGTAACTAAAGGGGTTCATTTCAGATAAAGAGAGAAGATAGTAGGAATCAAACTCCTCTGCCTTTTACCTCTTAGGTCCTTTATATATGTGGGGGAGGGGAGATAAATCTCTCTCTACAGCCCTTGGTAGGGTACAAATATTATAAGTAGATCCGTGAGCCTTTATATGGGCTGCTCTATTACATGAGCTTCTTTCTAAGCCTGGATCTTTCCCCCAATAGTAGTCCCTCAACTGTAAGCTCTGATGGGACAGCGGGATGAACAACTACAACTTAGAAAAGGCTCAGGTTTATTGTTGACATGTACGCCTCGCTAAAAACTCCATCCCAAAAATTCAGTGGGAAAAAAAGGCATGGAGAAAAGAGCACATACATCACACATACTTTTCTTTACATGATTGCTAGAGCTAAATACAATCTTATAACTACGCTTTGCCCTGCTTGGCAAAGGCTGAAGACTTCGGTGCTTTGCGAAAGTACTTCTTCCTCTGTAGTCGAAGTCGAAGGTACATCTTCGTCATGCTCGGCGAAGGGGTCTTCGATGAAGTGCTCGGCGAAGGCTGTTGCCGAGGCTTTGGCATGCACAACTAAGGCTATTGCCGTGGCTCACCAAAGTCATTTATATCTTCGTGTCTCCGCTCACGTGCGCCAGCCAAATTCTTGGAACCCGGGATGGGATTTTAACCTGGGTGCCCTCCGTAGCCCCTCTTGGTTGGTGTTTGTGAGTGGTGAAGAATGCCACGTGATTGTCATAATCAAAACCGGCATGGGAGAAGCTGTCGCGAATGGAGCAGCGTTCGACGTCTACTTTTGAGTGGTAGAGGTAGATGAAGGATAGGTCATTGTGGCCGAAGTCCCTCTGGATAACGTAGTCAAAGTCAACAAAGGCGAAATCATCGCGGCCGAAGCCTCTCTAGTCGAAGTAGAGGGGGGCAAAGTTATCACGGCTGAAGCCCCTCTGTTGACGTCAAAGTTGATGAAGGCGAAGATGTCACGGCTAAAGCCCCTCTAGTCGAAGCAGACTGGGCTGAAGCCAAAGGCGAGGACGACTCTCCTTGAGTCGATGCCGAAGCTGAAGGCGAGGAATGACTCCCTCTGAGTCGATGCCCGTGCCAGAGCCGAAGGCAATGACGACTCCATCGTGAGTCGATGTCGAAGTCGAAGGCGATGACGACCCCCTCTGGGTCAACGTTGACAGCGAAGGCGACGACGACCCTCTTTGAGTAGATGCCGAAGCTTTGAGTTGATGCCGAAGTCGAAGGTGACAAAGACTTTGATTAGAGCTTCGTCGACTTAGCCAAAGCCGGAGGCGAGGACGACTCTCTTTGAGTCGTTGCTGGAGCCGAAGGCGATGATGACTTCATCATGAGTCGATGCCGAAGTTGAAGGTGACGACGACCCCCTCTGTGCCAACATCGACAACGAAAGCGATGACGACACTCTCTAAGTAGATGCCGAAGGAGTAGCCATTGTCGACAAAGGGTGGTCGGCAATGTACCGTGTACAAAGGGACCTTCAGCTCCACGGAGCGCAAAGGGCCGTGTCTTCAAGACTTACTGCCTGAGGTCCAAGTGGAGCATTGCCTTTACCTGAAGCTGAGTGGTACCTCGGTCCTCTCTAGTGGGCCTTTGTCCATCTTTTAAGTCGATTGGTGCGCTGCCTTTACCCAAGGACCAGCGACACTTTGACTTCCTGTCCTGCAAGACAATAGGTATTTTGCATCCCTTTTTGGAGAAGAAATACACATTATAACCGATGTATGCTTCGGCGTGTGCACATGAAGAATAAAAACTTCAATGCATTAATATAATGCGTGTGTGTAGAAAGTAAGAGAATAGTCAATTTGATGTATTCATGTAATGTGATTCATGGAAGTGCAAGTATTTGACACTTCAACTTCTTCTTTCTGCGAAGGTGCATTGCATCTGGCGAGGACGAGCAACACTTTGACTTTTTCATGCGAAGGTCCATTGACTATGTAAGGTTGAGCAACACTTTGACCTTTTCTTTCCGATGATCTGTTTTGACTTTGGTGCGGGGGCAGACACACTTAGCCCCTGTCTTCTGTGACCCGAAGGTGTGAATTACCTTCGGTGCAAGGGCAGACACTCTTAGCCCCCGTCTTCTGTAATCCAAAGGCGTGAATTGCCTTCGGTGCGGGGCATGCACTCTTAACCCCCGTCTTCTGTAATCCTAAAGTGTGAATTGCCTTCGGTGCGGAGGCATGCACTCTTAGCCCCTGTCTTCTGTAATTCGAAAGCGTGAATTTCCTTCGGTGCGGGGGCAGACACTCTTAGCCCCCATCTTCTATGCGTGTGTGAAATAGATGCACGCATGGTGCAATCGAAGAGCAAGTACTTTAGCATAAGAATATATGCAGTAGCGAAGGATTAAACCTTTGGTATATGAGGGATAAGCCCCATCCCGTGAAGATAATAAATTCCTGCAAATGAGCAATAAGAGCTTTCTTATGCGAAGGTTAAAACCTGTGTATGAGGAATAAATATTCCCTCGTGTAGAGGGTAAGATACCTGCATATGTAAAGAATGGGTGCTTCAATGCATGTGAGTAATGCAAGCGCAAAGAAGATGAGTACTTCGGCAATTGTGCGAAGACTAAACACTTCGATGCATATGTTATGCGAGCGTTTGAAAAACTAAACATATGCGGAGAATAAATATCTCGATGCACTTATGCAATGCAAAATGTGTGGAGTGTATGCATCCCGAGTGATGATGCTATGCACACATATGAAAAGTATGCGCTTAGTCGCAAATCAGTAATGTTGATATTCACACATGCGAAGCGTATATATGTGCGAAGTATGCATTAATGCAAGTGCACAAAAAATAAACACTTCAGCACGTAAATGCGATGTATGAAGTGTATTCTTTGCCATATGAAAAATAAAACACATATGAAGAATAGATGCTTCGTCACCCCAAAGAATGAAAACTACCTTATGAAGACTCTCAAACGAAGGGTAAGAACCCTATACGAAGGCCAAAACCTGTAAGCGAGAAATGAAGTCTCTCAAGCGAAGGTTTAGTATACGTATTCAGAAGATTAACTGCTTCGACATGTGTGCAATGCAAGCACATGTAATGTGAGTATGCGAAGAGTAAATACTTTGACATGTAACAGTGATCTATCCTATGTGAAGGGTAGAAACCTGCATGATGGAAGGAACAAATACTCCCTCAAGCACAGCATAAGAACCTGCATGTATTTGCAAAGGGGAAAAACAAGTACTTCGATTAATTTGTGCCATGCAAATGCACAGAAGATAAATACTTCAGCGTTCATACGAAAAAATACATGCTTCCATGCAAATGTAACTCAAGCGCATGAAAAATAAATGCTTCGATATACAAGCAAAGGGTAAATGTGATGCACACATGTGGAGATAAATACTTCGTTAAAGAACTCGCATTCATTCATTCATTCATTCATGCATGCATATAAGAATAGATTCATTCATGCGAAGGGTAGATATCCTGCATGGGACGAACAAATACTCCCTCAAGTGGAGCATAAAAACCTGCATATACTTGCGAAAGGTAAAAACAAGTACTCTGGTGCATATGTAATGCAAGTACGCGAAAGGTAAATGATTCGGCATTCATGCGAAGAATAGTTAGTTTGATGCACACATAATGCAAGTGCGCAAAAAATAAATACTTCGACACATAGATATGATGCACTTGTAGAGATAAATACTTCGACACATAAGTGCAACGCACGCATGCGAAAAGTAAACACTCCGTGCGATGATGCGATTCATCTTCATGAAAGGCAAAATTTATGCAGAAAGCAGTTGTAGCGTGGACTTATCTACTACAGATTGCTTCCAAGTACGAAGGCTCTGCTTGTACGAAGGTCCCTGCTAGTACGAAGGGCCCTACTGGTATGAAGGCCCCTGCTGGTATGGAGCCCCTGATGGTACGAAGCCTCCTGCTACTACGAAGGCCCTACTGGTACGAAGCTCCTGCTGGTACGAAGCTCTTGCTGGTACGAAGCTCCTGCTGGTACGAAGGTTCTGCTGGTACGAAGGACCTGCTTTTTTTTCGATGAAGGCATGGCGAAGGGTTACTTTTCCTTAACAAAGGCTTGATGAAGGGTTCCTTTTCCTTGACAAAGGCTTGACGAAGGGTTGTTTTTTGACAAAGGCTTGACGAAGGGTTGTTCCTCGATAAAGTCCTTTTCCCCAATGAAGGCTTGACGAAGGGTTCCTTTTTCCCGACGAAGGCTTGACGAAGGGTTGTTTTTCGATGAAGGCCCGATGAAGAGTTCCTTTTCCCCGACGAAGGCTTGAGGAAGGGTTATTTTTCGATGAAGGCCCGACGAAGGGTTGTTCCCTGATGAAGTCCTTTTCCCCAACGAAAGCTTGATGAAGGGTTCCTTTTTCCTGATGAAGGCTTGACGAAGGGTTATTTTTCAACGAAGCCCTACCGGAGGGTTGTTCTCCGATGAAGGCCTCATGAAGACCTTTTCCCCGACGCAGTCCTGACGAAGGGTTGTACTTCGACGAAGGCTTAATGAAGGGTTGTTTTTCAATGAAGGCCTGACCAAGGGTTGTTCTTCGACGAAGGTCTGATGAAGGGTTGTTCTTCAACGAAGGTCTAACAAAGTCCTTTTTCCCCGACAAAGTCCTGACAAAGGGTTGCTCCCCGACGAAGGCCTGACGAAGTCCTTTTCCCCCAAGAAGGCTTGATGAAGGGTTTTTTTTCGACGAAGGGCTGTTCCCCGATGAAGTCCTTTTTCCCCAATGAAGGCTTGATGAAGGGTTCCTTTTCCCCAATGAAGGCTTGACGAAGGGTTGCTTTTTCCCGAAGAAGGCTTGGCAAAGGGTTTTTTTCGACGAAGGCCTGACGAAGGGTTGTTTTTCGATGAAGGCCTCTCTCCTCTCATGCCGCTTGGTGTTGCATGTGCAGGAGGAACACATCTACTTGACTCTCCTCAATATCGATCCACTGTATGAAGTCGTAAAGTGGTGGCGGAGACTAGCAAAGAAGAAAAAAAAATCATAAGTGGTAAACAACAGATAGTTGTGATTTAGTTTAGCAATATGTGAGTACCTGATTGCTGTAACCACCATGGATGCTGCCCTCCAGTGGGTTGTACTCGTAGTTGGAGCATATGAAGAACTTCCTGCCATATGTATCGGAGAAGTCGTTGGACTTCCTAACCCTACAAAGGTCTCCACACCAGCACATCGGAACCTCGATCCCAATAGTGGTAGCAGCGATCATTGACTTCTTTGGGCAGGGATCGTATGCCATTTTGGTAAGAGAAGGCTTTGGTTTGTTTAGACAAGGTACCTCCTGGGCTACTATTTATATAGAAAATCAGTGCTGGTTTGTCCATGAAGATTTCGCTTGAAAACCTACGTTTGAGAAGACTACTTCTGAAAAAGCTACTTCTGAAAAGACAACATCTGAAAAAGCTATGTCTGATAAGGCTATGTTTGAAAAGGCTACTTCTGAAAAGCCTACGTCTTAAAAGGCTAATTATGAAAAGCCTACTTCTGACTTCTGAAAAGGCTACTTCTAAAAAGTCTAGTTTTGAAAAGGCTACATCTGAAAAGCCTATGTGTGGAAATCCTATACCTGAAAAGCCTACGTCTAAAAATGTTGTTTGAAAATGCTATGTCTTAAATTGTTGGATTAGTGTTAAATGTTATGATAAGCATTGCACGTAAGCCGTAACGGTAATGTTAGCATAATTAACTTGTGGTAGTGCATCTATAAAAGGGTTGGCATAGTTCAAACCGTAGGCACAACGAAGCAATGACTGCTAGAGGTGGGAGAGGGAGAAGCGGAGGGTCTACAGGTGAGGGACGGGCACCGGTGATCTGGCCAGGTTCTTTTGGTCCTAGTGCGTACGAGGAGCCACTCGAGAACTTCCCTTTGCAGGGGAAGAGTGATTTTTGGCCACCCCATCATCCGAGGACTTATGACCACCCGAAAGAGAAGTGGCCAAAGTGCTCCCATGGATACGATTGTGTTGTGCAGATGTATGATGGTAGCATTAATGGAGGCTGTCGATTCTTTCGATATCCTCTTGGAAGGGTGAGAGTGCTAACAAGTTCAATATAGGATTTTATGACATTTTAGTCATTAATTTCTATGCATTTGCTTGAGTCAGATGACGACGAGAGTTGTCACTACACGAGATGGGTCGATCCTCCCATTAAACAGAACATCCAGGAGTACATCCATCACCTGCAAGATTGTATCTTTGACCAGGAGTACATCCATCACCTGCAAGATCGTATCTTTGACTTGCAGCGTGAGGTTGATACTATTCTAACCCCTCCAGAGGAGGACGAGCTGGTTATACATATCGACGATCCTACCGTATACCTCGATCCCTGTTACCCCTGCCAGTGTCACCAAAATTTGCTCCTCCGCCTCCGTCGCCTCCTCCACCACCACCGGCGCACTATGGTGATGGCGGATGTTGGGAGTCAGGAGAGTCTTCGCAGTTTATTCTAAGTCAGTATGACTAGAAGCAATGTACCGTGTTGTTTGTAATTAAATAAATTGTCCCCCGTCATGTACGTTGTATTCTGGTTGCACGCGTAATAGTAGTAGGGTTCATAATGCGAAGGGTTTTTATTTGGAAAGTTGCAAGTAAATTGTTTACATAGATCATACTGCGTGGACCGGGGTTTGTTCCCCCATCTTTCACGTGCTGCTTCGTGTTTCACTTCTTCCTGCCGATGTAGGAGACCTTCACGCCTATGGAGATTTGCCTCATGTCGCCTCAGAATGTCCTCTCGGAGACAACAATGCTCCTCCTGCCTTTGAAGATCCTTGGCTTGCTGCTTGCGTTCATGTTCCTACAACTGACGTACCGTTAACGCTCTTGACATGCCTCTTGGTGTCGCCGTGCTTCCTTCATCCTTATCTTGTACTCACGCTTGGTTTCAGCCTCTCTGGATTGTAAGGCGGGCGCACCACGTCGATCCATTCCTTGAAGCGGCAGGGCTGTGGATGAAAAATTGAAGACGTTATGACAATCGTTTGTATCTAAGGCTCACGTTGCCAGATAGAAGCGAAGAAGTGAAGGAGCTGAATAGACCATAAAATCGTCATCAAGGTCAAGACACATGAAGAATCGTCTTCCAAAAGTGTCAACATCTAAGGAGGTAAACATCCGAGCTCGGTTGCCACACCTACATAATGGACGTTCATGCTATTGAGGCACTCCCATAGGGTGGTTCCTCCACGCTTCCTTGAAGCACTCCACCACCTATTATCGAGTCCTCGCTGCTCTCGAATCCGTGGCTATGATATGGGCGGGATGCGGACGTATTAATAGTGGTGTGACTGTCGGCAGTCCAAGTGCCAATACGTGCCCACTAGTTTTAAGGCGAAATGATGTCACATTGGATACGACGGCACACTGCTACGCTATCAATGTGGATACGTCCGCATGCTGCTATGATTTATTGCCTAACAAGATGGCACACTGATATGGTTTGAAAGCGGATACGATTGCACGATGCTATGTTTTGGGATGGAATGACAACACAGGTAATAAAAGCATGTGTGATAACATAGTGGTGACATAAACATCCTACATGACATGATATCGACATAATAGAAATAACATAAACATGTCCAAGTAATATCTACTGCCACAGTCAAGGGGCGTCACCTTGGCCACGTGCGCGCTTGTTGGGCACGCTAACGCCCTACGCTAGCTAGCTGCTATGTGACACACGTGGTCGGTGTAGTACGCCAGCGGGTCGCGCGGAGGGTGGTGAGGCTGTGCAGCGTCTGCAGGGGTGCTACATCTGCAGAATATTTCTACTACATATATGTCTTCAATTCATAACAATTCGACTGCAAACTATTCTAATTTCTTAAATTGTAAATGTTTTTTAACTACATAAATTATCTAAACATTCAAAATTAAATTCTAAGTCTAAATTATCTAACTATTGAAAAATTCTAGATAAATTGTCTAACTATTGTAAATATTTTTGAACTACATACATTGTCTAAAAATTCTAGATTCACCATCTACTTCAAACTATTCTAATCTAAATTATCTACCTAACTATACTATTTTTCTAACTATTGAAAAAAATCCAAACTAGGTATATACTCTATGCTAAATTTTCTATTCTACTCTATTCTAAATTTTCATACTCTAAATTCCAAACTAATCTAATTTTTTTCCTACCATTCTAAATACAATGTTGAAAAAAATACACAACATTTCAATTCTACATTCCTACATCGACGGAAAATGTGTACATCTAATCATATCAATTTGTCGATTCTACTACTACTGACAAATTCATAACAATTCAACTTCAAACTCTTCTAAATCTCTAAATTTTGAAGAACATTAAAGAACCTATTTTAACTCTAAGTTCTCGAAATATTCAAACTTTTCCAACTATTCTATAGTTCCTAACTAACTATACTATATTTTTTAAGCTATTGCTAATTTTTAAACCATGCCTACTATATTCTAAATTTCATATCCTTATTTTCTAAATTTTATACTCTACTCTATATTTCTCTAATATTTTCTAACTATTTTTTTGCTATTTTTCTAACTATTCCTAATTTATAACTATTTTATACTTATTCTAAAGAAAAGCAAACAAAAAAAACTCATTGGTGGTCGCTACCCCACCGCTGCTCACCGGCCACGCCCGCGCGCTTGCCTGCCCACGCCCGCGCGACTACACGCTGGCCACCGTCGTTCGCTGCAGAACCGCCGCCGCTGCTCGCCGCCCCACCACCGACCTCCCCCCTCCACCCGCGCTCGCGCGAATACTCGCCGCAGCCTCTCTCAAACTGTTGTTGTGCATGGAAGAAGAAGAGGAATCGGCGGCCAACCAGTTATAAAAGGTTTGTCGGCACGCGAAGTGTCGACAGGCTCTGGGTCCACTGCCACGTAGGATATCATCACGTTGAGTGTCGATAGGTTTCTAGTCATCACTCCGCGTGCCGATACGTACTTATTCTTGTAATTTTATGATTTTGAATATTATTTTTGTAATTTTCTAAGAAAATACTATTATTAAAAAAAATCTCTGCTTCATTTCAGCTCAGTCAACACTTCTATTTCTTTATTCTTTTAAAATCCATGCTGACGTTAAACGATGCAATAAACATTCTTTGTCAATAGGAAAACAAATCGGTTGATTCGGTAAAGCTTAACATAAGGTTTTCTTTAATAGGAAACATTTAGAAACAAATCTATAATAATTCTGTTGATACTTTATAAATGTTTAACTCAATAAAATAAATAGTTTTATTCTGTTTTAATATCTTTTAATCTTTTTAATTCTTAAATAATGCCTATAAATCCCAAAAAATTCTTGAAAAATGTTAGAACCCTCTAGAAAAATCTAGAAAATTTCCTAATCTTTTGTAATCACTTGTTGTTTATTTTATTACCATGTTTTTACCTTCCTAAAGCAATATCTTAACCGTTGTAGGTCTAATCTAATCGGCTTCTTCACCAAAAATTCACCAAAAATCCTAAATTAATTAATTATACTGTTTTGAGTGTGATTTAGTTCTTCTTGTCTCTTGGTGTTTATTTGCCTTATTTTATTTTACGTTTATACACTGACGTCGAGGAGAAGTTTGTTAGAACACATGATCAGTATTTGGAAGAAACTGCTGAGCAAGAAGACAAGTTGTTCTTGACGCATTTTGCTCCTAATTTGCTAATGTTTTGTTTCTAAATTTGCATGCCACTAATTTGTTAGGAATCCCAAAAATAGGATCTACCTTAGAATTCCATAATATTCCTTGTCGCCTTGGTTCAGTGGTTTATGAAAATGGGTAGATATGCTTAGCATTGCTTTGGGAGTTTTGGTAAATACAATTGTTCAACAAAAAAAAGTGATAATGGTATTATGCAATAAGGATAAAACTTGTGATAATGTTTTAGCAACATGGACTAGAAATTGAGCAAGAGGGTGGTGCAGGTTGCAAAGATTTGGGATGGTGGTAGTCTTGCTTAATTTTAAGGACCGATTCGTGGAGCAATTATTACAAGTTTATAGTACAATCACAAGTCAACTTATGAACTAGTCTAACTGATTAATTAGTTTCTCCCGTCATAGAGTAGGAAAAATGGTGGTATAGGGATAGAAGGGTGTACTTTTAGAAACTATCGGGCACAAGAGGTCTCTGGCATGGAGAGTGTACTCCCACATAGGTGAAACATTAGTGATCATGCATATGTTGGGAGGAACTTTGTAAAAAGTCTTATAGTGTATTCCTAGTCGTACACATCAAAAATGTTTTAAGTGTTGTCAGACACGAGCAAAATAAGAATGCATGACTTATAAATAAAGTATACAACATCTACATAGTGTAAAACTAATTAATAAACTATATTCACGGTTATGAACGGCAATGAATCCTAACATGATTAGAAGTGGTTGTTTTGGGGTAGCCATAGTGGTGGGAACCGTGGTTGGAGAAAGGTGGTTGGAATCTAACTCTGGTTATTTACTGTCATCTAATTTGATTATTTGCTTTTAAATTATTATCCTAAATTTGGCATTCAAACAGGTCCCTGCTAGCCTTGTTCCTGTTGTATGCCTCCAATTGCATTTCTACCATAACTTGCAGAGTAGTCAGAGAAGAGTTTGACTGCCTATGAGGAAGCCAGAATAAAGAAAACCACGCTACCTGCGAAGTATTTATTTGCTTTTGACCTTTGAATGTCCCTGCTGTAATAACAAATTTACGGTTAAGTTAAAGACATGGTATTGTGTTATCTATAAAATTTTCATCTATTGGATTTGATTATTGGCTCAATATATGATATGAGAACGGATTTTTCCTTAACCCGGTGTGATCCAACTAGAATTCGGATCACAATCCAATGAAACCATTTGTCAATGTTAAAAAAACTGTTTCTAAGACAAGTACTGTACCTGTTTTTGTTAACAAAATTGTGCCTCTACTAGGAGAGACAACCCCAGCTCCTTCATCTGGTATTAGTTTACACAAGACAGTCACCGATATCTAACAAAGCTAGCAGAAGCAAACGGACAATAGACAACAGCACATAAACGAAAGTGCAACAACGAATTTCAGCTTTTAGTTGTCAACAACTTCATCATCATCACCACCTCTTCGTCAATGTGCATCCTGTCCTGAAATTAATTTTTTTTTCATTGCTGAGTTAACTGACGCATGTAAAAGATACTATTACTATGATGATTAGCCCATAGATGTTCAAAACACATTCTCAAAGTGCCTAACATGATACAAAGCCTTTTAACCATAGTTACATCATACACTTATCAAGCTTCACTTCATATGTGGTAGTTCCAAACAGATCCTTGGAGCATAAAATACTTGCCCTGTAACACTTCAAGGTACGTTACTCCTAAAACGCTGTTCTGTTTTTATTTCTTTGATTTCAGCGGTTTGTTACCTGATCGAATATGAATCGTCGATACATTAGCTAGTTATGAAACAAGCTTTATGTTGTCACAAAAAAAAACTAGAAAAACATATAGTACCAGAGCCCCCCACCCCACACACGCGCGCGCACCTGGGCAGCCAGATTGCCTTGCTTCCCTTACATATTCTATTTATGTCTTATGTATACGAGCTACCAGAAATTTGTAAATCAACCACCGCCACTAATGCATCACACACTCCCATCCATAAATTCTAGCATACTGGGGAAACATGTCATATTGTGACACGTCAATCAGTGCCTATGTTTTGTGTGCTAAGAGCTTAAAACAACTTCACAGTAGTGGTAGGATAATTTTGCTTTTAAACACAAAGAGATCGGGTAGGAGAAGTGCTAGATAAAGACAACACTTTTTGCAGGCAGCTATGATTCCTAATGGGATAGTCAGTTTCTTCACAAAATGTATTAACAAATAATATCAAGCCAAGTTATTTGCACACTTCACAGCATTTGAGTCATTATTTTACATAAAAATCATCGTCTAAAAGAAAGGCCCATAAGTGCAATCCAAAAGCATTGCTTAGATATAAGCTTGAAAAAGTAATATTATCTAAGTCGTCAAAAGCAGCTATTGACATTAATATATGTGATAAATCTCTAGCCTACTCCAACTTGCTTGGGACAAAGGTTTTGTTGTTGTTGTAATCTTTATTTAACATACTAATGTTTAGCAGCTAAAAGCAAAAAAACAAAGTTTACTTACCTGGGCCCACATCATCAGCAAACACCAATGCACAATCTCTGGTAGAGACGGGATAAGTGCCTGGACGGTAGAAACATCATTGTTAAGGCATCTATTCTATATGAATGTTAAACGGAGGGAAAGACACATGCAAGCATTTGTTCATAGGCATATAAATCCTATAACCGTATAAGCTCCAAACCCTTATGCATTTACTATCAGCTTTATAAATGTTGAAAGAAGAGGTGCATACCTGTTGCAATCACTTCTACGTTATCAGATACTTTTACTGTCAGATTTATAGTGTGACGCGAACCTTTGCGTGTGTGGAATATAACAACCTATAAATTGAAATAATGCATTTCTTAATACCAATCATTAACATCACAAGCAGATTTCGGTCTTAGCAAGATAAAGATGTAAAAAGAACCCTCTACAAAGCTCATTTTGAACATTCATCAATGCAACTTAGTACATTTGGAAACAGCAGAAGGAAATCTTTGAAAACAAAGCATCAAGCAGTACAGCACGGAAGCAGAAGATGTCATTCTTGTTATTCATAAGGTAAAAGAGAAACAAAGTCATGCTATGCAGTGGTCTGAGGCTCCTTGAATGCAAAGAAGATTATAGAATGCTCTCACTTCATAACTATGGGGATGAGAAGAGCAAGTGCTACTATCAACATTGGTCCTTGGGACCCTCCATTGGGAGCCAAAGGGGTGTTGCAGCAAGCCTGGTTTAGAGTATCGTTCTTCAGATGATAGTAGATCTGAGGAAGCGCTGGCATATGTGGGTTCTCTAGTTGGAGTCACCCTAGAGATTGATAAGGCTGAAAATTGGATGCAGGGATGTGATGAAGGTAGCAGATGCTGAGGGGTGTTTGGACCTTTTGTTTTATGAATTGTTATTTGAAAGGGAAGTGCCTCAAGATGTGGCTCCTACAGCTGCTGCACTGCAGTCCAAGATGACAAAAGCAATGATAAGGATGGTGGTGAAAGGTATCCTTAAAAAGGCAAACGTCCAGCAAGAGAAGAAAGTGTCAGAAATTTATAAGAGTGGTGACAAGACTTTCTATACGAATGCTTCTACTCCGGTTCTGGTGACACCATAACCAAAACCTACTCCCACCAAATTCATATCTACTGCTGCGTTACAGGAGGGAGACATATGGCGCTTGATCATAATAATTCTGGTAACGCCCCAAGGTGTGAAAAAGTTCATGGCAGATGCTAAGAAGATTTATGCACATCAGCAAATCAAGAAGGTTGTGGAGGAAAATGTGGTAGATGAAGTAAGCAACAAGGGCAGGAAGCTTCTTCATCTAAAAGTGATCAAGACGTAAGGCACACATGGCTGGTCAGATGTCAAAGTACTATTCTGCCACCGCAGAAAAAAAAAATTGTTCGATTTTTCTGATTACATTCAAACCAAGATGTCTGATGAGAAGAATGAAAATGAAATTGGTGATACAATTGGAGCTGCTGAGGCTAGGGATGGTAGTGGGCCGAGTCGGGTCGGGCCCCCGCGGGTTTCAGACCTGGTAGGGGCGGTGTTGAAATCGCGCCGCGGTGCCATCAGGTTGGGGGTCTTATTCGATTAGGGTCCAGAGCCGAGGCAGATTTTGCACCCACAAGTGCCCCACAAGCCCCGAATATAGACCAAGTGCCCCAAAGGCCCGAATATAGACCAAGTGAAACCAAACAGTGAGGAATTGAGGATATTGACTTATAGAGTCCAAGGAACTGCTTGATGTTATGATTGGGTGCATTTGTTCATCTTTTTATTATCTCCTGAGGTAGAAGGTTTTGGTGTGGATAATTTGGTGTTCAAGTGTGCGCATGTGTCTTCTATGTTGATGTTCTTGTACTGTCAAGCCAATCTGTCTTTGAATGGAAATGTGTACGTTACTAGCAAGTTCTCAATTATGTTTTCTGATCAAGGGTTACAGTTTCATCATCTCATTCTTGTTCTTGTCATATTTTTTTCAGCTTGATTGGATTATTTAGATATGTCTACTCCTAGTACTAGTGGGTCACATGCTGCAGGTACTAGTCGTACTGGAACTCAAACTGAGTCGGCAACTCAACAGGAATCTCAAGGTACAGATGTGAATGTGAGATAGAAGATGGTGTTGTTGTTGGTAGTACAAAGAAATTAAAATCTGTAGTCTGGGAAATGTTTGATAGGATTCAAGTGAGAGGTGCATGGAAAGCTAAATGTATGTGGTGTAAGGAACTATGGTAGAAGCACTTATGTGTATGCAAGCTTGGTCTCGAGCCGACATGTTAGGTAAGTAGTTTACATGCAATTCCAATACTTCTAATGTATATGGTTCTATGCACTAACTCTTGATTTTGAAGACTATGTTAATAGGCTTGGAGTCCACCTTTGTTAACGCATTGACAACTTGTCTTGAGGATGAAGAGGAAGATGTGGTAACATCGTCCGATCATTCTTGTAAATTGTGGTTCATACTTACTACTTAAGTGCTGATTTCTGCATTTGTGCTCTGTTTTTAAGAGGAACCTGATTTAACTGTTGTTGATTGATCATTTATGCTTGCTGCTGGAATCTAGATCCTGGATGATCAATGATCACTACATCGTGCAAATGCTTGCTAGTTGCTGCTTCCTGCTGCTGATTGATGCTTGCTGCTGATTGATCATTGATACTTAAATGCTTGCAGCAGATTTAAGTTCTATTACTTTGATATGCCAAGTTGTATTACTTTATGCTAGCAGCAGATGATGTTCTATGTGCATGTGCTTGTTTGTTTCATTGTTTGGAAGTTGAGTGACAACTGACGAGCTATATTATTTTTCCTTTTAAGATTCTGTTTTGGATTTAGGTGATTAACCTCTTTGTTTTCTATTGGCTCGTGGCTCGGCCTGTTGATCGTTTGTTGCCTGAGAAAGCTAGCAAGGGATCAAAATCAACACTCAATAGGCAAGTTGCAGAGTGCAGACAAATCGGGTTTTGAGTCCCCAATCGGGTCTTGGGTTCCCACCAGGGCCGGGGCCGGGAGTGATTTTGGACCTGGTATGAATTTCGGGGCCAGGTTGGGTTTGATGTTTTAGGTTTCGGCTCGGATGCGTTCTCACTCCACCTCCCCCGACCCGACCACCCATTGCCATCCTTAGCTGAGGCAAACAAGAATGTGAACCAATATGCACACGATATACAAGATAAGAAGACTGATGAAGAATAACACAAGAAGGTGATCTTAAGAAGCCTGAGGTGAATGCTGAAGCTTTGTGTGATGGATACAAGGTGGAACACAAAAGTTCAAAAATGCAACTCAATGTTGAGCCATCTAGAAGGAGCAAGAGCCTTAAAGGTCCAGGAGTCAAACTACAAGATATCATGAGTAAATTTGGAAGGTACTCCTAAACATTCCACTGATTCCTTTGAAACTTTTATCAGATAAAGATATTATAGGCAAAGCTAGATGTATGGGTGCTAATATAGGTGATGATAACTTTGACACTATTAATTTGGTAAGGAATTTAGAGGATGATAGAAATGCTTTGAATGGTAAAGCTCAAATAAACAATGTTGTTCATGATGTGATTGCAGTATGTAACACGGGTGTCGGAATCTGACTCGGATTCGGGTGTCCAATTCGGCAAAGAAAATTTGGACACGCGAAATACAACTCGGAATCCGACACGAGTGTCGGAATCCAACTCAGATTCAGGGTGTTTGTCTGATTCGGCAAAAAAATTTGGACACAGGTGTCCAGGTAACACTGGTAGAAAGAGATAATACTATTTCAATCCGAAAAATGAAGGAAACATTACTGGGACAGCAGATTGCTTAAACATGCTATTGACTTCTATAAAGAATAGATTGGGCCAGCGCAGGTAATTTGATCCCGATATTTTTAGCAGGGCAGAGAAACTATCCAACATTGACAGCGTTGAATTGGATAGGCCTTTTACTGAAGAAGAAATAAAAAATGCTCCATTTGAAATAAAATCCAATAAAACTGCTGGTCCTGATGGGACTTCCTGTGGATGTTTTATTTTTTATTTTTGTTCCAAGAGTTGTACGAAATAAATTGGATGTTAGTAGGCTGAATTATGGGATAATTACCCTTCTTCCAAAAGTTGATGATGTTGAGAGAATAAAACAATTCAGACCCATCTATTGATTTTTTTTGTATAAACTCGTAACTAAAGTTATGACCTTGAGATTGGAGCCTTACATGATGAAAATGATAAGCAAAACTCAAAATACCTTTATTGAAAACAGGAATATAATGCATGGGATCATGCCTCTACATGAGATTCTACATGAAACCAAAAGAGAAGCAAACGGGCAATATTTTTAAGCTTGATTTCGAAAGGCATATGACAAAGTGAATTGGAAATTCCTCTTCCAATGTATGGAAATAAGAGGTTTTAGCCCAACTTGACAAAAGTGGTTGAAACATCATATGTAATGGGACACTTAGTACCAAATTGAATAACCAGATAGGCACATATTTTAAGAGTCATAAAAGTGTAAGGCATGGATATTCTCTATCACCTTTTTTATTCAATTTAGCTGCTGATTGTCCATCTAAGATGGTACAGGAAGCTCAAAATAATGGGTTGATTACTGGCTTGATTCCTCATTGTTTGATAATGACGTAGCAATGTTGCAATATGCTAATGACACAATTTTGTGTCTTTAAGATGACTTGTTAAAAGGCAGAAATATGAAGCTTATGTAGTATATATATTAGTTGACATCAGGGCTCAAAATAAATTTTGCTATAAGGTCATGGTTTTGGAGGAAGATGACGAATGAGCTCTTTCTTATGCAAACATGTTCAATTGTCAAGTAGGAAGCTTTCCAATCAAATACCTCGAATTAGCTCTTTCTTATGCAAACATGTTCAATTGTCAAGTAGGAAGCTTTCCAATCAAATACCTGGGTGTACCTGTTAGTGCATCTAGATCACATGTTATTGACTGGGAGAGAGTAGATGAAAAAATCATGAAAAGGCTGGATATCTGGCAGGGGGATCTATCGCAATTGGTGGCAGCACTTTGAATAATGCCAGTTTATCCAATATTCCTACTTACTATATGTCCATGTTCTTACTGCTTAATACTACAACAGGATAACATTTGTAGGCCAAAAAAGAAAGGGGGTTTGGTTTAAAAAATCTGAGAAAAAATGAACGTAAGTCTCCTTACCAAATGGTGGTGGAAAGTAGAAAAAGAGGAAGGTTTATAGCAGGAGATTGTCAGGAAAAAACACAAGGAAGATAACTCACCTTGTTGGGCTTACCTACTTAAGGTTAAAAACATTTATTTGAAAGGCAGGAATGTCATCATTGGTAATGGTGATAATACCAGATAATGAGAAGATAAGTGCATTGGTGACAAATCTTTTGCTCACCAATATCCTACTCTTTATGATGTCTCTGATGAAAAGAATATTTCAGCGAGTCAACGCTATGCTATGCAATGGCAGTTAAGTTTCAGGAGATGGTGATCATCCTGAAACTGTCAACATTTGTTGTTCGAATGTGCTATAGCTAAGGTTGTTTGAGGAGTGATTGCAACATTCATTTGTGCTGATATTATTCCCAGATCAACTACAAAATTTCCTCTATGGGTCAGAAATTCTTACCCAAAGGTAAAGTTTTCATGTAATTGGGTTGGTGCCTTGGTGGTTGTGTGTTGCCGAATTTGGAAAGCACGAAATTGATTCCATCTCCTAGTGAGATAATTTTCCATGCCTGTGTGTTGCTGAAACATTGGGCAGAGCTGCTGAACAGGATGAGTGAAGAACAGAAACAAGGATTGGAAGGCATGTTGCAGCACGTGGCACAACTGGTGGGAAGGGATGCTGCTACTTAACATGTTCCTGCCAATGCACTTCTTCCTGCTCCTGATGATAGGCCCGCAGGTGGACAGCTGCAGGATGCTGAAGAAGAGGATAGCGATATGGAGAATTGAGGTGAAAAGGATGCACTTTTGGTGTCCAGCAATCTTTTCTTTCAGTTTGTTCAGGTGTCTGTTCTAGAATAGTCTTTGTTAGGCTAGTTTGAGTTAGCTAACTCTGCCTGTCTTACTTTCTCTCTGGCTTCTGAACTATGTTTCCTTCTGCAACATATATAATACTTCATTTTTCATTCATCTAAAATGGAAAAATGGGACATCCTCGCTTCGAAAAAAAAAGAGCAACACAAAACACTTGTCAAAACAAAAATTAGTCTAGTCTGAAAACTTTTTAGCTTTCATTTATGTGCATACTCCCGCTTTTTTACATTGTAAATGAATGTTTCCTTATAACTATATGTTTGGGCCTCCCTGTGGTCTCCCCACTCAAAAACGATGTTTTGTAACTATGGATAAACATAAAAGCACTTATAGTAGAGATTAAAATAAACTACAGTTAAGACCATTTAAGTAAACTTACTGGTACGTCTACATTGGAACCGATGCCTCTTCTTTTATCAAGATGATCCTCGCATATGCGCATAAGCAAGTTCTCCAACTGACAGTGGAAACAAGAATAATAAATGTCAAGATCGTAAACACGAAATACAATTTCTATCCACTTTACTTCACCAAATAACAGATCACCTTTACTACTATTACTATTCATAATACCTTTTATACGTACCTCAATTGTGGTAGCAATGCACTCTCCGTTCATGCATTCAATGATGTCACCAATTCTGACTCCTAATTTCTCAGCAATCGATCCTTCAGACACCTGTAGTTCAGTTTGTAAGCAATTACTCAATAATATGCATACAAAAAAGATACAAAAAAGTGAACATGGTTCCAAAAAATAAAGAACAATGGACAGTGTATACCTCTATAACAATAAGGCCTGCATCGACGTTACACTTGCGGGAGATCGTATCCACATGAGCGGGATCTAGAAATTTAATGGATGAAAACTTCATTCCAATGTGCAGCCGAGGGACACAGCTATAGCAAATCATCATTTATCAGATTCCGAAAGATATGAACATCAGTGCACAACCTTTTTAAACAATCCATTTTTTTAAAAAAAATGAACTTTTGCGCCTAAAATGTCCAAAATCACCAAAATTGGAACGAAATAACTTACTGAAATTTTTTCCACATATCCAAGCATTTTAGTATAATGGATGAAGGAATGAATCCCATTCTTAGAGTCAGATTGGCCATCCCCGCAATTTTTCCATTACAGTCAATTACTGGTCCTCCGAGGCCATGCTAATACATTTGAATTGTCAATTAGAAAAATAAGCAACAGAACCTAAAGATGATTTATAAGAGAAGACATGAAATATGATTTGTACCTTGTTAATTCCAAGGTTGATGAACATATAGTGATATAGTTCAAAATCGCTTGGGTCCATATATAGCACAGAGCCATGATCTATATTAAGATACATATTCTCGTCTCTACCAAGCACAAAAAGCTCCTGACCGTGCTTCACTTCAGTAAAACAACTAGGTATTTGAGCAGACTGATCCATATTGATCTTGAAAAGAGCAAGGTTATAGTGCTCGTGATAATGCAATAAATGAGCAACTATAGTTGTGTCATTTTTATCTGGCAAATGGACATAAACCTGAAAAATATTTGCAAAACACGTGACATCACATCTTTTGACAAAATAGCTACCAAGAAAGCAGCACATGATCATAATATCAGGACCAATGTACATTTTTGCCTCTACTTTATAGCAAAGTTCAACATAACATATTAAGTTTACAACTAAGTGTCCACATCACAACATTATATACACTTTTTTGGAACCCATTTCATACAAGTACACAAACTTTGGGCGCATTATCACAGAAATACACTCTTTAACTAACACCTGGCACCCACATGTAAGCCATTGTTAGTTTGGATGTAAACCCACCTTAGCATCAGGAGCGTACACTTTTGTGTCTAACCACTCATCCAGGGAAGGAGACTTTAAGCAGATTAGGTGTGCAGATGTCAGAACAGTTCCAGCTTTACTCTCTTCATTCCAATCGATTAGAAAACCGGAGCATCGCGTCAACAGCTTTTCATCTGCATAAACATGTATCGATTAGCAAATGACAAAAAGCACTGCAGCACTTCCAGATAAGAGGTGGAGTATTACGCACCAATATAAGATGAGAGTCCAAGAACAGTTTTTGCAGCTTCAAGTACAGTCTTTGTTGCGGACTCCCGATCAGGGAACAATTCTTGATCAAGAAAACACGAATGAGGAACATGCTGATCCATTGTAGCTAGCTTTAGTTGTCGTTCTGCAGTTGGACATATAGATACATAAGTCAAGAACAGATACACAAAAAGAAAAGGATGTTACTCTAGAAATAGCCATCGACGCCGGGCAGTCCGTTGTGCTAAGATCCACACCATCTCTAGCAAAAGAGGCCAGTTTCATTGATTCAATATGCCTACTGCTTAATCATTTGTTCTTTTCAGGTATATAGCTATTTCATTAATCAGATGGAACATCAGAGTCGTCATCCGAAAAAAAAACATTTACAGAAATTGGGACGTTAGGGCCATATCAAAATACAAAGACTCCCCTACATACCTAGCACCAAAGCTCGCAAGCTCATGGGCCACTTTGTTACAACCTCTAACACGATACTCAACGAGAACATCAGAGAAAGAACTAATAAGAAGACCTTTTCGCCTCTAGAACAGGTACGCTGTCATACTACGTACATCCCCTTCAGTCCC
This sequence comes from Phragmites australis, assembly GCF_958298935.1. Taxonomy (NCBI): domain Eukaryota; kingdom Viridiplantae; phylum Streptophyta; class Magnoliopsida; order Poales; family Poaceae; genus Phragmites; species Phragmites australis. The sequence goes on along the minus strand of NC_084931.1, from coordinate 2,884,509 downwards.
ACTGCTACATTTGTAGCAGCTGTTTCAAAGAAACCCACTCATCCATACCCAGTTCTCTAGCAGCTTCAATCGCTTATATGCATGATGCCTACTGATTTCTTGTGTTCTGGATGGAAAAGGAAGGATGAATAGCTTACCCCTTTTCGCATAGTATTTCAATTTCAACTTCTCATGGGCATCCACGATCGCCGGGTCGATCTTGATGAAGGGTTCTAAGATCTCCCCGCCGCACGAATCGTGCCCTTTGACGACGCGTTGAATATAAGGCCAACGATCGGGAGAGCTGGCAGCGGAGGAGGCCTCAGAGAGGGCCTTCTCCGAAGCAGCTGAAGCTGAGGCCGCCGCCGCCTCCTCGTCGTCGCCCGTCCTTGCTCTTGATCTTTTTCTCTTGCCTCGATCCGACGGCGGCGCTGGCTCCGATTCGGCCGCCATGGACCGGGTGGTCACCGGGGGCGGCGTGGGGCGGCGTGCAGGGGTGCGTCGTCGCCGCCAGCTCGCCCTCGACCAGGACCCCGACCCCTCTCCCCCTTCCCTCTTGCGTGTTGGTCGGCGCCATATCTGGGTTCGCAGATCGGGATCCCCTGACTTCACGCCTTGAATTCAGGGGGTGACTTCACGTGAAATCCCGCCGTCCGCGAAGATCGTGCGCCGCTCGCGAACGGGAGAGTCTGAAGCAGAGTATTTTTATTTTTATATTTTTTTAGTTAAAATTTAAATAAATAGATTCCGGCGAAGGTATTTACAAAACTAGACGCTGACTGTAGCCCTCTGAGAGAGCGGTTACGGGTCATAACCGTCCCCTAAGAGGGCGGTAGGCCTAACCACCTCCTCAGAGAGCGGGTGGGACCTTCCCGCCCGGCCCAGAGGCTTACCGTCACTTGAGGGGGCGGGTAGAGCTCCTTACCACCCTTTCAGGGGGCAGTAAGGGCTCCTCCCCGTCGCCGCGCCGCACCGCCTGGCCGCGCCCTGCTGCTATAAAAAGGTCAAAAATTGGCAAAAAAAATCATAAAAATCCGAAAAAAGGAAAAGTTGAAAAGAGAGAGGAGAAGAGAGGGGAGGAAGAGAGGTCGGTGAAGTCCTGCTGCATTTGGGCCGCGAATTTGAAGGAAAATTTTGGGTAAATCTTTTTTTCCTTTTTATTGTTGTTAATTAGTGCAGTAGTAGTATATGACATAGATTTTAGACATTTATGACCTAGGGTTTAGAAAATTATCAAATTTAGTTAGAAAATGGTACGATAGCAGTTCAATATAGAATATTATTTTTAGTATATTATTTTCAGTATGTTATCTGTAGTATATTATTTTTAGTATATTATTTTGAGTATGTTATTTGTAGTATATTCTTTTTAGTATATATTATTTGTACCTGCGGACGTAGGAGGCAACAGTAGATGATAATTTGCGAACCTAGAGTAGCATTTAAAAATTATTTTATCCGATAATCAGAAATATAATTTGTTGTCTTAACATGAGTTATGTTTGCGGGTGTTTCCAGGGATGGCAGATAAATTAATTTTTCAGATATATTATGGTGAGGGTGAAATTAGGTACGGTCCCAACGGTGTAGATCTGTCTGGATTTCGTCATGTCATGAAGGGGCTTAGTAAAGCTAATGAGAGGACTATTGTGGGTGTGTGCAAATGGCTCATGCGATTTTTCCAACTGGATCCGCAGCAATATGAGCTGAAGTTGAAAGCTGTCCTGAGCCGTGCTAGTCATGGATACTTTAGTGAGCTTGTTCCCATCGAAGCCACATCAACTTAGAGGTAGTATGTAGATATATGCTGTGAACGTGGCCTGTCGCTTGTTTTGTTAGCTGAGGTGTACCTGAAAGATCAAAATGAGGTGAACTCTGCAGAAGCAGTAGCAGGACCAAGTGAGGCAGTGGAAGATGAGTCAGAGGCGGCTAATGTAGGGTCCAGGGAGGAGGTTGGTGATGTTCCAGAGCTGCAACCGATGGGTGTAGCTGATGAAGGGGAGCACATCCCTAGCATCATTGAATATATGAATTTGGAGGATGAAGAGTTGGAGGAAGGCCTTGCCGATGGGGATTCTTCTGATGAGGAGGGTAATGCTCTAGTTCCTGCAAAGTGGCGGGATCAAGAATTTTCGAAGTTGGTGGTTAGCGAGGCTGACCAGACACCGTGGCAGTACCATGAGAATGAGGTGTCACAGGGTGCTATGTACCTTTTAAAAAAGGCAGTTATTGATGCAGTGAAATTCTGATCGTTGTCTCTTCGTAGGCTATTCAAGGTTGTTAAATCAAGTAAAAGAGAGTATGATGTGAAGTGCTTGGTGCCTCAGTACCCTTGGCGGGTGCACGCATTCAGAGGGAAATGGGCAGACTACTAGCAATGCTCAATAGTTAAGGAACATAATTGTCACATTGAGGAAACAGAGTTCGCCCACCGGAACCTGTCTTCTGCTTTCATTGCAAATGTTATGTACGGAGAGATTGTGGACAACCTAAGGTATGAGTCACGATCAATAATCCGTGCTATTGAGCAAAGGTTCTAGTACATAATAAACTATGCGAAGGTATGGAGGGCGAAACAAAAGGCTATTGAGATGAGGTTCTGTACATATGAAGATTCGTATCACAATCTACCTCGTTAATTAGCCATAATTTGTGCAAGAAATCCAGGCAGCTACTATGATATCAAGCATTACCCCTCTACTGATGTGGAGTACAGCGGAAAAAGAGTGTTGCAGCGTGCTTTCTTTGCATTCGCTGCAACTATCAAAGCATTTAGATATTGCCGACCCATCATATGCCTAGATGGAACATTACTGACTGGGAAGTACAAAGGGCAGATTTTGTCTGCATTAGGGGTCGACGATAACAACCAAGTCCTGCCACTAGGGTTTGCGTTCGTGGAGAGTGAGAACGGGGACAGCTGGTATTGGTTCCTAGAGCGGGTTAAGCATGCAATTGTTCTTGACCGACCAGATATGTGTCTCATTCATGATAGACATGCAGGATTGTTGCAGGCTTTGCTGGATATGCAACATGGTAGCGTGCGACGGGGTGTACCAGTATAGTGGCCAGATCTCAAAAGCAGGTGGTGCATGCGCCATATGGGTGCGAACTTCTACAGATAGTTTAAAAACAAAGAGTTAATGAAGCTCTTTAAGAAGTTATGCAGTCAGAACCAGCAACGTAAGTTCAATGCATTATGGGCAAGACTTGATGAACTGACTCTAAAATAAACTGCGGAGGCTGCACCTAACGGTGACGAACCAATAGCTCTCGGTCCTCTCCCAACCGATACTCCGCAGATTGTAAGGAGATCGGGCTCATTTATTAGGAGCTTCTCACAGTGGATACGCAATGAGCCGAATGAAAAATGGGCTCTGTTGTACGACACTGGTGGTGCCAGGTATGGAGTAATGACTACAAACCTTGCAGAGGTTTATAACTGGGTCATGCGAGGAATGAGGTCCCTACCACTAGTTGGAATTGTAGAAGGCATTTTGCATGGGACCTGCAAGTACTTCATTGATTGGTATGCAGCTGCTAAGGTTGTAATGGAGGACAATCGTATGCTTTACGGGCGGATGCTATGTGAGTATATGGAGAAGGCAAATATGAAGGCCCACATGCATCGCGCAAATCAAGAGGGCACTGCAGAGCATAGGTTCAGTGTCCTGTGTCGGGATAAGGGTCGGAGGGGGGGTAGACGTGAGCGGCATGTTCAAGAGTGTGTGCTAAGGAGTGGGACATGCATATGTAGTTGTCAGAAGCCACAATTACTCCACAAACCTTGTACACACATCATAGCTGTGTGCGCGGAGCACCATATGCTTCCTAGGCAATATGTGTCACAGTATTTCATGAAAGATCAAATACTGAACACCTGGAACCAGGAGCTGTATGTTACGGCATTGTTGACACTTTTACAAGTAACCCAGGACCTGCAAAAATATATGTGCCTGATTTGGGAAAGATGAAGAATGCACCGGGCCGAAGACAAACTCGTCGGATTTGCAACGATATATGGATGAATCCGAGGCTGGCCCTAGGATTAAGTGATGCAGTCAGTGCAATGAAGTAGGTCACACTTATAAATATTGTCCCAAAAATGCAGGCGGTGATGCACCTGTTGTCTAGGTGAGCTTCATATGTGTTGAGCTAGTTTTGTACCATTTTAATATTTGTTAATTTCGCATATAGTTAATTTGCATTCAAAGTATATTGTTGTTGTATTTATTTATCAATGTATCAATGTACATGTCTTTCAAATGCAGAGATGGCTCACCCTTCGACCCCCGAGCTTTTGGACCCTGCCGTGGACAAGAAGCATCGCAGCTTCTTATCCGCCGAGCACCAGACGGAGCTAGGAGTGTTTCGCCCAAGAGGCCCTGGAGAGCTGCTGACGATAGACGAGCGATGGAGCCACATGTACTTAGAAAATTTGATACGAAATTGTCATATCACTGCTGTACATATTATTGATATACTGCAACACTTATAGGTTGGCAGCGGCCGGACTCCTACCGCTTTGCCGGTTGGTCGAGGCCCGATCGACGGAGAACCCCGAGGTTGCGGCCCGTCGTTTCTACTTCGATCGGTCGCTGATAGCAGCACTGGTCGACCGTTGGAGGCCGGAGACACATACGTTCCACCTCCCGTGCGGAGAGATGACCCCGACCCTGCACGACGTCTCCTACCTCTTAGGCCTTCCTTGCGTGGGAGCTGCAGTTGGGGTCATCGATATGCAGGCTGACTTAATGAACGACATGCATCAGCGATTTGGCCTGGTGGAGCGAAAGGCGGAAGCACCCCCCTACGTGCCTGAGTTCTTATCCGATGCACGAGGGCCAACGAAGAAGTGGATCCTACAGTTCCAGGTACGGTAACATACAACATATCGAATACTAACAAAGTATGTCGTAATGATCCTTTCTGACACCAGTCATATGTGCAGCCGGCGTACATACACCCACACGCCAACGCATACGCGGTCTCGAGACATTTGGAGGCCTTCCTGCTTTGGTTGTTTGGGTGGGTGATGTTCACTAGTGGCCAAGGCCACCTGGTTACGAGGACGCTTGTGCCGTACGCTCGGTCGATAGCAGACGCTGATGCGAAGGACGTACCGCAGTTCAGCTGGGCATCCGCTGTTCTTGCTGCGACGTATCGGGCGCTCTGCGACGCATGCAAGAAGAAGGGGGCACTAGCCACTTTCGCCGGGTGTCCACTTCTTCTTCAGCTATGGTCGTACGAGCATTTCGCCATAGGCAGGCCGGTGGTGGATCGCTCCCCGTACCCAGAGGAATGGTACGGCGAGACGGACGAGGACGCGCCTACAATGGCCTCGATATGGTGTCGTCAACGGGTACGTATTTTACATTAACAGTTTCCTTTGTATTGTGTTAGTCTCTGAATATTTGTATTGATGTTTGTCACTCAGCCACACTGGGCGCACGAGCAGCCTCGCAGTGCGTACGAGCATTTTCGTACCCAGTTTGACAGGCTACGTCCTAACGATATGGTATGGGAGCCATACAGCGTTCCGTCCATGCAGGCACGTGCAGGGTTGGGTTTGTCACCCTTGTGCACCTGCGATGAGGAGTACTGGCTCACCAAGGCGCCCCTTGTCTTCGACATCTACGTCAAAGAGTACTCACTGCACCGCACCGCGTCATGCGGCAGTTTGGCCGTCACCAGGCATTCCCGCTCGTCCCCATCCATACCGTCCCCGTGCAAGTCCACAGGTACATCTGCAAAATTATAGTTTGAGCAACCTTCGTTTCAGTGTGACTTACATTTACCGTGGTTTCAATGCAGGTACACGCGGAAAGGCCAGCCAGCTGGCAACCTCTGGGCGGAGTGCTTGGCCTCTTACGTGGCAACATGGACCCAAGCGCTACAAGACGTCGTTGAGGAGGCTCATCCACACAGCGAGCGGAACTTCAGGGAGTACCTACGGTGGTATGTACCACGTACGCGGACCCGTGTCACCTACACCCCTGAGGATGTTCGGCCCCACATCGTGTCAACAACGGAGACATACCCGGTGCATTGGGACGAGAACGCCGCTTTAGCAGTAAGTAACTTTTTGAAGTCCGTACTCCATATTGAATGAACATAATCGTATACTTTAATTGTTCACTTTTGTTCGTATCCGCAGACAGATATCATTTATGACGTAAATAGGGATGCAGCTGCTGCCATGGACCGCGTCCGGCAAGGGAATCACCTAAGTGCGTCGGATGTTGCGAGCTTCATTAGATGAGTTTTCGACAAGACGACACGCGCCTTGAAGCTCACCTCATGCCGATCTACCACAGATGTAGCAGGGTCGCCTCCCAGGTCGAGTGGTGTACATGCCGAGTCGTCTCGGCCGTCAGACGTGCACCGACGTTCTTCAGTGTCGGCACCCACACGACCTCTTCTACCACGTCATGGAGGGTCGGAGCAACATGGTACGAATTATACTTTTGAATAATGTTGAACAATATCCTTTACTTATTATTATTAAACATTCATTAGGTCCGCCTGCACAAGTCTCGACGCAGCCTCGTAGATCGAGCCCTGTGCGTCCACACTCAGGTACTCCGGGAATCCTTATTCCTAGTTTCTAATACTTTCAGCAAAATAAGTTAATATTGTGCTCAGGTTACTTCGGTAACGAGGCCGGTCCATCTTCGGCGGCCCCACGCTCTACCCCGCCCGCAACGTACAACGGCACGTCAGCGTGGCCTTCTTCTGCTGCACCGTCGTACCACGTAGGTACAATTATACATTTTTACTACTACTTTCAATACCATATTGTTCGTATCTAACGTGATTATTTGTTCATAGTCCCCTCCAGCCAGTACACATGGACGCCTGCCGAGCCTTCACAGTCCTCCTACCCTAGTCAGGAGGATGAGGCTAGCCCCGACACCGCATACGACATCGTCCGTGACTTCTTCGGGGGCACACCTGACTACGACATCCTTCAGCGGTCCCAAGTTTCCAGTGCACTTCTTCGGACACAGCCCACGCAGGACGACCCTCGACACCGGTGGTCCCTACTAGGCCTACCAGACACGTCGGTCCACCCGACCCCCTCACCTACTCCAGGGGTCACGTGAGGGTTAACCAGCGGTATCGGGATCACGATGGGGCGCACGGGCGACGGCAACGAGGGAGGCATGAGTAGCATTTTACATTTTATGTAACTAACATATGCATATTCACTTCGTGATGTACTCCTATGTATTAAGACACGTTTACTTTGTATGATCGACTTAGCATTTCATAAATACATTTCATATTCAGACACGTTCAATGAAGAAGTGACCATAGCACTAAACTTTAACCATGACTTGACAACACATGCCTCCTGCCGCAGGCTTTAAACAAGATGTGACAACACTACCCAGCTTTTTCCAATCAGTAAATGACAACACGGGTACCAATAAACGTGGAATCTCTGATCATGGGCAATGACACAACTTTCCCATTCTTCAAGATGGAATCCGATGCTCCTCCCACCAGCTACGCCCATGCCCTCACTCCTTTCTTCAAGAGCGAATCCAATGCTCCTGCCTCCCCCAACTATAAATAGCCGAACCTCCTTACGGTGAAGCATCGTTCATTTCTCATATCTCTCAAGTGCAATGTCTTCCTCAGCTCCATCGAGCCCACCAAAGAAACATTGGGGGACTACCATACCTGAAGGTCTCGAACCACCAATGTGCTTCTGTGGTGACCTTTGTAAGCTTCGCGAGTCGCAGGACATCTCATACACCTATAGGCTGCGCTTCTTCATGTGTGCCAACTACGAGTATGACAAGCCTCGCCATGTAACAACTGGTTATCAACCGGTACAGTAACAGATATCCGCCTCATCTCTTCCGATTACGCACCCTCTTTTACTAACCGCTCATCTTGTTCCATTTGTTCAGTCCTCTCCACCGCTCTGTGATATTATTCAGTGGCTCGACAATGAGCAAAATGACTCACAGAAGCTGTGGGTCGACATGAACATGAGGTGGAGAAGGGAAGCATACGCACGTTGGGAGTACGAGCAACAGCAAGAGGAACTTCGCCTTAAGCGGGAGGAAGAAGAGTGCATGAGGAAGGCGGCGCACGACCGTACCGTGGCTCAGGCTCGAGAGGCTGAGAGGGAAAGGAAGCGGGAGAGAGCCCGCCGTGCTAAGGCGGCAGGTCCCGATGCCCTTCGAAAGGGAAATTATCTTAGATGCACGCAGTAGAGAGTACCTAATGTAACCCGACATACTTTCCCTCCCTAAGGCATGTTATGATTAGGATCGGCGCACTAATAAGTAGGTCTTAGTGCGAACTGTACATGCCACCTTTGTTTCCTCATCGTGTCGTCACGGTTACAGCGTATTGTAATGTTTTCACCCTGTGTTTAATACTATGTTTGTCCTCGTTCGCACCTCATACCCACGTAAAATGCTGCAACTACTAATTACTGATTTTTTTCTCCCGCTATTACATAACCTACTCCAAATTTAAATTCTTAATTTCCTTACACCCCTTCTTTTTTTTATTTCTTTAATTACAAAAAAAATACATTTTTAGAGGATAAAATAGAAAAAATATTTTTAGAGGAAAAAATGCCCCTAACCGCCCCCTGAGAGGGCAACTAGGGGCTAACAGGCCTGTTAGCCCCAGTTAGCCCCTAGCCGCCCTCTCAAGGGGCGGTTAGGCCTACCGCCCTCTCAGGAGGCGGTTAGGAACCGTAACCGCCCTCTCAGAGGGTTGCAGCCCTCTTAGGGGCTGCAGGCGCCTAGTTTTGCAAATATCTTCACCGGGAATCTATTTATTTAAATTTTAACTCAAAAAAATATAAAAATAAAAAAACTCGTCTGAAGCTATCATCGAGCCCAGAAGCAATCATCCAGCCCAGGCAAGTTCGGCCCAAATGGCTCGCGAATGGCTCAATTTAAAATTGGCTCGACTGAAAAACGAGCCGAACCTGAGCCTGTTTCGAAGCTCACGAGCTCCAACGAGCCGAGCTTGAGCCGCTCAATAGGGATCGCTAATTTTGTAGCCCACCATGTGCCTCCTTCCCTCCTAATTTCCCTTAATTTTATAGTTGAGAAAAAGGATGGAGTCGATACACTGATGAACATATGTGTTTACGTCTAGAGTGGAGTTGATGCGGCTAGGGTGAGTTCGGCAAGACGACTTCGGTTCACACGTGAAAGTGCTTCGAAAGGCACCAGCTCCTAATGGTGAAATTCTTGCTGAAAGCACAACTACGTGTTGGCACTCAATCAAGTAGTAGCGCTGGCACGTCACTCGGCTCCTTGGCTATTTCTCCTTAGGCGCATGTCTCATAAACACAAAATGAGGGTTTAGTTCGTTATAGGACTTGACCAAACATCTCACGACATGAGCTGACGACAGCCATGTAGCACCTATATGAAAGGCAGTAACATCTCGTTAAGGACAAGTTTTGTTGTTCATATGTCTAGGGCTGGTAAGGTTTTGCGTGTTGTATCGAATTAAACCACATGCTCCACTGCTTGTGCAGGCCCCGTCAATTCCTTTGAGTTTCGGTCTTGTGACCATACTCCCCAGGTGGAGTGTTTCACGCGTTAGCTGGGCCCTTGATCCGCGTAGACCAAGGGCAAACACTCATCGTTTACGGCATGGACCACTAGGGTATCTAATCCTATTTGCTCCCCATGCTTTCACACCCCAATGTCGGTAGGGACCCAGAGAACTGCCTTCGCTTTTGGCATTCCTTCGTAGATCTATAGATTTCACCCCTACACATGAAATTCCACTCTCCTCTACTCACTCTAAGTGAATTGGTTTCGAGATCATTCCACCACTTTTTGGCAACTTTCACTTTCAATCCAATTCACCGCCTGCGTTCCCTTTACACCCAGTCATTCCGAAGAACACTTACCCCCCTCCCCTTCTTACCGCGGCTGCTAGCATGGAGTTAGCCAGGGCTTTCCTTGAGCCTTGTCATGATCGCGCACTCAACGAAAGAGCTTTGCTGGATCGGACTTTCACCCATTGTCCAAGATTCCTCACTGTTAAACCCCCCCCCCCCCCGAAGTCCGAGCCATGTCTCAATCCCAGTGTGGCTGATCATCCGAAAAGACCAGCTAAGCATCATTGGCTTGGTCAGCCTTTACCTGACCAACTACGTAATACTACGTAGGCTCATCAAACAATGCTTTTGAGCTTTCTTCATGATTTGACCCGAACTATTTGGCAGATTCCCATGCACATACATGTATATGAACCTGGTACATACAACCATACATAGCAGAAGGAACCATGCATTCACGTAGTCACGTACATGAGCCGGCGTGATTACCAAAGGTAAAATAACGGCCGTTAATTTCAGATCTGGGCCAGTCCGTCACGATTCTTTCGCTTTTTTTTCTCCTCCTTTTGCTTTCTTCAGCGCTTTGTGCCTAAAGATAGTTGAAAGTGCATTTAGCCTTTATGTGCGGTTTTGGTAATTAATGATAATACCTATGGACTAACAATGGTGGTGAGTTTGTTAGTAGGTTGTTCCATAGGTAATGCATTGAGAGATATGCATGAGCTCTAGGTGTATGGGGAGATTGAAAATGCATCAATATGAATGGGCTCTTAGTGATTCTCATAAGGAGAAAGAAAAGCTCAAAAAGATTGGCAATAAACTTGAAGACTAAGTTACTTGTGGAGATCAAGTAACTAAAGGTATGATATTGTCAATAGAGTTTTATGGACTAACCCGTGTGTTATGTGCTTAAAAATAAGTAGGGTTAGGTTCTATATGAAGATTGACAATATGCATGAAGGCAAATAAGTTACGTGTAGAGATCAAGTAACTTAAGGTGCAAAAATTGTCAATTATGTTTTATGGACTAACCCACGTGTTTTGTGCTTAAGAGTGAGTTGGGGTTATGATCCATATGAAGGCATAAGTTGAATTGAAATCATATATGCCAAGAGTAAAGAACAAGAATATACTCTATATTTGATAAAGTTAATTCCTTGAAGATGTTGAATACAAAGTGGTTTTCTATGGCAAAACGGTGAAGAGCGAGTGAAGGCTTTGCGCCAATAGACCGTGTAAGGTCATGGAAAGTTATGAGTGATTCGCATCAATCATATAAAAAATCAAGAAGAGATGGAGTAAAAATTATACGAAAGTTAGCAACCCTCAAGGTTTGAATGAAAGAAGCGGTACTTGAAAGTTATTCAAATGCTCAAAGTGGTTCAAATAAGTTTTATCTTCGAATTTGAGTATAGGTATGCCGCATTATTAAGAGGAATGCAATGTAGAGCTAATTATCGTGTCTCAGTGCTCAAAGTGACCTCTTAGAACCAAAATTTGAGAGACATATTCACCCACGGACATTGGGAAATAGTCTAAGTTGTTCTGAGTCCGGAGTCTCCGGTATATACCAGATACTCTGGTACCTGGTGTTTTTGCCCGGAGTCTTCGAGTGAGACTCCGCCAGAGAGTCTCGGTTTTGATTTATTTTTAAAGTGTCGGAGTCTCCGGGGTATACCGGATACTTCGGTATCTGGAGAGGCCGGAGACTCCGCCAAGTCTCTAGGACTGTTTTCTGTGTGGCGTTTAAGTGCCACCCGGAGTCTCCGGTGTACAGTAACGGCTAGTTTTTGAAGGAAAACTATAAATACCCCCTCACCCCCATACTTTTGGGCTGCTGCAAGGGCATGAAAGAAACATCCTCTAGAGCCAAAAGAACTCCCTCCCACTCCAATCTAGTGTGTGATTTGAGAAGAAAAGTGAGTTGAGTTGAGAGATTGGAAGATTGGATGTAAGTGAGCTAAAATCTATTCTTGAGCACTCGAGTTCATCAACAAGAAGTTCATGAAGCATTTGTTACTCTTGAAGGTGAAGCCTCCTAACTGGCTAGGTGTTGCCTGGCGAGCTCCCGTGCTTGTGGTGAGCCGTGGGAAAGTTTGTGAAGGGTTCGATTTCACCTCCGTAAGGGAAGAAATCAAGAGTGGAAGTCAAGCTCAAATGTGACCGAACTTGGAGAGGAAAGGGGTTGAAAGAGAACCAACTCATTGGAGCTTTCTCAACGGAGACGTAGAATTCACGGTGGTGAATCTGAACTTCGGGAAATAAATCTTGTGTCTCCTCTCTTGTTCTCTTTCATTTGAGTTCTTGCTTAATATTTGTGCATTTTGCTCAATCTACTTGTTCATGTGTATTTAATTGTAGGTTCTCCGTAGATCTACTCGAAATCATCACTTGGAACACACGGCATCACTTGGTTTGAGCTAGAACTCTTTTAGCGTACTTTAAATCCAATTTCGAGCTCAGTTCTATACAGAACCCGAAGAATTCGGATTTATCCGGAGATTCCGGAACTGTACAACCCGGAGTACCCAGATCAACCCGGATACTCCGGTGAACAGTGTTTTCAGGATTTTTTAATTAATGTTTTCTTGCATATCTTTTGCTAGAATTGAATAATTTTTGTCACCTTAGGATTGTAACTTCCACACTTATTTAGGGTAATTGTGCACTAGTTGAGCCTAGCATATTTAAGTTTTTCACTTGTGAAAAATCTGTTAATTTATATTCTGCTGCAAGTTTAGGCCAACGACAAAAGAGGACGATTTTTTGTAAAAATAACTATTCACCCCCTCTGGGCGACATCATTGTCCTTTCAATAGTACTCCCTCTTTCCCAATTTACAAGGTGCATAAATTTTTCAATATCTTCCCAAATCAGAGGGCGTATCAAGCTTTAGGCACATAATGCAACCGTTTTTCGTTAATCAAAGCGCTTGTAATCAATGTTGCTGCTGCATGGTTGTCTACTAACCATAGGAATGGACTACTTGTTTCCTCGTTTGCTCGTTTGCATGCTAACCATTTGTATTAACTTACTTGTTTTCTTGTTTTCACGCTATCAGAGCCTTGTTTCCTCCCCTGTTCACCTGGGCGTCGCCATGGACGACTCGTTCGACAGTGGCCAGGACGGCCCTATGGGCAATCCACATTCTAATGGATGAGAAAAGAAGAGGAGAGAAAATAAGTGAAGATGCTCATGGAGAAGATATGGCAGAGCTATGTATAGGAAGACATGGCCATGATTTTGGCGCAAATTGCCTTGCAAATTCTGGGCGCATGGGTGCACGGGCACGCAGCCACTCTCATCTTGAGTGATGATTTCTAACCGGATGGATCATGATATCGTGAAAATTTTCATCTTTTAACCGAGCGCCAGAAGATATGAACAAGCCTGCTCCTGCACATATGGCCTATGGGCTCATCCCCATCCTGGACTTCCTAGATGCAACCACGTTGCGCGCGCGCGAGTCGCACACCTACGTGCTGAATTTGCACCCGTACCGCACCCTCCGGCTGCAGGAACGTGGGAGCGCGGGTGCTGAAATGGAAGTAGGTACATGGGAGCGCAAGTGAACGCGGGAGCGTGAGCGCGACGCTGCAGCGCGTGAAGCATAACTGTCGTGAGGGTGCGGGGAACATGCAGTGATGGACTCGAGAGCTTCGGCGTTTTAACTCAAGTGCCTTGGTCTCAGAGACAAGGTTTATGCGCCCTGTAAATTGGGAAGGAGGGAGTAGCTGTAGCGAAAATGGTCCTATTAGACCATGATTATTATTTTGGTGATTAATGATAATATAGTCATTGGGACTAACATATTTGTCAAGAATATATGTTAATAGGTCTCATGGATGCAATACATGAAGAAGCCACCAAAGTCGGGATAAAGTTTGGTTGAATTAAAAAAAAGTCTCAAGAGAAATGACTACACCGGATAGTCCGGTGCTTTAGATATTTGCACTCACCGGAGCATCTCTGTCAAAGGGGGACAGAGGCATGAAAGCCTCACCGGATAGTCCGGTGATGAGGCAAGGCAACACCAAACAATAAACAGTGCAAAGATAAAAAAAGAAGCAGAAGACCCCACCAGATAGTCCGGTGATTGATTTGAACACACCGGAGGAATGCACCGGAGCATTGTTGACAAAGGGGATAATGCAATGACCACACCGGATGGTCTGGTGATGAAGTGATGAGCACCGAGGAATACATCAGAGCAATTTACACAGAGAATATGTTGGCTCGGATGGCTAAGGTATACTCACCGGAAAGTCCGGTGATCAATCCGGTGTTCACAGAGGCTTGAGTGGGGTTCCAACGGCTAGTTTCTGAGGAAGTACTCACCGGATCATCCGGTATTAACAACTTTTCAGAGCCATTGGGTTAACGGCTAGTTGGCGGGTTTGCCCACACTCAGTTATTTGAGTGTGCTGGAGTCCTGAGAAGTTTATGTACACCTGAGAAGACATCCAAGCCACTAAAGTTCTTAAAGTGATCATCCGAGGCGATTAAGCACAATATTAGTGAGTGGTTAGTGCTTATAGGCTTAGAGAGTGAGTTTCTAGGTGATTGCTGCCTAGAAAGTGGATCAAGTAGTGATCCAAAAGTTTACCTCTTGGTACGTCGGCACCTTGGAGTCTTGGTGACTCGTTGGCAAGCTTGTTGACCCTTCGACTTGGTGTGGAGCGACAGCAAGACGATTGTGCAGGGACGCGGAGACCCTTGCCTTGTGGCTCAAGCTCCGAAATGATCACGACGACGATGAACCAAAAGAGAAGCTAGTTGTGAGATCTTGCCTTGGTGGTTTGGTGGCTCATCCGAGTGGAGGCCTTATCTTTGTGACTTGGTGGCTTAAAGACCGTGACCGGGTGTCGACTAGGAGCATATCCTTTGTGGAGCTCCAACGTAGACTAGGGGTGACATTTATGCCATCGATATCATGAGAAAAAATTCTTGTGCCGAGTTTACTCTCTCTACCTTATTTTATGCTTCCGCATTTACTTACTTGGAATTCACCTTCTTAGATAGGTTGCAAGCGTTTTGATCGGTAGAGTGGACACACTAGATAAACCTAGAGCATATTTAGATAGAATTTGATATAGATTTATCTTGTGTTATTTTTGAAGTCGAAATAGTTCTAAGTGTCCTAATTCATCCTTTTTAGGACGTCACCGATCCCTACAGTAGCAAATTATAGGGTGTGCGCAAGACTCGGTGCACGCGGTTACAAACCCGGAGCTCTGGCTGCATGCAGGGTTCACAAATTTTAATTTGTTGAAAACCGCTCGAAATTCACAGTTTTCGATGAATTTGATTCGCACCGTATTTTGGTCCAATTTAAATCCAAAATTAAAAAAAATCAAAAATTCGATAAAATTCATCCGGTTTCTACCGAATTCGTACCGATATTTGTGAATTTAAGAGAATTCACCGGCTGCCGCATTTCGGTGGCCGAACGAATTTGTGAACCCTGGCTGCATGCCATGTTGACATGACATCCCATTCTGATCGGTGTAATGACAACGTTCTTCCATAGATTTTTTTACAGATATACTCTGCAAAGAAGTGCTGATATGATGGTAGAGAGGTGTGTGTGGTGACTGGGAGAGCTAGAGGCTTAAGGAGAGAGATCGACCTTCGACGGTGCCGCTCTAGCGTTGGTCGGCCAGCAAGTCTTCACCACCCCCTTATCCCCTTTACCCACCTTCCAACCCCACTACAGTGTTGTGATCGGCCGGTCCGCTCTACCATGGCGCCACTCAATGCATCGCCAACGCAAAATCGTTCTCTATAGCCAGGTTCCTTCTTCAACGGGCCAATCCAACAGTTGTGTTCCTTACTGTCCATGGCCGGGAGAAAGCGAAAGCGCCCTGAGGAGCTCTACCATGGTCCTTGAGAACTTCTACGCACCGGTCTGCACCGACCTCTCACCAACTGCCTCGCCCGTGCTTCGCAGAACTACTCTTTGGATTTCGGTAACCTCACCCTCTGCTTCCCCTCCTTCTGTGTTTATCCTGGATGCCCTTTACTTCTGGTTGGGTTTGGGTGTCGATCACCTAAGAATCCTAGAGATTCAGGCTAGAGTCTTTCGCTCTCATGTCTCTTCCCCTAAGGTGGCGGCGTTCATCATCCCCCTCTCCGGCCTGCTCCACGACGTTGTCCTGTTCCGTTTTCAGCCCAACCAAGTCAAGGCGATCTTTTTTCGTTCAAAATTTGATCGAATTCGCGGCATTTCCCCTCTCCCCTTCCCTCTTCTGTCATGGGCCTGCGTCCTCCCATCTCCTTCCCTTCACACCTCTGTTTCCATCCTCTCCTCAAAAGCTAAAAGTAAGCCCGGTGTCTCCTTGCAAAAGGAGTTGGAGATCAATGAAACTGAGCTTGGCAATCCTGTTCCATTTATTGCGGATTCTAAATCGTCTGCCCCGTTAGACCTGGCCCTTATGGTCGTGCTCTTTACCTGTCTGTGACGGGCCCCTCTCGTCCGTTGTTTTGGGTTCTAACCCCCTGCATCGAGCGTACCCCGTCCCTCCTTTCCTTGCTCCGGACCAAAGGCTCCATAGCGCTACAGTTGAACGCGAGTCATACCATCCTGCTAGCTCCGCGCCAAGAACCGACCTCGCTTTCCTCTGACTCTCTGACCAGGGCCGTTATTTTCTAACATCTGCCCCAATGATGTCGTCCCTTCCTCCTCATCTCACTTCGTGATGGTCGGCCGCCTAATGATGTCGGGCAGGCAACTCTCTGGATCCTCTTAGTTGTTGTTGCCCCACCTTCTCCTAGATCTCCGTGCTTCGTCTTTGTGTGGTTCGGATGTTACCGGGGGTGGTACGACATCATGGTGCGTGACAACAATGGCGATGGTAGTTTATACCGTATCCATATGTAGCCCAGCAGGCCACACGGCTCTCGCGGTGTTTTTGTGGTGAACCTTCACTCGGCCTCCATTGGCATCCTCCATGAGATCACCACTATTGGGGAGCTGGCGGCTCCATTGCTCTCCACACAGATCCTGTGTCGCGCCCCAGGCCCTTTACCCGGTGCCCGTCTTCCACTTGCTCGGGCAGGAGCTCTGTACCTCGGCGGCGCTACTCCCGTTCTCGTGCCTGTCGTTGCTCCAGCTGTCATTCCCCCGACTGTTGACCCTGCGCCGGAAGAGATGGAGGCTCAAGGTGTGGATGCTCCGGTTGATGCCATGGCTGTGTTCGTCGGGAATGATGCTGCTCCGTCGGCCAACCCCCACCCCTGTGTCGCAATGCATGCCTGGCTGCAGCTGAGGATCCCTGCTTCGTGTCCATGGTTGAGAAGGTCGCGCTCCTAAAGAAGCGCAAGATGGAAGGCGCCGGAGGGCGCTCAAGGTGAAGTTTGAGAAATTAAAAGGGTAATCATGGAGTTAAAAGTTGATGTAACTTAAATTTAGAGTTTTGCGCTTAAACATTTGAAGTGTTATATAACAGCATTTTCAATGACAGATCTAGAACAAAAATGACCGAGTATCTTAGACTAGGTTGTTAGAGTTCAGATGTCCCACTTGCTTGGCTAGTGCGTGTCACATGTGCTGATATACGATGAGTCACTGAAAAAACGAAAATTTAACCGATTCCTATGCACCATGTGGACACAAGTGGATCCACCGCTGGGTATTTCACGTGAGCTTTTAAGCTCATCCGAAGGGATGAAAGAAAGACCAGTTTGCTGTAGTGATAGATGGCTAATGGAAATCCCTACTCCTACTCCTAGGACTAAATCACTGCATGATCCAGAGACCAGAGTCAGAGCCAGGCCTGAACATTGCAGAACCAGATAGAAGAAACGTTCGATGAGCCAAGCACCGCCACCAAGCTTCGACCCCATGAGGACACTGGAGATATTGCACCGCTGGGAAGCCATCGACGGTTTGCGCCACAGTGCTACCGCCACCATCCACCGGACCCGCCGCTGGTAGTCGCCACCAGACTTGTCACTGGCATGGACTCTCTGCCATTTCCAGTACAGTGAATATAGTTCTTCAAACATCCCCCCTTGCAAGACAGTTCCATAGCAGCATCACCACATCCATTATTGATCACCACTCAAGTTCAGTTATAACCGAACACTTGTTCAGAAGGGGGCCAAAAAAGGCTATAACATATGTGAACACCTACAGATTACAAATTTACAGATGAGCAAAACCAAACACCAGGCCTGTATTACACGATTGGCGCAAGGCACACACGTTCGTGGCACATAATTTACACTGCTCTTGAGCTGTAGAGGCTAGGGGAAGAATAAGCATATAGTTTAGCCTGACATGCACTAACACTGGTCTTGAGCTGGAGAGTCTGGGAAAGCTGGAGCATAATTTAGCTACAAATAAACATATGCACTACTACCCCTCTTCCCTAGCTATGGACACTTGGGTACAGGTACAAATCGGTCAAGGACTGTGTTTTTCAACCACCTCGTCGAGCGGGTCTGTTTGACACGGTCCGCGAAAAGATGGTGCCTGCATAAACATCAGTGAGGAAGAATATTGATTGATCTACGGAGGAAAAGTAATGGAGAAGAATGCATGCTTCAATGGTCTGAAACAATTTTTGCGCACCTCTGATACTCCAGCTTCTGAATGATTATACCATTTAGTACAAGCTCTGAGCTGAAAGCGCTGGCACCTATTGGGTCCTCATTCACATTAGCTGGCTGCCAGATTCTTAGATGAAAGTAGCATGCGAAGTACCATGTATGATGTAAGTAATTCTCACCTCTCTCAAGCAGCGGTGCGCAAGTTTGGTAGTCTTCTTCACATGAGATAACCAGTAGGTCATCAGGTACTTCCTTTTCCCTCATTATGGATCTTCCTACCCTCTCTAGTGGCTGTACAAAACATAAAGAAAAAAATAGGCATGCAGCACGGACATTAATCATTGAGATGAAATCCCATTTGATGAATCACATGTGAAAACAACGTACAAGTCTCCCACATCCCAACAAACTTCAGACTTCAAAGACATGGATGGATGATTACATACATTTTGTTTCATTACAAGAACGAACTTGGATTAGATAACCCTTCCCATATTGTGCACTTATTGTATCATTGAGAATGACAGTTAAACATTACAACGCTGAAAACATAAAACAAGATAAAACAAAAGGAAAGAAAAGTAACCAACAAAGGTTGCTGTTGAATGTTATAACCTTAGAAACATAAGCTGTAATTCGAAGAAACAAAATGTAGGCATTCCACACATTTGATGTGAACATAAAATTCAAGCTTTGGACCCATCAGTTTGATATGTGTTACAAAACCAACAATCCAGTTTCATTGTACAAATGACGAAAGTGTAAGGTGTAACAACAATTGCCTACTCAACACTTGTAGATTTATTACCAAGGATCTTACTGCATTGGTTTATCCACATATAAGGGATCCTTCGCAACGGGTTAAGTACATTGAGGCACAAAAACTTTATTTTTAAGTACCAGGTTGTGCAGTCATCAGAAACTAGATACAAAGGTAAACCAGGAAGCATGATGCAAAATGCAAATAAGTTTGTAAGACCAGAATGCCTACTTAATAAAAGTTATTTCTAACAGTGCTATCAAACATTCTTGCCCTGTAGCTTTGGTTTTATTTGGTCCATAGTTGTTTTGTAGCCTTGTCAGGTTTGTAACCTTGCGGGCTTACATGTTGTAAAATGTAAACTCCAATCTCTTTTCCCTCTTTCATGAATGGCAGCTTATAACTCATTCACAGCAATATTTTCTAGTGCCATTGTTGCTGTGGATATATATATCCAACCTTATAACTCATCCAGTCATTGTTAACATGTAATTTAAAAACAAACAACAGCTTAAAGTATTTGGAAAAGAAAAATATAGTAATCACCTGCCCAGATGATGCTTTAACCAAGCTAGTCACCACTTCTCGACTTGGCTTCACATTCAATGTCACAAAGACTCTTTTTCCCTGAAAGTGTTTTTCTAGTAAAGCATTAAAAGTTGATCTAGGGCAGACAGAAACGAAACAGAATTGCACAATTCACTGTACCAGCAGAAGAGGATGCTTGCAAGCTGAGGCTAGTGATATAGGCATGCTGAAACCTAACTCCTTTTCCTTTTTGGCATCCCTCAGAATGTACTTCCTCTCATCAATAAAACAGCCTGCTTGTCCACAATTTTCGAGCCACATTGATGTAACTACTGGCTTGCCAAGAGTTATTGATTCGAGCATATTCCTTGTGCGGAAAAAATTATCTGCGACAAAGTGTGTTGCATCTGACATAGAAAATGCTTCACAAACTCCCAAGCGTACCAAGATCTGCAACACAGTTTATCATAAATATACCTCGTTCGAAATGATTACTGATTAGAATGTACAGAATAGAAATATAGTTACCTTCCTCTGACGCTTGATCACATTCTCATCCAAATGGTGGCTGAATAAAATACTGAAACTGGCCATATCTTTCCTTCTTCTAGAATCTTTTCGTTGTTGATTTGATAGCGCTTTTTCAGGATCTAATTTCAGTAGTTCTCTGGCAACTGAAGGTTTTGACAAGCTTCTGTTTGAGGCATTTGATGGATTCACAGGACTGAAAGTAGGTGACAATTCATTAACCACTTTTGAAGGTGTTTTCAGGGAACTATTCTGAATTTGAGCGTTGCTTTTTGGTGATTTGCTTGTATCCTCAACATGGTAGGATTCCTTCAGCCGCTGTCCAGAGCTACTGATATCAGGACTTTTGTTGTCAACTCTTGCAGGAGAATTGAGTATAGAAGAAGCAGCCAATGACTTTCCTATAATACTGGACAGCATAGAAGTTGATCTTCCATTGGAAGGTTCCCTCTTTGCATACTTTAGCAGATCAGAAACGCTCCTGATGAAAATCCGCCTTTTCTTGGGTGATATTGGCCCTTCTGGTGGTATTTCATGATTTGTGGCAGTTAAGATAACTGCTGTAGCCTTTGACTGTATCATTGTTGTGGGTGTTCTTCTCTGTTTAGGGTGTGATGGGGGATCTCTGCATGCAACATCATTTGTTGGTTCACCTCTGCGTGGTTCGAGGTTCTGAACAGTATTTACACTGGTATGTTGTAAGCTTCCATCTATGGATTGCTGAAGATCCTGAACATTATTTGCAAAGGTATGCTCTGTGCTTTCTTTTTCAAAATAACTCAAACTAGATTTGGTTGTTCTCTCACTAATCATCAGTTTCTCAGGGCCATTTGTAATATGATTATTTTGCACTTCTCCAATAGTGGAGCTGTCACCTGTTAATTTCTTGCCTCTTCTCATGTGCTTATTAGAACATAACTCAGTATATTCACAAAGGTTATTCTTACCACAATGTCTAGTGCGGTGAGCAACAGGTGTACCATGGTACTTAATTTCATCAAGAGACATCTCTGAAACTTTGCTCTTCTCTGGTACAGACTTTGTCTGCTTACGTTTTCTTTTCCCTGTAAGTTCTGAATTTTCTTGCATCTTCAATCCTCCATGTCTTTCTTTATTAGGCTTGGTGTTCAACTCAGTTACTTTTCTTCTTTTAGAACGTGTTGTGACACCTTCCTGGATGCTGCTAGTTCTCTTTTGAGGAGGACCACTCTTTGAATGAGTTTTAACTATTTTAGACTCCTCATCTCTCATATCTTTATCCAACAGAGGTTGACCTTTATCTGACAAAGTTTTAGCAGGTGAACATTGCGCCAGTGCCTCCATAGCTTCAACAGCCATTTGAGTATCTGGACCAACATCAGGCAAAGCTACATCAGCCTTTTCCTGTTGTCCTTCCAAAGATTTGGTATTTGATAGATCATCTAAGTCCTTCAAAAGGTTTTTCTTAGTCCTGTTTCCAGAAGCCCGCTTACTCTTTACATCACTTTTGAGTAGTCTTGAATCTGACAAAGGAAGAGTTTCAAACCTCCTACATAGTTTGGAATTTATTTTGTTCTTGGATTCCCCTATTTTATTTACTCCCTGTGCAATTTTCGTGGAACACTTCTTTGCCCTGAGAGAATGACTATTTGGTTTTCCTCTACCAGCTGATTTCTGCAACAGGATATCTTTGTTTTTACTGAAAAACTCACCTCCTCCATCATCTTCACGGCTATCCACCCATTCAAATATTTCTGCCTTCCCAGTGGAACTTCTACTTCGTTCAACCTTCTCAGCCAATAGTAAAGTCCCTCTCTTACTTGAAACGGGTGGCTTTGCTGTTTCCAATTTATTTGGTGTTGTCTCTTGAGATGATAATCCACCATTGACTGAGATCAACCTATCCACAACTTCAAAAGCATTTGCTTGTGACAGATCACCAGGCTCCTGTGATCCAATATAGCTTAATCCAGCAAAAGCTCTGCTGTTTCTTTCACCCTCATCACCTGCCGTATCAGCAAAAAGCTTTTTTGCTGTTGAGCACCTATCTCTGCTTTTAATTCCATCTTTATCATGGTTCTGCACATAACGATGGGAGTCATTCTCAATCCCGCAATGTGGGAAGCCACTAAAGGAGGTGCTACAGGAAGCAGAGTTGGCTGCAATTTTCGGCAGGAGATGTTTTCCATTGGTCGAGGCCTTCTGCTTCCCTTGATGCACACTGTTCACAGTACTTTCATTACGTGTTTCAGCAAGTCCACATGTTCGTACTGATGCCACACGAACAGAAGTCAATTTCATCTGAAGGTGTCCTAGATGTTATACATGTTGACATGAAACATAAATTAGGTTTCAATGTATGCCAGATTAAGTCTGAGAAACTAAGGGTTGTGTAGCATTTTTTTTAGTAAGGGTTGTACAAATAGAGGAAGGAATTTGCAATTTTTCATGATGTGATAATTGAAGATACATAACATTTTTACCATTTGACAATATTATTTCCCTGATACAGAGTAAAAAAATGCATAGGTAAGAGGTAAATACTGCAATTGGCTACCACAATGAAGATGTAAAGCTAAATCACTTCTTTTTTCAGGGAAAACCAAACGACGCAGAAAAAATGTAATGAAACTCAACAGAAGTACATCTAACTACATTTTGTAACTGTCCAATGTGCAACCAAATATATTTCTGTTATCTGGCAAAACTATGATAGAAAAGTGCTGAGATTTTATAATATCAAACAGAACAAGTGGTCTCTAGAACACATCTCTCAACGGTAAACCACTAAAAACTATAGAGTGCTTGCTGTAAGGCACCACATTGTAAACTTTCTAGAATGATATCTGATGAATTTTTACAGTTAAAACAGAAACATCGTTATGATATGTGACTAAAGATAGGAATAGTAGCATACTCAGTAATTGCTAACTAACCTCTGTCACCCTCTTCATCTGTTGAAGCATCAGAATCTACCAAACTCTTGTTATCACCATGCTTCTCAACCCCGCCATTCACACCCTCAATACTGCCCTCCATTTCCGACCTCACATCCCTCTCATCATCTGACAGACCCTCATTGTCACTTAGCACTAGAGTGTCCTCGCTCAACTCATCGCAGCCTATCTCTTCATCAGAGTCTTCAACCAACTGGGTCTTGCCCCACTCGCCGACATCCACTTCATCACCTCCCACTTCATCACCTCCGTTTACTCTCCCCTCCTCATCATCAGATTCCTCAACCAATTGGGTCTCCAACATGTTGTCAACACTGCCGTTCGCTCCCTCCACCACACATTCTTCAATCAATTGGGTTGTAGTCCAATCACCAGCATTTTCTTCCGTGCCACCAGCATCATCATCTTCCCCACGTTCCACCTCCAACTGTGTCTTCACTTGCTCACCATCATCACCTCCATCCTCCTCGCCACTCTCCACCAACTGCGTCTCCACCCAATCGCCAGCCACACCCTGTTCCTCATTTTCCTCCTCCACCCCATCTACTAACTGGGTCTCAGCCTCGTCCAGCGGCTGTGTCTCGCCGTAAAACGCGCCGTCATCGCCCTCGCTCTGCATTGCGTCACTGTCGCTCACCGGAGACCCTAACCGCAATGAACATTCGCAAACCAAAGTCAGCGCCTTTAGACAAACCGCTCAAAACAACAAATCCAAGAAACAAGCCGCACTCACCTAACGTAGGCGTCCCGCTGTCCAGCGCCTGGTTCTCCCCGCCGCCGCCGTTGCCGGCACCGCCGGCCATCACCGCAGTGTTTAACGCGGGGTGGGGTTTTAATTTAAACCCCCAAATGTTTGGAAAGTAAACCGCACCGGCACAAGATTGATCCTTTGCGCCGGAGAAGAACCGAATCGAAGTAAGGATGGACGGATTGATTGGATTGGATTAGTAGGGCAACACATGACGCACAAATCCACAAAGAACTGAACGGAGAGGAAGAAAGACTCGGATTTGATTTATGGGTGTCACGCCAAAGAAACGACCCCCTGGAACAAAACGAACACCAGAAGCAGTGGGGGGCGGGGAAGAGGAGGACGAGGAGGGAGGGCGACGCCACTCGACAGAAGGGGTCCCCCCGGTGGGAGGAGGCCTGATTTGTCGTGTGCGAGTTCGCCGGCGGCGAGGTCGCCGACGATGCGGGCCCGCGCAACAGATCGTGGCGGCGGGAAAAGAGGGGAGAGGGAGCGCGCGCGGGGGATAGGAACGGAAACCCAAACCCTCGAGCGAGTCCCCTCAACTTTTGCCGTTGCCGTTCGTCGGTCCGTGGTTTCCCAGAAAAAAAAAAAAAAAAAAAACCGGCGGGTCCGGATGGGTATGCGTGGACCCGTCTTGGTAGCAAAATCGGGCCGTCACCCGCCAGGTTTCCGTGGTCGTGTTCCTTTTCTGATTAGAATTTCGATCACTCAACAACATATTTGTTTTTTTTTATATTTCGAAAATAAAAAATATAAAAGTAGCGTCTGTTTGAAAAACTTGCAAAAATAGGCGCCGAAAAGGCGATAGGTTTAAAATAAAAAAATGCATTGTTCTCTTGCTCTCAAAATTCAAAACACAATTAAAATTATCATAAAAAATTCTAAAATTTTTTGGTAGTGCATAGGATACTATAATATAGCTTAAAAAAATTTCAGACTGTGTATAATAAAATTTATCTTTGTTTTCTTATTATACAGATCATATTTGGAGTTGAAGTTTTTTTAAATTAGATTATAGGATCTTCTACACCATATTTTCTTTTTAGAATTGTACATGACTATTTCAATAATATTTTGAATTTTAAGAGTATTGGAATGTTGTATTTTTATTTTTATTTTTATGTATCACCCGTTGTAAGGGTGACAATTTTATTTTTTTCCTCTTGTTTTTATAATTTTTTTCAAACAAATACCTATTTTTACAATTAGTTGATTTTCGAGATATAAAAACAAAAAAATTCTAACATATTTGCCATTTTGGAATGGCAAGTGAATGTTCCTATTTGGCTGGTCAAATCTCCCATCTACTTGAGAGGAAAATATCATAGGTTATTGGGGTGAGATGTATTTTATGTAGTACTGTCACTCACGTGGATGAAGGATCTATAACAGTCTCATGTCACGTGATTCGTGTGAATCTCTATACAAGATAGACTTTGAAGACGAGTATTAGCCCCGTTTTCCTCGCTTTGGTGATAAAAAACCCCAAATCAAACTGCATCCCCACTGTTTTTCTTTACTTGATGCTCTTGGTTTTTGCTGAATTGTGGCCGATTGAACATTGGTACTTATCTTTGAGCAACATAGAAGCGAATAACTCTAAATATAGAATGTTATTCTCACACTAGCTTTTTTATATATGCTACATAATTAAATGTTTTAAAATAATATAGCTGGTCAAAGCTTGGTTGGTCAATACTCAAGAGTGACGAGTAAATGAAAAAACAGAGGGGGTAGTAAAAAGATGTGGATGAGTTCCGTAAAAAAGAGATATGCGAAGGAATTAGACAATAGTTGTCGATTTAAAGAATAAGGGTCACACCGGCCTATAAGGGTTGTCGATTTAAAGAGATATATGAAGAATAGACAAGGAATTAGACAAGGGTTGTCTCCTGTTAGAAGGACATACACCGGCAAATGCTAGCTGGCAGTGAATATTTTCAAAGACTATGGCCCCACCACGCGATTAGTCCTCTATTCGCAGAAGAAAACCCTGTGACCAGCTCCAGGTATTCACCTAACTAATCTAATTGTATTTAATATCATCTACTCGTACGTTTTCCTTCCCCTAGCGTTTTCGGTGAGCAAGGCACAGAGATAGAGTGACCCGTCTCGTAGTATTTAATACTACGGGACGACCTTGCAGGTGAGTGTGACGGTCTTGCAGGCGGGCGTGACTGCGTGGGGCTGATGGGACAGAACGACCAGGGCAGGTCGACGAGCCCACCTCCTGTAATGATAGCCTAAGGGTAGCGGTTTTCATCAGGCGTAGGACTGCCACGGTTTTTGGTATGATCTGTTTGTATTTACGCATCTCCTCCTACTATATAAACAAGAGAGGATCGTACTTGTAAGACAAGGAACTCTCCTAGTAACAAGTTCATCCAAGTTATAAGAAAATACATAAGATGTAGGGCTATTATCCCACGAAAGATCTGAACCTGGATAACTCCTTGTGTATGTTCAGGGAAGTATGCCTAAATGACACCGATCCATCCGGTACGGTCCAGATAGGGACCAGCGTGGACCCCAAATAGGAACTCGCGCTCATCACTTTCCTCCAGGCAAACGCGGATGTCTTTTCATTGAGTCTGTCTGATATGCTCGGAGTCCATAGGGATGTGATCGACCACAAGTTGTCTGTACGACTGGACGCACGACCAGTAAAGCAAAAGGCGTGTCGGTTTGCTGCCGACCGAAAAGAAGCACTTCGAGAGGAGATCGACAAGCTCCTGAAAGCAGGCTTCATCCGGAAGGTACTGTACCCATAATGGCTGGCTAACCCGTCATGGTCCGGAAACCCAACGGTAAGTAGAGGATGTGCGTCGACTTCACCGACCTCAACAAGGCTTGCCCGAAATATCTTTTTCCTCTACCACGGATCGACCAGCTTGTTGACTCAACCGCCGGTAGTGATCTGCTAAGCTTCTTAGATGCTCATTCGGGGTACCATCAATTAGCATGTATAGGGAAGATGAGGAGAAGACTGCCTTTTTAACACCCTTCGGGGTCTTTTGCTATGTAAAAATGCATTTTGGTTTGAAAAACGTCGAGGCCACTTACCAATATTGCATCTAGCTCATTCTTCAACCACAGCTCGGTAGAAATATCAAGGCTTATGTTGATGATGTGGTTGTGAAAAGTAGAACCAAGGACGACCTGGTCAGGGATATCCAGGAAATGTTCGACAACCTTCGAAAGTACCATATGAAGCTGAACCCAGAGAAATGCACATTCGAAATCTCATCAAGAAAATTGCTCAACTTCCTCGTATCTAACCGAGGAATAGAAGCGAACCCCAACAAGATAAGAACCATCGACTAGATGGGATCCCCGATCAGATTGAAGGATATCTAGAAACTAACTGGGTACATGACAGCTTTGAGGAGGTTCATCTCGAAGATGGGAGAAAGAGGTTGCCACTCTTCAAGCTCCTGAAGAAAAATGATCTCTAGCTGGAGTCACCCTAGAGATTGATAAGGCTAAAAATTGGATGCAGGGATGTGATGAAGGCAGCAGATGCTGAGGGGTGTTTGGACCTTTTGTTTTATGAATTGTTATTTGAAAGGGAAGTATCTCAAGATGTGGTTGCTATAGCTGCTTCACTGCAGTCCAAGATGACAAAAACAATGATAAGGATGGTGGTGAAAGGTCTCCTTAAAAAGGCAAAAGTCTAGCAAGAGAAGAAAGTGTCAGAAATTTATAAGAGTGGTGACAAGGCTTTCTATATGAATGCTTCTACTCCGGTTCTGGTGACACCATAACCAAAACCTACTCCCACCAAATTCATATCTATTGTTGCGTTACAGGAGGGAGACATATGGCACTTGATCATAATAATTCTGGTAACACCCCAAGGTGTGAAAAAGTTCATGGCAGATGCAAAAAAGATTTATGCACATCAGCAAATCAAGAAGGTTGTGGAGGAAAATGTGGTAGATGAAGTAAGCAACAAGGGCAAAACCAAGAAGGTTGAAGAAATCCCTGAGGATTCAAATGAGAAGATACTTTGCTAAGTGAATCCTTTCTTAGAGAAAAGGATTCATCACATGGGGCAGGAAGCTTCTTCATCTAAAAGTGATCAAGATGTAAGGCACACATGGCTGGTTAGATGTCAAAGTACTATTCAACCCCCATAGAAAAAAATTGTTTGGTTTTGCTGATTACATTAAAATCGAGATGTCTAGTGACAAGAATGAAAATGAAGTTGGTGATACAATTGGAGCTGCTAAGGCGAACAAGAATGTGAACCGATATGCAAGAATGTGAACCGATATGCAAGATAAGAAGCCTGATGAATAATGTATGATCATAAGACAGGAAAGTGATCTTAAGAAGCCTGAAGTGAATGCTGAAGCTTTGCGTGATGGATACAAGGTGGAACACAAACGGTCAAAAAAGCAACTCAATGTTGAGCCATCTAGGAGGAGCCAGAGCATTAAAGGTCCAGGAGTCAAAATACAAGATATCATGAGTAAATTTAGAAGGTACTCCTAAACATTACACTGATTCCTTTGAAACTTTATCAGATAAAGATATTGTGAGTAAAACTAGATGTGTGGGTGCTAATATAGGTGATGATAACTTTGACACTATTAATTTGATAAGGAATTTAGAGGATGCTAGAAATGCTTTGAATGGTAAAGCTCAAATAAACAATGTTGCTCATGATGTGACTGCAGTAGATAACTCAGGTGAGATTTCACCTAAGTTATTGAAATGATTTGTGGAGTTTGAGGAATCTAATCCAGAAAACTTCCTGTGAGTTCAAGAAAAGTGCTCTAGGAAAATAAAATCTAATTTGAAAGTTAAAAAAAGGAAGAAAAAAGGCCGGCCTTCTAATACCCCTAAATTACTAAGTGTAAGGGGTAAAAGAAACAAGGTAAAACCAAGTTTCAAAATGATAGGTTCTTTATGGGTTGTAAATTGCACATAAAAAAAGAACGAACACCTTTTTTAGGGAGTGTAAGGGATAAAAGAAACAAGGTAAAACCAAATTTCAAAATGATAGGTTCTTATGGGTTGTAAAGTGCATGTAAAAAAGGAATGAACACCTTTCTTAGGGAGTTCCTTCTAGATAAAAATCTTAATTTCATTGGGTTACAAAAGACTATGAAGGGAAATGTGGGGGTATTTTGTGTGGGGTCAACCAAGACTTCTATGATATGGGAAAACATGGAAAATTCCTGTTACAAAAGACCCATGGGATACAACACTGAATTGTAAATGGGTATTGATCATCGTATATGGTGCTGCTCATGAAGAATATAAATAGGAATTCCTAACTGAGTTAGATAGTTTTTTGCGCTAATATTACTATACCTTGCTTAATCGGAAGGGATTTCAATAATTTAAGATATTCATTTGAGAAAAATAAGAATGTTCAGCTTTCTCACTCTTCTAAAATCTTAAATGCTATATTCAAATTTATGAGTTGAGAGAGACAAATATGGCAAGCGGCAAGTTCACATGGCCCAACAATCAGGAGAATCCAACTTAGGAAAAGCTTGATATGATATTTATGAACAAAGAATGGGAGTTGATGTTCCCTTTGGTTACTATATGTAAAATACCAAGGAAATTGCATGATCATAACCTGTTACTTCCTTCTACTGAAAATAACAACAGATCTCAATCATCAGCCCAACACCCTGATCTTCTAGACATTGTCAAGAGAATTTGAGTTGCATTGGCTACAACACCCTAATTTTCTGGATATTGTCAAGAGAATTTGGCATGAGCCAGTCAAGCGTAAAGATACTCTTGATATCATACAAATAGAAGGGGAAACTAGAAACTCTTGAAGAAACAGGACAATTGCCTTTTGAGCTAGCTAAAAAAAATGCAAATTCAAGTTGAGTTGCAAAACATTTATGCCGAGGAAGAATTATACTAGTATAAAAGAACACACTTGACTTGGCTGTTGAAAGGTGATAACAACACAGAGTATTTTCATAGGATAGCTAATGGTAAAAAGAGAAAGAATACCATTTCAATCTGAAAATGGTGAAGGAAACATTACTGGGACATCAGACTTGCTTAAACATGCTACTGACTTCTATAAAGAATAGTTTGGGCCAACTCAGGTAATTTGATCCTGATATTTTTAGCAGGGCAGAGAAACTATCCAACATTGATAGTGTTGAATTGGATAGTCCTTTTACTGAAGAAGAAATAAAAAAAATGCTCCATTTCAAATAAAACCCAATAAAGTTGCTGATCCTGATGGACTTCCTACAGATTTTTTTTCCAAGAGTGGTATGAAATAAATTGGATGTTAGTAGGCAGAATTATGGGATAATCACCCTTCTTCCAAAAATGGATGTAGAGAGAATACAACAATTCAGACCCATCTATCAATTTTTTTTATATAAACTCGTAACTAAAGTTATGACCTTGAGATTGGAGTCTTACATGATGAAAATGATAAGCAAAACTCAAAATGCCTTTATTTAAAACAGGAAATATAATGCATGGGATCATGCCTCTACATGAGATTCTACATGAAACCAAAAGAGAAGCAAACGGGCAATATTTTTAAGCTTGATTTCGAAAGGCATATGACAGAGTGAATTGGGAATTCCTCTTCCAATGTCTGGAAATAAGAGGTTTTAGCCCAACTTGACAAAAATGGTTGAAACATCATATGTAATGGGACACTTAGTACCAAATTGAATAACCAGATAGGCACATATTTTAAGAGTCATCAAGGTGTAAGGCAGGGATATTATCTATCACCTTTTTATTCAATTTAGCTGCTGATTGTCCATCTAAGATGGTACAGGAAGCTCAAAATAATGGGTTGATTACTGGCTTGATTCCTCATTGTTTGATAATGACGTAGCAATGTTGCAATATGCTAATGACACAATTTTGTGTCTTTAAGATGACTTGGAAAAAGACAGAAATATGAAGCTTACGTAGTATATATATTAGTTGATGTCAGGGTTCAAAATAAATTTTGCTATAAGGTCATGGTTTTGGAGGAAGATGACGAATGAGCTCTTTTCTTATGCAAACATGTTCAATTGTCAAGTAGGAAGCTTTCCAATCAAATACCTCGAATTAGCTCTTTCTTATGCAAACATGTTCAACTGTTAAGTAGGAAGCTTTCCAATCAAATACCTGGGTGTACCTGTTAGTGCATCTAGATCACATGTTATTGACTGGGAGAGAGTAGATGAGAAAATCATGAAAAGGTTGAATATCTGTTAGGGGGATCTATGTCAATTGGTGGCATCACCACTTTAAATAATGCCAGTTTAAACCATATTCCTACTTACCATATGTTTGTGTTCTTACTGCTTAATACTGTTTGGCAAAGTGGTGCGGCAAAGAGAAAGTATCACTTGGTACGACGAGATAACATTTGTAGGCCAAAAAAGAAAGGGGGTTTGGTATTAAAAATTTGAGAAAAATGAGCGTAAGTCTCCTTACCAAATAGTGGTGGAAACTAGAAAATGAGGAAGGTTTATGACTGGAGATTGTCAAGAAAAAACACAAGGAAGATAAATCACCTTGTTGGGCTGACCTACTTAAGGTTGAAAACATTTATTTGGAAGGCAGGAATGTCATAATTGATAATGGTGATAATACAAGATAATGAGAAGACAAGTGCATTGGTGATAAATCTTTTGCTCAACAATATCCTACTCTTTTATGATGTCTGGGATGAAAGAATATTTCGGCGAGTCAACGCTATGCTAAGCAATGTCAGTAAAGTTTCAGGAGATGGTGATCATCCTGAAACTGTTAATATTTGTTGTTCAAATGTGCTATAGCTAAGGTTGTTTGAAAGTGATTGCAACATTCATTTGTGCTGATATTATTCCCAGATCAGCTACAAAATTTCCTCTATGGATCAGAAATTCTCCATGCCTGGATCTTGTAGCAACAGCGGGGTCCCTTTTTCTTCCCTGACATTACTCCCACATTGTGAAGGTCCTAAGGACATGTTTGGTAAGGTTTTGCTCTAGTTTTTTTTTTACTCTACTTCACAGATCCACGATGGAGCAAATTCACAATGAATTTGGAACTGTTAGTGGGGGCGTACGTAGGAGAGCCGTGTAGGTGTGATATTTGGACGACCCTTTTGAGGTTGAAATGCATGCATGGCACACATTTGTGTGTTGTGATCTCCCTTCGTGGGGACCTTTTTGATTACTAGCATGCAGCGTGCCACTGTTGAACGGTGCATGCATGATTGATGGACAAACAAAACCATCGATACTGATGCTGCAATGCGCGCATTCCCTTTAGGCGAGGACTGAGGGTACGCACGATACTAAACACCATTGTAAATTCCAACCAATAATATAATATATGCTACCTCTTCATATCGTATGTACGCCGAGTCGTCGACAGATTGAAGTCCATATGTACGTACGACGGCTATCTGTATACTTCCTTCTATCACAAATACATGATGTTTTGAACTAGGTCTGATCAAATTTTTGAAATTTTAACCATCAATATATTTTGAAATGTTTAGTTTTAAACATAAAAATTATATGTGTGAGTTTGTCTTAAAAATACTTTCATAATATCATAAACTTATTGGATTATATAAATATATTCACACACAATTTATGAAAACCTTATGTAAAAAATATGTAAAGGTCTCTAAAAAAAGTCAGCTCGCATAAGCTAATATCACAGACGGTTTTATTAACCACAAACGGTTTTTTTCATAGTCGGTTTTATTAATCCAAGAAGAATGCAGAACCCATGGTATTTTTTTGTCTTTTCAAGTTTCAGTTTTATTGTACAATTTGACTGTCTTACAAGTTTCACATGAGCAATGCTTTTCAAGAGAAAATGATTTCAAGAAATTTCTTCTTGAATCCAAGGATGTGAACTGATCTCTTTCTTGTAGCTGCGGGTGAAAGCGTAAACACCGCTAACTACTACTCTTGGAGCACCAAACATGAATACATGAATTGTTTGAATACTAATACCAGCTTCTTGAAATGAACGCAAATTGCTTCACCGAAATGATCGAAGGACATAAGTTAAATTTTATAAATGTATTTCTTTCACAAAAAAAATTATAAATTTATTCAGACAGGTGCTTTAGATCTCTACATGGGCCGTTGTGTCGATTCTGCTTTCGATCTAGGAGCTTCGGCCCATCTCAATTTCAACCGTCCAAGCTACAATCCGACGGCGGATGCTGACGGGAAGAGCAGCCTTAAACCCTTCTCCTTCCTTTCGTCTTCCTCCTCCGCGCAACGCCACCACCCCCTCCCCACCGTCGACGCCATGGGCCTCCTCCTCAAGAATTCCCTCCTACTCCAGGGTCTCTCTCCTCCCCCCGCCCCTTTCCTTCTGGGATCTCTTCGTAGCCGGAGGCCCAAGATCTTGAGGTTGACCTCTGGGTTTGGTGGTGCAGGGCGGTTGCGCCATGTGGCGGCGGCGGCGTTCACGGCGCGGCGCGGCGCGGCGACATCGACGGAAGAGTACAGGCGCCGGAACTACGCCGACAACACCTCCGAGTACAACACCGTCATCGGGTCCCTTGTCGCCCAGCGCAGGTAAGGATGTGCTTGTTTTCGGTTGGTCCATTGTGCGCCAACTGTTCGACGCGTTGCCGAGCAGGGGCATTTTTGTTGATATGGTTTAGTTTAGTTGCTGTTGTTGCGTTGATGATGTTGTGTGGATGCGAGCATGTGTTTTCTGATCTAATTGTGGGCTGCTGCGAACCTTGTGTTACCATGTGAAAATTATACATGGTGTTCTGCAGTTCTAGACCCTTGTACCACTGTACCATTTTGCGCATGGAGCCTTTCAATGTTGGTGAAAGGAGCGCCCTTGTTTGTTGTATGGTTATCTCTGCACCGTGCAAGTGAACCTGGGCAGCTAGATTGCCACAATTACCCCCAAATGGCTTACATGCCATATGAGTTTGGGGGTTAGCACTTAGTACACGAGTTTGCATTGTCAAATAATGAAAAAACAAGGGCCTGCTTGTGTAATATCTCACACTTCTTGATGTAGTTGTGCAGCTGCTCTATAACGTCGATGTCATGTCTCATTGAGTTACACATAGATGTGCATGCCTGTTTGGCCAGCCGCCTCCAGTATTTCTCTATATTGTATAACTTTTCATTTAGCCTAAGCTATTGGTTTTTCTGTCTGCCATTTTCTTAAAATTGTGCCCATATAACTTTCGTTAGCAACTACTATGTCCTATGTTACTGTCCTTTTCCTTCATGGCTATGCATATCTTTAATTTATGTTCGAGTAGAATGACTGTTTCCAGGTCAGAAACCTCTACTTTCTAAGACATTTATACTCTTCAAGTCTAAGCAATTGCATTGGCATTGTTTCTAGGCCCTACCTTTTGCGTGATGCTTATGATGACATGATACTTGACGGGGTGCAGCCCGTGCGTGACACATTCCACACACTCATAGTTGGTACCATGAAAGGCAGCCGGCTACAGGATGCACTCTACTTCCGTGATCAGATGAAAGAAATGGGCTTGCAGCCTGATGTTGGACCACTGTCTTTGTTGAATTCATTTCATCTCTCACTGCAGTTCCTTTTTTGTGGGATTATTAGGCTGATGTCTTCATGTTTTCCAGGTTAACCTGTACAACTTCTTGATCTCCACTTGTGGAAAATGCAAGAATTCAGATGCAGCCATCATGGTTGGTTTTTCCTATGTACCTAAACACTGATGGAGTTTCTGGCATTATGTTACCATTCCTTTCTTTGGAGTGCTTTTCTTTTGTTATTTATGCTCGCTGATGCTCCATTCTCGCTACCTATAACAAAGCTTTTAGAAGAAATGAAGGCGCATGGCGTTAAGTTGAAAGGAGAAACCTACATTTGTCTATTGAATGCACTTGCAGCAACTGGGCGTACTGATCAAGTGTAAGGCGTCCTTATTTACAACATTTATTTGCTCAAGTGATAGAAAAATGCAAAATTTGAGATTGAAATATGACATCACGTGTGCCATTCCACTTATGGTGATCGACCACTCTTAGCATAATGATGTGAAGTATTACCAAATATGAACTAGCAACAGATAAGCCCAGACATTACATGAGTTGTACTTGTTGTTTGTGCATTTTGTTTGGTAAAGGTTCATCCAAATTACTAATCGCTGTAGATTGAATATACATGCAGTTGCACGATTTCTTTGAGGAGAAAATAATTCAAACATAGTTAGCAGCTATCAGTTGAGAATATAAGATGTGTAAGTACCAATGTCACAGATTTGAATAGGATACATGTGACTTGCTGATACTTTCATGCTGATACATCCAAGTCTGAGTCTTTAGAGTCTAGACTCTAGAGTGCATGGTTCCGGGTAGGATTGCCAGCTGTTTAATTGTGGAGACATTATCAGAACACGTCTATCCCATTAGTGCCTATGTTGTATCTTTAGCTTGTGGCAGTTTTGCTCTAGAAATTACATTGCGATTGATATGTTTTTTTTAGTTTACCCTCAGCTGTCAACACCTTCCAATTTACCCATTTACTCGCTTGCATGAAAGACTTGTAACAATAATTTGTTTTAATAGGTATGCCATAGTTAGTGATATGAGTGCCGCTGGCCTTGGATTAAACAAGTTTTGTTATGCTGGACTGATAACTGCATTCAAGAACAAGACACCAACCACAGAAGAGACTATGGCAAAGGTATGTTATGCATGTGTATGGGTGTATTTAACCTAATCTTAATGTTTTGTAACTTATTTCTCTTTCGAGCAGATTCTTGACTTTGTCGAGCAGTCCAAAGGTTGGCAATATGTTGAAAGAGTATCGAAGGACAGTGCTGAGAATATAATGATGAATGTGTCAGAGGAAGAGCTGTACAACCTACCAACAGCAGAATATGTAAATAGACGGGGAGGATTTGTCTTTAAACAGTTTACAGTTTATCATGTTGCTATCCATGCTTGTGCAGAATTGCGGAGCAAAGAGGTGTGTTATTTTTCCTTTGCATTACCTTTTTCAGCAATATATATTTGGTTACTGCATGTTGGCCTTGAAAATTGACATGACCGCAACTTTGTTATTTTTTATACCCCTAGTATATCTCAAAGTCACCAAAGGTGGTGAGGTTAGCTTCTTCTGAAATTTCATTTACTTCAAAATCATGTAGACACTTGAAGCACTTCTTGACATGTTCAGTAAAGATAATAGAGATGGATCTACTTATGATGCCTTCATTGTGATGCAAGCTATGAGGTAATATATAATGTCTATGTTTACTATTGTCCTGAAGCATGCTGAACAGTATGATCTAGTGATATGTGTATTGCATGCATGGTTATTAGGAACTTTATTTGCTACTTAATATGTACATCTTTAGAAGTATGTCCCAGTGAGATCTCATTATTGTAAATAAATGATAATGAAAGAACCATTATATTGGAAGAGATGAGCTGATGTAGCTGTAAGTGCCTATTTTTGGCATGTATATCCTCGTTCTGTAATCCCTGTGTTTGTCCTTTTGTCTTATCACACTTAATCACTTCTGATTCTAGTTGTTAATTTGATGTCCTTCAATTGACAAAGGTGTTATCTACGATGTGGAGATATTGATTCTGCTGTTAAGATGTTTGAAGAGTACTCAAGCTCAAGATCCCCACCTGCAGAGTTGTATGTGGTGAGTTAAATCAGAGTGATAACAAATTGTTCGTTAAGGAATCGAAAAAATTAGCCAGGCTTGTCCACTGTGAAAAAGCATGAAAATTTTTTAAGTTTCTTTTATCCCTAGTAATTAAAAGAATGAATTAACAAGCTAAACGAAATCTGCCAGACGAAAGGAAGCCAGATGCACAAAACTGGGGATGTAAGAAATAAATGTTTCTTACTGAATAGTATCAAATAACTTTTCTGTGGTGGAGCTGATTTGCTACTTGGAGTTATAATAAAAATAATCCCCTTTTGTCAATTGGAAATCTATCGATCTTTCTTCTTTCGCAGCCTGTGCTCCTGCTTATGTTTGCCTGAAATATGCATCAATGACATGCAGACACTTGCTGAGGGAGCTATGATTGGGCATACTCCAAAAGGAATGCAACTTGCTCAAGAAACCATAGTAATTCTTCCTCTTTCAGAGTTTCCATTTTGTCATATGGTTTGACTGAATTAGAAATTTTGAAATGTTACATGAACAATATTTTTCAGGAGAAAATGATTTCAAGAAATTTCTTCTTGAACTCCAGGATGGGAACTGATCTCCTACTTGCAGCTGCTGGTGAAAGGGTAAGCGCCACCAACTACTGCCCTTTGAGTACCAAACATTAATACATGAATTATTTGAATACTAGTGTCAGCATTTTGAAATAAACACAAATTGCTTCACCGAAGTGATCGAATGACTTAAGTTAAATTTATTCAGACTGGTGGATATACGACTGCAAATTATGTCTGGGATCTCCTGGAAAGCCGTAATATTACTCCATCACTTCCTGCTGTTGAAGTATACCACAAGGGTCTTAAGGTGAGCATCAGTATTTCAATCATGTGATTGACTTTCTTCACCTTGGAGACATCTATGAATACTTTTTAACATTACAGTGAGTCTGAAAGTGTTTGAACGTTGAAGCCGTAATATATCAGTCTTTGCTGTACACTTTCATATACAGGTCTTAAACTGTTTGAACTTTGAGACCATTGTAACAAATAGTTTGCTGTCATTTTGTTAGCATCACAGTGCGTTGGCGTAAAGTCTCAAGAATGAACTTGACCAATGATGGGAATTTGACATCTGGTTGTTTGTGATTCTAATTCTGTTTCGTGGTGTGTTGTTTTTCTAATTCAGGGACGGGAAATTCCTTCTGATGATCCACGGCTTCTCAAAGTTACACGTGTTTTGGACAATCTGAGCCTCCGATTTGGACCAAGAAGAAATACTCAGTAACACAGAAATGATGCTCTTGTCCCTGAGTCGATGCAAGTTGGAATTTTTATTATTGAGGCTTCTGGATACAAACATATGTTTACACTCCAGAAATCCGAGGAGCTCTGTTAGGATGACACAAAGCAAGAGAAAACCATCAGGCATGACTACTTATGTTTAGGGCTAGACGGGAACGGCAGGTGTGAAAGTGAACGACCTGGAATTGAAATCGATCGTTTTCAGGGTTTATCGAGACATTTTCACCTACCAAGCCTGAACTCTAAATCTCAGGGTTTTTTTTCTTCTTAATTTTCATCTGCCCTTGTTGCCAGAAGATCATTTATGGAAGTTTGGATTTGAAGAGTTTGGATTGTGACCCATTTTAGCTATTTGATGGATGTTTATTAGGATCTCTTCTGTGACTGAGAAGGATCTGTTTCTGGGAGGCTTCTTGTGGCTGAGTCACTTAAGTTATATGTACTTAGGCTATCTCTAATAGATACTTTAAAAATTTATTCTCCGTAACATTATTATAATATCTCATAACACTATTAGGTACTTTTTTTTTCATCTTACTCTATTTACCCCATTTCATTAGGTTGGAAAGAGAATAGGTAAAAATACAGCAGCCGCTTCACAGATGCTGTTGGAGTGGTTTGCAGGCAGGCTGAGTTGGCAAATCTGGCGGCCTCCGTTGATTGTGTACGAACGCGGATCCTTTTTGCTGTCTCTGTTGGAGTCGTCCTTATGCCTAAAAAAGAGTAACTTTATGTTCTGAAACATGAATGGATTGATTGCAATTTATTTTAAGAAAAAGCAAGATGTGTTTATTGTTCAGGATATCAGGTGATTGCCTAGATCATTCGGTAACACCTCGACTGACGTAATCGGATGAAGGCCAGATATGAATACGTGGACCCTCCGAGGCGGAATGTTTCGGGCTTGTTTGGAGTGCGAGGCTTCATATAATTTTTGTAGGAATTTGACACGAAACAGTTCGATTGCCACAAGAAGAGAAGATTTTTCTCATTAACTTCAAATAAGGCCTTACTTTTGAGTGGATTACACACTGCATCGCCAATATATCGACTTTGATAATATTACTACCTTAGATGAATATAGACGATAATAGCGCATTCTCTAACAGTTTTAAAGCCGTTTTTAGCTCTTTCCTCCGGTCATAAATACATGACGTTTTAAACAAGATCTAATCAAACTTTTAAAACTTTAATCATCAATAACTTTTAAAATATTTAGTTTTAAAATATGAAAATTATATGTGTGGATTATCTTCAAGAATACCTTTCACTATTTATAATATTTTATAATATTATAAATTTATTAGATTAAATTAACATATTCTAGTTGAAATAATAGTGAAATGTACGCATTGAAGACCACGCTATGTCAAAGTCGTTAAATATTTTTAACTGGAGGGAGTATTTCATGGTAAGGTGTTAGGTAACTTGCGTCAGTGTAAAAAAAAAAACTCAACGCAGCCTAATTCTGAATTACCGTGTGAACGCAATACCAAGCCTAGTAAGTACTCCCCCCCCCCCCTAAGGGATCAAAATCACGCACGAAAGCACAGCCCGCATAC
The DNA here is from genome assembly GCF_958298935.1 of Phragmites australis. NCBI lineage: Eukaryota > Viridiplantae > Streptophyta > Magnoliopsida > Poales > Poaceae > Phragmites > Phragmites australis. Next base: position 2,845,172 of record NC_084931.1, on the reverse strand, counting down.
GCATCCCGGCCGTTGGACGAGCGGCCGACGCTCTAGATTTTCCCTGCCCGTGACGGCGTCAACAGGCTGGGCCCAGGACACGCACGGGTCCACACGAGCCGAGTAGTTTATTTATTTTACCCTCTCCCACCGCCCGCTTCCCCGCCTTCGCTCCGCGCCGCTTGACTTGACCCGCGCTCCTCCTCCTCCTCCTCCTCGTCGTCGGGGCTCGCGTCGCGTCGCCGGAGGGAGGCCGCCGCCCACCGCCGTTTCCTCCGCTTCCACGTTGTAGCCGCGCTCCTGCTCCTCCTCCTCCCGCCGCGTCGCGCATTGGGGATCTCGCGGCACGTTCCCCGGCCCGCACGCCCGCGTCGGCGCACAAACCCTAGCATCCGCTGCCGAGAGCTGGGGCTGGGGACGGCGAGGACCTGAAGAGGGTAAGCCCGCGCCCCGTGCTGCCTTGTCCTGTCTTCCTGGCTGCTTGTAGAAATCTCTCTCTAGTTTTGGCTGTGGTGTCCTGGCATGTGCGTTTGACTGTTGTACGGTGGTACGCTGTAGTTGTGGGGTTGGGAGATGGAACTGCTATTCATTGTGGATAGTGCGTGTGAGGGATCTTCTGGATGGTGCGATTGGTGGCACGGTTGATTGTCTGTTTCGTCCTACAGATTATTGGAGAGGAAAGTTAGATGTTTCTTTGCGTCGTTGTTATAGATAGATGTCGATACAAGAATGAATGAGAAAGAGATTGAGTGAGGGAGATAAGGAGAGCACGGTGAAAGGGAAGCTTGTGGATGATTGTGATTGTGAGCTCGATTGGTTGTTCATCCTATTGGAATATGGGTTACCGGAAAGTGTGCTTAGATGCTGCTTTGTGTTTTTGTACTGTTGTTGTTACAGATACATGTACATTCACGAATTATAGAGCGTGGTGGAAAGGAAACTTGGACATACCATTGGACTCGATTGATTGGTTGTTTGAGACTAGCTCGGACATTAAATGGGATACTTCTAGGCAGCTTGCTCCAGCTACTGCCAACAAAACCCTAGGGTACCACCCTTGCACCGGCATTTATATGTATGCTGGGTAAGAGGTTATTTGTATGATCCCGGGGTTGGCCTTGTCCTTGAGCACCCACTCTAGTTCCTTTTTCTACTACATACACTATTGCTTCTAGGCACATTACATGAAATCGGATGCTTTTTGTTGTTCTAATGTATGTTACCCTTTTCTTTTGTCTGTTAATATACATAGTACTATATATAGGTCTGCGTTGAGCTAGATAGTACTATATATAGGTCTGGGTTGAGTCGCTGACTTCGGGGGTTCTAATTCCTATTTATGGTGAAATAATGGCTTCCGAATTATTTAATGATATTGTCTGTTACTACTTTCCTTTTCAAATTATGATGGGGACAGTTATATAAATTGATTGACCCGTGTGTTCAATAATCATGTGTTGTGGATTCCTCCCAAGTTAATTTCTGTTCATTTTCTTGTCTTCATTGATTACGTACCATTTACTGTTGAATTAAAAATTCCAGGATGACGTTTTGCTGACCAGAAGTACTTCATCAGTTTACTTTGACCCAGTAATAAAGAGGGCAATCATTTGACGACCAGTGAAGTGGGTTTGGGAGTTCTTACTTGGAAGAAAATTACTCATGCTAGTCATTAAAGGGAAACGAAGATCTTGCTTGCTTTACTAAAGTGAAGACATGCCCAAAACAACCCCTGTTAAAGCAAGCAAGAACATTGAATTGCAGAAACAATCTGCACCCAACATACCAATAACGAATGGACACACTTATATGAAAGAAGTGATTGATGGCGACCATCCTATCAATAATGTGAAATGCATTAGCACTTGGGTCTGCAAAAATTTGGCCTGTAAAGCTGTGATACCATCACAAGATTCCTTCTGCAAGAGGTGCTCATGTTTTATTTGCCATGAGTTTGATGACAATAAGGATCCTAGTCTATGGTTGGTTTGTGCATCTGAAAATGATAGTAAGAATTGTTGTGGCTCTTCTTGCCATATCGAGTGTGCTCTCCAACACAAGAGGGTAGGATGCTTTGATCTGGAGCAAATTATACATCTTGATGGGAGTTATTCTTGTGCTTCATGTGGAAAGGTTTCTGGAATACTAGGGTAAGTACAGTTTCTTATTAACTCTCTGAGTATCAATATTTCCGTTGTTATTTGGCTTTGTTTCATCTCCCAGTTATTTTATGATATCCTTTGGTAGAATCTAGAACCATACTAGACTTACTTTAGTATAAATTAAGTGATTTCTTGTTATATTACTAAATGATATGACACATCATGCAAATGAAGTTCTACTATACTTTCTATCATATGACACATTATACGATGCAGATCCATGTCATTTTAGAACTTTGGTGCATTTCTTTTCCTTTGACAGAGCTTTCATTCTCATTGGCAGTAGATAAATAATTTCGTCAATTAGACCTAGTGTATTATTATTTGTAGTGAACATGCAACATTCAAGTCAACTAGCTTACTCGGACACTCGATTTATCTTTGCATTGGACATACTGGTTCTGCAGGGCTGATCTTCCGATGTATATGGCATCGTATTTTCTAGAAGCAATGGTCCCTTGTTGGTAAAAAGTGTAAAATGTTCATCCTTGATGAATAATTCTAAAAGGCTGAAACTGACTTCTCTAATTTTTCTAGTCAGTTTAGAGCATGAAGTCATTTGATTGAGTCCAGACGAGTTCTGTATACCACATACCAACATCTCAAAATTTGATTTACTAGTTCTGTTTTGTGAAATTAAGTGTCTGTTGTCAAAATTGTGGTATCAGTTTGCATATAGGTACATTATTTATTTGCAACATAATTGGGACACCTGCCATATGAACTTGTGTAATTAACATCTGTGTTAATCTGTTTAGCAGTTATTGGAAAAAGCAATTGGTGATTGGAAAAGATGCTCGCCGAGTAGATATTCTCTGCCGCCGCATTTATTTGAGCTATAGGCTATTTGAGGGAACTAGCCGTTTTAAGGAATTATACGAGATTATTGAAGATGCAAAATCAAAATTGGAAAGCGAGGTTGGCCCACTTGATGGAATGTCAGCAAAGACAGCACGTGGTATTGTAAGCAGGTTGTCTGCTGGTATTGATGTGCAGAAACTATGTTCTAAAGCAATTCAAAGAGCTGATGAGTGGTTGAGTTCTCCTGGCCTGCATCTTCAAGGTAACGATCTTCCTTGCATAGAATATTGGTATCATACTTTTGGTGTTGATTCTGCAAATGAGGCTTATGCTTTTCTTTCTTTGCAGATTCATTACCTGCTGCCTGTAGATTTAAATTTATAGACATAACATCTTATTCTCTTGTTATCATTTTAAAAGAAACCTCATCATCTGACACTATCGAAGGTTATAAGCTATGGTATTGGAAGAGCAGAGAGCAACCAAGCATGGAAGAGCCTGTAATTGTGCCCAAAGATGAAAGAAAAATACTAGTTTTTAACCTTTCCCCGTGCACAGAATATTCTTTCAGAGTTATATCATTCACAGATGATGGGATCCTTGGCCATTCTGAATCTAGATGTTGTACTGGGAGCAAGGAGGTATTTGTCAGGCGTGCCACACAGAATGCAGTGGGAGAAGGCACACATTCACAAATAATAGCTAGGAGCCAGTCTTTCAAGTCAAATGAATTCAAAATCCGAAATATTTGGAAGAATTTTCAGGAAGCTTGGACTGAAGATGGCTGTTTTGAAGGGTTTTGTGAAGATATACATGAAGGTTCATGTAGCAGGAGTGCCACAGACACAGAGCAGCGAGAGAAAAGTGAACAAGGACAGCTATCAGGTGCTTGTCGCAAACTTCATTTCAACACATCTTCTGTTCCTGACCTAAACGTTGAGGCACCCATGACCATGGACTTCACCACTGAGAAGCATTATTATTCAAAGAAGGGACTTGTAAGATCAAATGACAGTGGTGGATCTGAGACTTGCGCCGTTGGTCGGAGTGCAGAACCACCTGCTGTTGAATCTCGGCCAGTGGGCAAGGTAAATAGCACGCACGTTGATAGATGTGAGCAGAATGGTGCTTCTGGTATTTGCTGTGTAAAACAGCTTCCCAGAACGACAAGGCAGTTGGATGAGGATTATGAGCATTGTGTAAAGGTAATAAGGCAGTTGGAGTGCAATGGGCACATTGAGAACGAGTTCAGGATGAAGTTCTTGACTTGGTATAGTCTAAGGTCAACAGACCAGGAGCGCAGGGCTGTGACCTCATTCATCAAAACACTAATCGAAGAACCAAGCTGCCTGGCTGAGCAGCTTGTTGATTCTTTCGGAGAAATCATAAACTGCAAGAAGCCGAGAACTGGTTTCTGCAATAAGCTGTGGCATTAGGACAAAGGATGAGAGTTCAAAGATATCGCTAACTCACTGATTATCTGTATTTTTTTCAGATCAGTGCAGTAAAATCTAGTTTATTCGTCCAATTTGACAGCAACGAAGAGGGGCGTTGGTGAAAATAGAAAATTATTTTAGGCAGCAAATAGCTTGCACTGGAATAATTCTTATTCCACCAGGAAGTAGTGGAAGCTTAATTTTCTCATTGTCATAGTAACTGTCGAGTCCTGGAATGATAGTAGAATGTCAACTTCTGCTTCTGTTGTAGTTCCATGGATAACTTTTTGGCGATTGTTCATTGGCCAGTCCGGCATATATTCGTGTAAATGGTATTTTATTAATCTTTAATTTACTTGCGCTTTGGTTGCTGTCTTCTGTATTTATATTACTTCGTTTCATAGTCACAGTGGAATTTGCTAGCTCATATGTCGAGCAGCTGCATGACCGTTGAGGACATGGGTATTCGCCCCGCATTGTCTCGAGATTAAGCTGTTATTATGAAATTCATTTATAACTTTTTGTGAAAATCATGCGTCCCAAACATTACCTCGGTTAAAATGTCTTACTATATAAATAAATTAGATATATTATTTTATTACTATAAGTATACTTATATACTCATTCTAAAATTCTCCAATATAAACTAGAAAAAATAGAAAAAATCTATTAATTATATTAGATTTTGATAATATATTTGTATTTGTACATAAAATATAATATATTAAAAAAATATATACAAATCAACTAAAAAACTATACATATCATTTGGATAATTTTATATACTCACATACTCTATGTACATATCATTTATCATATGAGGTATTCCATATGTAATAAGATATGTATATGAAAGTATATACTCATGAGAGTACCAAATATTATATATATATATATATATATATATATATATAAAACTGAAATAGCATATATCTTCCTGATACGTATATACTATTTTTTTAGATGTATATATATATTTTTATAAGTATATATATATTCTGAAATGTATATACTACTTTTTAAGATATACATATTTTTTCTGAACATTCATTAAAAGGGTATGTAATAATATATATATATATGTATATATATATATATATATATGTATATATGTATATATACATATATATGTATATATATATATATACACACGCAGAAATATAACTGAAATAGCATATACCTTTATGTAATGTATATACTATTTTTTAAGATGTATATATTTTTTTTTATAAGTGAAATATATATTCTGAAATATATATACTACTTTTTAAGATATATGTATTTTTTCTGAACATTCCTTAAAAGGGATATGTAATAATATATATATATATATATATATATATTTACTGTTGCGCTACCCTCCAATTACGATTCAAAAAATAATATAGTTGTAATCCACAAGATATTTCAGTTACTATAAATATATATGATCGTAACTCAATACCTTAGTCATAATTATGTATTTTTTTTTATATGATCGTAATTATCCTATGGATCATAACTAACCTATCTTGTGGATCACAACTATATTATTTTTGAGATCTTAACTGGGGGTATGGCGCACAGAGATAAACAAGTTACAATCACATGACAAAAAATATAAATAATTACGACTAGAGAAAGTAGGAGTTACAACTATATATATTTGTAGTAACTGATCTTGTAGTAACTGAAGGTTGGCACAATAATAAACTACAGTGCATCTAAGCATATAATAGATATACAGTATATATATAGAGAAATTATTTTGTACTCTCAGAAGTATATACTCCTACTATAATATATCACATAAATAAACTGTATATACTTCTTTGTCACTATAAGTATACTTATATACTCATTCTAATATACTTTAATGTGAACTACATAAAAAAATAGAAAAAAAAAACTCCATCAATTTTATTAGATTTTGATAATACATTTGTATTTGTAAATAAAATATAATACACTAAAAAAATATATGCAAACCACCTAAAAAACTATACAAACATCATTTATCACATAAAATACTTCCTATATAATAAGATATGTATGTGAGAGTACATACTCACAGAAGTGTATATATATATATGAGTATAAGATTATTCAAGTGGTATGTTTTCCCAAAAAAATCCAAAATCCTAAAAAAAAATGTTTTTCAAAGGAATTCGTGAAGCTAGAGCTATGAGGACACCGAAAATGAAAATAAAGACTTAAACCACTTAATCTTAATCTACAAACGTAAAATCTAATGTGAAGCTAGAAGCTGAGCTCTGGCACGAAACACCGGACAACTTGTCCCTTATTATGCCAAGCGGTAGAACGCCTTGATGATGTGCCTAGGAGGCTATGACACAGTTAACAACGTGCCCCCAATCCAGCTCAATCAACCTTTCAGCATTCTGGCCTGATGTCTATTTGCAAACTGGACCCACGGTACTGTCTGGAACTTAAGCATTATCTGAAGCTTGCAATAAAAGTTCAAATAGTTGCTATCATGAAAACCATGCTAATTCTTCTAGTTCCTGAGTTCTCCATTGGGCGAAAACATAAGCAGTACCAGCCATGAAAGAACCTAGTTTGACAAGTCTTTGGTGCTGACCTTCGTCCATCACATATTAACATTATTCTTTCAAGTTTTCAGTCACTGTCCCAACTTTCATCGGTATTTTTCTTCATTTTACCAGTCCTGTCACCGTGTTTCCAGTTGTCATCACTGTCCTCGCTACTGCTGTGGTGACTTGAGAAATTCGCCTTAGGGGATCTCGAGTTTGTTTCTTCCCCCTTATAATCGGATCCCCACAATTCATCGTCGTCAGTGTCTACCTCATCATCATTACTGTCCCTGAATATACTGCTATCAGAAGCAGCAGCTGAGTTCGGTGTAATCCTATTGGAACTTCTGAGTTCCCCAGGAATAGAATTCTGCCTGTGACTGGATCTGCTCTTCTCATTCCTCGTGCTTTCGAAACATTGAGGATGCTCATCAGGAGCATCTATATCATTGTCAAACCTGAGAACATTATCCCTGGTGTCACCAGAGGTCCATTCTTCACCTGATGCCTCGATCTCATTATCATCATCCCACCTCCTCGCATCTGGCATCCTTTTGTTCTTGTTATCTCTCCTATATCTTCCATGGCCTCTATCCTCAACATCTGAGTTGTCATAGCTTCTACTGAAACCCCTCCGCTCACCCACCTCTCCCTTAGGAATAAAATTATTCCTGCAACTGGACCTGCTCTTCTCATTCCTCTTGCTTTCAAATCGTCGAGGATGCTCATCGGGAGCATCTATATCATTATCAAAGTCCAGAACATTATCGCTGTCGTCACCAGAGGCCCATTCTTCACCTGATGCCTCGATCTCGCGATCATCTTCCCACCTCCTCACATCTGATGTCCCTTTGTTGTTATTATCCCTCCTGTATCTTCCCTGTCCTCTATCCTCAGCATCTGAGTTTTCATAGCTTCTACCGAAACCCCTGCGCTCACCCACCTCTTCTCTGTCCCAATACCGCATTCTTGAAGATTCTTCTTTCTCTGCCGCCTCTTCTTCTTCCCATTGCTTCTCTGCCGCACTTTCTATATCTGCAATGAAGCAATCAAGCTCCTCCTGGTCGCTATCTTCAGATGGATGATCACGTGGCTCTTTTATTTCAGTAGTCCCAGCAGCAGGTTGTGTATCCCCACGGAAAACATAGGGAGTACCTTGCTGTTCATCTATCGCTCGGAAGAATGTAGAGGCAACACGTTGGATGCTGGCCATAGCAACTGGGTCCTCTGGATTGATACCCTTACGACGGAGTTGTGTCTCTATTTTCTTGATGTTTAATTTCTGTGATTCAAGTGCCTGCTCAAATCTAGCCTTGAATAAAGCCTGCAATAAGGATAATTGTATCAAGCCCCATTAGCCATAGCAAAGAAGCAACAATATGACTAAAATTATTCGGTAATTAGAAGTCTTTTAAAGATGGACATAATCAATTTGAAAAAAAAAACCCAGCACACTCAATAGGAATTGGCAATTGCCATACAGATAGCATGCATAATCCAAGGCGTGAGGAAAGAGGACTGGAAGTAGCAAGAAAATGCTAACTGAGAAGAACCATGGACATATCAATTGCAAGGGACTGACCTTCCTTTTGGTTAGTGTGTTGAAAGGTATGAGGTTCTTCGGTTGACGGTAGTTTCTTCCTCGGAACATGATAATTGTTTTGGTATTATGAATGTTGATCACTATTCCACCACTCAATTTTGTCAGCATTGCTGACATTTCCTTAATTTTTTCCTTTGGAAAGTTGTCACAACAAACTTGCACAGTCTCATGGAATTTCCAATGCATATGCATGTTTTGAACAACACCTCCAAAGACTCCACGAACTCCAACAGGCACATAGTTTCTATTTCTGAATCCGATCTTCTTGTAAGCTTGTAGTTGCTCAGCGGTTAACAGCTCAGGATCGTGACGAGGAGCTGGTAATTCTGGTAGTTCATACTTCTTGAGCTTCTGTAGAAGCAAAGCAACCTTTTTCTTGGCCTGGATAAAAGGAAATGGAGAATATGATAAGCCAATGACTTTGCTACTAAAAGGAAACAGGAAAAGGCAATAGATGCTGTACTTAGTTAGATCTCCATGATAGATCTGGAAAGTATATTTTTTCAATTGGTGTTTAAATTCAGCAACTGAATATTAAATATGCAACCACTAAACAAGAAGCCATAGGTTTTCTTATTTTAGGGACACTGTCTTCAAGCTTAAAAAGAATGCAAGCATTGTATTCATTATCAATCACCTTTATTCATTCAGACCATCAGAAATGATCCAAAGTGCTTCAAATATACCATAATATATTCACAACGAATGTTACCACATAGTTTTTGAACTTGTAAAACCTTGCAAACCCTTACAAACCATGTGAATCGTATGATGCTTATGCTTGCATATAAAAGGTGTGGTTGTCTAGAATCTAGATCAAAACATGCAATTGACAGGCACATAAGTCAGTATGACATTCCTAACTCATAAGGAAGCTATTTGATGCCTTCAGTTCAACCGAGCAAAATCCGAAATAATCTAACCATCTTCACTATTTTCTGGGATGCACAAATACCTGTACCAATACCTCGATGTGAATACTTTTCTTTAACATTACACAACACATTCCATATCCCTCCATAAATCATATAGTGAGCAAAACTTTTAACATAAAACCACAGCAATTCAAAATATCTTGCCCACGCTGGGAAAAAAGAATCACATTGCTTTGGCATGAAGAAGGCATCATAAACATTAGTATGCCGAACACAGATGGTACTTGATGTGACGCGGTAACCTTAATTGAAAGCGGATTACTACGAGATTCAGCAAGCACCACCACTGCAGTTCAGAGCATTTGTATGGCACCACCGCCAACATGCAGGAGGGAGGAAAAAAAGGGGGAAATTTGGCGCCTCCTTACCCTTCGCAGGTTATAGATGAGCTTCTCGTCATCCGTCATGAGCTTCTTCCTGAGCTTGACGGCGCGGCGGAGCTCCCGCTGCGTGCGGCCGGTCTCCCTCACCATCCGCTTCTCCACCTTGCTCCGCATGCTCCTCCCCTTGGTCGTCGACATCGCCCGGCGCCACCCGTCGCCCGCGCCCGCCGCCAGCAACCCCCTGTACGCCGAAGCCGAGTCCGAAGCTGTGACCGTCGCCTCACCACTCGCAGCTAAGCTCCCGGAGCTAACCCACCGCAGAAACACACACATGTCAGAGATCCAGAAGAAAGGGGAAGAGCTGGCGCTACTGCTCCGGGTCGAGGGGACGGGACGGGGCGCACCTGCGACGGAGCGACGGCGATGCTGCTCGGAGAAGGTTCCGCAGAGACCACATGCTCGGCCGGCTCCGCCTCGCCGACGGTTCTGGAAGCTTCTGGAAGGCGGCGCGGCCGAGGCGAGGCGGGTTTAGGAGGCGGCGCGGCGCGGGCGATAAACCTGGCGGTGGGTTGTGCGCGGGTGCATGGAGGGGCTCGGTCTGCCGTCGGATGCGAGGTGTTGGACGTGAGCCGTCCGATCTGACGGCTGAGGTCAACAGGATGACTGCAAATGCAGTCTGGCAGATCGACGGTCTAGCAGTGCAATTGAGCAAATACGTACTACTGGAAAACATTGGAGAATATCTTGATCATGTTGCTCGATCCAATGAATAAAGCATGGCAAAGCTTTACAAATTCGCACTATTAAAATATTATAATATAGAAAGAAATAGATCACACATATGAAAGTGTGATCAAAATCACACTTAATTTATCAATATGCGTCTATTTGCACACGTTCAAGTGGAGCATGCAACTAAATTTTATGAAATGTAGGCATATATTTTGATCACTTAGCGCATCGATATCTACATATATCTTCGTACCTAGGATGTCAAAACCTATCCTATGGGAATAATAGGACAATCTTTGTTCGACCCGGGAGTAGAAATTATGACCATTAGGTTTTTAGCAAATGACTATTGTTGAGCTATTGCTTAGTTCCTACAATGCAATTCCTATACATATTGTCCTAGGTGGAATATGTATAAAAAAATTGAGGAGAAAAGAGGGAAATTTTGCACTACTTCGACGATTTTGGATAGGCTTGCTGCAAATGTAGCTGATAGAATAGGAACGCAATATTAGTAAAGCTATATTCTGTAGCTCCTTTGAAAAGAGGCTCATCTCCAATGCAAATAGCGTTACTTAGTTATGACCAACGGTAAATTAGAGCTATCGAGATACCAACGGAGATAGTTTGAGTTACTAGCGTTAAAGATATACCCTACTCATCATGAGCCTAGATAGCATTGTAAATTATGGGTGAAATCACTATTTTGTAGTCACTCATTGCCAACTCTACCTGCTATCATAGTTTGTTCAGATTTACAACCCGACCCCACAATACTGAAGCTTGTGCTGCTCCTAGGGTCTCTCGTCGCCACCAGTCGATCCCCTCCTCCTCTCTCTCTGACGACCTCGTCGGTAGCGAGGAGGAGCGGGGACCAAGCCTCCTCCTAGATAGATCTATTACATATTAGTAGTATTAGGTAAATCGAGTTCCTGTATGAAGAAATCGCCCTTTGGGTGGGAATAAAGTCGAAGGCACGATAACTCTGGCGCCTCCCCTCAGTCCTCTTCCTCGCCGTTGTCGCCGTGCTTGTCCACGGCCTCATCATCATTGAGCTCACCATCGGCCTCGTCTGTATCGCTCTCGTTACTGGCCCCGCGATTGGTGAGCTCGATGGCGATCTCATCATCATCATGCTTGTCGATGCCCCCGTCATCATTAACCTGGTGAGTACTCCAGCAGCCCCATCATCTCCGTCATACATCCCCTATCACACTGCAGCCGATCGGCTGCCACCGCCCTCATCCATCAGTTTCTGCTTCCTTCAACCGACACCAAACCCCACACAATCCCACCTGAGCCAACCACTTCGTCCTCTGCTCTTCACTCTAGATCTGCAGGGTTTCCCTCATCGTGTTGCAAATATGGAACAATGACGTCCACGCCATCACTTTCTTGCCCTGTTCCAGAGTCCCCACGATCTATGAGCAAGGATGGGAAACGAGGGAACATGCTATCGAATCAACTCAACATTGCAGTTGTGTGTTGCGGCAAGGTAGCCTAGTTCGTGACCACAACTTTGAAATCATGTAATTGCAGAAGTGGCCTCCGTCTGCAGGACCGCTGTCAGTGTTCCTCATATTTAATGAAGACTCGCATGTTTGAAAATGTTTGAGTCCAGTGATGCCCAATACAAATCTACGGCTCAACACTAAACCTCAAGTACCAAGTCCAAGGAAGCAGCCGAAGGGACCGCCGGTAGGTCAATCGACGAGCACAGAAGATGCCCTTGTTGGATGTGGTCATCGCGACATAGCCGCAGGTCCCCAACGACTTCATCTGTCACTTTTGTATGCTTTCATCTTGGAGTTCGTCCTTCCATTCGTCTACCCGTTGCTTCATCGAGCAGGGGTGCCATGGGTAGCCCTAGGAGCATCTACCATGAGCCATCATGTCTTTGGCTCTCACTTAGAGAAAGTAAAGGGATTATTTTCGTGGACAAGAATCTCTTCGCGAAGGGATTCTCGTTCTATTTAGCTTTTACGATTTTTCTTCACGGTTCCCGTTATGAAGTAATTCTCAAGGCCATTCCCTCTAGGATGAGATTATATCTCCTTTCCCTTCACGAATCCTTTCAAAGAGAAGTTGTTAGAGATGAGAGAAAATAAAGAAAATGAGAACCAGGAGAGGAATCATAAAAGGAACTAAATAAAGGGAATATAGTTGAAGATGGTTTTAGGAAGCTACAACTATGTAATTTGGGAAGGAACTCCCAAATATGTGTACTCTTGCTTTCACTTATATAATATAAATGAGTTTTATAAAAAAAAAAACTACCTGACACAATCTTTCCACTTCTTATTGTGGTATCACTCTTCCCCTTTATGTCCCTATTTCTCTCCTCACTCGATGAGGCAAGGGGCAAGTGCTTTCTTTTTATTTTCTCACATCTCAGTTTGGACTCACTGTAAATGGACACGATATCGGCATGCCACATTATTATATTTTCTAATTTATTATTATTATTATTTCTTACTTGTCTTCTTTTTGACAATAACACTAAATAATACTAACTACATTTTATGCTTTCTTATCACTAACCATTAAGATCTTAACAGCATTTCTATTCTTGTACCGCGAACATTCATTAACAATTAAAAATTTAAATTCATGTGTTACAAGTTTTAGCAACGGAGTTAAGATTAGGAAATTTTGAGTTACAAATTTACAAGTCAAACTTCTAGATAAGAGTTAAAAGTTGAAAACTATAAGATAAAAGTCCTCAGGTCATGAATTGTAAGATTAAATTCGAGCTAAAAGTCTGAAAATTACAAAACTAAATATCAATTTACTAAGATTGGATGTATGAATTTTGAGCTGAATGCTTAATCACTAGGTAATCTAAGTAGCCAATATTAATGCTAAGCGTGAAAATAAAGGGAAAAGAATTGTGTGCGAGTAGCAAATTATTACACAAACAAGCCGGACCCACTACGAAAACGACATGAAGAGGCGTTGCTCCTTGCAAAACGTTATTGCCGGACTCTGAATTGTGTTATCTGTAACTGTTTACAAAATTGTGCACATGTCGACTAGCAACGGTATGCAGTATTACCTCGGCACCGATACGGATGTCGAAAATTTAGAATTCGATATAAATTTAGATGTCCGATTCAGTAAAGAAAGTTTAGACATGCTAAATATAACTCAAAATTCGACTCGGCAAAAAAAAAAAAAAATTAAACACGGGTGTTCAAAAATTTAACACTGACGGTATGCTCGAAGGGCAGGTTAGAGAAACAATATATTAATTTTCAAGAAGTATTCAATTTGTGAAAAGAAAAGGCTAATAATATTTCAACTACTATGAACGGGGCATGCAGGTCTCTCTCACCTTCCTCAACTGGAGCGGTCTCGTGAGAAGGTGGGCGGAAAGCAGGAGGAGGAAGACGAGAGATTTTTCGGCCCCACGTTTCCATCGAGCGCAGCTGTTCGGATCATGAGACCGACCCATCCATCGAATGCCGCAACTCTGAGCGAGGCTTCTAGAACGCCTTCCCTTGCGTTGTACTTGTACGCCTTCTAGATGCCACCATGCACGCACGCAATTGCCCAAATGCAAATCTAATGTGTCCTAGAAATTACTTCCTCCGGTCAAAATACTTTACGTTATAGATAAGATATAGTTTTCAATATATATCATTGAATAGTATTTCTATAACAATATATTTATAAATCTAATAAATTTATGAGACATGAAAGTATTTTTCGAGGTAAACCTACGTATATAGTTCTAATATTTACAAACTAAGTATTTTAAAAGCTATTAATAATCAAAGTTTAAAAGTTTGATCACATCTTATTTAAAATATTAAGTATTTATAACCAGACGGAGTATTAGACGTCAAAAAGGCAGAGAGAAAATGAGTTGACGAAACCATGCATAGGCCAAATTGAGACGGAAGTCAAAAGGCACCTAGGTATGGATCATCACGTGATAAAGAAGCAAAAGCAGTGCTGCACAAGTATCCCTCTAGATGGTCTTTGATAAGAAAGAATTGAGTAGTGTACAAATTGAGCAGCCCACTTTTAGTACTTTTTTCTCCTTAGCAAACATTTGCAAAAAGTTCTCTGACACGTCACATTTTATTCATATATATTATCCATATCCATAGCCCGACATATATATTAAACATTTGATAAGAAATTCTTTTTTTATTTTTTGCCAATAAGTTTGTGACTACCTCTTGAACAGCGGTGAATCCACCCGGTAGCCCCCGAGCTCCTCTCTTAGGCGAGGAGAAAAAGACGAGCTCATCTATTTATCGTTCTAGATCCGTCATTGCTTTAGAAACTCTTGCATTCTACATGTTTTTCTTACACAATTATATTAAGCGGTACACGTCAGTCGACATATATGTTCAAATTCCAAAAGCTTAAACTTTTGAGGAAAAGATGAAAAACATCTCGGGATGCACCCTCCTTTAAATTCTGTGCGTAGCCAGACGTTTTGCAGGTCACCTCTGCTGACATTCCTCCATGGACTGCACACACCAACCCATGCACAAGCACAACCCGGAGCCCATTCCTGAGCCGACGCCGGTCGATGCCGCCGCCTTGCCACAAGAAGCCACCGGTGACTCCGAGTCCGACGTCGCCGTGTCGGTCCTAAGCGCCGACCGCTTGTCGGCGGAAGACGACGACGCCGAGTCCTGCAGCGGCGGCGGCGGTGGCGGCGACGGCAGCGGCTATGCTAGCGCCAACGACGTCGACGGTGACGAAGACGACGTGATCGTGGAGAGTGACGTCGATAGCAAGATGGCCGTGCCCTCGTGGCGGCGGCACTCGATGGTAGTCGAGGATGCGGCGGACGAGGGCATCAGTGGTTGCGCGCCGGTGGTGGCGACGGAGGGCGGGGCAGTGGTCGGCAGCGGCCATGCAGCCGAGAGCAACAGGCTCTTTTGGGAGGCGTGCATTGCCCATGGCTACTAGATTACCTGCCACCATGGACTCAGCATTAATTGAGGCTTGGCAGTTTTAGGTTGCTGGAGCTCGATCGTCTCTTGCCATGGCGCGGCGGCGAGAATCTGACGTCGGCTGCTCTCACACTATTGGTCTGCAAATTGTATATATGGTCATGAGTTCATCAAGGATCCAATTAAACCATGATTCATGCTGAGCTGATGGCGCTGTGAGATGCCCAAACTTTGTCAAATTCAGTGAATGGTCAGGTCAATCGATCATGTGTAGCACAATGAACCGAGTAAATTTCATGCATCATGTGCATGTAGCAGCTTGGAGATTTGTATATCTGCAATGTCGATCATGATACCGTGCATGTTTCGAGCAGAAATTCAAATTCCATGTGTGGTGTGTATGAGTTCATTGGCTAGCTTTTCCACGCACATATCTGATATCAAATACATTCGTTTCAAACAGAAATGAAATCAAGTACAGATGTTTTAGACATAAATCTTGAAGAGTGAAAAGCAAGATCCCCCCCCCCCCTATTACAACCAGATCATCCGCTGCAAAACTGCCTTAAGGAAAGAAATCGATTTCGTCGTGTTAGATAGCTAAGTAACCAACCTTTCATTCCCCACTTTTAGCAAACTTCACCGGCAAGCTGTCTGGACCAACCTTTGCTGTAACAAGTGTTAGGAGTGTAGAATCATTTACATATTCTTAGTAGAATCATTTTCATATTCGCTCTCATGTACTCTCTATATATTGCTCCTATAGGGCTACTATTCAATACAAGTGCTATTCATATTCATAACATCAAGCAACCCAAACTCAGAACATTTAGCCTTGCTTATTTCTTAGCATGAACCCAATGCATCAATGGATGCATGTAGAAGGGATTTATAGTTCTATTTGGATGGTAGCGAAGAGGAAAACCAGGTCCCCTGAAACTCAGAGAAACACCAACGAGGGCAGTATCATCTGAACTTTCTTCAGTAAGAAATCAAATGATATGGAAACTCAAGCCTATGCTACTTGCATCAGTTCAGGAGCACCAAGTACATCGAGAAATGATCTTTAGTCAAAGTATTGTAATACAGAGAGATCATTCAGTTAATTTATTTACCGATATCATGAAATGCATGAGAGAGAACCATATAACATTTTTCTTTGTCGATGGAATTAACAATAGCATCAAACCTATCTCCAAGAAAAATATTTATTCTATCTTGACTACTGAAGATAATAGATGTGATGTCCGTGCGCACGTTGCAAGTGTTAAATGATCTATAAGATGACCGCGTGCTCACTCAGTGCGGAGTGTCCTTCAAGCCAGGTCCTGTGGATGTGTATCAGCTCCAAGCCCTCCGGACTCTCAGGCTGTGAGTTCAAGCGGGTAAGAACAGTTAAGCATACGCTATGTGAATTCATATGAACAAAGAAGGGAGAGCTTACCTTGATCTTCAGTAGAAGATTTGTGCGGCAGCAATGCCGCATATCATCTGAGAATAGCAAGACCATTAAAGCTCGAGTAAGTAAAATGGAAAAGTACAGTGCAGACTGCAGAGCAGCCAAGGACTATCAACATGGCAAGGCGAGGAGAGAAGAGAGTCTTGGCATGATACAGCGAAAGAAGATGTCATGCAGCTATCTGAACAAATGATCAATTTTTGCATGGAAGAATCGATGCAATTAGTTCATAATGTGAAGGGTTTTGAGGACAGACCTTCCATTTCCCAGTGATCAAACCTCACCATCCAGTTACTTGTACCAATCTGTGATGTAACAAGTCTGTCCACCCATGCCCGGAACTTCTTGCCTTGTTTGTCGCCGTAGCATGAACTCAGCGCACCAAGGGATGCATGAAGTAAACGCTCCATTCCAGAAGGATGAATAATCATTCCATTCAAATGCTAACAAATAAAAAAAACATCAGTTTAAACGAAGCTCAAAGAAACGTATGAGGCTGCAAATTGTATATTTTCTCAGACAACAGACTAGTAGTATAATTGATCTAGATTTATTCTGAGAAATTATACATCCAATGCAGACATTTTTTAATTATAGATTTATAGTTAGTTTTTGCAAACCTAACTAGAACCGTTGGAACAAAAAGGATATTAACAAACATAAACCAGATTACTATAAGAATTCAACAAGAAAACTACTTACAGTAATGCTTTTCAAATACTGAATAACTGATGAAGATTTTCGAACCTCTCCCCTCAGCCACTTCTCGTATAGAACATTGAACTTCACCACCACATCAGCAGGCTTGATGCTGTCTACCTTCCAATAGGGAATTCAAGATCCCTTGCAGAAACATTTGGTCCTAGTTTGAAGTGTCCAATAGCTTGCATAATACCGGCAGCACATCTCTCAGTTGCATGAATTATCTTAGGATTATCCATTGCAATTTCCTCATACCACTGAAGCAGCTCATCTTGGGCATTGCTGACCTGAACATGGTTGCAAAATCTGTAGTAAGATTATGGGTTATGGGAATAACAATCATTGTCATTGATGTTCTTGCAACATTGTCGCCAATGAATTTTAGCAGAGAGTTTCAAGGAGCAACTCCTGCGCACTGAGTTACTGACCATGACACCGTGGACAGATGGGACATAGAATAATTCTGTATCATTTCCAGAGTCACACAAACAAGAGTATTGTTAGGTGCTTTCCCCAGTGAATCAAACTTCTTCAGCAAATATAGAAGAGCCTGCCCTTTTCCTGCACCTTGCGGTAATACATCAAGAATCTCACCATAGCTGAATATTATTTTTACATGTACCTGATCGCAGAAAAAGAAGTAGAAAATTCAAAACAATACGCACTGACCGATGCTTTAGCATTAAGAAAAGGAATTGTGTCCAAAAAAAGGCAGAAAGAGAGGTCAATAAGGTTTGCCTCATCTTACCCCACATTTCTCTAACTTGAGAGGGGGAGAGTATATTACTTCCTGAGCACCCTGCTTGTCAACAAAAAACCAACCTTATGGGGACCCTGATCATTCTCTGGCTGCATCCATACAAAGAGAAGTAGCACACACAGCTCTTAGTTCAGGCCCCCAAAATGGAAAACTAGCATAATCATGCAACTCGTTGGACATGCCTGAGGCTTTAACTGAGGGAACTTTGCTGTCTCCTCAACAACGATATCTCTGTCCCAGTTGTTCAGATATTCTTCCCAGCCAACGTCGCAAATCATGTCTTCACCATAAGCTATCACAGTTCCCACAAACATGATAGTGATGTCCGGAGTGACAAGAGGCTTCTCTTTCCTCAAATTCTTGTAGGAGATCGGCGATCTCCCAGTTGAAAAGACCAGAAGAGAATCTTGGGAGAACTCGGCCTCCCAGAGCGCCTCGAACCTAAGCAAGGACAAGTCCTCCAGATCATTATGATCAATCTGCAAGTAAATAATCCAAAGGATTGAGCATTTACATGGATGAAGGGTATGGGTCAACTCCTCTGAACGTGGATAGCTCATAAATCAAATATTTAAATGAAATATGCACCATGGTTTGATCAAGATCTGAAACAATCATAAGGCGGGCCGAACTGTCGAGCTTATCCATCAGGTCACACAGCTGGAGAAGAAGAAGAAAGAAGCTTCTGCAAAGATTGCTAGAAACACTATTGTTTCTGCCTGTTCACTTTCCTGAATGAAAACAGCAAACCGCAGCAATGTGCTCCTTATTCTTCACCTGCTCTTGGTCAACAAGTGATTATGTCTCATTTTATATTAAAAGGGAAGAAAAGAAGAAAAGGATGGTTGACGAAGGCCTGAATCTGACAAAGTCAACTTAGGTGGAGAAGTGAGTGAATGTCTGTTTAGTTGTATTGAACAGCCCCAATGGGCCGATATATAAAGTGCACGAGAAAAACCTTATAAATAGGAAAAGATGACTATACCCTTGACTCTAATACCCTTAGCAAACAAGATTGGTATCACACAGGTAGAGTAATGCAATCATCCCAGGCGCAGACAAGATTGCACAATGAGGTTGGTTGGGCACATGGATCAGGATACCAAGAACCAAAAGAAAGGAAGCAGCAGCAGCAGACACATCTCACACATGCATGACATCACCTAGGGGGTGGCAGATGGCGCCGCGGAGACGGAGGGTGCTCCAGCTGGGGAAGCAAGGATCTGCGCGCCCCTGGAGTCTGCACAAGGAAGGAGCTGGCCAACTGGCCAAGTGTGCCATGGGGCGATGAACAAATGCTGCCTCTGATGCTACATGCTCTGTTATCATACTAGCAAAGGAGAACTTATGTCACACATTGTACTCCCAAGGCAGTGTTGGACCAATTTGTACACAAGCTTTGCATTTGTTCTGTTTGTGTAGTGCAGTTATCGTAACTAATTGTGCTTTAAGGACTCAGCAACTGAGAGGCAACAGGTCACATTACTCAAGAAAAAAACTTCATAGTGATTCTCAAAAAACATATCATAAGATTACTTCAATATAAGAAAGAGTATTGGAAGAAAAGATATACTGTCAGATGGACCAAATTTGGGGATGAAAGTACTTTTTTTTTTCATGCTGCTGCTACAGAAAGATTCAGATTTAATACAATCACAAGTTTGGAAGCCTAAGATGGAAGATTGGTGACTGATCACTTGGAAAAAGCTGTAATTCTATTTGAAGCCTATAAATCTAGAATGGGAACCTCCTCCAATCCTCAGATGCACTATAATCTGGATGATCTTCTGAATACCCATGTAAACTTAGATCATCTTTCTGCACCCTTCAACAGGAGTGAAATTGATAGCGTTATTCACCAAATGCCCAATGATAAGTCTCCTGGGCCAGACGGATTCAATGGTCTTTTCCTTAAGAGCTGTTGAAACATCATCAAAGAAGATTTCTATAGTCTTTGCCAGGATTTCTTCAATGGTAATCTCAGTCTGACAGCCATCAATAGCTCCTTCATCACGCTCATTCCAAAGAATAACAATCCAATTGGGATTAATGACTTCAGGCCCATTTCCTTAATGAACTGTGTTCTGAAACTGCTCACTAAACTTATGGCCAATAGAGTTCAGTCAGTGATTATTCTAATCATTCATCATAACCAATATGGTTTTATAAAAAATAGAACAATTCAGGATTGTTTGGCTTGGGCTTTTGAGTACATCTACCAGTGTCAACACTCAAAGAGAGAAATAGTGGTTCTCAAATTAGACTTTGAAAAGGCCTTTGACACCATTGAACATAGCACAATTCTGAAAGTGCTTCATCAACTTGGCTTCGATGATAAATGGTTGGATTGGACTCAAAGAATTCTTGAATCTGGTTCTTCAGCCATTCTTCTGAACAGTGTTCCTGGTAAATTCTTTCAATGTAAAAGGGGTGTAAGATAGGGTGATCCTCTCTCACCTCTTTTGTTTGTTTTAGCTGCTAATTTGCTTCAATGTATTGTTAATAAAGCTCATGAGAAGGGTCTCTTTAGCCTACCAATTCCTGCTGTGGATACAAATGATTTCCCCATTATTCAATATGCAGATGATACAATTCTTTTCTTGAAAGCTTCCCAAATGGAGCTCTTTTGTCTTAAGGGAATTCTGGAATCCTTTTCTCAATCTACAGGGTTAAAAGTCAACTATTCAAAGTGCGGTCTCATCCCTCTGAATCTCAGTCAGGAGAAGGCTGAATGTATGGCGGCTATCTTTGGTTGCAAATTGGGTACCCTCCCCTTTACTTATCTCGGCCTGCCGCTTGGAATTACCAAACCTAGAGTGGATCATTTCACTCCTCTTATGAGTCAGACTGAAAGAAGACTTAATTCTACATCCTCCCTCCTTTCTCATGCTAGTAGACTGCAACTAATCAATTCAGTCATCTCTTCTCTACCAACTTATACAATGTGTACTCTGGAAATTCCTGATGCAGTAATTGATTACATTGATAGAGCAAGGAGATACTGTTTATGGAGAAAGTGTACTCTGGAAATTCCTGCTGCAGTAATTGATTACATTGATAGAGCAAGGAGATATTGTTTATGGAGAAAGTCTGATATTAATGCAAAAAGCAACCCTCTAGTAGCTTGAAAAAAAGTATGCAAACCTAAATCCAAAGGAGGTCTAGGTGTGGTCAATCTTAGAAGTCAGAATAGTGCTCTTCTGCTCAAACATCTGGATAAATTCTATAATCAAAAAGACTTGTCATGGGTGAAGCTGATTTGGAGTTCTTATTGCAAGAATGGCCAAGTACCTCATGCCTCTAGTGAAAAAGGCTCCTTTTGGTGGAAGAATATCCTAAGGCGTCATGTTTTGTTCTGAGGAATTGCTACTTGCTCTTTAGGATGTGGAAACACAGTGCTATTCTGGTCTGACATTTGGAATAATCAACTGTTGCAAGATAAATTCCCAAGACTTCTCTCCTTTGCAAAAAAACAAAAACATCTCAGTGGCTAATTTCCTGATGAATAATAGTATAGAAAGGCAGTTCCACACTCCTATTTCTGCTCAAGCCTATGATGAATTTTCTAATCTGCAAGAACTCATTTAGGACTTCCACATACATGAAAATGTCAAGGATACCTGACACTATTTATGGGGTTCCCAGATGTATTCTTCCAAGAAATGTTATAATTTGCCTTATAGACACATTTCCCCTTCCCAACCTTTCAAATGGATCTGGGACTCTAAATGCAGTAACAAACTCAGAGTTTTTTCTTGGCTCCTTCTGATGGATAGACTCAACACGAGGAACATTCTGAAAAGGAAAAACTTCAAAGTGGAAAATGATAATTACAATTGTGTTCTTTGCAGACTTCAAATTGAAGAAACAGCTTTTCATCTCTTTTTTCAATGTAGCTTCAGCTTGAGGTGTTGGCATTTCATTGGCATTCATTGGGATTTCTCCAAGCCTTTCTTTGATATGATGATCCAAGCGAAAAATGCCTTCACCTCTTCTTTTTTCATGGAAATCTTCATTATTGGAATTTGAAATATTTGGAAGCAGAGAAATGCCTTCATCTTTGATCAGACCCAGTTGAGCTTTGCTCTTTGGAAGAAGAATTTTAAGGAAGATATTTTGCTTCAATCTTATAGACTAAAGGAAGACCATAGACTTTTGTTCCTTGACTAATTTCTTTCTCTTCCTTAGTGGTGTCTTCTTTTGTTTCTTGGCCCTCTTGTTCTGGGCATGCTAGCTCCTATTTAGTGTAGTTTAGTTTGGTTCTCCTTTTGTATAGTTCTTTTATTTTTATATAATAATCTTTTCGCAGTGGGGGTCTCGCCTACTGTTTTTCCCCGATCAAAAAAAAAAAAAACATTACCGAATCATGTGAAAATCCACAAACAAATTTGAGACAAGAGGCAAGAGCTTCTGTTAATTTATGGATCTCATGAACTTCATGAGATAGAATCATAGAACATTTTTTTTGTACATGGAATTACCAAGAGCGTCAAGCCCTCTCTGGGAGTACATTCTTATTCTATCTGGACTCCTGAAGCAAAAAATTGTATGCCTATGTGCACATTACAAATGATCTATAAGATGAATGTGTGCTCACTCCCTGCAGAGTGTCCATCAAGCCAGGTCTTGTGGATGTGTGTCAGCTCCAAGCCCTCTGGAGTCTCAGGCTGTGAGTTGAACCAGATAATAATAATTAAAGTATACTATAATTTAACTCATATGAACGCAGGTGCAGGAAACTGCAGGACACGACAGAATTCTTGAATTTTTGAGGAAAATTTACCTTCATATTCAGCAGAAGAGTTGTTCGGCAGCAATACCGTGCATCACCTGAGAATAGCAAGAACATTAACACTGAAGCTCGAGTGCATCAAAAAGGAAAAGATAAAACAGAAAAGCGCACAAGGTTATAGAAATGGTAATGCAAGAAGAAAAACAGAACAGATAAGGCATGATACAATGAAAAATGCCCATGAAACTATATGAACAAAGTGACAACTACTGGCATGGACTAATGACCACAATTAATTTATCAGTGAAGAGGTCTGAGGGCAGACCTTCCATTTCCCAATTATCAAACCTCACCAACCAGCTACTTGTACCAATCGGTGATGTAACTAGTCTGTCCACCCATGCCCGGAACCTCCTGCCTTGTTTGTCACCATAGCATGAACTCAGCGCATGAATGGATGCATGCAGAGGACGCTCCAATCCAGAAGGATGAATAATTGTTCCATTCAAATGCTAACAAAGAAAACAGATCGTTTCAAAGGAAGCTCAAAGAAACAGTATGAAACAGCAGAATGTGTATTTCTGTCAGACAAAAGACTAGTAGTACTACTTTATTTGGAATTACTTCTGAGAAATTATACAACAGATGCAGCTGTGAAATGTATAGTTACTTTTTGCAATGTCCACTCCATGAAAGAGATCACAGATAGAAAGCTAATGGATATGAGCGAACTTAAGCCAGGTTACTCTGCGAATTGAACAAGGGAAGTACTTACAGTAATGCTTTTCAAGTACTGCACAATTGATGAAGACTTTGGAACCTCACCCCTCCGCCACTTCTCATAGAGAACATAGAAATTCACCACCACATCTGCAGGCTTGATGGTGTCTACCTTCCGATAAGGGAACTCGAGATCTCTTGCAGAAATATTAGGTCCCAGTTTGAAGTGTCCAATAGCTTGCATGATACCGGCAGCACATCTCTCAGTTGCATGAATTATCTTAGGATTATCCTTTGCATTTTCTTCATACCATTGAAGCAGCTCCTCTTGGGCATTGCTGACCTGAACATGGTTTCAAATCTCTGTAGTAAGCTTATCAAAGTAACAATTGTCACCGATCAACTTTAATGGACAGTTTCAAGAAACTCCTTGTGAATAAAAGCACTGACCATGACGCCATGGACAGATGGGACACTGAATAATTCTGCATCGTTTCCAGAGTCACCACAAGCAAGAGTGTTGCTCGGTGGTTTCCCGTGTGAATTGAACTTCTTCAGCAAGTACAAAAGAGCCTGCCCTTTTCCTGCACCTTGTGGTAATACATCGAGGGCCTCACCGCTACTGTGGATAATTTTCACATCTAGCTGATCATAGTAAAGGAAGCAGAAAATTCAAAACAAGACGCCACTCAGCAATGCATCAATATTAATGAGAAAAAACAGAAAGAAAAGTCGGCAAGGCCTGCCATGCCTTACCCCACGTTTCTCCAGCTTCTGAGGGAGAGAATCCATTACTTCCTGAGCACCCTGCTTGTCAACAAAAAAGCTTACCTTATGGGGCCCCTGATTCCTCTCTGGCTGCATCCAAGAAAAGGAAAATTAGCATACACCGCTCTAAGTTCAGCCTCAAAAAGGAAAGTAACCAGGGAAAAGAAATCCTGCAACTCGTTGAACTTGCCTGAGGTTTTAGCTGAGGGAACTTATTTGTCTCCTCAACAACAATATTCCTATCCCAATTGTTGTTCAGATATTGCTCCCAGTCAACATCACGTATCATCTCTTCACCATAAGCTATAACAGTTCCCACAGACAAAATAGTGATGTCCGGAGTGATCAAAGGCTTATCTCTCCGCAAACCCTTGTAACTGATCGGAGATCTTCCAGTCGAGAAGACCAGAAGAGAATCTTGGGAGAACTCAGCCACCCAGAGCGCCTCGAACCTAAGCAAGGACAGGTTCTCCGGATCATGGTGATCGATCTGCAAGTAGATAAAAAATTGAGCATTTATCAGCAACACAATAGAATAGTATGGCTAAGCTCCTCTTTCTGGATAATCCAAGGTTTTTACTGAAATACGCACCATGGTCTGGTCAAGATCCGAAACGATCATAAGGCGGGCAGAACCGTCGAGCCTATCCATTCAGGAAACTCAGCTGAAGAAGAAGCTCCGGGCAGATTGCTCAAACCAGGGGTTGTGCTTCTGCCTGTGCACTTTCCTGAATTAACACGGCAAAATACAATACAACAATGTGCTCCTTATTCTTCAACTGCTATTTGGTCAACTAGTGATAGAGTCTTCTTAGTTAATAAGAAAAAAAAGTAAAGGATGACTGCATCTACAGGTAGCATCTACCCCACCTTAATATACTCCTCAGAAGTAACTGTACCAACGATAGTTATTGACAGCCAGCCATCCACACAAGATAATAATAAGGAAGCAAAGGAGATAAGCACTAAAGCACCGGTGAGTATGTTAGCTAGGAAATTCTACCAGTCTACTTTTATCTCAAGTGAAATACACATACAACTACGAATTGAGATCGGCACTTAACAAAACTCGCACCAATTAGGCAAACTGTGTTATGTGCAGAGTAACGCAGTCGTCAGGACCATGCTGTGGGCAACCAGATTTGTGCAGCCCTACGGACCAGATCCACGGGGGCAGGCAAGATTGCGCAATGCATTGGTTGGATCAAGATAACAAGAAACAGCAGCCACATCCACGCAGATACACGGTGACGAGGGGAAAGGGGCGGGGTGTCACCTGGGTGGGATGGCGGACGGCGGCGGTTGAGTCGGCCTGGGGGAGAAGGTTCGGTGCGCCCCCTGGACAAGGAGGGAGGGAGGCAAGTGGTCAAGTGGGCTAGGAAGAACAAATGCTTATACTGCTGGCTGGTGCTCCTGCTGATGCTGATGCTGATGCTGATGCTGATGCTAGAACTGCAATTCCACGAGCTCTTGCACCCGCACGGTAAATCTATGTTATCTATTTCTTCACCATTATATCTGTTAATTTTCTTATTTATTTTATAATTTTTTTATTTATCTTTTTAATATAAATTTAACACAAATAAATGATAGCTGCTGATACTTAGAACCGTAATTTCACATGCCCTTGCACGATAAATCTCGACTATCTATTTCTGCTACATGGTACTTATATATCTGTTGATTTCTCGTTTACTTTATAATTTTTTTATCTATTACTTTAATATAAATTTCAACATAAATAAATGATCTTAGTAAACCATACGGCTGCATCTCTTTAGTGGAATTTTCTTGTTGCTACACAGAGGTACCATCCTAGTGCAGAATATAAACAATTTGCGCATAAAACTTTACCCCTTTTTGCCTTAGTTCTGATTTTCTTTTTTACCAATTAATGTTGCTGGCTATTACTACATCCATTCTTAAATAGATGTCATTCTAGAGTGTGTAGTTAAATTTTAAAAACACTAATATATTTAAAACTATTAGAATTTAATATATAAAAATGATAGTAGTAAATTTATAAAAAAATATTTTAATATCATCTAATTTTTATTAATTTTTACTAAAATGTAGTTGTCAAAAATAGTGATCGAACATGTTTATCAGAAAAGTTCACCAACTTGACGTGTCACGGGTGCAGTACGTTGAAGCATCCATCGACTGGTTGTCTGGATCCCCTTGCGTATTTTTTTAAAAAGAAACAAGAGCACTTCAGCTCACTGGAGGCCAGAGCTCAGCTCACAAAAATTGGTGATATTTATTATCAATTGATCTGTTAATAAGTCGGATAAATCGGTGGCTCACAAGTCACCATCATGCATGGAGAAAAAAGACAGACTATGAAGTTTCCATGCCACTTCCATAAATCAGCTCGCGTTTAGATGTCATGGAGTCATGGTACTACTATTTGACTTGCATTCTTTTGTCACTGACAGCGATCGTTGCAACAATTGGGTGGGCACCATGCTAATCTTTTCAGGTATGGAGTGAGCAATTTAGAGAACTCAATTCTGACGGCGCTTGTGCTGTTTTACGCTGCGATTTTTTCTGTGTCAACTGTAGTAGTCGCGGCGATCCGAAGCAGCATGCAGCAAGAACAGAACCAAGCTTGGAAAGACATAGCTTTTGATTACAACAAGATCAATGTCGGATCCTTCCTTTGGAATTACCTCGTGTAGCTTATACCAATCTCTGGATCAGTAACGGGTACACACGAATTCTAACAGAAGTAGACATCGCAGACATACATCGATTAAGTACGATAATAAGATACAATACAAAATTCATTACAACAAGATCCGTAGGCATAAATTAACAAATCCTCACAGCACAACAAAAACGACGTAAAAGCGACCCATGCCCTACAGACAGCTTGAATACAGACGAAATCAGCTTCTCTATTCTTCATCTTCCTTTTCAACGAAGTCGGTCTCTAGATCCACAATTAGCAAGTATGAGTACATAAGGTACTCAGCAAGTCCTACCTCAAGTGGAAATATTAGATGCTTATGGATAAGTTAAGGATAAGGCTGTAGAGTCTTTTAGATTTTGCAGAAAGCTAGTTTTGTTGATGCAAGGTTCATTTTGCAAAGACTACCTTTAATAAAAGCATTTCTGAAGCGAATACGTAAGTTGAGCTTATGAGGGTTAACGGCCCTAGGGGAGATACTTCCATCCCGCCAGCTCCTACAAGTCTTTCGCCAGCAGACACATAGTCTAGGAGGCTTAGGGCTCAAAACCAAAACCTTTCTTTTCGAAAACACGGGCACACTGCCCACTCACACACCAAGAAGATACTCACGCTAAAAAGCTAATCATTGTGACCAAATCATAGCATGTTCTTGACCGAGGACATGGCTATCCGGATAGATTGAACACTCTGCAGAGGTTGTACACTTTACCCACAAGATATGCGCAAGCTCCCACCTTAGCAACTGATGGAGCTGCCATAACGAGACGCAACGACCTCACAACGTAGTCACAATATCCACTTATGGGGCACTAAGATACCAGTGGCCTTAGAGGATCCACGGGAAGGACCACTTAGCAATCCCAAGGCTTTGACATAGCCTTAACAATATCACCAGTCGGACATTGGGCTACTACCACCCAAGTCTTCTCCTGGTCCCTATTGCCACTACCGGTCTCTGGGTGGGTACCGAACTAAGTCGAAGGGGTTAGGTTAAGTCCTGCTCATTTAGGCCATGTGGTTGTACGAGTGAATACAAGGTAAGATGTCATAGCGAACTGGTCCTTATTCGACCGAGGCAAAAGTCTCCCAGCAAAAACACCACAAAGGCGAATCTTGCCCCAAGATAGTTCTCACCTTTGTAAGGTACCTTACTCACCCTCATCAACACTACTCTAGAGTTTTCCCCAAGAACACAAGTTTTACACGCACACGTACCAAGCACATATCACTTCACATTTTTCGAAAATGCATGATTAATATATGTAAATAATCTAGTTCTTTCTTTTGAGTAAAGCAACCCTAAGCATGCTAGTAAGCAAGCATTCATCCAAACAATCATTATAGTTGATATTGTAAACTTCTAAGGTTTCCACGAAATAAAGGTAACAATAGCAAGGTATGGCATAAACAAACTAGGTCATAACTATTCTAGCATTTCTTTAAAACTATTAACTTAATCATGCATACTCCTATTGTTTGAAACAACGGCTCTACGGGTTGTATTTGAAAATATAGTATCAATATGATCAACGGTTATAGGGCTTGCCTTCGTTGAAGTCCTCGTCTGCTCCTTCTTCAAACTCCGGATCCTCGGGGTCTTTCTTGAATGCTCCTTCCTCTAATAATCGCAACAACGACAAAGGAGCATACGATAGATCAAACGGTTAAAAAATGACTAAACAATTAGCAAAAATTAAGACGGCTCGGCTTGGTTTATGGCGGCGGCTCGGCTTAGTGGGCGGCTCGGCTTGGCGGGGCCAGCTATCAGCCGCAGGAGAGAGAGGGATAAAAGAGAGAGAGAGAGAGGAGAGGAGCCGACCGGCTCGGGTGCGGAGAGAACGAGAGGGGCGAGAGAGAGGGAGGGGCGACGACCGGTGGCGGGCCTCGCCGGCCGGATCTGGCTGGCAGGTGATGAGGGCGGCGGCCAGCGACGGGAAGGCGGCGGCTCGGCATCGGGAGGGCGGCGGCCGGCGACGGGAGGCCAGGTACGTCCATCGGGGGAGGGGAAGGAGAGGGAGAGAGGGAAGAAGGCCGGGGGGGCTCACCGGCGACGGTGTTGCTCGGGAGGGAGGCGGCGGGGTGCTCGGAGGGAGAGAGATGCAGGTGTTTGGAGAGAAGAGGAGTTAGCGTACTGTTCACCTTATATAGGGCCGGCGACGGGCGGGCGCGGGGGGTGAGGCGACAGCGCGGAGCGTGAGGTCTGCTAGTGCGGTGACGCGATGGTAGGAGCGGCGCGGCACTGGCAGGCGGCGGGGTCACGGGGAGGGGAAGGGAGAGAAGGAAGAGAGAGGAAGAAGAGAGAGAAAGAGAGAGGAGAAGGGAAAGAAAAATCAGGGTTCTGACAATCAACTGGCGGAAGTATGATGGTGGAGGAGATATAATTGCACCGCATGAAGAGTGACAATGTATTATCCCTGTTTTCAGTATGCAAGAGAATGCTAATTTCAGACATATGATACATTTTGTGGTTTCAGAAAACTGAGTAACTGAAATTCAAACAGAAGAAAATTCGATTTGGCATCAGAAAATCTTCACGGCGTACTTGAATTCATGTCCTCCGAACCGCAGACGAGGCATTGCCTCTATAAACTGAGATATAGTGTGCCTTGGGAAGGCTGTAAATGTGAGCAAGAGCGCTACAGACTTCTTGAATCCCTGCTTCATCAGCGCCAAAGAGTGTCCACCGAGGTGGATCTTCAGGGAGGGGAACTTGTAGTCTCCTAGCTGCGGCGTATATAACTCCACATGCTACTACTTCGG
Organism: Phragmites australis; assembly: GCF_958298935.1. Lineage (NCBI taxonomy): Eukaryota > Viridiplantae > Streptophyta > Magnoliopsida > Poales > Poaceae > Phragmites > Phragmites australis. The sequence continues at coordinate 2,815,155 of NC_084931.1, read as the reverse complement.
CTTTAAATCTCACACACACAGTTGTACGCAAGCTGGCCAAAGAAGACATTCGATGCGAAAAAGGTTAGTAAAGATGTAAAATAGTTCCACAGGATGTAATTGAAATGCCACATGAAAAATGCAATTCGGAGGTGTATAATCTGATGCACGGTATGAAGCAGAAAAGGGACTAACTCCATGACAAACAAAGGAACATTTTACTGTCGCAAGAAAGGATCTGGCAGTTGTTGACAGTACGAAGATTTCAGAAATTGATGTTCCACAAAAATGGGAGAACAGCACAAAAATAAATTCAATATATAATAACCAACCAATGTCTACCCGAGCGTGCAAAGCACATTACGATTTATGACACTATATCTATCACAGAAGGCGCCAAGCGATCCCCACTATCAATCCAGCGTGACAGTCATTCCACGCCGCCAAAGAATTACAGGAAACAATGGATTACTGAGTGCCAAGAAAAAATAACTGAATTCCAATATGAGGCGCAGAATAATGAATAGCAAAATTATTCCATGGAAGCATACTGACAGATTACCTGTAATTGGCAAGGTTCCAAGCTACTTGCATCAGCTCCGGCGAGCCAAGTACATCGGCATAACTGGGGATGAATTTATGAGGGTGTTCAACATGGCAAATAAACCCCATTTCCTTCAAGATACAGCTCTCTATCCTTATGAGATCTTTAATCAATTCTTCCTGCGATGAACACTAGACTGTCAGCTCCTGAATAAACTGTCCTGCAATCGCCGAACCGTAGCTAAAACCCAGCTCAGAGAGCCCAATCAAAATGTATAAGCCATTGCAGCAACTTCCCCCCTATCTAGCATTATAAATCAAGAACTCAAGTTCTAGCTACAAGCGCACTGACCATGGAGGATGCATCCAAGTGGTGCACCGGGATGCTCTCCCTCCTGCATTCCATCCTATGTAAGACAAGGATGATCTGCTCCAACCCCCTCGGACTCTCCTCCAACTTCCCTGACAACCAAACGCATGCCGCAGCAACTCTCTGCAACCACAATTGGTCAATTGCACAACCAAATTGCTTCATCCCCCAACCAAACCTGGCAATCTCAAACTACCAACTCAGAGAGCAATCAGAGAAATGGAGATCCTTCTTGCCTTAACGCTGAAGCGAACAAGCGACTCCTTGCAGTAAAACCGGTGCAGCAAGACCTGCCCCGTGCTCATCACCGCCTGCTGCCTTCGACGAGTCGAGGAATGCAAGCAAGATCCCACGTTTACCGACCAGACAACTAACTAGGACAACAAGGAATTCAAGAAAACGGGTGGAATTGAAGATACAGTCGGAGGAGGATGCCGGCCCTCCTGGACGAGCTCGCAGCCGTAGGCGCGGAGGCGGGCCTCGGTGGGCTCGCCGACGCCGTCGCGGCGGGACGGGGACTCACGGAGCTGCTCCGCCGTCGGGTAGAAGTTGCCGATCGCCGTGTAGATCATGTCTCATTCCCCTCCGGCCTCCGTAGATCGCAGTTGTATCCTTCCTCAATTTATGAATCAGTTTTTAGTTCTTCGTTATACTTCATTTATCATTGTTCTGTTCTCGTGCCTAATCTCCTAGAACAGGGCAAAGACAAATGAAGCATAACAAAAAAACTCAAAAGCTGATTCATAGATTGAGGACGGATACAATTGCGAAAGATAAACTTTCACATTACATCAACACACATAAAGCAATCCTAACACTCAGAAATCAAAACATCGAGATCAAAACAAAACAAACGACTCTAGACGACGCTAAGCCACTATTAGGAGAATTGCTAACTTAGGAACTATCACCACCCTCTGAAAGATCCTGTGGTGCAACTTGTAGAGCAGCTTCAAGGCGGAGCTTCTTGCAGAAGGGAGAGTGGGGCAACTCTGGATCAGGTCTCTCCTCTGGTTCATCTTCTGAATCGTCCGTCATCATCGCCTGAAGGGCGCGAACCCTCTCCTCTGCCTCGGCGAGCCACAGGTGCATGTCGTGTAGCTCGTCAAGGGCTCCGTCTAGCTCCTGTGTCAAGGTGTCGGTAAAGTGAACCTGCTCCACCAGTCTGTCGTCATCCTCCCTGTTGGTGGGGGGCAAATGTGACATCCAAGCTACCACTCGCACGCTGTGGATAGCAGTGGTACGACGTAGTCTGAAGGACGCCGTGGTACTCGTCACAGAGGTCTGATAGTGTCTGGCGAGTTGCGTCGTCGATCCCAGCCGTGAAAGGTCTCTCTCGGGGCGACGGCTGAGTGGATCCTGGGCACCTTGCTTCCGTCGTCATCCGGGTTCTTCTCGAAGATGGTTATCTCCACCATCCAGGCGTAGCCGTGGTTGCTGAGTGGTGTCCGGATCCCTTTGTAAACTGGGGTCTCCTGATAGCCTAGGCCCTTGAGGATCATACAGAGCTTGCGAGGTAACTTCCCCGCCTGTAGTCCAGAAGAATGAAACTCCGCGGATGACTAAAATGCCCAAGTAGCCTCTAAGGGAGCTCTCGCATGAATGAAACCAACAACCTGCTTGTCGGGCGTCTACTTCGTGCGGGCCATCTAAAATTTTGAAAGAGAGAGTAGTCAGTAACCATTTTACAAAAATTTTATAAATAAAGGCAATAGAAGGGAGAGCAGAAACGACACCGGCTGAGTGAAAGATTTTTCCAAAACTAGTTTTTAACGGAGATATGTCCTTAATATCGACCATTTCTAGCTAATCTTGCGTCGTACGGCTATGATAAGTGATAACATAACAGTGTCCATAAATAACGATAATATTCACTACAAAAGGACTCGCATGTCTTGAAGAAAATACTAAGACATCTTCCAGCGGCAGCGGTCTTTTATCCATCCACAAGCGTTGTACAGGAGAGCGCCAGCCTATGACATGGTCTTCAGGTCGACGTCTTCCTTCGCCTAGAACTCAGCTCTATCATCCGAAAGGTCTTCGAAAACTTTGCCTTCTGAGCAGCATCAAGATGTTGGAAGAAGGCAAGCGTAGTGTGGGAAAACATGACATATAGGCTTTAAGATAAGGAAAAACTTGACTCAGGCTGACTGCAACTATACCAAACTAATCTAGGACTCAAAAGACATAGCAACCTATTTACTATGTGATGACTCCAATATTAAAGGAGACAACTCATCGGATTCCAGAATCCGACTACCAGACTCACCAGATATCCCATATTCGACTACCAACTCATCGGGGTTCCACTACCCAAAAATCAACCATTCAAGATCCTCACTAATTATGAAGAAGTTCAAGCCCGCTCTTAACCATGAGCACGGCTGATCGATCAGTTTTACACTCTGCAGAGTTTGCACACTTTACCCACGAGTCGTGATTCCCGTTTTGCTTTACACTTCTGAGGTGTAGAGTCGATGTCTCACTACAAGTCCTTTACAAAGCACCTCTAAATCCGTATGCACCCACTAAGGTTTCACCGCTAACAGGGATTTCATCCACTGCAAAGGCCCTCTTGTGCTACTTAACCGTCCACTGGTGCGTACATAATATAAAGGATATCTAATTATTTGGCCAGGCCTTACACATATAAGTCTCGTGGTTGCGCTATTATGCCGGGTAACAGACTTCACAAACCGGTCCTTAGGATCCCTCATAGGAACAACCACAGACTTACTGTGCAGCACCACCTCAAACTAACCATCCAGTTGGGATCCTTATACCATGTTACTACAAGATTACCATGCCCAAATTCTGGTTGTATAAATATTAGTGCAGATTAACCTTTATCCCTACCATAATAGCACTAGCATATCTACCCTTTATTTCCTATAACTCGTCAACGGCGACAAGGATAGTCAAACAAAATCTAGTAAAACCCTAACCATAGGATTCCATATTAGACAAGCGCGCATCTAGAAAAATAAAAGCTGCACTTTCCTACAATGGGGTCAAAGTGATCAAGGACACTTGCCTTCGAATGCGGGTTGATCAAATTCCTCGAACGTCTGATCCTACGTAGGACAAAAGTGTCTATGTGGCACGCTGACGTGGCCTGGGTGGCTGACTGGGATTAAGTGCACACGTGGCGCGATCTAACTGGTCATCGAAAGGGTATCTAGGCTTCTAATATTAACCGCACGCGGGAGATCCGACGACTCAGTGCGATTAGGAGGTTTAATGGCCGCCGGCGACAGAAAGACGGCGGCGCCGCCTCGGGTCTCGCCGGAGCATCGCCGGTGAAGCGCGGAAACGAGCTACGGTCTACCAAACGCGATGGAAAATGGCGCAATCGAACGAGATGAAGGCGGGGAGTCTCACCGAAGGTCTTTTGACGGTCGGAGAGGTCTCTGCGGTGGTCAGCGGCGGAGGTCGGAGCTCGACGGGATCTCGGCTACGGCAGCGGAGGAGTGAAATTGGCGGGCGAGGAAGCTTCCACAGGTTCCTACGGTGCCGAAACGATGATCAATTGGCCACGGGATGCAGCGGTTATGGCTGTCGACGGCGAGGTGGCGGCGGAACTTACTGACACTCGGCGGGGAGGCTCATGCAGCGGCGAAACAGGGTCCCCGTGCTTCGGCGAAGCTGAAGGCGGGCTCGGGTGCGCCGGGGAGGGTTCGGACGCGGCGGAACAGCACTCGGCAAATTCGGACGATGAGGTGCAGCGGACGCGAGCGCGGAAGAAGCTGCTGACAGGTGGGGCCCGGCTGTCAGAGAGAGAGGGAGATGGGCTGGGCTTCGCGAGCAGGAGAATCGAGCTGGGCTGCGCCGAAACGGACGTCACAAACCTAGATCCGTAGCGGCCTAGGGAAGGGCGGCTAGATCCAGAGGGGAACCAGGCGGGCACGGTGGGCGGACGAGCGATCGACGGGCCGCTGCAGGAGGACATCAACCGGGCGCGGATGAGGCTAGGGTGGCACGGCATAGGAGGCAGAGGAGCTACGCATTAGCTGGATCTAGTCTGTGATGAACAGTACCAAAACCGATCTACAAGATAGATCGAGACAGGATAGGGAGGGAGAGCCGACGGGGGAGGAAGTTGATGGGTGGATAGATATCTTGTTAGGAATAGCAATTTGTATTCAATAATAGCCTCTAGGAGCAATATATAGAGTACATATATAGTACATGATAAGGACTCTAGTAAACTAACTTATACGTAATTGATAAGGATTTTATATTTCTAATACTATGGACCTTACATATAGCGTACTCTAATTATTTTTGGTTATGAACCATAAAAATGCCATGTAGGTTTGTTTTAGTTACTTGGGATCTGAAGCCATTTATGTTTACTGCTTTATCCCATCAAACTTGCTATGATACTTCCATGATGCATAATGACACTTGTTCTGCCCATTTACATGCCTTGTTGATCACCCAGCTATCATTATATTATGTGGTAAATGTCTCCGCACCCCAGACTTTGCTAAATTTCTTGGTATATTTCTCACTTGCAGATACAGTCGGCATGATAAGCGGTCTAAATTGCCTGGGTGGATACTGTCACACTTGCATGACGCTCACCTAAACCTGAGCACAGATATGACCCTGCATATAGCTCGTGAGGTATGCTTCACAACTTTGTTTTCCGTGGCTAGCGCTTTGAAGCCTGAATTACTTTAAAGAACAAATTAGCTGGTGAAGCAATATGTTGCAAATGCTATTATCTTCCAGGCCCCAGACCTACACATGCACAACTTCCATGACTCATTTCCCCCCTACGTGCGTGAAATTTCCTCAGACAACTTTCATGGTTATCCCACGCTTGTATGCAACTTGCCACGCTTTCATCAACTTGTCAGCGTTTTGGCCACCTCGATTCACCGGTGTTGACAAAACTTTGTTCAGTCACTTGTCGCATTTTGTTTTAGTGATGTTCTAACGCTTGATCCGCAATAGTTTCTCCGGAGGAGGGCTCAGCCATACGACAAGACAGGGAGCGGCGGCAAGAAGACGCTCTTAACTGAGGAGGATCTACAGAGTATGGCGCAGGACGCCATGGAAATGTGAAGCCATGAATGGGAGTTTTATGTGGTAGATAACTTGCTTGAAGCCACTGCTGTACAAAAATTTTGGCTACTCGTGGGATCAAAGCAGCGATTCAAACCTCACAGCGCATGCTATGTTACTCGAGTTCATTTGGATTTGGTCATTCAAGTATCACCTATAGAAAACCTTAGATCATGTTTCCAAACGAAAAGAAACCTGCTATAGTCCACTTCATCAACAGCGATTCATTGCTTGGGTTTTTCGCTGGGTTCAAAACGACAGGATTTTATTTAAATTTAAATAGACATCTGGCTACATTTGTTGAAGTCTCGGCTAGTTACTGCCTACTGGTGTATTGGAGTTTCACTCTGTTGCTGTTTTCGAATTTAAAATTGGAACTGGAAATTCCGGATGGTAAAAGACGGAGTCCCGGTGACGGACGGCCAGCACTGCACCTCAAGCTCGAAGGACCTCGTCCGGCGGCAGTGGACACCGCGCGCCGGCCCGGCCCAGCTCGGTCCGGTTGCTCCTCTGCCTCGCCACGGCGACGCCATCCATCGGCGTTCGTCTCCGGGCTCACACCGTGGCACCACCGCCTCTAGGCGGCAAGGTTCTGTGTGCCACGCCGGACGGCAGCGGCCCAGGCGCCGTCGCCGGAGGAGTCGTTCACGTCACGTGCACGCACGCCGGTGTAGCTGGCGAAGATGATGGCTTCTGTTTGACGCACGGTTGTGACCGTCCCTGTTCAGCAATGGGCGGTGTTGATCGGAGGAGCAGGTGACCGTTGGATCAATCGTGGGCAGTCCAGATGGAGAAGAAGCTGCGTGAGCGAAGCTACCCAGCCGCGCTTCGGTTGGAAGGAAGACACTTGAGCCAAGCGAGGAAAGGCGTCCTCGAGCATGGCGCTGCGGAGGAGTGCCGTCGTGTGTAAGCTTACATAACTTCTAAAGTCCTATATGTATTGGGACGGAACAAAAGCTGGAATAGCTCAGTTGGCTAGAGCGTGTGGCTGTTAACCACAAGGTCGGAGGTTCGAGCCCTCCTTCTAGCGATTTTACTTGTTTTCGTGTTTAGATTTTTGAAACCTTTCTTGCACGTGCTTTGGATTCTCCCTGCAGCTTCTATTGGTTCTTTTTGTGTTTTCTTAGTTTAATACAAAACCAGTACCCCGAGAATCATCTCACGAGAAACACCACACGATTAATTTTAGTGGACACGTACCTGTAACGGGGAATATATTTTTTCTTTAGAATTATAAAGAGACTCATACAATACATTAGAAACCAAATGATCAAAAGTAACCTATCATTAACCAACAACAGTTGTCATGTCTCTTAGCGAATAGGCAACCGTTCAGGATGTCTCCCGAACGGACATCTATTCATTATGTATGTATGTGAACATTCATCAATGAGAATACACACTATTTTGAATCGATTTGTCAATTACCTACTTTACATCACAATTTACTTTCAATATGTTATTTGCACGCTCTTCACTGAGTGATCGGAAAGAAGATTAGGAGGCACGAAGGCCTCCATCAATCAAGAACCAGAGAAGATCATCGAGAGGTGAGAACCAGGATGCTTGGAACTTACCCTTGGTGAACTTGGCATCTGCTCTTCTCCGCGTTCTGCACCATGCGAGACGTCGCCTCCCGAACACCTTCATAGGCCACCGTCGTCATCTTCACAATGCCTCAGGTCGTGGTCGTCGTCACCATGCTTCCCAGGGTCACAGCCGTCGCTTCTTCACTTGTCGTGGTCCTCGCTCACTTCGTCGCCCTCGGGTCGACACGCTTGGTGCCAGCCTTAGCAGCACTCCGGCCACGGCCAACACACACGGTGTCAACCCAAGGTCGCCTCCGCATGCTATCGGTCTTTGTTCAATTCACCGGAAGTCATCTATCTATGCGCCATTCTCCTATAGCCCGACCTCGAGCAATGCCGACCTACAGCCACCGGAAGTCAATATCTTCATCGATGTCACCTTGGAGTTGCCATCCCAGACACTGGTGCTAGTCATCCCGACGGAACCAGGGCCGAGCCGCCCTAGCCAAATCACCTCCATTGTGGTGCGCTGCATCATTAGCGGAGCACCCGCCTCCGGCCGTGCCACGCTGGTGACCAGGGACGTTCCACCGACGACCTCCTTGATGACGGCACCTGATCCGGCTACAGGCACCATGGCTGCTCGCCATGGGGTTCCCCCCTTCTTCGTTGCTGCAGCCACAGACTCCATTGACGTCACCGAGACCTCGGGCGACCACGATGACCAAATCAAGGCCGTTGACACCTCAGACTCCCCCTCCATGGCTCCGCCCTCCAATCTGTCACGTCGCCTCCCCCATCGCTTCGTCACTACAACGGCAAACCGTTGTCCCGACCTCCGCCCAAGCTCTTGGTCCCCGGCACCCATGGGCCTTCACTTTGAAGCTCCAACGGTGCTAGCTCCACTGCCTCTCCTTCGATGAGGAGTACACACTGCTTTGAAGCTCAAAGGCGCGATGACGTGGTGGCGAGCGGCGCGACAGCGACGTCGATTACACGACGTGGCGGCACGAGACAACGGGTGTGGCAGCCAGGGCTGGGGGAAACCCTAACCACCGTCCCCAGCCATTTTTATTCACCGTCGCACCGGTCCAAACCTGGGCCAGCCGAAAGGCTACCAAGGCCTAGGCCCAAGTTGCTCTGGTCTACACCACCCCCCACGCTTGACTACATGGGTCAAAGGCCGCTTGGGCCTCGACCTAGATTGTCTTGGCCCCTAGTGTCTGCCTAAGGCTATTTTGCAATTGATCCCTAGGTTTATGATAAATTGCAAGATAGTCCAAATAAATAGTATTGTCTCTAGTAATTTCATTTTAGGCCCCTCGGTGTTTACAGTAATTGCATATTGTGTTGTTTACTGTTGTAACTTCATATTCCAAACCCTATTTTTCTGGATTATTATGTAATATTCAATGTGTTTGCTTCATGCAATCCCTATAACATATTACTTTGTTTACGACCGTGTTAATTTTTATAATTGAGATCATTTTCTTGCAAAATTACATACTAATTCACCTTAAGCCCAAAGAGCTCTTATGCCTAAAAATGCTTAATTCACGTAAAATTAAAATGCAAAATCAAATTAAGTGATTACCTCAATTTAATATTTATGAAATACAAGGTAATTGAACTATGACATCTACTGCATATTTGCATATTATCTACATTTTATTGTCTTGATTTAATGACCACCTTCAATATGTTCTTCCAAATATTATATTTAGCATAACACAAGGTAATAGAAACATATGCATCTACCGACAAATGTCAGATTATGCCTCTTACTACTACGAGATTTACACCATTTGGTGATTATCTTCAATGTGTTAACTACATAATTGAGATCTACACTGTGTAATTCAAGTCTCAACTTGACTTTACATATTTTGCATCATTATTACAACATTACCATGATGATTCTTATTTTACCTATAGTAAATTAATAAAATCTATGATTTAAATCTATGTAGGTTAAGATGACCTGAAACGAGTTCAATGCACTCGCACTCAATGGTCACAACTATCCAACATGGACTATGGATGTCAAGGTCAACCTTGCATCTCCCGAAATAGTAGCGACACTCTAACCTCCCTAAGAGGGAGATCCACCGCTACCAGATCAAATTAAATATGGTGCATTATACATAATAAGATATCATATCTATTCAATTCTCAAATCTGAGTATTTAATGGAAGAAAATTAGAGCACTCTATGGCTAGCTCTGAAAACAAGATTTGAACAGCAGAAAGCAATCATCTTGCCTAATGCAAGTCATGAATGGACATATCTTCAAATCCAGGATTTCAAATCCATCGGAGATTATAATCATGTTGTTCATAAAATATGTTCCAAGTTGCATTTTTGCGAAAGGAAACTACAGATACGGAAAAGATAGAGAAAGTTTTATCTACTATGCTTCTCACTAATATGATCTTATAGTAACAATATCGTGTAAAAGAATACCAAGTTTATTTTTACTTAATACATGTATTACTTTAACCTAAAAAGTATGATGAACTCCTTCTAAGAAATCATTATCAGCATCCAATTAGCGATGCTCCTTTACCTGAAGTATATTCTAATGTCCATAATAACAATAAGTTCGATGACTCTTTTAGATGCCAACTAACAAACTTTAAAGGTAAACGCAGATGCAACAAGAAGCAGAAGCCACATGCACCGGAAAAGGGGAAATGCATTTCTAAACATAAATTTGATAAATCTAATGTTTATCGCAAGTGTGGCTGCTACAAGCATACCACTAAGAAATGCTACACTCCAAGGCATTCAATTGATCTATATTTACAATCTGTGGGACATAACCAATCTGCTCAAGGACAAATATATGAAGCACACTTCAATCTTCAAATTGACACCACAAAGAAGACTAGTTGTTCACAACAAGTTTCACAAGAACCAAGTAATATGATCGTCGAATTTGCTTCGCATGACATGTTTGGAGACCTTATTTTGTCTCCTATTTCTTAAAGGTATTATGTTTTCTACGTCTATTAGTTGTAATAATAAGTTGTCATCATTATATGTTGTATGTCACAATATTGTATTAGCACTTATGATACTAAATAAAGTGTATATGTATTCTATATATCTGATAAAGAATTTTATATTAGATTCTTCATTTCTATATATAAATTTCTATGAGAGTCAATCCGATAGAGGAGGAAATGTGCCTTGTGAACCGTTGCACCACAAATTCTATACTTAGGGAAACAAAATATTTTCAAACTCTTACTAAGAGGTAAGAAAATGTTTTGACAATCGTTGGATGCGATGCAGTGATTGTTGGTTTACGTCATACCATTATTACTTTTCCTATGGATACTCAAGTCGTAATCAATGATGCTCTATTATATCTCGATTTAACTCGTACCTTACTAAGTTATAGAGCTATTCATCAGAATGGTTTTCATACTGAAATCTATGATGACAACAAATAGGAATGTCTCCTCTTAACAAAAAAAAATAACGGATATAACAAACAAGTAATTGAGAAAATTCTCTCTTTATTGTTAGGATTGTACTACACATATATCAAATCCGTAGCAAATGTTACATACAAGGTAATTTTTTTAGAATGAAAATGCATTCCAAACTTAGCATGATCGCCTTGGTCATCCCGGTATATGGATGATGCAAAAAATTATTAGCAATTTCATTGGTCATGATTTAAGTGATGCTAAATTCCCATAATCTTTGGGTTTTATGTGCACTAATTGTGCTAAAAAGGCTAATTTTAAGGCTATCTTACCTTAAAATTCAAGTGGAACCACTCAAATTTTTTGAACGCATTCAAGGCGATATATGTGATCCTATCCAACTATTAGCTAGACCATTCAGGTATTTCATGGTTGTTATAGATATATCTACACGATGGTATCACGTGTCTCTTGTCCACACGAAACCATGCATTTGCCAAAAAAATGGCTCAAATTATTAAATTACGAGCACATTATCCTGAACATCAAATTCAATCAATTTGAATGGACAATATTGTAAAATTCACCTCATATGACTTCAATGACTATTGTATGGCCTATGAATTCAAGTTCGGTATTATGTCCCATATGTTCATACTTAAAATGGTTTGACAGAATCACTTATCAAGAGAATTAAGCATTACGACCCTAATTGCAATTTACCAATCTTGTGTTGGGGTCATGCAGTTTTACACATTGATGATTTGATTCAATTGCGACCTACTACATATCATAGTACTTCTCATGTATAATTAGTATGTGGAAATCAACCAAGCATTTCCCCTCTGCATAAATTTGGTTACGCTATATACGTACCGATCTCACCACCGCGACGTACACTCATGGGTCCACATAGAAAATTGGGGATCTACGTGGGATATTAATCTCTATCGATCATTAAATACCTCGAGCCCCTCACATGGGATCTATACATGGACCGGTATGCTGACTGTATGTGCAATGAGGATCATTTCCTAGCATTAGAGATAGATTTTAAGTACTAGAAAGAATGACAGGAAATCAATTGGAATGTCCAAAGCATTTCTGTCTTAGATTCCACATACTTAAGAATCTGAACTCTAAGTCTAGAAAATCATCAATTTGCAACATATTACAAATAACGTGCTATATACATTTACTGACTACAAAGGTGTTACCAAATCCTATAATCCTCCTAAAAATGTACCTAAAAGAGTGGAGGTACCAAATAAAATCACTCAACTCCCTATTCAAAATAAAAGGGGGAAAAGTACGGCCACACAGTAGGATACAACTTCTCACAAGCACTAAAGGAAACAAAGAAAGAAACCCTCTGAAACAATAAGTGCAAGTCAACCTTAAGTTGACAGACACCCAATGGATAGTATACATCCAGTGGATAGGCAACATCCACAACCTAGCTCAATAGTATACTCAATTCATGATGCTGGGATATTGGAATACACTGACTCAATCGTATTAGGAAATCACGAACAGTCACCAAGGGTACAAGAGATTCCACAACCTATCTAGATTCTGAAGAATCATATGACAAAAAACTATTGCCGACACATACTTTTCCACAACGATTGCAAACAACCTCCAAAATGATCCAGATCCAAAGACCATGGCAAAGTGTGAAAAACGCTCGGATTGGACTCGATAGAAGGATGCAATCCAAGCAGAGATTGCTTCGCCCATAAAAAGAGATGTATTCAGAAAAGTAATACATACAACTCCAAATATCTTCCCTGTGGAATTCAAATGGGTTTTCGTTCGAAAATAGAATGAGAACAATGAGATGGTGAGATACAAAGCAAGGCGTGTAGCACAAGGGTTCACGCAAACTTGACATTGATTTCAATGAGACCTTAGCCATGAGTGGAATCACATTCCGATATCTTATCTCATTGGCACTTCAAAATTATCTATCTATGCAGTTGATGTATGTAGTGATCGCATATCTATATGGGTCACTTGATTCGAACATATACATGAAGGTTTCCGATGGAATCCAAATTCCAAATCCAAATGCAAATCGCAACATATATTGTGTAAAGCTCAATAAGTCACTATATGGCTTAAAACAGTCAACCGACTTAGTGAGTTCCTTCTATAGAAGGGTTACTCCAATAATGATGATTGTCTATGGGTGTTCATCAAGAAATATTTGATAGGTTTTTGTCTTATTTCAGTGTATGTTGATGACTTAAATATCATTGGCAATGCACAAGATATCAATGAAGCACGTGATCATCTAAAAACGGAATTTGAAATGAAGGATTTGGGTAAAACCAAATTTTGCTTGGGTCTACAACTCGAGCACATTCCCTCAGGAATTATGGTACACCAAGCTATCTATATCTACAAAATATTAGAGAAATTTAATATTGACAAATCATATACATCTAAAACCCATATGGTTGTTCGATCTCTAGACGTGAAGAAAGATCATTTAGACCACAGGAAGATTGAGAAGAGATACTTGGATCCGAGGTTTCATATCACAATGTCATTAGAGCATTCATGTATTTTGTAAATTGCACAAGGCCTGATATCGCATTTGAGTGAACTTACTATCTAGACATAGCGCTGCTCCAACTAAACGACATTAGACGGAAGTCAAGAATATCTTTTAATATCTCCAAGGCACCAAAGATCTTGGTATATTCTTTCAATTTTAAAGAAACCAAGATTCAAATATGATTGGATACATTGATGTTGGATACTTATCGGATCCCCACAACGCAAGATCACAGATATACTTCATTTCCTACATGGTAGGACAATCATTTCATGGAAGTTTTCTAAATAGACTCCATAAATGATCAAAAGCAAACGATCATTAACCAACAGTAGTTGACATGTCCCTTAGCGAATAGACAACCGTTCTAAAGGAATATCTCCCAAACAGCTATCTATTCATCATGTATATATATTCATCATGTGTATATATGTGAACATTCATCAATAAAAATACACACTACTTTCAATCCATTTGCCAATTGCCTACTTTACATCGTAAATTACTTTCAACACAATACACCGGCAAGCCATATGTACACGAGATTCGCTATTGAAATCACTTACGTGTGCTATTGACAGACCCACACGTGTAGGTTGGTTCTCGACTTCAAGTCTAATCGATAATTGTACTCCCATGAATCTACTGTTCCACCATGAGCCGCTTCCCAACAGAAGTGGGATTTCATGTGCATAAAAGTGATCATTTTTGCGGAGCCCGACTTGTGTTAGAATACCAATACGCATGATCTACTATAATGCCGACAAAAGTAGAGTCACAACTATTTGGTCAACAACTCGCTCCAGTAGCAACTCGACTTGACGATTTGGACCCTGGTAGGGACTTAGGGTGTGTTTCTCTACTGTTTTCCTCTATTGGAGAAGTAGAAACCCTCCTTTAGGCTAGCTCCAGCAGAGCCCCAAAAGCATGCCATATCACGGTAGCAGGCGCATATGCCGCTTCTGCCACCCGTATTACCTTCTAGTAGAAGTGGTTTGCTGGAGCATAACAATGATTCAGCAATAGGAAATTTACTACCCCTCACTTCTTCTCTCATCACTGTTTACAGAGGAGGATTATGGGCTTAAAGAGAAAAGAAGAATAATAAAAAGTAAAAAAGTAAGATAGCTGTTGAAGATTAAAAAAAAATGATGTAATAGTATTAAAAAATATTATAGTAATATTATAGGATAAATTTTTAAAATATATACGAGAGACGACCTAACCCCACTTCTCAGTGAGTCAAAAGCTATCTAACAAGGGGGAGGGTGGAGGAAAAACAAGACGATGCTTTTCGGGTGGGGGGGGGCTGCTTTTGAGGGCACATAAGATCTCTCCCAAACAATGAAACAAGGCCGTAATAACCTTTGTAGAGCAACTGGAACTGTTTTTGAAGACAACTTACGGCTATTTATACCAAACATACTCTCCTTTCATTTGAGTCGAAGCAGTAATTGAACTTAAGCACAACATAATTATTGCGCAGAAACCTATAAATAAATTCAATAATTCACAAGACAGTTCACTTAGAAACATTCAAGCTCCGCAAAAGAGCAAATGAAAAGCCTCAAATCCCTGCGGGCAATCTAACTCAGAATCTGGTAACTGGTATAGTATACAGCGTCCTACGCTGCGGCATGGTATACAAACATTGCAAGCCTTCTTACTCTGAAAGTCAGAATGAACAACGGTCTAACCATGTACACTACAGTTATAGGTGACCTATGATTGCAAGTTACACCAGACTTGGCTATGGTGCATGAGTACTGCATTCTTCCCTCCCAAAAAAATGGAGCAGAGAGAGTCCGAATCAGATTGGGAAGCATATAATGTCGCTTGTGATCTGAAATGCTATCATGTTGCCTCCCAGTGGGGAGCTGAAGTCACACCCATGCATGGCTATGGACTACCAGGGAACTTTTCACAAATGCATCCATAATGCCTTGTCGGTTGATTGTTCTTCTGAGGTATAACATATGTACCTTGAAACTGGAAAGAAATTTCTGATTACAAACAACAGATCCATAAGCTTGAGGCGGTTGTCATGTATCATATATAAGCAAGAGAATTCCTATCACCGGCAGCTTGTGGCCGCCCTCTGGTTGGAGTAGGTGGCCGTTGAATGTTAAGTTCCTACAGAGAATCAGAATTCCAAGACAACTGTAAGTTAACCTATTATTAATTGCACGACAGATGACAGAAGAATTAGTCTTTACAATTTATGCACAGTAAGAACTGTGACAGAGTAAAGAAAACTAATTCATATTCAACCTTAGTTTCCATCAACTAAGAGCCTACAGCCTACTGTTACTCAAATATTCTTAATTGCAGTGAAGTCGATCCCCCCTTTCCTCACCAAAAGAAGTAAAAAATTGAAAAGGATTGATTCTGACCTGCATCCATGTGGCATCCCCCCGCTCAGGGGAGGACTCAGGCGAATTAACAGGTGGTGGTAGCGGATGAATTAATTTCGGTACAATGACTAATCCCCTGCCAACCACAAGTATGGCCCCAGCATTGTTTGCAGTACCTGGTGCATGAAAGATCTCAGGGGAAAAAAAGAACTGTTGCACATAAAATTAAACCTGAGTAAGCGGGTGCAAGATATATACCACAATAATTAGTTGCTGAAAATAAAGTGATCAATTGTCCATGAGCAAAACGCTCAAACCCATCCATAACACACTCATGGGCTCTTATGATCAATTGCAATTTGTTTCGCTTACAGAACTCTGTCACTCGATCAGGCTGCAAATTTAATAGGAAACACGTTTAAACAACAGAGCCAGTGGTAATATTGATATGAAAAGGAAGAGACAGCCGTAAAAAAGGGAACAAAAAGCATAATATTTGATGAAAATATCAAGAATTCTACAGCAACAGAATCATCACACGGTCATACCCCAAATGTTACCAAGCCTGGTCCTCGTGCGTTTGGTCTCAAACCCTCTACACTATCATTCTCTGTAGGATCAGACCTGCATTTATACAAGAAAAAAGTATCATCAATCATGTTATAAATGAATGTTAAAGAAGACCAAAAAAGGGGCCACCAAGTACCATAAAAGGTCCATGAGGATAATGGACCCAACATCCATTGTGATAGGCCTTTCAAGTTTCTCGATTTGCTCCAAGGTGTTTATTGACCTTCCAATGCCACCATGCATGCAAATGATTTTCTTTTCTATCATGGCCGCAAGCGGGAGATAATTAAAAAGTTGATTGAATCTCGTCCAAGCCCATATACCATCACTTTCACCCTACATAAAAGGATTAATTCAAAAAATGCATCCAATATTTTAAGTCAGACAAATATATGGAACATTGTCATAACTACCATTCTTTCAATGCATTCAAGGCGGAAACCAAACAGAGCATTGATGTCAGCAGCCTCATGATTTCCCCTAATCAAGTGCACGTTTTCAGGGTACTCTATCTGCAATTTTTCTCAAAGGATCAGATACAAAGTTTGTTGAAGCAACAGCAAAGACACTTCAGGTGCCAAATATTGGTAGCGCTCACTTTAAGAGCAAGAAGCAAAGTTATTGTTTCCAAGCTGTGCTGGCCTCGGTCAACATAGTCTCCCAAGAAGAGATAGTCAATATACCTAAAAAAGGGAAAACGAAATGTGTTCATAACAAAAAGCACATGAGTTCAAAGTGTATCGCAGAACATGAAGACAGTACACAATAAAAAAAAATTAATGTGCAGATTATTTCATAGATTTTAGTTCACTCTAGTTTCAACTGTGCATTGAAAAGGGAAATAGAAGTTTAGAAGCTACTTACGTTATGTCACCAGCAGTCGATGGAAAACCATATTCATCAAAAAGGCGCATTAGGTCCCCAAACTGCCCATGAAGATCACCGAATACTTTAATTGGTGCTTTTAATTGTAAAACAGTTGGTTCTTGCATAAAAATCTGCTCAGCAGCATAGCATAGCTCGCCAACTTCGTAAGAGTCAAGGAAAAAGGTCCTATCAGCAGGCGCTCTCCAGTTCCTTGGCTTAAGTAAGAACGAAATAACCTGTAACAAAATAAAGTAAGAAAATACAGTTCCTCCCACAATCCCAGAGAAATTAAATATGGAACATACCTTCTTATGCAAACCTTGTGGGGACCTTTGTCTATTTAAAGCTCTCCTGCCTGGATATGATTGGTCATTACTTGAAGGGTGCATTCGTCTGCTTTCATTCTCAAATTGATCTAGAGAAAGCTGTCGGACCAAACATCCTAAATCTCCTACTGCTTCTTTAGCAACTACAACCTTCAAAATTGAATATCAAGAGTTCAGGATCACTAAATAATACATGCAGCTTGAATGAAGAAAAACAGCTGTGTTTGCAAGGAAATCAAACAGAAACCTTTAGGTAAAACAGTCAACCATGAAATCTCAATCAAGATATTGTTAAAGCCTACAATTGATAGAAGAAGTCCGACATGACAATTAAATAGGGAGGACATTAGCAGAGGGAATAGAAGCTTAGTAGATTACAGAGGCCACAATACTACAATATAGGATTGAATTATTTTCTCCTTGGTAATTTTCTATTATAATCAAAGCAATTTGTACTGACAAAGTTAGTGAATCACTCCAGGCAAAATTTTGCAGGTAGAATCACAAGCTTTACAGCCATTGGATAATTGCCTTCAAATGCTAAGGAAAGTATTCATCTTCACCCCCAACTAATTTTGTGAGGATGCTTCTGTTAATATTCAATTTAAGAACGGAAATGGAAAGAATTTTAATCAAAATACATACTGCTCTAGAATGTAGTTTCACATCTGGTTCTAGGGAGCCCCCTTCTTCTAAATCTTCAGGCATTGGTGAAGTTTCACTCAGTGGGGACTCAGATCCTATTCCCTCTGAAAGACTGTCTTCTGAAGATGCTGCAGATGCTTCTTTAGCAGCTCGCCATGCAGCACTAACAGCTTCAGCTTCGGCAGCTGAAGCCTTTGTCAACATGTCAATTGACTTCGTGTCCACACTGAAAATGATGTGAACTTATTTAGCTTTCGCAAGAACACAAAAACTCTACAAGCACTGAAGATGATGAGTCACAAACCTGAAACCAGGAGCTGTCGCTTGTCTGTTATTTGTAGATTGCTGGACAGGAGAATCTGAATTAAAGTTATGATTTCTATTTTGATTTTCTGCCCTCGGGACTCTATCAGCATTGTACATAGATGAAGTAATTTCTGATTGGAAAGGTGCATTTTCGGCAACAAGGAAATCATCTAGGAGGATATCTGTCGGAAAAGAATGTTTATTAGATTTAGTAGTGACAATATGGTAAATCAATCATCAATCAATTCATGAATCCGATCATCTGAATATGCGTGGGCTGCCTACACTAAACACATCGAAGTGACAAGCCACTCCATCGAAAAACAAACATCAGTACGGTAATGTCATCTACTGACAAGTGACAACAAAAGGAAACTACAGATCACACAATAATTGCCATGTTGTAAATTGAAAAAGGTTTTCTGATTTCCAGATGAACCAAAACAAAACAAGGCAGAGAAGCACTAAAAAGGATATCAATTAACAGTTACCTCCCCTCAGTCCGCCATAAATGTATATCTGAGAACCAACAGAGGCGGCTGCATGACGACAGCGACGAAGTAGATCCGAAGAAGCATCATGCTCATTAGATGACTTTAAAGTGCGAGAAGTCACAATGCCATTTCTATCCAGCCAAACTCCAGCAGCGGTGTCCAGGACTTCAGAAAAGTGAGGTTTGGTCAGATCAATGATAAATAGATGTATCTGAAAGTAGAAGGAGCAAAAGATAAGCTTACCTGCTATTGCACCCTCTCCTTCAATAGCTCTCCCTCCTCTAAGGACACCTCCAGTAACATGCAACCGAGCACCAACAAAAACCTAGAGCTTAAGACCATCAGGAGAAGCAGAGCAAACTAACATGCCAAACTCATGTGAACAAACTAGAGCAATAAGAAAGGCAGCATTTTCAAGAACAAACAAATATGTTGTTGAGATCAACGGTTCTATCAGGAGCAAATCATGCAAATCAGATGGACGTGATTTGTGATAATAAATAAACAAAATAAATAATTCAGCATGCACATATGATACAGGTAGCTTACAGCTGCATGCTGATATCTTGGAGATGGAGATATCCCTGGAGCTAGAGTCCACTCCCACTGGCCATTTGTATGCATTAGTAGTCCATAAGCATCAGAAAGTGGCTGCAAATACATTGCAATTATCATCAAATTAAAATCAACAGATATAAAATTAAGAAAACTGGTAAGACATGGCATACTTATACAAATAAAATAGGCTAAAGAATACAATCTTTCAGATCTACCAAAAAGTAATGAAAGCAGGGGAGTGTACCGTTCCAGAAGCATCCCTTCCACCACAAAGTAAAAGCATGCCATCAGAGCGTGCACTAGCAGTAGCGTACCTATAGTGATTTAGCTACAAGTAAGACATCGCATACATATACAAACATAAGAAATACAATGCAGTCGCGATGCCTAATATAACCAAAGTACCATTCTAATGTCACATTTAAAGAATGTTGCAATTACGTATTGCATTCTGCATATGCTCCACGGCATCTATTAAGTGCAGATGTGACTTTCCTTGAAAAGTACCATACAATTCTTTTAGAGAAAAATAAGTATCACATTGCCTCGCCTATAAAGTTTTCTTTCCTTCCTTTTCTTGTAGAGGGTTCATCTATACAGTTAGAAAGTAAGTCCAACAAAGACTCAACAATCTCCAAAAGGGAGTAGGGCTGGAAGGTAAAGAAGTTTGCAGTTTGCACAAACTAAATCCCAAAAAAATGCAATAACTATCCTCTGGTGGGATCTCGTATTCTCGTTCTGTCAAATCAACTAACGATGTGGTCGGATAGACTCAGAAGAAGTGGCAAAAGGGCAACAAAAATTCCAAGATAAGAAAATAAAATAAGTTAATATTCGGGACAAAGAATATGGAATTCATCATTCATCTCTCAGCAGTTCATGAATCAACTTACATCCTCGCTGAAGGTCTATCGCCTTCAGGGTTAAGTTTCTGCCACCTATATGGTTTTTGTGCTGTGTCCAAAGCCCAAGCATCTGACAGGACCCGCTTTCCTGTACCAGAAGGTGTGTCACGACCTCAAGCCCTTGAGAAGCAAGAAATAAGCATCTCACAGGACATCTTAGAATGGTTCAGGACTTCAGGCCACTTGATAAGTAAAGTAGATAACAGAGTAACACCACTTGGCTGAACTATAATCATGAATAACAAGTAATACATAGTTTCATTACTGACAACCATAATACTGAAGCATCATGTATCAATTTTTTTAAGAAATTGCCTTGTCTTCTAAAGAAAAATTACTTGATGTTTCTTTTTTTAGAAACTAAGCATGTGCTCGTGAAATTACCATAGCCGACTTGACCTTCTTAGTGCAATTTTGTCCGAAACTGTTGTTATGTTGGGAAAATTATGTGTGTATTTACGTACTGTGCAGAGCAGTAACTGACCAGCAACGGTTAACACTATAAAAGAGCACTGCTTGGTGCAGACCCGTTGTCTTAGTTTACAACATTGGATCATTCTAAAGTACTTTCGATGACAAAATAGACAAAGAAGAGTTGAAAAGGCGTTACTAGTCGGATAAAACGGCGCAATGCCATAGCAATTATTGCAGAAATATATTTAAGGAAGCTTTGCATGTAAGAGCTAACCATCATTTCCAGAAACTGTGACAAGATAACGCTGGACTACCAAATCCATGCAATGACCATAGCGAGGACCAGGCCCAGCCCCCTGAACAACGACCCTGCATCAAGTGATAGAAATGGAAACATCAAATCGCAATCCGACAATCAAGCCAAAAAGGAAAGCGCATCGACAAACAAAGAAAACTAGTATATTTGGCATCAACCTAACCTGTGCCATCTAAACTTGTCGTTTGTGAGGTCAAGGACATAGAGATCGTCCGTGGAGTGCCCTGCTGGTCCAATCCCACCCTACACCAACACTGCATCACTCACAACTTAACTAATTTGGCGCCAAAACGGTATTCAAATATCCCAAGTTCCAAATACCTGGAAAACAACCATGGTGCCCACAGCAGCTGCAGCATGCGCGGCCCTCGGTGATGGAGGCTCTCCAGAGGGATGTAACCTGCAGAAATGTAGAATTTAACCCAAGTATTTGAATCCATTTCGTCCATTTAACAACAAATGATGTTAAGCAAAGTAACAGCACTTCAGTTGTTACAACAGGGCCGCATTCCAGACAAGCAAACAACAACGAGCACCGAATGGATGGAAAGCGTACAATTCTACGCAATTGCAAGCAGGATAAAAAATAACATAGAGAGTTCTCGATAATTAACACACTACTATCACAACCCACACATGACAGAACCTACGAAATTGTCCTCCAATAAGCTTCGAAATAAGAGTAGAACTCGAAATTGAGCTAAATTTCCATCTTCTACGAAGGAAACAGCATGAAATCTACACTTAGAAGTGGCCCGTACCTTGCCCACCTTCGCTTCTCGACATCGTAAGAGTGCACCGAGTTCGTCACCCCCGCGAGCCCTTCAGTTTAGACCCAAACAACGCCACCATCAGATCACAAGGCCAACACACCCAGAAGGCGAAACTCAAAGCTTAGCTGGTGCGAAGACGGGAGCACCGAACTGATGCCTGGGAGGCCCGAGGACGCGCCGGTCTCGATGGCGGTGGCGCCGCCGAAGAGGATGAGCCGCGGGCCGTGCCCCTTGGTGGGCGCGACGACGGTGAGCGAGTGGCCGCACCTGAACCCCGGCGCGTCGTCGCCCACGCCCTCCCACCCCTCCACCTCCCTGTACGCTGGCGCCGGCACCACCCATGCGCCCTTCCCCGCCGTCCCCATCCGCTCCTCCCTCCTTGCCGCGGCCCAAAACCCTAAGCCTCAGCCGCCGCCGCAGCGTGGGATCCAAGGAGCCGAGGGGGCAGCGCAGCTGGAATTCGGAAATGGACGGGGAGACGACGGCCGAGGGGCACGGCAGTAGGGTGGGGATTGCGGTGGGGGCCGGGTGGCGGTGGGAGAGGGTTATTGTGGTGGGCCTGGGTGTCGGGGGGACGCGGGTAAGTGCGGCTGTCGGTGTCGGGGTAGTCAATGGGGTCTCTGTCATCGACAGCTCAGGAGTGGGGAGAACAATAGGGACCCTTGGCATCAATTTTTCCTATAGCAATTTTGATTTTATATTTTTTCAATGAAATTTTTATAAATATTTATAATTTTATATCGTTAAATTTGTCATTAAATGTACTTTATTAGTATTCTATATTTAAATATTATAAATTTTTCATAAAAAAATACATGCTCGACCTTGTTACGGTAAAAAAATTGGTGGCAAGTAAATAAAATTAGATGTAGTATATCGGAGGTGAGTAAATGGTAGCCGCCACTACCGTGTAGGAACTAGGATGTGAGGCACTACTGGCTGGCCTCTATAGTTGTCTTTTTTTATAGGTGCAGTGCAATTCCACACTTCCAAAAAAGTTCTACCTTTTTATTTTCTTACGATTAAAAGAGGTTTTGTCTTTGGGACACTTTCCATATCTACACAACAACAAAACCTCTTCTAGTCAGTACTCATCGGCGATGATAAATCTCATTAGGACTTAAAGTAGGCATGCAAAGGTGCATTATGGGATAAAGCCTATTAGGGTCCACTTTGAAGGTTGAATGGCTAACTATTCCATTTCATTTAATTGTTGTGTGTTTGATGCAAAATTGGAAAATACCATAAGAAATGAGGAGTTTGTGAAAAATGGACAATTATTTAGTTGGTTCCAATGCTCATTATCCATGAAGGCTTGGGATTAGTCATTTATCGGTGTGGCACGTCTCTCGACTGGTTTGAACGTGAGCTTGTTCTTATCACTTGTGACTAATGTAGCCAGAGGATGTGAAATTGAGTTTTGTGGCAGATAGTGTGTTTGATGCGGTGGTAAAGATGGATCTATGTACAAGCCGTGGTGTCAAGCAACATCATAGCTTCCCACACAAAAGGCCCTATATCAGTAATTTTTTCAATGAGCTTTATAAAAATTTAATAATGTTAAGAACATTTATCCGCATAAGAATTTAGTTTTGGTCTAGCCACCATGTACAGGCCCTAGTGGTAAGTTTGTGGTGGCCTAGGATGAGAGAATACCTTGATAGTGGTGGTAATCAAAAGATGGTAGTAAGTCATAAGGATGTGGCAGCGAGCTAGTAACAATGGTGGACTAGTTTTTTTATTTTATTTCATGAGGTTTTTCCTTGGTTCACTATGTTTTGCTTAAGGTAAATACTAGTTTTCGAGTATGCATGCATGTGCACTTTGCCCTACACACTCAATCAACCGTCAATTGCGTATTCGTCACTCTGCATGGATCCATGGAAGTTTCAATGTCCGCCACGTGTTTGCACGTCAGCCACAGTCTCGTTCACATAGTAGTCCTAATTTTTAATCCTTTTTGCACCAACTATGCTTGTACCCCTTCTCCTTTCCTCATATCAAGCTCGCACATAATTAGTTGGTTGTGGGTTACTTGCATTTACACGGCAGGAGTGGTCGCTGAGAAGTTGACGAGGCAGGGAGGGACTCACGAGTTGCGTCTGTTCATTTCGTCTCCCTACCTTTGTGTATGTGTGCTGATTTCGTTCCCCTCCCCTCAAATCTATTGATTAGGGTGTTTGGTTTTGGTGTTTATTAGATTGCAAGATGATATAGGAAGATGGGAGGGTTGCCACGAAGGTGATCGTGTGGTCTTTGTTTTTTATTCAATTTCATCCTTGTGCTCAAATCAATTTTGATGTGGTAATCGGTTTATGTGTTTTTGTTTGATCGAGAAGAGCATGAGGGATCAACTCCAGTTTTGATGTGCTCTCGATTGACAATTTCAGCTTTCCTCAGTTATGGTGCTATTTTTTTACAAGGCATATGGTTGTTGAGGTTGATGGCTGGTGCTCTATTTTGAGACCCACAAGCATTATGTGGAGCAGTGGCGCGTGTACTTGGGCACGAGTGAAAAATCGGTGCTGGTGCCCACCTCCATTGAGCTCGTCTTTAGCACTTCATTGCTAATTTGTACCAATTTGCTTAGAAATTGTGCTGATTTGCTTTTAGATCTACGCTTATTTGCTTTCAAATTTATCCTAGCCTTGCTTTCAATTTACGATTTAATCCACATTCCAGCCGCTGCTAGGGAAGCCGCTCACTATCGCCTATGCGAAAGGAGGTGGGCGCACTAGCGGATAGGGGTTGGAGGGAAAAGTTTGTGGTTCGAGGAAGAAGAACAATACAAGTACTCCTTTGTGATCTTTGGCTCCCATGATCCTATGCATTTTCACTATATTTGCTTGCAAATATGCAATAATTTATGTCTCCAACTGTATTGATTTGCTTCTATATATCTACTGATTGTTCTCTCTAATATGATTTTTCACAACTTGCTCGTAAATTTAACAAAATTGATCACGCATATGCAATAATTTGCTTGACCAAAATGTATGAATTTGTTTGCAAATAGGCTACAATTTGCTTTACCAAATTTTGTTCGAAGGTATTTATTTCTTAGATTTGTTATTTGCAATATTTGCTCCACACTGTCATATACTAACTACTTATTGACTATCGGAAATTGGTATGTAAGAATATAGATAACAACGAGAGTGAGAGATAAAATTAGATATTCTTACTGTCTTCTATCAGATGCATGCAAACTTCTATTTTAAATATGTTATTTGCAAGATTTTCTCCATACTATTATATACTAACTACTTATTAACTATTAAAAATTGGTATGTAAGAATGTAGAGAACAAAGAAGAGATAAAATCAGATATTCTTATTGTCTTCTATCATATACATGTAAATTCTTATATATATAGTCATACAATATTGTTACAAGAATTAATGCTAGGAGAGTTACATCATTAATATCATGGAGGTTAAAGATTCAATGGTATAGGGGTTATGGACATCCACATAAATGAAGATTTTGTAACACACCCTTTTTGATGTCTATTAATTATGAATATGTATGCCTCATTAAAAACCTTGCCAAGAAAAAAAATCCAGTGGAAAAAAAAAAACCATGGTCAAGAAAAAAGGAGTGCACACATATTCACTTCCCCTGATAGCAATATCACTTAATGTTTTTGAGTCGCCGCAGCCCAACACCATAAGCCAATTTCTTGAATACTGAAATGGGGAGTGCCTTCGCGAATAAGTCTACTAGAATCTCATTTGAACGAATTTGTTGGACTATAATAACACTATCCTTTTGAAGATCATGGGTAAAGAAAAACTTCGACGATATATGTTTCACTTTATCTCCTTTGATATATCCATCTTTTAATTAGATGATGCAAGCCATATTGTCTTCATGTATGATTGTAAGCACTTCTTCTCCTGAAAGTAAATTGTCTTCTTTGCAAATATGATGTGTCATATTCCTTAACCACACGTATTCTCTGCTGGCTTCATGAATTGCCATCCTGCATGGTTAGATGAAGTTACTGCTATAGTTTGTTTCATTGAGCGTCATGAGATAGATGTACCACCATACATGAAAATATAACCAGTTTATGATCGATCATTGTGTGAATTAGATAGATATCATGCATCTACACAACCAACTATTTCTCCCTTGCATATATTAGAAAAAATTAACTCATGTCTTTTGTACCTTGAAGATAACAAAGTATATGCTTCACACCATTCAATGTCATTGTGTAGGATAAGAGCTATATCTTGCTAACATATTAATAACGAATGCAATATCAGGTCGTGTATGAGTAGAAAGATACATGCGCTCCTATGGCACTTACGTATGGCACTTAGGATAAAAAATTCTACTGTCACTTTCTGGTGGGCAAAAAGGATCTTTGGTTACATCAAGTGATATAACAATCATTATAGTACTTAAAGAATGTGTTTTATTCATGTAAAATTGTTTTAATTTTTTGTCTGTATAAGTGGTTTGATGCAATAGAGTTTCATCCTTGAGATGTTCAATTTGTAAGCAAGACAAAATTTAGTTCTCCCCATATCCTTCATTTCAAGTTTGTTTTTAAGCAATATATTGCCTTATTGACTCCATGAGGAGTACCTATCAAATTTAGATCATCAACATAAATAGCTATTATCATAAATTCAGATCCGGATCTTTTTTGGATACATATGGACAAATAGAGTCTTTCTTGTACCCTTCTTTTGTCAAATATTCACTAAGATGATTATACCATATTCGCTCATATTGCTTTAATCCATATAATGACTAGTTAAATTTGATTAAATATTGTTCTTAAGAACCTGCTCCTGGTAGTTTAAACACTTTAGAGAATTTCATGTACATGTCACTGTCCAGTGATCCATACAAGTATGCTGTAACAACATCTATTAGATACAACATTACGGGAGAGTATATTTTTTCATAATCTATATCAGGTCTTTAAGAGAATCCTTGGGCAACTAATCGTGCCTTATATCTTGTAATATATCCCTTCTCATTCTGTTTTCGCACAAATACCTATTTATAACCAATATGTTTAACACTATTAGGTGTATGAGTTACATGTCCAAAAACTTCTCTTTTGTGAGGGAATTTAATTATGCTTGAATTGTATTATTCTATTTTGGCCATTTTTTTCTTTGTTTGCATTCCTAGACTGATCGAGGTTCTTGTTTCTCATTTTCATCCATAATTTCTAGTGCTAGGTTATATACAAATGCATCATCAATGATAATTTTATCATGGTTCCAAATTTTTCAGACATGACATAGTTTAATGATCTCATTTTTTGAAGAATCAGGTATATTTATTTCCTCTGTAGCATTACTATTTGCCATGTCTAATGTCTGTTCAAGAGATTTTCTTGAATTATCGTTATTTCTTGGCTTGGCCATCTTGATTCTTTGCTCTCTTTTTTTCGAGTATTTTTGTCTTTCGAACCCAATGACCTATCGTGTTTTATAGTAGATTTTAATTCATTAGCGGTGGACGATTGTGTGTCTTAGACATTAATATTTTCATAACATTAGCAACTAAAATATGTGACTTTGTCGCTCTTTTTCAAGTATGTGAAAGCGTATGCCTAATTATTCGCTAAACTGTATAAATGAATTATCCTTTGAACTTCTTCCTCATATTTGTTTTGTAAGATGATCAAAGTGATAGTGATAATTCATTTTAACTTATTTCTTTATTCAATTGCTTATTGTCTCCCCCTGTTGTTAGAAACTACAATATATGAATGCAAAGTATAAATATAGAACATATATAATATATAAATTAAATAGACTATAAATAATATCTTATCGTGGAAAAGGATATAACGATCAACAAAATATTATTAAAGAAATGTAATTCAAGAAATGTAGAGACGATCGTAATGCTACAGAGGAAATAAATATACCTGATTAAAGAAATGTAATTCAAGACTGTCTCTACATTTTATATTATCATAAAAATTACACTTCTTTAGATATAACTATCACAAAACTATATTTCCCCACCCTATTTCACAAAACCGCACTTACTTTATATTACTTTATCACAAACTATATTTTTGTTACTGTGAACATATATGATAAAATGGGCCCACACGTTATACTTACATGCTTCAGCCCTCACCGTTTCCTGATATGATCGACTACGCCATATCACAATTGCTTATCAAGTTAGCAGATCCTACATGACCTTTGTGCTCCTTCTCTTAGAATCTACCGATCCGCCCCGCGTTGAATTCCCGAACGCAGAAAATTGACACTGGTAAGCACCATTTAACCGCCCAAATGGTATCGGTGAGGGTTGACATGACACCAAATAGCGCTGGTGGGGTTTGACAAATGTTTATATTACATACAAGCCTTTTTTAAGTACTCACGAGTTACTTACAAATTCTTATTTAAGCAAGTCCCAACTTTTTCCTTCAGTTATTTTTTTGGCAAAACAGTAGCCTTATTTGGAATCCTAGTTAATCTCTAAGCCAAAGTCAGATTTGCCTTATTTTTTAACAATCAATTTGCCTGCTCCGATTTGGGCTGTAAAATACGAAATTAGGCCTCTCCATGAAAGTTACTTCGAAAAGTTTTGTAGGCCGAGTCTGGTACCATGGTCAGATTTATGGGCCAGGCCTTCTCGGATCCAGACCAGCCCAGCCCAGCCCAGCCCAACGCACACCATCCGATCCGGGAAATCGGATCCCACACGTCTACCGAAACCCGATCCACAATATATACGGCAGAGGCAAAAAAATAAAGAGGAAAAAAATTCCCCAAATTTCCCCGACCATAGCCCAGGCAGCCGCGTCGCCCGCCTCCCCCGATCGAAGCTTCGGCTTCCCGGACACAGGCACTCGAAAGCCAGCGGAGGAAACAATCGACCGTTGCCGCGCGCCGATTTGAACGGTTCGCCGCCTCGCCCGAGCCGACGCTGTCCCGCCTCGCGGAGGAGGCGAGGCGAAAGCCTAGATAGCGATGGCGGCGTCCGTGGACGCTGCTGCGGCGGCGCTTGCCCCACCCGCGGCCGCCGCGGAGGAGGCCGGCGACGCGGTGGAGCGGGCCAGGACGCTCGTCGCCGCGCTTAACCTGCTCTCGCGCAACCTCCCGCTGCCCCCCGCCGTCCTGCGGGCTGTGTCGTCCATCTACCACGACGGCGGTGCCGGCGGCGAGGAGGAGGAGGAGGAGGAGGAGGAGGAGGCGGAGAAGGAAGAGGGAGAGGAGATGGCTGTCCCGGATGGGGGAGGCGAGAGAGACGCCGCCGCCGACGGTGCGGCTGAGGTGCGTGCGGGTGGTTCTTCGGTTCGTGTGGCGAATTCCCCTTTCGCTCGGGTGCTCCGGGGTCGTGTACTCGATTGCTGCTGCGATGTTGGGGGGCCGGCTTGGTAGGGGATTCGATTAGGGTTTGTGGAATTGACGAGATTCAGCTGGGATTTTCTCTAGTACTTTTGGGTTAGAGCGTGATTCGTGCTGGGGATTGTGTGCTGCACTTGGAGCGCATGATTTAGTAATTAGTATGCCATTGGGTTTCTACATAAGCATTAGCTTTCGTTGCTCATGCTGGGACAGATGCACCTCTGTGAGGGGGGAGGTTCTGCAAACTTTTCTGGCGGGTTCTGTCTTGGTATTCATTGGACATTAGGTAAAAATGTTTGTTAGGGCATATTTGCTTGATTCTGGAGCTTACATGGTTGCTGATAGATTTAGCTGGTTTGTGGCTCAGATGAGACGACGTTGAGGGATAGCGGATTATTGAGCATATATTGCTTGCTTGAAAATACACTATTTATGCAGATCCTCCATCATAAATTTTATTTTCTTGGCTGAGACGGTGCAATTTGTTTATACGCTCTAAAATAAGCACCATATAAGATTTTTTTGTTCTCTCCGTTGTGATCTGTGTTTGCCTAGGCCAGGTTTTCCTTTTGGTTTCTTGTTTTTCATTAGGCTCAGACTCATGAAATTTATAAGTTAGAACATCTCACTGCAACTTTCTAACGTTAGCTATTGATAAGACAAACTGTTAGAAATGTCGGTTGCTTTTCTTAGCATCGGATTTTGTGTTGAATTTTAGTTTATTTTGCCATAAGCAATATGCTTTTGTTGGATCTGGTGGAAGTGACATAGGCTGGATCTCACCTAGATAGTGTTGGAAAATTAATATTTAGTTAGGTAGGAACTGTGAGCTTTGCTTTGCACTCATACAACTTTAGGTGCGATTCTTTCCTTCATGGGCTGTTTCCCCCCCATTGTGTTACCTTTGGTTATGGTTGGAGTTTGACCAGGAGTGGATAAAGTGGGGTCTCATCAACGTATATGTGTCATTGCTGGTGTATGTTCTGGATTTAACCTTTAGAAAGTCTCAGATTGGCAACCAATGTTCGTTGTTTGGAAATTTGGAGGTGATTGGGGTTTGTGTTCTTTGAATTTGATCTGTTTATGAATGGTTGACTTAGGTTTGATTAGAAATGGCCTTATACAACTGGTGAAGTTTGACTAGGACTGCTAGTGCTCCAATGATCTGCCCTCGGTGCATGGTTTGAGTTATCCATTCCATCAGGTCACAATTTTGTGTGATTGAAAAAGACTTATTCTGGTCTAGAGAAAATTGATCACCCCCTAAACAATGATATAAATTGCTTATCTTCTTTTTGTGTTCAGGTGTTCACAAATAATTTGTTGTTTGTGATGTAATTGTAAAGTACCATATTGTCATTGAGATAATTAGGTAGACGTGCTTACTTCTTGATCTCTTTTTGGTTTTGGTTGGGGTGAAGTGCTTGATATTTAGCTTTCGACTGGTCTTTTCCTCTATGTTTTGACTGAGAGTAAAGCTGTTACCTGACAGGGGGCCACCTTGATTGAAGAGCTTGAAGATGCAATATTTAAGAATCAAAGAACGCCCATATCCTACTCAGAATTGGCCGCTCTAAAAGAAGGACGATTCAATGCATCCATCCAGCATCGGCTAGCTGAACTCGAAGGTCTTATAGGAACTTCTTTTTGATACTTTGTTAGCTGATTGATTCTGTGAGTAGTTTTAAAAATCACTTTTCTTAGCTTTTTTGTCCTGGTTTCGTCTTTCTGGTCTGATAAAACCTGGTTGGTTGGCTGGCAGTTTTTCTTCCTGGCCTTCCATGTCAACTACATCTCCAGTATAATGAAGGTCCCTGACCTGGCATTGGTCCTAACCTCCTAGGCCTTCTTTTGGTTCTGTGGCTTGGTCTGGCTGTGATCCCAGGCTTTCTTTTGGTTATGTTGCTATGTTTGATTTATGGGGAAAAGCTTGAATTTATAATTGAACTCTTAGAAAGGTGGAAAAATTGCAAATTTAGAATGGCATTTTTGTGTTTGATGGTGTAGTATATGCTATCCACTTGTTATTGAATGTTATCATATGTCAAGTACAGTTTGCCTGTGCTTGCTTTTATTTTCCTGGCAGCTGCCTTTAGAGCTTTTTTTTTTTGAAGTCTCAACACTGGGATACAAGCTATAGTATTTGAACGCACGCACAAACGCACACACACACCCTAGGGCACACGCTAGACCTACAACCTATACACACATGCCTACTAAAGTGTTCACGAAGCCTCAGGCTCCGCAAGCGACGGGCACGTCATCTTCCTATTATGGTCCACAGACGCTCAAGGCTATCTGGAAGATTGTTTTATAGGGATAAACTCCGGTGAGACCCAAGTTCGATCCAAGGGATCGAACTTAGGTGGCAGCGCTCACACCTGGAGCAGCTAGCCAACCGAGCTGCTGGCTCGTTCTCGCTTTAGAGCTTCTCTACTGCTTGACTTCTTTAAAGAGTTGTTTAGTTGTTTGATCATCATTTTGTTTACCTGCAAGAGCCTCATCCCTTAATTCTTTTTATGTGCCAGGGTTACCTTCTACTAGGGGTGAAGACATGCAAATGAAGTGTTTGCTTGAACTTTATGGACTAAAGGTAAATGGGGTATCTAGAACCAATGGTTACTTTGCATGCATTACTTGGTTGCTCATTTGTTATGGTTTCTTTTTTGCCCTGACCCTCTTTGTGCAGATAATGGTTCTACCGCTGATAAATGTTAAAATCTGAAATATATTGGTTATATATCACAATGCTTGCGTTATTCATTTATTCTACCAAAAAACTTTAAAACATTATATCTTCATGAATTGGACCTATATTGTTAGTGTAATTCTTGTATATAGTTTAATCCTTTTTGCTGTCGGTTATTGCAACAACAATATACCGCTTTGTAGCAGCACGTCGGCTACTGTAGCTACACTATGTCGCTTTGTGCCTATATATATGGGCTGACCCCTCTAGAGTATGATTTAGATGTTTTCCAAATACATCAGAAGTTATTACTAGCGAGAAAACTCTTGTGTTCAGTGTGTGCTCGCGTGTGTTCTTCCAACCCACATCTCGCATGATCGAATCCAATAATTGGTACCAGAGCCAGGGTTGATCGATCCATACGATGTCGGCTCCTACGAGTGGTGCGGCTTTCCCTAGAGGCACTTCAATCGCCATAGCTCCTCATCGCTGCCGCCATGATGATTGCGTCACCGAGACGTCGGTGGACGCAATGTGGCCATCCAACGTGTGGTCAAGGAGGTTGGCAGCGTGTCGTACCCGATCCTCACACGGAGCAACTATGTTGACTGGAGCCTGCTCATGAAGGTCATGCTTTAGGCTCGCGGCCTCTGGGACGCAGTGGAGTTCGGTGATGCGGATTTCCAGGAAGACCGCATGGCGCTGGAGGCCATCCTCCGCGTCGTGTCCCAGGAGATGATCGGCACACGCCCGCTGTGAAAACAAGCGACAAGAAGGCCTTGGACGCCATCAAATTGATGCGCGTCGGCGACAATCGTGTCCGTAAGGCCTTGGCGCAACAACTACGGAAGGAATTCGAGGCAATTTCGTTCCGTGATGGGGAGACGATCGACAATTTCGTGATGTGCCTCTGGCCTCGTCATCAACCTCGCCACACTCGGAGAAACGATGGAAGAATAAAAGGTGGTAGAAAAATATCTGCGAGTAGTCTCCACAAGATTTTTGCAGATTGCTCTGTCCATCGGGACTCTTCTCGATCTCTCGACGCTCATGCTGGAAGAAGTGACTGGGAGGCTAAAGGCGGTGGAGGATCGTCTTGATCTAGAAGAATCCCCAGTTGTCGACGGAAAGCTCCTCCTCAACGAGCAATAGTTCGCGCGCATGAAGGAGCGAAAGTAGGGTGAAGGGTCCTCGGGCAACAGCAATGCCCGTCGCCGTGCGTGCGCACTGTAGAAGAAAGGGGGAGGCGGCGGCTATGATGGCAAGGAGGCCACGCGCGATCTCTCTCACGACAAGTACCGCAATTACAGCCACTATGGCCACTAGGCCATGCACCGCTGAACGCCCAAGAAGGAGCATGTGTATTTGACCTAGGGCGATGAGAAAGAAGACGAGTCTGTGCTCCTGATGGCGCAGGTGTGCACTCTCAGGGATGCGCAGGAGCCACTGCTAAGCCATGCCCACCTTGACGAGCCGCGCGCGCAAGTCCACCTTGGCGCCAACGATGATGGCGACCACCTGGAGGGCTGGTACTTCAACACCGGCACCACTAACCACATGACGGGTCGCCACGATGTCTTCGCAAAGCTCGATCGAGGTGTGGTGGGCTACGTCCGTTTTGGAGATGGCTCGGTGGTTGATATCCGTGGTTGTGGCACAATCCTGTTCGTCGGGAAGAACGTAGAGCACAAGGCGCTCTCCGGAGCCTACTTTATCCCACAGCTGAAGAACAACATCATCAACGTGGGCTAACTGGACGAGGGCGGCTCCAAGGTGCTGATCAAGGACGACATCTTGCGGATCTGGGACCGCCAACACCGCCTCGTCGCCAAAGTTCGTCTCCGCAGGTGCAACCGGTTGCACATCCTGCGCCTCGATGTCGCCCGTCCCATCTGTCTCGCGGTGTGCCACGACGAGAAGCCTGGCGATGGCACGCACGCTATGGCCACATAAGCTTTGACGCATTTTGACAGCTGGCACGCCATGAGATGGTGTGAGGCCTACCACAACTGGAGCACGTCGAGCAGTTGTGTGACCTGTGCGTCACCACCAAGCACCATCGATCTCTGTTCCCGTCACAGGCCAAGTATTAGGCGAAAGAGCGCCTCGACCTTGCCCATGGAGATCTTTGCGGTCCCATCACGTCGACAACAACAGGTGGACGATGCCAACCGCTGTATGTGGCTGACGCTCCTGGCTGCGAAGAGCGATGCGGTGGTGGCAATCAATGCGATCTAGGTGGAGGTGGAGGTGGAGAGTGGTCGGAAGCTCCGCGTACTTCGCACAGGCAACGGCGGCGAATTCACGTCCATTAAATTCACGCGCCACCGCGTAGATCGTGGCGTCCAACGACATTTCTCCGCGTCGTACAACCCACAAGAGAACGACGTGGAGAGGTGCAATCTGTCGATCATCGCGACAGCGCGCGCTCCTAAAATAGATGGGCATGCCAACAGAGTTTTGGGGGAGGTAGTGAGCACCGTCGTATTCCTGCTCAATCGTGCACCGATGAAGAGCCTGGATGTCATGATGTTGTTAGAGGCGTGGCACAGCCGGAAGCCGGTGATGAACTTCTTGCGCACCATCGGCTGTCTGGCGTACGTCAAGGAGGCGCGACTGCATCTGTGGAAACTTGATGATAGGAGCACACACTGTGTTTTCATCGGCTACGAGCATAGCGCGAAGTTGTGCCGCCTCTACGACTCGAGCACCAAGCACGTTCGCGTGTCGTGAGATGTGATCTTCATCGAGGAATCCGAATGAAGCTGGGAGGCGGATGCAGCTGGGAGCGTGGCTTTGTTGAGCGACTTCGCTGTGGAGTTCATGGTGAGTCAAAGTCCATCTCCTGACGGCTGATGGGCCCACCTCAGCCGGAGGAGGAACACCAGTGGCGGAACCACCTGCACCAAGTCCACCGGCGGTCGATGCGTCGCCCAGAACGCTGAGCAGCGAATCTACCAGGGAGGCGGACTTCGTCATGCCACCGCCGAATGATAGCGCTAGGCTTGATGCACACCACGACGACAACCCAGTATGCTACCGTATTGCTGACAAGCTGTTTAGCGGCGGGGGAGCTTTGGCGGGATATGCTACCAATGTCTTGGACGTCGTCGAGCTACACCTGGCGAGCGTAGGAGAGCTGAGCTCCTTCGTCGAGGCGGAACGTGACACTGTGTGGCGAGCAGCGATGCTGGAAGAGATGAAGTCCGTCGAGGAGAACATGACATGGACGCTGGTGGAGCTGCTGCATGGATACCGCCCAATTGGGTTCAAATGGGTGTTCAAGCCAAGAAAGACCAAGCCGAGGCTATGATCAAGCACAAAGCCCACCTCGTCGTCAAGGGCTATGTGCAGCAGCCGGGCGTGGACTTTGACGAGTTATTCACACATGTTGCCCGTCTAGAGTTCGTGCGCCTGCTGCTGACGCTAATTGCCCAAGGGGAATGGCCAGTCTATTACATGGATGTGAAATCGGCCTTTCTCAACGGCGAATTGGAGGAGGAAGCGTATGTTGCACAGCCGACGAGGTTCGTCATCGTCGGAGAAGAGCACAAGGTCCTGTGGCTGCGGGAGGCACTATACGGCTTGTGATTAGCACCGCGCGTATGGAATGCGAAGCTTGACAATACTTTGAGGGCTCTCAACTTCCAGCAGAGCGCGTATGAACATGCGACGTAACGGCGCAGCCATAGCAACACACTGCTGCT
The DNA here is from genome assembly GCF_958298935.1 of Phragmites australis. Classification (NCBI taxonomy): domain Eukaryota; kingdom Viridiplantae; phylum Streptophyta; class Magnoliopsida; order Poales; family Poaceae; genus Phragmites; species Phragmites australis. Next base: position 2,779,390 of record NC_084931.1, on the reverse strand, counting down.
CCTTAGGGTCTACGTGGATGATCCAATCATCACGTGATTGGCAAACAGGGAGATCAATTGATTTAAGGCAGAGATGAAGACTCAATTCAAGATGAGCGACCTCGGTTTGTTCCCCTTCTACCTTGGGATCGAGGTTCAGCAGAGCAACGATGGTAACGGCATCACGCTATGCTAAGCGCAATACGCCGCTCGAATCCTAGAGATGGCGGGGATGAGAGACTGCAATCCCGCTCACACCCCAATGGAGGAACGGCTCAAGTTCAGCTGCGAGAGCATGACAACAGTAGTGGACACGATGGAGTACATGAGGCTTGTAGGAAGCCTCCGCTATCTCGTCCACACGCGGCCAGATCTCGTCTTCAGCGTCGGGTTCGTGAGCCGCTTTGTGGAATGGCCAACTTAGGAACATATGACGACTGTGAAGAGGATCCTGCGCTATGTTGTCGGGACAATCAACTGCGGCTGCCACTATGAGAAAGCAGAGGAGGGACGGCTGGTCGGCTACAGTGACAGCACAGCGACCTTGCCGGTGACATTGATACGTGTAAGAGCACTTCTGGCGCTCTATTCTTCTACAACGACAGCCTAATGAGTTGCTATTCTCTCAAACAGAGGGTGGTGACCTTGTCGTCTTGTTAAGCATAGTATATCGCCACCACCACTGTAGCTACACAAGGTGTGTGGCTGGCTCGATTGCTTGGCGACTTCAATGGTAAACCTGCCGACACCATCGAGCTCAAGGTTGACAACCAATCAGCTCTAGTACTGAGCAAAAACCCTGTATTCCATGAGCGCAGTAAGCACATCGATGTGCGCTACTACTTCATTAGGGAGTGCTTGGACAATAGAAGTGTTAGTACAAACTTCATTGGCACTAAGGACCAGCTCGTAGACATCTTAACAAAGGCATTATGGTGAGTTAGATTCCAGGAGCTTAGAGCTAGGACTGGAATGATCCAAATTAAACTTAAGCAAAAACGCAAGACTTAGAGGGAGTAATGTTAGTGTAATCCTTGTGTGTAGGGTAATCCTTTTTTTCCCCTGTTGGTTACTGTAGCAATAGATGCCAGTTTGTAGCAGTACGTCGGTTACTGTGCCATCAAACTTTAGGTCGTTTTTTTGCCTATATGCGCTGAGCCCCCTAGAGTATGATTTAGATTTTTTGTAAATACATTAGAAGCTGTTAGCAGCGAGAAAAATACTGTGTCCAGTGTGTGATCGCGTGTGTGTTCTTTCAACCCACCTCTCGCAGGATCGAATCCAACATATATATACACCCAAGTTCTTTGAATTAGTTGTAGTGTTTGATGTGGTAGTGGTACCATGTAGATAAATCATTGTGGACAATGCATTTGAATAACAACAACAATAACAAAGCCTTTATGTCCCAAGCAAGTTAGGGTAGGCTAACCATGCATTTTTTTGCTCCAAGTTCCATTTCTGTGGAAACAGGTAACCATGTGTGTAAAAGCAAAGTTATACTACCTCTGGTGTGAAGTTGTTTTAGCTCTTAGAACATAGACCAAGGTACTGATTGACGTGTCACTGTATGACATGTTCCCCCAGTGGTGGATGCGGGAACTAATGGATGGGAGTGTGTAGTGCATTAGCTGTGGTGGTGTATCTGTATATCTTCTAACAGGTCGGTTACTCGACACATAAATAGAATATGGGTGCAGATTTCGTATCCAAGGGTTCCAGCATCCCCATTAGCAAATTCAGCATGTTGCAATGTTCCAAAATTTTGGTAATAAGTCAAGTATATGGTACACAAAGTTAAGTAAACCTGCAAAAGTTCGATTTCAAATTCAGCCTAGATATCAAGAAACAAAATACAAAGCAGTCAATCTTGCATTGGTCATCATGTGCTAACAAAACCGCTTGTATTTTTTGAATCTCGATATGCAGGTGTACTTAACTATATGTTTACTACATAAATGATATTTTATGGAAATTTTGAAACGTTGCAACATGTTGGATTAATCGAATTCTATATAGGTGAAGCAAGGCAGTACACCCAGGGGATTGGGGTGGGGTAGGGTTCTGTTAATGTATGTGTCTCTTAACTATTCTTTTTGTGTGTGCCATAAGGCTTGTTTCTCAACTCGCTAAGGTATGACCAAGTCATTAGATCATGCAACAAACCACTGAAATCAAAGAAATAAAACAGAACTACAATTTTCTAAAAGAATATATGGCTGGAGCTAATTTCATCTCTAGCCGATCCCCAACTTGCTTGGGACTAAAGGCTCTATATGATTTGGCTAGAGCTTGGTTTGAATGCAGCACCTAAACACTTCACAAAAGAATGCATTGACCACCCAAACTGGTCACCGTTGTGCATAAGTAATTAAGTATTTCAGTTGTTTCTACATACCTAAAAAGAGCTGGGGTTCAGCTGCACCTCCCAAACAACCATACAATTGGGCAGTTGGTAATATGTACGGAAGACATTTCTAGCAGTAAATACTTAACAAGGAATTACCTTGAAGTTTTTAGATGGCAAATATTTAGTGCTAAAACTAAGTAATATGTACAGGAGTATGAATTGCACAGTATCCTTTAGCCAGCAATTATCTATTTCGTTATACACCATATCTAAAACCATCACATATGACTTCCACAGGTCCATATTTTGAAGAATAGAATCAGCAGTGAATGTGATTTATCCTACTGATGGTTGCTGATAATTCATATACCTTGTGCAGTTGTTAGATTTACAGAAGAAAGTGCGGTCCGATATCAGTGCAGAATATTGGCTACACAAGAAATGTGCATATCCCGAGAGACAATTGTTCGATTGGGGGATGATGCGGATACGATATCCTTTTACCATGTATGGGATTGGAGATAGTTTTTTAATGGACGCCGACGATGTTCACCGCAAAAAGAGATTCACAGAGGTTTGTGTCATATATCTTCTGATAAAGGTTGGGTAATTTTAATACAATTGAAATCATGATTACAATTTTGGTACTTTCAAACTTTAGAGGATCTCAAGACTTGAAGAGGAGGAAAAGAACCAGGCGGATATGAGGAAGAGGAAGTTCTTTACCGAAATTCTCAATGCATATAGGGAACATCAGGTGCAATTAGGAACTACACACAAACAAAGAAAGCAGCGGAATGATGGAGTTCTGGTACGATTTGGTATACTTTATCTTTAGAATTTAGCAAACAAGATGCTGGATACACCACCTAGCTTTGTGTTTTCTGTAGAAACATTAGCTCACCATATACTGAACCATGGATATTCTGTTGTATCTTGCGACATTGTTGAAACATTGTTCGATGCCAATAGTGATAATCTGATATGTTCTGCTTCTGGTAGATGCAAGCAAAGCACCAGTTGTTTCATAACTTGAGAAAAGAGTTACTCTCTTGATTTTCTCCACTATTCTGACAGGCCGACACTCTACTGATATGTCTATAGTACTGTTTTATAACCCTCCCATATTGCCAATTATTTTTTAGTTTGTATAGCTCTAAATTTGGTTTATGACACTATCTGGTCTATCTGAAATGGTCTTGCCTCAGTAAACTATAGCTTGCATCTTAACAATATTTTTTATGCTCCTGGTGTTTATGAAAGGTGAAGATTTTGATGGAATGTAGTTTTAAATCCTGAGAACAGAAGTGAAGTATTTGGTAACGATGTTTACTGTATTATTTATACCTTTTTAGCACATCATTGCATTTTTTTCACAGTATATTAAATTTCCTATGTTAGAATATGATTTTTATCCTAGAGATATTCATGTTCTGAATGTGCTACTTCAGTGTTTGAGAGCCCTTTTCACTTGCTAAATGTAGGCATGGCATGTTCGGGCACGTCAACGTATCTCACGGCTTGAGAAAACTAGATTGGTAGCACTGAAAAATGGTGATCAAGAAGCGTATATGAGGATGGTCGAGGAGAGCAAGAATGAACGCCTGAAAATGCTCCTTGACAAAACAAATGAGCTTCTTGAAGGAATTGGGAAAGCTGTACAGCGACAAAAAGATGCTGAGCATGTTAACCAGCCTGAAGGGTTTGAAGTGCCAAAAGGGTCAGAATCTGAGGATGGTTCTCAAATCTCCGGCATCAAGAGTGAATCACCTGGGGAATCTCCTTCAGATGACGATGCAGATCCTCCTGGTTCTGCCAATGAAAGTAAATTTAATGCAGGGCGTAGACTTGATTCTACTGTCCACTCCATTGAAGAGAAGGTAGAACAGAATTTCAATAGGCATATATTGAACTTCTTGCTTGACAAATTGTTAAGTGTATTGTCTCCCACAGTTTAGAGCGAGTGCAGTTTTGTTGACCATCATATTAGTAATTGTTAAACAACTAACGTCACAAGCTTGAGCATGGGGATTACATTTTAACATAAATTTGGACATCAACTATTGGGCACAGTGATGGTAGGTAATGTTCGTTAGGGAATACAGCAGGGGAGAGTGCTGCTACTAGTAGAGAATGTGGTGATTTAAATGCATTAAATGGGAATATTTGGGTCTATAGGATTCAACTGCCCATAATTACGCCTCTTTCTCAATCTCATGTAAAGTGGGAATATTATATCAAAGGCTATTCTTTCTTTTTGCAATAACTGACGGTGATTGTTTCTTTCTGGCTTTAATAGTTGTGATATCCAAAGGTCTAAACATGGAAAATTCCAGTGCTAATTGATTCCATATCTGTTTTTAATTGGAGTTTGTAGTTTATGCTATCCTTGTGTTCGTTAATTTAACTTTGTCCTTTTGTTTTTGCAAAATCATAGTACAATCTGTGTTGCTTTGTATTGTTGTGAAACTAAGGGCCTGTTTGGATACAAAGTATTTTTTTAGTTTTTAGGCAATACCATGGTTTCTTAAAAATATTGTGGTATTGAAAACTTTGAGGTGTTTAGATACAATTAAAACTATGGTTTTAAAAACCGAAGTATTCCCAATACCATGGCATTTTTGGAGTATTTAAAAATCCACTCCTGACCTCTTTTTCTGGAAACCGAGCTTTGGCTCCCACGCTTGCATAGTTCGCGTTATACTTCGGCTAAGAAACTCCTGCTCATACATTACCCAGTGCATACATGTGTATCAGTAGATTCATATTTCACGTGTCACGGTGTTAGCCTATGAGTTAATAAAGTTGAACATGATCTGGCTTATACAAAACTTGCTTGTTTACGCTTAAATGGATATACATTGGTTATGTACTGTTAAATTCAAAAGCTAATAAAATAGACATAACGTTGTAGGATTGTTCCACATATGTATCTGCATAGCTTGTTTAGTTTTTCATTATAATGACAAGTTAGCCTAATAGATATTTCCTTGAAACAAAATATTTTACTTAATACTGCAGATGCCAAACACTTCATGGTTTTCCTAAAACTGTAAAATACTGTTGTATTCACAAACTGTGGTATTTCATTGCACACATTTAAAAAACTGTAGTTTTCAGAAACTGTGGTTTCTAGATAGTGTAACATCCAAACATGCCCTAAATGTTTCTTCGTGTCCTTTGTATTTACAGGTAACAGAACAGCCATCAGCTCTTGAAGGTGGGGAATTAAGACCATATCAATTAGAGGGTCTCCAATGGATGCTCTCTTTATTCAACAACAATTTGAATGGCATTCTGGCTGATGAAATGGGTTTGGGGAAAACAATTCAAACCATAGCTTTGATCGCTTATCTGTTGGAAAAGAAGGAGGTTGCTGGGCCACACTTAATAATTGCTCCAAAAGCAGTATTACCAAATTGGGCTAATGAATTCAAAACTTGGGCTCCCAGGTACTGTTATCTGGAGTGTGCATGATCAAAATTCCTGTGTACATTGTCCATTCCACTATGCATCAAAGCCACCCACTCAACATGCTTTTGTCTGTTTCAGCATTGGGACAATTCTGTATGATGGTCGTCCAGATGAGAGGAAGACTCTAAGGGAAGCAAATTTTGAAGGCGTACAATTTAATGTTTTGCTCACGCATTATGACTTAATACTGAAAGATAAGAAGTTCCTAAAGAAGGTTCACTGGCATTATTTGATAGTTGATGAAGGACATCGTTTGAAAAACCATGAATGTGCTCTTGCTCGCACACTAGTATCCGGGTATATGCTTTATTCATATTTGTCTTAACCTATTAAAGATTTGGATGACATTTAATTACTCACAATTATTATCTGAGGATGTTGCAATAATGCCTTCTTGACATAAGAATAAACTGTAGGGTTTTTCCTTGATATTTGAAATTATGGGAGCTGAGTAAATATGTGGATGCTATAGTGCTGTTCTATCATATATTTTTTTTGTTGCTTTACCAGCTATTTTTTGTTGTCTTCATGTTTAGTTCTCTACTTGCGGTAAACACTTAAGGATATCTTTATGTCTCGGCTAAAAAAGTCCGGAAGCTTAAAACTTCCATAGCTTAAAACTTCCTGTACTAAAATAATTGGCATGGCATTTTTTTCCCAGAACACTAGGAAGGGTTATTCAGTCTTAATAGCTAAGATTGCAATTAAGGGAGTTGTGAGTTACTTGTTCTTTATGAACCATGGACTTCTCAAATATCCTTTCCTTTAGTCTTCATAGAAATGCATTATGTCTTCTTCACATGTCTGCACAAGGAGCAGGGCCATTTTTTTGGCCACAAGATTTGATCTTTATATTTTGAGTAAAGAAAAGGTTGGAAAAGTGATACTGAAAAGAGGACTTGGGAGATGTAATTGCATAAAGAAGTTTTGATGACTTCTGTTGGGATCTAGTCCATCATAAGTGACATTTATTCATTCCTTAGCATACTAAAAATCTTAATACATGCCATAATTCATATCATGAGTATAGTGCCAACTCATTCCTGATTAAATAGTCATCGTATTGTATATTGGAATTACTGATTCTGTTACCAGCTTTAAAACTAATCAATCAGTTAGGTAGGTATAATACACTTTGAACTTCACCAAATTTGTAGTTGTTGTGAAAAGGTTTTCCATCATATTTCAGTACTGGTTTTCTTCATGGCTAGTTGCCTACTCTCATTGTACCATTTTTTTAATAGCACCCTTGTGCATTCTTCATTGTTTTAGTTATTTAGTTTGTCTGGACCATTTGACAATTAGACTTTCAGATTGCTGATACTTATTTTGCAGATATCAGATCCGTCGCAGACTACTTTTGACTGGCACTCCAATCCAAAACAGCCTACAAGAGCTGTGGTCTTTGCTTAACTTTATTCTGCCCAATATTTTTAATTCTTCCCAGAATTTTGAGGAATGGTTTAATGCACCATTTGCATGTGATGTCAGTCTTAATGATGAGGAGCAGCTACTAATCATACATCGCTTGCATCAAGTGAGTAATGCAGCCCCCAATCCACCCCCTCCATTCATTTAGTTCTTGTAACTCCCTTAGATGTTGCCATGTGATACCTCCACTTGCATCCTCATCTTTTTGGTCGAATGCAACCATCTGGATGGCAGCATGTAAAGTGTGGTGAAACATAAGCTGATGGCTAATTATGATATTTGAAATATTTAAATTTGTTCATTGCACCCTTTGTTTTGCCCAGGTTTTGCGCCCATTTTTGCTGAGGAGGAAGAAAGATGAAGTGGAAAAATATCTCCCTGTGAAAACACAAGTAATACTCAAGTGTGACTTGTCTGCTTGGCAAAAAGCATACTACGAACAAGTCACAAGCAGAGAAAGGGTTTCGCTAGGATCTGGTATGTCCTAGTACTATCAATCCCTTTTTCCCTAGAGAAAATATTCTCAGAGAATAAAATTTGTAATTTTTTACCAGACCTTGACGGGACAGTGCATACAGTTACAAATTTCTGGTCTTCTGCTATAATATCATTGCGAAATTGAATCTATTTGTGTTGTTGGTTTATTTGGTACCTTATCTGGTCCTTGGTCAGTCTTACATTTCCATTCTTCATGGTTTGTGTAAATAATGTGCTTATTGTTTTACTTGCATGCGTGCAGGGCTCAAATCAAAGGCTCTGCAAAATCTGTCAATGCAGCTTAGGAAGTGTTGCAACCATCCCTACCTATTTGTAGAGCATTATAACATGTATCAGCGGGAGGAAATTGTTAGAGCATCAGGGAAGTTTGAATTGCTTGATCGGCTACTTCCGAAACTGCAAAGAGCTGGTCACAGGGTTCTACTTTTCTCTCAGATGACAAAACTGCTTGACATTTTGGAAGTATATTTGCAAATGTACAATTTCAAGTACATGAGGCTTGATGGATCCACAAAGACTGAAGAACGAGGGAGGTTATTGGCAGATTTTAATAAGAAGGATTCAGAATATTTCTTGTTTCTCCTCAGCACACGAGCTGGAGGCCTTGGATTGAACTTGCAGACTGCAGACACTGTTATTATTTTTGATAGTGACTGGAATCCTCAAATGGACCAGCAAGCTGAAGACCGTGCCCATCGTATAGGACAGAAGAATGAAGTGCGTGTATTTGTTCTCGTTAGTGTTGGTTCAATTGAAGAAGAGATCTTGGACCGCGCAAAACAGAAGATGGGTATTGATGCAAAAGTTATCCAGGCTGGGTTGTTCAACACAACTTCCACAGGTGAGTTGGAATGCTCTAGTTCCTACATATTTCATTTTCTCGTAATTTTATTGGAACCCATGAATATTTTCATGTTGATTCCCACTACAGCACAGGACAGGCGAGCAATGCTGCAGGAGATCCTCAGGAGAGGAACAAGCTCACTGGGAACTGATATTCCCAGTGAGCGTGAGATAAATCGTTTGGCTGCTCGAAATGACGGTGAATTCTGGTTGTTTGAGAAGATGGATGAAGAAAGGAGGCAAAGAGAAAACTACAAATCTAGGCTTATGGATGGAAATGAGGTTCCAGACTGGGTGTTTGCCAACAATAACGAAACCTTAACCAAGAAGACCGTGGCAGAGGAATTCCAGAATATTATGGTTGGTACAAAGAGACGGAGGAAGGAGGTTGTCTATTCAGACTCTTTTGGTGATCAGTGGATGAAATCCGAGGATGGATTTGAAGACATTCCAAAGATGACTCCAAGAGCAAAGAGGACTGCTTATTCATCGGACATACAGGGAGATTATTTTAGTGAAAGGAGGAAAAGGCCCAGATCACTAGAAAACAGTGCAGACGGTGCAAACAACCCAATGTGGACACCTGAGAAAGGAAGGGCTGGAGTTTCATCCTACAGCAAGGACGAGAATGAAGACGATGGTGATGAAGTCATTACCAGCGGTTTACAGGGAAGTAGTTTCACATGGAAGACCCTTGGAAGGAAAAGGTCAAACCACTTCAATTCGTCGTCAGACTCAAAAGGGCGCCCGTCATTCTAATGTCAGAAGATGTTGCATTGATGCATTTGTTCGGAGCCATCCTTTGAGAATGGAGTACCCCTAGACAAACTATCAGGGACACATTTTAGAAGTACCTTCAAGCTTATGGACCTTAGTATTAGTAGTGTATCGTATGGACTTGTTGGCATGAAGTTGTAACTCCATAACTTAAATTTCGTGATACATTTTCTGATATGAAGTAGAAGCATGGCCCGGGGATTGCGACTATTGGTAAATAATGGGTGGTTGTTGTTCCTTCCATTCTGCTAACATGGCACGGAGAATGCCCATCCAGGTCTTGTGTATATGGTGAACAAAACCGTCGACACATTTCCATGTACTTCTAGTAAGAAGATAGACGCCGTTTTGCATTTTGTGCAGTAGCGTAGCGTGACAACATCTTTATGAGCTTTTAGATAGGTCGCATGATAACTACACGGACACGGGTAGGTTTGTATTGAAAAATATTGGAGTTAAACTACTCTTTACAATATAAATATATATCTTTTGTGAAGTGTTGTTTCCATACAAAGTCCACGAGGAAATGATAATGGTAGCTACTATAAATTTTCCGCTCTTCACCTTGTTTTAAAACTATAAATAAAAGAGGGTTTAGTAACTTTACGATATTCAACTGACGCTTTGTATAATCCGATGTAGTTGGTTATTCCAGGATTTGGTGTTTTCTTCATCAAATTTATAATCACCTGACAGTATTGTCCTTACTATGAAAGTCCTATAATATGTTTGATAGTATGGCTCAATGGGAACAATTGCTTACTTTAGGCGCACCAAAGATGGTGTGAAAATATTCATTTATGGTACTTGTCTACATATGATACATTTGAGCATTATCTGTAATTGCGGAAACATTAGACTTTATCACGAGCCACTCCACTGACATGAAGACTCAAATTTAAGGAAACCAACGATTACACTGTTGCAGACTAGGTTCATAAGCAACAGACGCCAGTTCAAATCCTGAATGTCCGATTTTTTTGCGTATGTGTACCCTACATCTTAGAAGGTACTTCCTCTGTTCATATATATATAGTGGGTGTAGTTTTTTTTAGATGTTCATATTTAGCGGGTGTATCCATTTTCTAAAGCAAAAATGTACAACTATACCTCTTCTAAATCATGTGCATACCAATTAATTCATGTCATTGCATCCAGAAGCATTTGCACTTCTCATGCATGCGCTAGCATCATGATGATCCATTTAAAGGAGCCCATGGCTGGTACTGAGCGAGAAAGAAGACGAAATGAAAAAGGCTGTGATCGAGATGGTGAAAGAACCCACTGGTGAGGTGGCCGTGGACTCCATCAATGGCGACGTGGATGATGAAGAACCTATCGACAAGGTGTATGAAGACTCCGCCTACGACGTCGACAAAGAGAAGGAGCCCATTTGAGAGGTGGCTGAAGACTTCGCCAGCGACGATGATGAAGAACTCATCAGAGAGGTGGCTGAAGACTCCACTGGTGCCCGACGATTAGTTGTTTCATTTAACAGTACACAGGCATGCATGCATCTATATGACTTGAATGTGCCACATGAGGAAAAATGAGGCGACAAGAGGCGTTGAGCTGCATGCATATTTAGTAATCACCAAGTACATTCTTGGCTATTTTTTTTTGGGTCTTTGAGTAAAAAAACTACATCCACTATATATGAATGGAGGTATATAGGAAATCACTAATCTTGTATGTGGTGATATATGCAATGTACCGTGAATTTGTGACGTAGAAAACCACGCAAAGTTGGAGGGCCCAAAATGCACTAATTTCTTTTAGCAACGAATTGAAGAATTGAATTTTCACCGGTCATTGTGAAAGGGCCCAGAGGCCCCACCTGCCAGTGACCCACCTGGCCCGCAGAAACCCTAACGCCCCACCAAAACTCCTCTCGTCCCCTCCCTCCCCGCCTCCTCTCCAAACCCTCTCCGCCCTCCTCTACCTGCAGCTTCCCTCCACCGCGAGCGAACAAGAGAGGCGGCGGCGGCGATGGGGAGGGCATCGAAGGGCTCGCGCAAGGGGAAGAAGGCTTGGCGCGCCAACATCCACACCGACGATATCGACGATTTTTTCGAGAAGCAGACGCGCGACGCCCACGCCGGCGTCGCCGCCATCCCTTCGCTCCCCTCCGACTCCCTCTTCTACGTCGACAAGCCCGCCGCCTCCGCGTCCACTTCCGCTGCCGGCGCCTCCGACACAACCGCCAAAGGTCACCCCTACGCCGCCACTAACTTCACCTAGACCTCTTTTGTTTTCTTACTACAGTAGTGGGGATTGAGAGACGGGAGGGTATTATGCTTGATGTTCAGTATTATGTGGTAATATATGATGGAGGCTAAAGTTCATTTTTTCCCCGGTTGTACCGTTGTGAAAATTTGCTTGCTAGGGTAACATATCCAAATAATTAATGTTGATGGGTGTTTCTTTTATGCTACTTAATTGCTACCTATCTTGTTGACGGTGATAACTTGCTAGTCTTCAATATGGACCTTCAATCATATGACTGAATTGACACACTAGTTTCTAATTGGGATCGAAATCATATTTACATCAGTACGTGCATCTAGTTAGTGTTGATCACTGTTTCTGTTGCCACATCTGTAACTTAGAGTGGTTTCCTGCTAATGCATCTTCTGGCATAGCTGAACTTTTGATTACTGCCTGTAGATATTCCTGTCAAGAGAAAGATTGAAAAGAAGAGAGAGAAGGTTCTTTACCATGAGAGTGTGTTGAAGAGGAATCCGTTTGTACAGCCAGTCCCATCTTCTGTGGTGTCCAAGAAGGATAAGAAGAAGGAAAAGAACAAGAAATTGCAGGAGACACAGGAAGAGAAAAGTGTCCCCATGGTATTATTGACTATCTGATACGAGTCTTACTTTGTTTTCTGTTTGAGGTCCAACTTGCTGACTGGTGGTTTGTCTTTTCCACAGGAAGATGATTCTGCTGAAAAGAATCTTGACATCTGGGGTGGGGAGGGTAAAGGAGATGCCAAAGCTAAAAAGGTGATGCACGAGTCCACAATCTAACTACTGTTTGTATCTAAAAGAATGTGCATTTGTATTTGCGGTTATATGTGTCGAAATATTCAAATATCTTTTTTGAAATGTTCGATTTGATGGATCAGCAAAAAATTTCAATGGTCTCACACTTTCACTAATAGTATGTTTTTGTTGCATTTCTACTGGCAGAGTTCTCTTACAACGGCGATTCCTGCTGTTGAAGTTGAGCCCCCAGGATGTTCATTTAATCCCCCATTTGAAGCACATCAAGTATGTGTTAATATTTATGTTGTAAAGTTCCAGATATGAGCAATGTTCTTATTAATTTCTAATTCTCAGGCTAGCGGATATCTTGTTTTTAATGATAGCAGTAGGGAAGAACCCTACTGTTGCTTTTGTTTAAAAATTGAAATGATTTTGCTCATGTAGTTTATTTTGGTGTCTGTAGGATTCTCTTGCTCAGGCAGTTGCAGATGAATTGCGTAAAACCTACACAAAAGAGTTGGGGCCTAAACCTGTGCCACTTATAGTTCCTGGTGAAGCTATCACCGAAGAAGATGTAAGTTTGATGACTGAGGCTTATACAGCTCCATCACGAGATCTTTATATCGACAATACATGCACTCCTATTAGCACTCTTATCTGTGCTCTGATTGCATGTGTATTTTGATTGGATTTGTTGGATCCTTGAAATAGAAATGCTGAAATTGATATTTATATAAACATTTTAAAATGATTCATTAATTATAAATGAGCACATTCTGCATATTTTTTTTTTATATATTAGCTTATTTCACCTGGTCTGCAGAAATTCTTTCTTGATGCTGATGATGGAGATGAAGATGTTGCAGAGTGTGATGAAGATCATGATGCTGATGCTTTGGCTGGACAGAGGTTAAACTCTACAGTCTAATTAACCCCTTAGGTCACAAATAAGTGTTGTTTTTGATATTGACAGTTGAGATTGTCTCAATATCACGTTTAACACTTATTCGATTGTAATATGCTTAGAAAAAGCTAGTAAAATTTTGATATCATTTTTCATGTACCAAATCTAAATATTTGTGATCTCAGTAGTCAGTAAGCAAAGTTTGATAGTTTGACTGCACGCATCCCAAAATATCAGTTATTTTGACTATATCAAGTATTAATATGTAATACTAATTATGATGCACAAATGTCACTTTATTACATGTCACTTCTTTTCTCAAAGCTTTCATGGTTACCACATGTTAATTATGGTTGTAAAAAGTTATAGTCACCTAGTGTGTGTGTGTGTGTGTTTGCGTAGATACTTATATGTTCTGCAAACTGAGTGATTTCAGAAATTTTGGTGATGCTATGTGTTATATATGTTCCTGCATTGCTACCATTATAAGATAACAAAGCACGGGATGTGATATTCAGTTAGGGCATACACTTTCAGTAGTTAACTATGTTTTTGATAGGAGTAATTAACTAAATATAGAACTGATGTTTGCTTATTTCTGATAATGACCATGGAAACCTGGCTTTTTATTTTTGAATCTGATAAGAGCATTTTGGAAGGAAGGCCTACTTTTATAAAGAACACTTTGTTTTGACTATTTAAATTTCAACTGTTTATTCAGAAATATTATTGGAGTCATGTGTTCCGTATTGTGGCGAAGTTATATTGAAGATGTAGTTTTGTTGTAATTATTTGATTTATTCCTTTACAGGAAAACCAAAACAAAAAGAGTTACAAGAGTAGAACTGAACAGAAGAGCTCGTCGTAAGGAGAGGTTAAGAGCAGAAGCGGAAGCAAAGAAAATCGATTATCTTTCAAAGGAAATTGACAGGTAGATTTTATGTTCTTGGATCAGCTAGCTTTCAAGAGGCCATTTCATTTTGGAGTTGAAAGTGTGCTTATGTTATCTTGTTATCTTCTTTTTGCAGCTTGCCAAATATAATAGATGAGATAGGTAAGGAGGATGAGGAAAAGGAGAAGAGGCGCATACGGCGAACTGTGGCTAAAGAGGACAGGCTCAAATCAGGACCACCTCGTCTGGGCAGACACAAGTACATTTCTAAACGAACTAATTAGTTCGCGTATATATATGTCAGTTATTCTTATATTTTTTTCATGCATTTTTTTTGTGAAAATGGCTGAGCTATTCTAGATATTTTGCAAATCACTAGTTTATTTATATCTTACATGTAATGATGTGATATTAGGTTATGGGGTACAATGTGATACAGAAGGACTTTTTGTACATATAAAGCTATTGTCCTTAGTACGTGGTGATGATTTTTGTTTTTCTGATTAATAATCACAAATTCCAAATCTAACAGATTTGAACCAGCTCCTGTTCAAGTTCTACTGACAGAAGAGATTAGTGGCTCTCTTAGAAAGCTGAAGGTAACAATTACTTCCTGTGTTGTTGCTTGCCTATTATTCTGCAGTAGTTAATTATAATATTCGTGTAGGGCTGTTGTAATCTTGGGAGGGATCGCTACAAGAGCATTGAGAAACGTGGAATACTTGCACCAAGCAAGAGATTAAGGTTTGCCTTTGCTTTCTCTCAAAAGAGATGTTAATTGAAGTAAGAAATTTTGAATATCTCACGCTGTAATCCATGGCTGAGAAATTTGCTAATCGTTAGGCTGTAGACTTCGTTATACCTTTTGACTGAGGAAGGCTCATGCGTTGCAATATGTCCTTTTCAAAATTTACTTTGATCATATATGCATTTAGTTTCGTGTTGAGTATAATACTCCACTTGCATATCTATGTCATACACACCCTGCGCATGGCTATTGATGATTTTGGTGAAATGGTGACATCGTGCCTGAGGTTTGAAGTAATTTGCGTATGCCCTTGGCCAATCTAGATACTGCCCCCTCCCCCCTCCTAGGAATACGGTTGTCAAGTGAACCATCACATTCAATAAATCCCCAAAGATTGATGTTCACCTCAATTTGCTGTGTAAATGATTATTTTCTGGAAAAAAAACATTGCCTTAAGAAGTTAGATTCACACTGATTTAAAGGAGCAAACCTTGCGGATACTAAAAAGGTAATCTAGTTATTGCATATTTTCATACTAAATCCGAAGATTTTTCCCTGTCAAGTTTTTGTTTAGATCACTTGATGTTCACCCTCGGGATATGTGCTTTATTCTACAATAAGGTACATAATTCATGTAAGATCTTCAGTCTCAACACACTCATCCATGTGCAGCAAACGTCGGTAGAAAAGCCAAGTTCCTGTATGATGGATGATACGGTGAGGTTCAAACTGTATCTAGGCAGAGGCACTGTTGAAGTATTGAAGAGGCCGATGAGATGTTGCACTCGTCAAATGGTGCTGATAAGATCAAAAGTCCCCGTTATAAGCAAAGGGCTTGTTTTACTGCATTTGCAATTTCTTTTACTCGTTCACTGTTTACTATAGCTATGTTCGCCCTTGCCATGTTTTGCGACATGCCTGTGAGGCAAAATTTTGCAGTGTCATACACCGCTAGATCTTACACTACCGGAGACGGCTTCTTTGCCGAGTGTCCCAGACTTTGTCGCGTGCTTTTTATCGGGCACTCGGCAAAGAGGCTATTTGCCGAGTGCCAGAGAGAAAGAACTCGGCAAACATCTGGCACTCGGCAAAGAGGCTCCTTTCCCGAGTGTCATTTTTTGACACTCGGTAAACCCTTTTTTTTTTCACTTTTGGCCTCCAAACTTTTTCTGCTCCAAGTTCGTGGAGGCTATTTGCCGAGTGCCAGAGAAAAAGAACTCGGCAAACATCTGGCACTCGGCAAAGAGGCTCCTTTCCCGAGTGTCATTTTTTGACACTCGGCAAATCCTATTTTTTTTTCACTTTTGACCTCCAAACTTTTTCTGCTCCAAGTTCGTGGAGGCTATTTGCCGAGTGCCAGAGAGAAAGAACTCGGCAAACATCTGGCACTCGGCAAAGAGGCTCTTTTCCCGAGTGTCATTTTTTGACACTCGGCAAACCCTATTTTTTTTCTTCACTTTTGACCTCCAAACTTTTTCTGCAGTCCTCATACAATACCTGGTACTTCATGTTCCAATGTGGCACATTTCTCGGACTTTTTCTATATTTCTTTAATTTATTTCAATTAATTGAATTTTCTTGGAGAATTCAAATTATAACTGCTAGTCATTCGAATAATGAAAAAAAATAAATGGAAAAATGATATTCATGTTATTTAGTATAATGTGAGGCCGTATCCAGGAACAGACCATCAATTTCGAACATCTTGTTCACGAAACATGACCACGAACTTGCGGTAAAGTTGTTTTTAAATTGTATAAAAAGCAAACGAAGTCCGAAAATCATGAAACTTGTCAAGATGTCATGATATCATATGTGGAGGCTGTGATAAAAATTTGAGAAGGTTTTGCGCAAGTTGTAACGTACGATGCTTGCAAACCGAAGAATCTCCGAAGAAGTTTACCGCAAGTTCGTGGTCATGTTTCGTGAACAAGATGTTCAAAATTTATGGTCTGTTACTGGATACGGCCTCACATTATACTAAATAATATGAATATCATTTTTCCATTCATTTTTTTTCATTATTCGAATGACTAGCAGTTATAATTTGAATTATTCAAGAAAATTCAATTAATTGAAATAAATTAAAGAAATATAGAAAAAGTCCGAGAAATGTGCCACATTGGAACATGGAGTACCAGGTATTGTATGAGGACTGCAGAAAAAGTTTGGAGGTCAAAAGTGAAAAAAAAGGGTTTGCCGAGTGTAAAAAAATGACACTCGGGAAAAGAGCCTCTTTGCCGAGTGCCAGGACGTCTGGCACTCGGCAAAGAATTTTAAATTTTTTTTAAAAAAACCCCTCTTTGCCGAGTGCCAGATCGGGGGCACTCGGCAAAGGGGGGATTTAACCCCCGGCCTAGCCGGCCCGCACACACGCGCCGCCGCCGCCGCCCACTCCCGCGCCGCGCCGCCGGAGGAGGAGGAGAAAGAGAGGAGGAGGAAGAGAAGGAGGAGGAGGAAGAAGGAGGAAGGAGGAAGAAGAAGGAGGAGGAGGAGGAGGCGCCCCGGCCGCCGTTGCCACGTCCCCGACGCTTCCCCAGCCGTCGCCTTGTCCACCGGCGCCCTGGCCTCTTCACCACCGCCGCCCTACGACGCCCACTAGGTATGCCATACCGTCGTCGTCGTCGTAGTATTACTAGTAGTAGTGGTAGAGTAGCAGTGGTGGTAGTCTAAGTAGTCGTAGGAGTGGTTGTGACATTGTTATATATATGTGGTTGGATATAATCTTGTGCATGTCGGCCATCGTGCCGTTGGTTTTCTTGCAGGTTTTGGAAACCTCACCGTGCAGGGGAGGTGTTGCCGAAATTTTGTATTGACAGTTTTATGTTTCTTTTTTTGCAGAGAAGAGCCAGTCGGAGCGGCGCCGGAGTACCTCGGCGACCCCGATCGCCTTCCTTGCCGCTGCGGGTCTGCCTGCACCGCGTCGCCTCGCCACTGCAACCCGGAGGACGGGCCCGAGGCGTACAGCAATGCGACCGTCCACAACCGTCTTAGTGAGTACACATCGATGGCAAGGGAGGTCCATAGGCCAGAGTACGATCCGAGCACCGAGGACCTTGATGGAGAAGTCGTCATGAGGGTGGGAGGAGGCAAGAAGCATGGGCGATACTGGATTGGCGACGGCGCAATCGACTCGATCGCTACTCCCAGTCTCTCCCAGATTCGAGCAAGCAGCACGAGCACGAGCCCGGCCATACGACCTCGGAAGGACACTTCACACCACCGGGTGGAGGCACTCGAGGTTATTCCTGGTTTATTCGTCGTTCATTGGTTTTTTCATACCTTTCCTTTGCATTATTGTAACATTAGGGTGAATATATTGTAGGCCCAGCTGGAACAAGAGAGGAGGATACGGGAGCAAATGCAGGCGACGATGGAGAGGGTGGAGGCCGAGCGGGAGGCTGAGCAGCGGAGGATGGTGGAGATTCTTCAGTACATGCAAAGTCTTGGCGCCGCTACGGGTGTAGCTCCGCCACCTTCGCTATTCGCTCCACCTCCACCTCCTCACTATTCTACTCCTGTGAGTATAAATATTTTAGTTTGTATGTTCATGCTTACGGTCAAACTTAGTGGAGTATGAAAGTTTTATTCATGTATGGTATATATTTATCTTGTCTCACACATGCAATCTCTTCTCCTTTGTGCAGAATCAATCGGCGGCATCGAACGATCCTCATGCTTCAGCAAATCCTTCACCAAATCAGTTTCATTGACCATCTTGGTGATGATACTTGTGGTTGTTAATGGTACTTCTATTTGCAATTATGGTGTGAGATGATGGAGCACTTGGATTACTTGTGAACTTATTTGTGATATATATGTGGTGTTGGTGATATATATGTGCTGTTGATGATATATATGTGATGTTGGTGATGTTTGTTATATATATATATATATATATCTTCTGTTTGTTTGGATGGGATGTAAAAAACAAATAAAAAAGGTTGTTTTCAGTCACTTTGCCGAGTGCAATGGCCATGGCACTCGGCAAAGTGACAACATGCTTTGCCGAGTGCAAAGGCCATTGCAGTCGGCAAACATCACAGATTTGCCAAGAGCCACGGTCCAGGCACTCAGTAAAGATGGCATGTTTGCCGAGTGTCCTCCCGGTGGCACTCGGCACAGATGCCACCTTTGCCGAGTGTTTGATTCACTGGCGCTCGGCAAAGCGGAGACCTTTGCCGAGTGTCAGTTTAGCACTCGGCAAAGGCTTTGCCGAGTGCCCGATAAAGTGCACTCGGCAAAGCGGAGACCTTTGCCGAGTGTTAGTTTAGCACTCGGCAAAGGCTTCGCCGAGTGCCCGATAAAGTGCACTCGGCAAAGAGGTTTTTGCCGACAAACTGTTTACCGAGCGCCCGGCAAAGCCTTTGCCAAGTGTATATCGTCCTTTGCCGAGTGCCTGAGAGGCACTCGGCAAAGAAGCTGTCTCCGGTAGTGTTAGGTGTTGATTAGTGCTATCGGTTGGGCATGATGTAAGACAGCTTAATCTTTGTATAGTGCTGGTGATTGATGTACAATCTTTCTGAGTTGATTTTGATCAGAGTGCAGAGCGCAGGTCAGACTACAATCTGTTATCCCATCTCCATGTATGCAACCTTTATTAATTATAAATTTTGCAATAAACAAGCCCAGATGTATGGAGATTTACCAAGCTGCTTTGACAACATGATTTCAGCACTACTATCATCTCGCCAATTTTCTTTCCTACCGAAGGAACTAGGAGCCAAGCTAACATTGTTGCATGACATGAATGCTTATCCTATTCCTGCCAAGCAAGCAGCGAACCCAACCCTATACACATTGCAATGTCAACTGCAATTTCCAAACTAGAAACCAAACACCAGGCGCATCAGCAGTTCGATCACGCTCTCTGCAGACAACAGCAACTTGGATCATGCATCTCAGGTTCTCAAGCACCAAACTTCTCTACAACAAGAAGGGGTCGCCGTACATATGAAAGGGACTTCTCCTCTGCTCTTTGGAGGCAAGCATCGAAGGGTCATCGTCGTCGCCCGAGGCCTCCCACCGGGCCAGATAGCCATCCCAGGATGAGCTGACGAGCGTTGGATAGTGTGGATGCCAGGTACAGTCTCTGATGATGGATCCGTGCCACGAGAGCCTCTCGACAGTCGTCCCCGTTACCTGCATGAGCAGCAGGTTCAGGGCAAGCAATAAGAAACAATCGTAACGTTGTGCCGAAAAATCAAATGTGCCGATGCAATGCAGTGCACATAGGATATGCTGCTTCTGTTGTTTAAGAAGAACTAAGCTTATGGGCCACCAGCGAATGTAGAACACAACAATCTGTGTTTTTGACAACCAAGGAACCACAAAACTTCCATAATTTCATCTAGTCATGTAGGGTCAAAATCATATCAGGGAACCGGTTGGTTCCCGGAGGGGACTAGCTAAGACCATCATGCTCTTTACTGTTAGTATTTGATGTTTGGTATTTAACACACTGCCGATGCAACTGATATCCAAACACTGCCAGACTTCAGCAGGCAATAATTTGGAAAATATTAAAATTTGTTAAAATATAAATGAAATAGTTCAAGGAGAAGATGGAAGCTACATACCACATCATAAATATATACAGACTTGTCACTAGATCCAGTGTATATGTACCTCTGGCCCGTGCTGCAATGGAAAACACAACAATGGAGGAAAACAAATGAATAGAGACTTGTCAGTGTTACTACACATGATCTATGTCAGTTTTAACGAATTAGGGAAAATGAAGCACATTCTTTACAATTTTTTTATTATTACTCATGTTGTCACAGAAAGCAAAATTAATGCATGACTGGATTAAATACTTTACACGTGTCAAACAGACTTTTTTAAGTTAGTTTTGAAGTTACATAATTTAATTAAGTACTTCAGAATGTACATGGTAGACTCACGTATTGTGCAATTTTTAAACCCCTTGGGTCTGTAAGCAGTCAAATACCTCAGTGTGAGGTCGTCTAGTTCTGTTTCAGTCTTTCTTATTAGCTTTCTTAAGCTCAGTTTGTAAACACCGAATGGCATTTTCCGTAGCCAGGGTGCTGGAAAAAGGATTACCCTTGTTGAAAAAAAATGTATTGTAAGATATTCAAATTTTGTACTAAATAAATTTGCTTCTTAAAATCTGATACATCGTGATTCTAAATTCTGATACTGTCAAACAAAGAAAGCTACTACATAGGATCGTGATCCTGACAATCTTATTTAGGGCCAAACATGCCATGTTGGCCTTATACTATCGGTAATAAAGTGCAATGCAATAGTAAATTGCTGAACTTTCATGGACAAAGAGGATTGACAAGCAGAAGACATCTCAGTATTTATTTAACCATGCAAGTGATGGGAAGGGAAGAGTGAAACAAACTCAACATTTCATCTTATCACTGATTTCTGTTTCGCAAGTGATCAGATCTTAATCTGGCTCATGATCCCAATCTGGCCCTACTGAATACGCTAGAGATGTCCAGATATCGTTATATCAATAGTCTAATAGGATAATATGGTAGACCCAACAATCCATATTGAGTCTATGATAACCTTTCCAGTAACAAATCTAACCTTGTCAAAGTAGCTAAAAGAAAATTTTCAATATATGGGCGACAGAAAATAAACCGCCATTCCCTCCTGACCTGTGCATAGGGGAGAAGTAGCAACGGATAAGTGTTCGCAGAACTGAATGACCTCTGTATGTGGCCAGAGACTTATCATCTGGATGCCTAAAATGATGGGCTTCTGCTGGGAATGACATCCATCTATAGTCCCAGTCCACCATTCTCAGTGGGCAACTGCGAAAACAATAGTAGCAAATTAAAAAGATACAACTTACATTGTAAACATAATAATTGCTATAGAACAAAAGCCATACGCTCTTGTGACCGAGGACATTTTCCTGATATCCCAAAGTTTGATTGTCTGATCCTTGCAATTGGAGATGAAATAACGCCCATCACCACGGCTATCAATAAATGTAACCCCATCTAAATGACCTGTCAAAACACCTGCTGATTTCCCCCCTACAAGGCAACGCCTGTCCCACACCTGAGGGTTGTAATTCACAAAATATTGTCAGACAAGGTAAGATTGGATAAATGGATCACGAATGGTGGATAAGGGATTCTCACAAAAGAACATGAAGGGATGATCTAATAGGTTCTTCACTGAATTTACTTTTGCTGTAGTTTCTCATCATTACCTTCTAAAATCTAGATGCTAAGCAGCGGCGGAGGGGGGGGAGGGGGCTGATAGCCAATTAGTAATTACAATTATATTTACACTAATTACAACCTGTCACAGATGCTAAATTGAGTTTTCACTGAGCATATACAATGTTATATATAAGGTTTGTTGTAGTTGCGATACAGTATAATTGCTAACTAAACTCGTTCAATCAGCGGTATAAGAATTTGATCCATAGGGAACAATTTGATTCAGAGAACTTTCGGTACTAATTCGCTTGCTTGCTCCCTTCGAGAGAAAAAAACACTTGCTTCCTTCAATTAATAGGGGAGGAAGAATGATGACGTCTTATTGAACAAATAGGCTACCAGTTAGTAAAGGAATACTAAAGTTGCATGGAGTACATATGTACTATGTACTGAGAGGACATCTAAATTGTAGGCCAGGGAGGGGGGGGGGGGGGGCACGACCCCAGTATGGTCTCCAAGACCCTCCGCCACTGATGCTAAGAATGCCATTTTAAAACTCGCTTGTTTGGTTAAAGAAATTTCAAAGCTGTATCATAACACCAATGCTTTACCTATCAGCTATTCAGGTCTAATTATATTTATCACACAGAAAATTTGTGTTAGTTGTATTATCCATTAGATAGAGTAGATGATCTAAAGGAGCAAGACTAAGAAAAGCAAAAAGCAAAAATATCCAAATAATACTAACCTTACAGAGACTATCATCACTTCCGGAGTACAACACATTACCACTTTCATCAGCAAAGGTGACCGCATTGACATCAGACTTAGAGAAACAGTGGAAAAGAAAATGAGATCACAAAAAAACAGAATATTGTATTTTCCTAACACAATACCTAGAAGACAATAAATATTTATTTGCTTCTAGCTGACATCCCAAACCTAAGGCATCTGACTGTACCATGAGCTCATATTTATTAGCCCAAACATGGTTCTGGCTTTTCCACCATCAAGTATCATCAGCGTTATACTTCTCAGAATTTCCAAATTCCAACTGTACCATGATATTTGACAAAATTGTATAATGGAAAATCTATTGAATGATTAAGCTGTTGACACAATGGACTGACAGAGGCTAGGCATGCTGATCTTAGTCTACTTCGAACCTACTACATTTGAAACTAGTGTTGTTTCACTTTGTCTTATTATATTTCCTTCTGAAGTGTGCCACTATAAGGTACTAAGTACTAACATTCTATGACATCATGAAAGTGCTTCTGATTAAATCCATGAAAATTCTCGAGCTATCAGACACTTCTGTAGTTCTATGATGAAGCACTGTGACAGAGTATCTGTTTATTTTGACATATTATGCATGGTTGATTAAATTCGACACAAACAATTAATATTCTTCATCATACACTGATAACAAACATGGTGAGCATGTAATGGATGAGACAGCTAAGACAACACAGAAAAGAATGAAGAAAGAGAACAATGCAGCCTGACAAAAAAAGCTAAATTTAATTTTAGAAACACAACAAATTAGATCAAACAAGATAGTGCTAGTTAAATGATTCTATACCGTATGAGCATGGATGCGAACTGATACTTTATTTGCTCCAAGATCATAAACATATATTGATTTTTCATTATTTCCGACAACAATTTCTCTACCATCTTTTGAGAATTTTACAGAAAATATTCCAAAGTCTACTAAATCATCATCATGTTCATCAGCAAAGAAATCCAAACCCTCATGAATTTCCTGCAGAAAAAGAGGAAGGAGGATATAAACATGAATTACAAGTACATTACAAGCACATCACTGACGTTTTATGAATTCAGCACGAGCATGCAGTTGAAAGTTTTTGATAGGGACAATATCGAAAATGTTTGGGAATAGAGCATACTGTAATATTAGCATGTGATTCCTTTCCAGCACTCTGCACATTCACAATGTGAACAATAGGCGACAAACTTGAATAGGCCTGAGAAGTGATCAAATGCGCTTGATAAAAAATAGGCATGCAAATGACATGAAATGCCCAAAATACAACTTGGTAAAGTTAACAACCCACTCTATGCAGAGAAAATACACCACAAGACAGGTTCTTTTCCAGAAAAGAAGTAAGCGGTGCATGTAAAAATTGATTCAACATTGAACTTAATGGTAATAAAAATAACATGGACTGGACATAGTTCAGTTGGTGGGAGGTATGGGTGTACACCCTGAGTACCCAAGTTGCAGTCCTCTTCGACTCAAATTTGGGTGCCAATTTTTTTCGGAATACAAAAACACCTAGATTCTGCTATGTGATCTTGTTTTTGTTTTGGGTGAAATAAAATAACAAACCTTGAGATCAAGTGCGTGTTATGTACTAATAAAATGTTGCAAGCAGTCTACAACTTGGCTCATGTGGTGGCTTTTCAAAAGCACCATTTTTTGAAAAAAAAATGGATATAATGACTACTTAAGAGCAAGCTTTCCCCCCTCAGCAGAGTTGGAGTTATACCAATAAAATCTTACTGAACCTGGTGAAGATCATTATAACAATGTAACTAACTGTATTCCACAGGGTGGCATAGCACATCACAACAACCATAAACTGGCACTTACTCTGTTTGTCGTCACAGAAGGCATACAGGATTGAAGATGTAGTAAAATTTGAAGAAGGAATACATACTAGGGATAAATAATTATTGATAGAGCTGCATTGAAAGTTTTTTAAAAAGGACGGGTATGGACTAATATTCAAATACATGACTAGCTCTACTACTAAGAGATTCATTTGTGATACATGCATCCAGCTAATATGGCCATGCTAGACACACTGAACACATTGCAAATTTGAAATTCAACTAACATCTTAAGAAAGGATTGTTATGGATAAAATTTAAGAAACGATGAAGCTCTGTACTTTTGACACCAAACTTATGCTATAGAATAAGTAGCAGAAAAGATATGCCTTAAAAGAAGCTTTGGGAAATTTAATCCTGGTAGAGGGTAAATGCATCAAAATAGGTAGTAACTAGATTACTTGATAATGTATCTTGTATAGATCGTGGTCTGACGAAACACAATGGGAAATGGATTTTTGCACAGCAACTAGTTCTTCAGGGTGCATAAATGTCAGTATCAATCATTTGTCCATACCATAACCAAGCAGGCCAATTAGTGCCCCAGAGATTATCATTATTTTTACGACGAAGAAATAATCATTAATGACCTTTTTCTTACACATTTCCCCCAAAAAACAGCAGGTAAAAGGTCCTGGATGAAATTTGCATAAGAGACTTACAAGGAATCGTTGGTCAGGTGAGAGAGCAATATCTGAAACTGTCCACCGCAGACTTCTGCAACTTATATCCTTTCGAACCTTCCACCCTTTCTCGGCATCGTAAATTCTGATGCGGCTTCCCTTATCATCACATTTTGGAGGCAGAGAATCGTTAGCCACTAGACAACTTTTTTATGTGCAACATTTCAATAACAAAAGCACAAAAAGCATCTCTTCCCAGATTATTCCTTGTAACAGCAAAATCACCTACCCGAAACCCAGCAATGAGCAATGACCCATCAGCAGAAAATTGCGAGACGTAGGCCTCGCTGTCCATGTCGTCGACGCTCCACGGCCCTTTCGCCGGGATGTGTTTGCTGCCAACGTAGGCGCGGTCGGCCGAAGAGAATCCAGCGCAGCCCGAGCGGCCGGACTCCCTTGCCGACAGCAGCTCGAACGTCGAGAAAGGCCTCCTCCGGGCGGCGGAGGCGGCACCACGAGTCCTGTGGCATGGCTCCGACCTGGTCTTCGTGAGGTGGGACACCCTGCCGGAGATGGTGAACGGCTCGAACTCGCGGCCAACCTTCCGAGACGATTCCCCTCGAGCACTTCGCCGTAATCCTCGCATTCTTGGTAGTATCGATAGTCTTTATTAGGAAAAAAATCCTAGTACTAAAGAAACGATTTTTACCAGAGCTCGATGGGATTCGCACCTGCAGTTACTCTTTGTAACAACAAGGATCCAGAGAACAGATAAATTCAGGTAAATACTACAGAATCCTGCATCAATTGTTGGAAACGAAGACAAGATTAAGCGGTGTTCTTGAAGCAGGCACACGGGGTTTTCTAATCCCCTGAAACAAAATCAGAGGAAATAACGAAAAATTGCAGATACAAGAATTAGGTTACATTCGCGGAGTAAGAAATCAAAGCAAAGATCGTGGAACCGTACGGTGGACTGGATTCAGTTTTGGCCGGAGGGGTTTTGGCCGCGTCTCCTTGGAAGTGAGAAAGGAGGCGGGGAAGAGAAGAGGGACAGTGGGTTGGAAATGGTGTCGCTCCAAGGGGTGTTTCTGTAAAAACGTGAGCCTCGCGTTTCTTCTTCCAGGCTCACTGACGTGCGGGCCCACCGGAGCGAGGCGTTCGTGCGGCGGGAGGCGCGGTCGCGTGGTCCGTCCTGTCTCCAGTGACGGGAGGCGGAGGAGCACGTGGCGTATGTCATGACGTCACTCGAGTGAACTGGGCTCGCGCCACGCGTAACTGTCAAGATCCCGTGGGCCCGCGTAAGCAGTGGCGCGGCTCGGACAGGCAAAGGCGACGCGGGTATTTCCTCTAACAGAAGGCGACGAAAGTACGTATTACTGCTTCGGAAGCGGATTCATGCGCTCCCGTTCCGAATGCTAATAGGAGGTGGACAGGGCTTGAAAAAAACTCGAGACTGATGAGCTATTTTCACTAGATTTGATAGAATATGGATTCAAGCTCGGTTCAATTTGAGTATGCTCTAGAGCTTGTGAGCTTGGATGAGTCGGGTTGAGTCTTCGGTACGGCTCGTCAATTTAGCTGTAGGTTATGTAGTCTTATCTGTATTGATTTCGTATAAGCCTATGTCCATACTCTATATCCCACGTGCTTCAAATGGTAGTTCATACCAAGATCTAGCCCTAGTCTCGTCCTCTGACTGGTACTAGGATCTAGGTAGGTGAGATTACGTGGGTATCTCACAGCATAAAACGGTTGTATATATTAAGATACTGATTTTATTTGATAGTATAATTTTATCTATATAATCTAGTTAATATTTCGTAGATTACATATAAAATTCACTTTGTAGGGTGATATGTGCAACCAAAACCTACTTGAGCTGTTTATGTGTCTTATGGTCATCAATAATTCCTTTTTCTGGAGTAATTGTTTGACTCTTCAGGAGAACTCAGATTTGTGGAAATAGCTTACTGGTCTGGGGCAACCACTGGAGGATCTGAATTCTACTCCTGTGTGACATACCAAAAGTCCAAAACCATTCTTCTGGCTCTCAAGCTTCTCAGAGACCCGATCAACACCACGTCACCACGTCAACCATGGGTGAGAGGATGGGATGACATAAAGAGAGGCAAAGATGGACCAAAGTTCAGAAACCAGTGATGAACTGCTTGAATGAGCGATGTCACTTTTATGTCCTAAATTAGATCCATCTCTTTGCTACCCTTTTATGGTGCTTGTGTAGAATAAATTGAACTGTGGCAGACAGGCATGTCTAACCTGCGACATCGTGTGTCGAAGTGATCTGGAGAATTGGCTTGTCATAGTCGATTTTTGCTAATAGTGCTCCGTATATTTTCATACTTACAGTCTGGGTTTCGTTGCTAGAATGGCATGATACATGCATGGGATGGTTTATTTTGATGGTACAATATCATGTTTGGTTAGCTATAATTGATGCTCTTATATGCGTTCTATTAATGCGTCCAATACAATCCTATTTGGTCAATACGTAAAAAGTATTAGTTTCTACAAAATATACACCACCTACCTCTAAGGTATGATTGTCAAGTGTCATACCTTAAAGTATAGATCCCATGTTATTTGTTATTTTGTTTTTTTTTTCTCGAATACGCAAGAGAAATGCGTATCATCGCATTAAGAAGAGGAAAAAACAAATTCGTACAAATTCATCGTAAAGATTACAACAGCCAATCGAAGAAATGGGTTGGCCGAAAGAGAAATTAGATAGCCTAGTTAGCCGAAAGAACTGCAGGCAAATGGACTAAGGACCTCAAGCACCAACACATTGCTGACACAGCGAACATTGCCGGGAGAGTCACGCAACGGATCCTTGAGCGTGAAGCCAAGATGTGGTGACTGCCAGATGTTTGGCGCCGGCCTGGCACCAATTCGAGATATCTTCTTTAATTGCAACGATTAAGGCTTGCAGCGGGAGTCGACGATTGTTGAAGATGATCGCATTTCGCGATAGCCAAAGCCGCCAACAGATCAAGAGAACTAGCGAGTCGAAGCCCCTTCGAAGGTCTGCAGAGAAGCGCTCCCGAACTTCTGACCACCAAGCGAAGACGTTAGCTTGAGCTACCGGTGTCTGAACCCCGATGAACCGCCACCAAACCTCTCTAGCTAGGGTGCAGTGAAGAAGCAGGTGATCGATGGATTCTGGAAGTTGCAGACAGTGGACGCATGAGTCGTTGGCCTGTAAGCCCAAACGTTTTCTACGAACCGCCGTCCATAGCCGATTGTGTAGTCCGAGCCATGCAAAGAATTTGACCTTGGTCGGCGCCCAAGTTTTCCAAAGCAAGGTGGCTCCCTCGAGGCGGGTTGATCCATGGAACATCACGGCATATGCAGATTTGGTAGTGAAGGTTCCAGCCGTCGTCCATTTCCATACAACTCGATCGGCGGCAGAGGTCAAGACGATGGAATTGGTGTGCTGCCAAATAAGCAGGAACTGGTAGAGCGCAGTCGCTGACAATGGCGCGGATATGTCGCGCACCCACCGCCGATTGAACAACGCCTCCTTCAGGGTCCGCCTGTTTGCAATTGAAACAGGGACACAGCGAGACAGAGCGGGTGCTAGAGAAGAGATGGAGAGTCCATTGATCCAACTGTCAGACCAAAAAAGGACTGATTCGCCGGAGCCAACTTCGAACCTGGTAGAGGCTTGGAATAAAGCTAGAGCTTCTTTCTCATGCTGTAATGGGAGCGCCGCCCAAGCTTTGGAAGGGTCCGAGCGTTGGTACCAGAGCCATTTGAGGCGTAGGGCGATCCCAAATAAACGAAGATCTTGGAAGCCAAGGCCCCCGAATTCCAGAGGCCGACAAACTTGTCTCCAGGAGAGAGAGGCAAGGCCCGAAGCAGTTGAACTGTGGCCGCTCCAGAAGAAAGCCTTGCGAATTCTGTCGATTTCGTTGATGACCCAAGAGGGAACCTTGATGCACAGAAGAGTGTGCAGCGGAGTAGAAGAGAGGACCGATCGAACCAAAGTGACCCGGCCAGCCCTAGTGATTAGCTTGCCCTGCCAGGTCGGCAACTTAGCGGAGACCCGATCGACCAGAGGCTGCAGGTCACGACGACGTAATCGGCCAGTCGACAGCGGGACACCAAGGTATTGAATGGGGAATGAACGAGAACCGCATGGAAGCAGATCACTGATCAGATTGGTCTCCTCTGCGGAACAGCAGATGGGCACCGCTGCGCTTTTGTTTAAGTTGCAACGCAAGCCAGTCACCTTGCCAAAGAACTCTAGGATGGCCAGATGCGCAAGAATGTCCTGCCGAGACGGCGACAAGAACACAACCGCGTCATCAGCGTATAATGAGCAGCGGTGAATGATTGCGGCGTGTCCTGTTGGTTGGATGATCCCCTCATTCCCTGCCAGAGTGAATAGGCGATCCAGGGTGTCCATCACCATGACGAAGAGGAAAGGGGAAAGCGAGTCCCCCTGTCGAAGACCCCTGGCATGGTCAATTGTCGGACCTGGAACAGAGTTTAGGAGGATCTTTGTTGTCGAGGAGCCAAAAAGCGCCGCAATCCAATCGCACCACCGCGGACCGAATCCCCAGGCTCTTAAGAGCTCCAAAAGAAAAGCCCAGTTCACCGAATCGAAGGCTTTGGATATGTCGAGCTTGAGGAGGATCTTCGGGTGTTTAATTCTGTGAAGAAACCTTGCCGTGGCATGAACGAGTTTGAAGCTATCGTGGATAGAGCGGCCGTCGATGAAAGCGCTTTGACTGGCCGACACCATCGAAGGCAACCGCGGAGCAAGACGGATGGCCATGGCCTTAGAGACAATTTTGCCGAAGCTGTGAATTAGGCTGATGGGGTGAAAATCGGAGGCAGCAGATGCGATGGCCTTCTTTGGCAGTAAGGTGATGAACGCACCATTAAGACAGTGGAGTCCCCGGCGGTCCCTAGAGCAGAACGAGTTGATTGCCTGAAGAAAGTCGCCCCTGATGATAGTCCAGGCGGCACGGTAGAAATCCATGTTGAAACCGTCAGGACCAGGCGCCTTGTTTAGGGGCAAGGATTTGATCGCACATTCAATTTCTTCAGGGGAGAAAGGAGAGTCTAGCGTGCTCAGGTCCAGAGGCGTAAGGCCGATCCGCGATAAATCGATGGAGACCTCCCTGTTAGGAAACTCCCCGAAGACCGAATTGAAGTGCTTGAACAACTCCTCCTCCATATCCGGAAGGGAGGAAACCTGACCCGTCGAAGATGACAACGAGGATATGAGCTTCTTACGAGCTCGGGATTTGGCAAAGGAATGAAACAACCGGGAGTCAGCATCTCCATCCCGCAGCCAGGCGATCCGTGCACGGCTCCTCGCAATGGTGCGTTCCAGGGAGGACAGGCCCAGGCTGATGAACTTAAGATGCTTTCGGAGATCGGTCTCGGCCAGTGAAAGCGGCCTACAATCCATTGCAGAGTCTAACCGAGCGATCACTTCCCGAGCAAGGAGAAGCTGCTCCTTAATGTTGCCGACACATTTACTGTTCCAACGCGAAAGCTCTTTGGCCGTACTCGATAGCAGTATGTGCAATCGAGTAAGCGGCGGTAAAACAACTTCATTCGCCTTGAGCGACCATCCCGACTCCACTGCCTGAAGGAATCCCGGCATCTTAGTCCAGAATGGTTCGAAATGAAAGCGTCGCCGGCTCTTGGAATAGACGGAGGTTGAGAGAAGCAAAGGGCAGTGATCCGAACATTCGGAAGCCAACGCCTGCAGAAGGCAATCCCGGTAGGCCAGGTCCCAATCCGAGGATGCCAGGGCGCGATCCAGGCGGACGAGAGTGGGCGAGGCCCTTTCATTCGACCACATGAAGCGTCTCCCGATGAGGTGCAGGTCCTTTAAATGGTGGGAAGAAATGAAATGGCTGAACCGAGAGACAGCCCGCATCCCAAGGTTGCTGTTATTTTTATCCGCGGCCGAGGAGATCATGTTGAAGTCTCCGATCAGCAAGGAAGAACCAGGGTAACACGACAGGGTCGTGCCGAGTTCAGCAAGGAAGGAGTCCCGAAGGTTATCTTCGTTAGGGCCATAAACAGCTGTAATATGAAAATCGCCGGCGTCCCCGGAGATGCGAGCGGTGACCGAGAAGTTCTGAATCTAGACCGCGGTAAGGGAACATTGGTGACGACAGGCAATCAAGATGCCCCCCCCCGAGTGTTGCAAGCAGGCAAGAAGGTATAGCCCGAGACCGAAGGACCGCAAATTTCATTGACTACAAAAGGGGAAAGAGTAGCAAGTTTGGTTTCCATCAAGCATACAACCGAGACATTGTGATCTCGACACAATGCTCGAACCACGCTCCTGCGAGCTTTGCAGTTAAGACCACGGACGTTCCAGGACAAGATGTTGATATTATCCATGAGCGGAAACAACGAAGCAGCAACGCCTTCAAGCCGAAGACGCCTGGCTCTGTGCCGTGGCACCGGCGAGAGAGCCTTGAACAGGAAAAAGATCCCTGATGGTCTGTATTTGAGTATCCGTCAGAGGCTGCTCGAAGATACGAAGGTAGCTCTGGTGGAGCTGCGGTGAGACGACGTCGCCATCTTTGATTAACCCCAAGCGGCGCATAAGCAGGTATTGACCCCGCTGGGACGGCCGCACTGCTGCTAGGCGCGGCTTGGACGCCAGGCGGGTGCTCCTCCTGAGAGATGCGTCAGGGGCGCGAGCGCACCTGATAGGAGGAGCGGCTAGGGGAGGAGGGATCTCCCTGGTGAGGCCCTGCAGGAAGGAGAGGACCTTAGATTCCGCGGCGGGTGGGGTGATGGGATCCCCGCTTACTTCGACTGCTCGAGGAGTAGCCAAGGAGTTCCGACGAGCAATGCGGCCACTGTTGCTTGTCCGGCAACGCAGGCTGGCGCGCCGCCGTCCTGCCGAAGGAGGCCGGAAGCTTGTACTGAAGGAAGGCCCAGGCGAAGAATGAGTTGGGCCGTCGCGGCCCGCAACCGGAAAGCAAGTTGTGGACGAATCAGAGGCCGGGTGCAGTGAAGCCGATGGGGGAGCTGGCGTAGCATTTGCCGAAGACCTAGGCAGCAACCTGCGGCGTCGTGAGTAGACCAGCCCGAAGTGACGCTTGCACATTGGGAGACGCGCGTTGGGAGGCGGCCCATCTTGGGAAGAGGTCTTCGCGGTCTGAAGTCCGGGAGCAGGGGTCACGGACAAACCCTGAGAGGTCTGCTCCTCAAGCATAGGGTCTGAGCCTCGGACAGCGGGAGCTTCACAGGATGGAATGAGTAACATGGAGGGGTCGCAGGCTGCAGGCGTTGAAAAATTGGGCCACGCTGACCCGTGAGCGTTGTTATTTTGTTAATCAATGGTGTTGTGTTATACAACTCTTTGGTTGTTGATGTCCATTACTCATTGGTGTCGCGTTCAATGATTTTTTTCCTTTGTTCTTCATTTAGTTGTGGTTTTCTCCACTCGGTTCCTTCTTTGTTCTTTATATTCTTACCTTCGTTTTTGTCCGGATGTGTAGTAGGCTACGGACTGATATTTGTTTGGTATTGTTACAAAGGCAACAAGAGTCCATGAAGCTGAAGCGGTCAAAGCAATGAAGATTTCGATTCCATGCTTTGTTCCACTTTCCTTTTTGAATATGCTCTGTATCTCATAGGATTGTACACTATTAATGAAGCTGGAACTGTGATGATACCAAGTTATGGTTACTTTGAATTCAATGTAACGATCAAAGACACTAAATCGCTGTAATTTCTTCTCATTAAGCATGACTGAAATGCGTTCTACGAGTCTTTTTCCCTTTGTTAACTTTTAAATTTTTGGTACATGTAAACTGGTGGAGCAAATGTATTTGCATTTTATAATTCTGGCCAAATCCTACTGATATGGATACTAATGATGCCATCTGCTAAGTATATCATCACTGTCATGCAAACTCCTGCATGATAGAGGAATATTTTCGAGAGAATCAATACAGCAGCAGGCCCAAGTTGCACCTTGCAACAAGCCTGCTGCTAACCAGTGATAGGTTGGTCCCACCTTGACTCTTTCTCTCACACAATTTCCAGTTTTTCCAAATATTAGGAAACTCGAAGTTCGAAATTTCATGAATATTTGAACGTAAAAATTTCAACAGTTATTAGCGTGTGATTAGTGCGTGTTGAGTGATATATTATTTGTATTTCAATGTAGGTTAAGGCTTAATAGGGTAAACTTTCTAGTTTTCTTTGGAATTTGTGTTTCAACTTTCAATATGCAGCGACTTTTTTTCCAAATATGTGTACATATGCCGTTATGACCCACTTATTGCTGAAATCCATTGGGAATGCTGAGACACTGAGTGCACATACCGGTCTTTAGGTTCAGTATCCAATCTCACCTTGTGATAACTACTGCCCCTCGAGTCTGTAGTGTATTGGATGAGCAGAGTCCGATGACAAGGGAGCAGCTTCAATTTCAATCTTTTCTGGCCGGTGCCACCTCCATGTCATGTCTTGTAGCAATTCTCGGTTCTCCATACACATACCTATATACTTGTCGGGTAGTTTTTTCGTTCACGAAAGTATCCGTGAGTACCAAGTGTACCAATAATTGACACTATTAGAGTATTTATCGGCGGATAAATGAATAATCTAGTTAAATTGCCATCCCTACCTACAGTCTGGCACCACATATCAGTAGCTAAGAAAGGTGACCCTTGCCAGCCTACAGCAGTACACGGCTGCTGAAAAAATTGGAGCATGTCTCCTTCAGATCGTGCCATCTCTGAAATATTGTGCCAAAAAATCCTGAAATTTGCCTCCATGGAAATTAGAAGGAAGCAATTTTCAGCAAACAGTAAAAACTGAAAGGCAAATCATGATTCTTGCTAGCGAAAAACTGGACGGATATCAAAACAATTTAGGTGCTACATGCCACATTGGGTCCATGTGGCGGTATCTTGAAAACTACATAGTAATTTCAACATATGCAGGAAAGCCCGACTATGAATTAAACGAACCTGTTGACCATCAAAATAGAAAACCAGATGTTCCATGGTTCAATAAGAACCAAACAAATGTTACACACAGCACGACCGACCTTTATTAAAGAAAAAAATAGCTTCATTGGAAACTACATCAATGATGAATTGGACAATGAAAGTTACAAAATGACATTAGAGATAGTGCAACAAAGCTATGGTCTAATCGTGCTACTAGTCATGGATCTGTAGTTAACATCCAAAATGGCGGACGCAATGGGTCAACGAAACCTTTGAAGGGCCTCTGCACTTCTTTAGTCCCTTTCTCCAAGTTGATCACATGCAGAAAGTTCTCGTTGATTGCAATGTGATTCAGAAAGTATAAGCAATTGCCGGTCAGCCCATGTTGAGAAGCCGAACACAATGCTCCAAAATTCGAAACCCCAATCCGATCTCCACCAAGAAGAAACACCCGATCATCACCTATCATTTCCACCTTGCACCAAGCTGGTGTCGAGAAATCCATCTTGCACACCGCAACCTCGGCGATCTTGTGCACGTTATCGCCATCAAAGAAGACTACAACTAGAAAGAGCTCGCCGCAGGACTCGACGAGGTAGCTCGACCACAACGGCATCACAGTGTCTATCATGTCGACCTCGATCATCCCAAGGTTCGGTTTGTGATCGACGGAGTCAAACTCAACGAATCCCAATTCGTTCCCGGTAAACTCAAAGTAGACCTTGCCTCCAACAGCAGCAATGCCATGGCGCCGTGCCATATGCCTTTCCACGGGCTGGTCCTTGGCGTTGTACATGGTCAGCGTGTAGCCATGGCGTTCCCACTTGCTTCCCCCGATCGGGCAGAGCCAGTAATCGAAGTCATCCAGATCAAGGACCATCACGGCGCAAAAGCTGGCGCTGGGCTTGTCGGAGAGCAGGCACTTGCAGTTCATGGGCAAGTCCTTGTCCATGGACGGCATGGTGATCCGCTCGCCGTCCTCGGGCCGCCACAGGAATATGTGCAGGGAGGCAGGGTCGAGCGCGAGGATCCAGCCCTGCGGGGTCTCGAAGCAGCGGTGGTCTTGGAGCAGCTCGATGGTTGCGTCCACCAGGGATTGGCTTGCGATGCTGTACTGCGACTGGGGCTCATAGTATTATGATCCAATGTCATGCACCAGGAACGGCAGCGCCACCGCCGCGCTTGTCGCCATGTCTCTCGCTGGAATTCGATGGATTCACGAGGAGGTCACTCTCAACGTCCCCAAGAATCGAATTGAAGGCCACCGCTTGTTGTGCCTCTGAAAGCCCTCCGCGCCCAAGCATTATATGGACGCGCTTCCCCTGCGTCGCGTCGGAGTCAAATCCGAGTCGGCCTTCTCTCCGTCTCCGTGTCTCCTTCCTCCTGGCTCTGATTTCCCCGAATCCCCTTCCTTTCTCTTGTAGATCATCGGATATTAATTACAAGCTCCCTCCCTGGCCTAATCCCTCACCCCCGAATCCCACTCCTTTCTCTCTACCTCGTCTTCTTCTCTCTGCTGAACAGATGCAGCATCAGCTGAACTCATCGCCGAGCAAATCCACAGCGCCCCGTGTCACACCCGGTTTTAAAGGAAACAACCAGATGTATTCCACATGTATGCCAGGATCAAGTTTACATACATGCAGCGACGTCATTAGTGATAACATAAACTGTGTCTCAAATAACGTAAACAATCCTTACAAAAGGACCCGTAGGTCTGAAAGAAAATACTAATAAATCTTCAATTGGCAGCGGAACACCCATCCATCCACAGGCGTTGTCCGGGGGAAACACCAGCCTAGGACATGGTCTTCAATCAACGCCTTCTTCCTTCTAGAAATCAGCGTCCTCGCCCGGGACTTCCTCGAAGACTTCACCTTCTGAGCAGCATCCGAGGGTAGTGAAAAGGCAAGCGTGAGTACATAAAGTACTCAGCAAGTGGAGGAAAAATATGACATGCAGGCTATTGACAAGGAAAGTTCAACTTGGGAATTTACTGCGACTATGCTCAGCTAAAACAGACTCAAACACCCTAGCAATCCTATTTACTAGATTTTATTTCAACAATATAAGAACATAACTCATCGGATTCCATCCGACTACCAGACTCACCAGATATCCCATATCCGGCTACCGACTCATCGGGAGTACCACCACCCGACTACCCAAACCAACCCTTAAAGTTCCCATCTAATCCTGAAGAAGTCCAAGCCGCTCTTGACCGTGAGCACGGCTGATCGATCAGTTATTTGACCAAAACAACTCCCAGGCCCATCAAATGCCACAGAGTTTTACTTTTGCTAATGCATCGTCGCAGCATCATGTTTCTTCATTGACTCCACCAAGCGCTTGAACAGGAAGAAAACGCCGTGCTCCATCATCACTTCCAAGAACTCAAGCTCCAATAAGAATTCCTGATGAAAGCGAAGAGCAGCAAACAGGCAATGAAGGCCTCGCAGAACAAGACGAGGATACAACAACCCGACGCTTCATATGGGCTGATGAAGACAACTCACGGCTGGTGAGCACTTGATTTCTATTTTTGTTATTCTTTGTACGTACTTGACTGCTTGTTTTATTCTTTTATTCCTAATATTAATCCTTGTACACACACAGATCAGCGCTTGGCTGAAAAAATCAGTAGATCCAATCCGTGGAATATCGAGCAAAAAGGAATGCTATTGGAAAGATGTTGCAGAGGAGTATAATAGCAACAGTCCCGAAGACCGAAGAAGAGGACCCAATTCATGCAAGGAACATTGGGGAAAGACAAACAGGAAGGTTGTCCATTTCAATGGTGTTTGGTGCAGGCTGAAAAAGGTTTATGTTAATGGTCAGTCAGATGAACAGTTGATAGAAAAAATTCGGGCAACGTACAAGCACGAGAGAGATCACTGGTTCACACTTGACAACTGGTGGAAAGAGGTTCGAAACCAACCAAAATGGAATAGGACCTATCCTGAGGATGAGAAGAAAAACAAAGGTACAAAGGTGTCTAATTTGGAAAACAACTTATCATCATCCCAAGACGAGGTGCATATTTTTGGTGACAAAGTTCGTCCCCTAGGTACCAAAGTAGCAAAATTACTTGCAAAAGGGAAAGGTAAAGAACAATCAGGCGGTAGCATGTCCCATGAAAATTTTAAGCTCTACCATGAGTCTCAGACTTTGAGATCCTCTACATCACTTAGGTTGGCGGAAGTGCAACTTCAACTCTCAAAGGACCATATTGAAGTAGCCCAATCACAAGAGAGAGCAGCTAAGGAAAAGAAGCAATGTAAAATTATGGACAAATACACTGAGCTTTTGATGGCTGACACAAGTAAGATGAATGATTCACAGAGGGAGGAGCACGACAGAGCTTTGAAGTTTTTTGGTGATAATTTGCATGGCAAGAACAATTAGTTGTTAATTAGTTTATCTATCACTTTATTATTAGACATTGTTGCATTCTTTTTCTTAACAGATGTTGCCTTTCCATTTGAATAAAAGGCATGTAATTTAGAATTTCACGTTTAATAATAAATAAACAGAACCTGCCGTTGGGCTTCCAAGGAGATGATCTGTTCACCTATCAGAATGCACGGCGGAATACTAGCTCCTGTAGTTGTGTTGCCATTTACTTTGAACTAGTCCATACAGTTTTTAACAGTACCTTAGCTGTGGTGCATGCTTGCATCGTCTCTTCTTTGAACTAGTCCATAGTAGTTTGTAACAATAGCTGGTTCGTTAGACTCTCACGGCATGTAGAGCTTCACGAAGGAACCAGTCCACTGTGTGGTCTTTTGCGCACTATTTAACTGAAGATACTGCACACATAGTAGCTGCACAAAACCCTACACCAAACAACCATACAAATATTCGAAAATGTCTCATGACTCAAGCGCTGAATCTGAGAGTTCAGATGATAACGACACTCCCTTCCCAGCCTTCCAAAATGT
Organism: Phragmites australis; assembly: GCF_958298935.1. NCBI lineage: Eukaryota > Viridiplantae > Streptophyta > Magnoliopsida > Poales > Poaceae > Phragmites > Phragmites australis. The sequence continues at coordinate 2,741,180 of NC_084931.1, read as the reverse complement.
CATTGATGAAGAACTCGACGATGGTTTGGATGATCATTTAGTAGCCGCGATGGAGGAACACCTTGAAGCTCAACTGGTGGGTCCTTCTCGTCGTCGACGTCGCAGCTGTAGCAAGAGGTATATAGAGAGAGGCCGTGAAGACGGTCATGCACGTCTCTTCTTAGACTACTTTTCCACTTCTCCTACATATACCGATGCTCAGTTCCGTCGTAGATATCGAATGAGAAAATCGTTGTTTCTGCATATTGTGCAAATCCTTGGTGAATGGTCCCCATATTTTCAGCAAAGGAGAGATGCCTTGAATAGACTAGGATTCTCGCCTTTGCAAAAATGTACTGTAGCTATGCGGATGTTGGGATATGGCTGTTCTGCAGATAAACTTGATGAGTCCTTGCGGATTGCTGAAAGCACGTCAATTGAGTGCCTAGAGTATTTTGCGAAGGGTGTCATTGAAAATTTTGGTACTCAATATCTAAGAAGACCTACAACCGATGACATTCAACGCTTGCTTCAGATGGGTGAGGCTCATGGATTTCCAGGTATGATAGGAAGCCTTGATTGCATGCACTGGCAATGGAAAAATTGCCCAGTTGCATGGCATGGCCAATTCACTCGTGATGATCATGGAGTGGCTACTGTCATGCTTGAAGCAGTTGCCTCGCAAGACCTTTGGATATGGCATGCATTTTTCGGTGTTGCGGGGTCGAACAATGATATTAATGTGTTAAATCAGTCGCCATTGTTCACTAATGTCTTGCAAGGACGAGCACCTCCAGTTGAATTTATTGTCAATGGAACAAAATATGACATGGGATACTATCTTGTAGATGGAATTTATCCCGATTGGGCTGCATTCGTCAAAACAATCCCCTCACCTCAAAGTATTAAGGACAAATTATTTGCACGAACACAAGAAGGAGCAAGAAAGGATGTCGAAAGGGCTTTTGGTGTTCTACGATCTCGTTTTCACATTTTGCGCGACCCAGTTCGTTTTTGGCATCAATCAATGCTAAGTAATATTATGTATGCTTGCATCATATTACACAATATGATAGTTGAAGATGAAAGAGGTGTGGACTATGGTTTTGATTATGACCAGGGAACAACTACCACTCCACTTCCACAAATCCACGAAGGGTCTATTGATGGATTTGACAAAGTACTTGAGAGAAATGATGCCATTCATGACAAATCAAAGCATATCTGCCTGAACAAAGACCTAGTTGAGCACATCTGGCAACGCTTCGGAGGAATTAGAATAAACAATTAGAAACATTTCATTTTATTTCAAATATTAGTTTTTTTACGTAGGAAGTTTTCTTTTATGATTTACATTTACTATTTGTTTTAGAGAATTTAAATTGTAATAAAATGATGCTCTTGATTGATATTTCCCATATGTAGTGGTTGGATCATTTTTCTACACCAATTATAGTCTAATGTGTTGTATTCAATTCTGCAGTCATGTAGTACATGACTGTTGTCATTTTTTCTTCTACTCAAACGGGATACTTATACTTTGACATGTCCAACACTACCTTAAAAATGAGAAAATGATAGATGTTATTTGAATTTTGCATGACTTTTGCAGTTATACTTTACGGATCTAGACTTTTGTATTGGAGAGCATTGGTGCCTAGGTAAATGCTTCAAACGATTTAAGCACATGTACAAAGGGTGCTTGCACTGGACGAGATAATTTTAACGTGAGTGCTTGATGATATGCCAACTTTCTCTTTCCTTAAGCATTAAGCACCCTTAAAGTAGGAGCTTGCATTGGAGATGGCCTAAGGCGCGCCAGGTCGCCGTCGCATCGCATCGAAGATGCATTACGCACCCAACCCCACCCGACCGGCGGCCATGGGCGGCGCCGCCGCCGGTAGCTCCACCGGCGTCTCCGCGCGGCCATCCTCCTCCGCCGCGCTTCCCGCCTCAGGGCCCTCTTGGCCCTATCCGCCTCCTTCGCCTCGGGTTCTTCTTGGTTCGGCGCATCCAGGAGCAGAACCAAGAACGACGAGCAATGCCGTTCTTGGCGCCCCCGCCGGGGCCAAGAATGCTTCCGGCACCACTTCGGCGTTGCCCGCCACCGGCCTCTCCCCCGTCGCCGATGAGGGGAGCAACAACTCCAAGAAGACCAAAGAAGGTCGTCTCTGCTCTGCGCCCGCCGCCTCCTCGGCTGGCGGCAAGACGTTCCGCACTGCGCCCTCGTCCAGCTCGGCGGCCGCCCCCACCGCTCCCTCCCTCTTCGGCGTCGACGCTGAGGAGGGGGCCAAGAACTCAGCGTCGAGGTCGCCCTCACCCATGGCTGTCGGCAATAACTCCGTCAAGAAGGCAGCGGAAGGTGGCCGCGCCACCACGAACTCGGCAAAGCTGAAGAGGGCTGGGGATTCGGCCGTTTTCCTTGTCAACGTCTACTGCGGCTTGTGTAACTGGGAAGACAAGGTACCCGTGCTCATGCTGTTTGGGCACCCCGCCGTCTGCCGCCATCGGCGCAGCGTCATGATCCATGATACCCTTGAGAAGGACCGCGCTGCGGAGGAGGCCAAGAAGCTCCGGCGCCGAGAGCGTCTGAAAGGTAAGTAGTTATGTCCATATAGTTTGACATGTGCATCTGCCTAATTGGAGAAAGAGTTCCTGATCAGCCGGCCATCTTTTGGGATTTTCTTTTGAGAACCTTTACAGTACACCATAATACTAGATGATAAAGAGTATCATTGTTGTGATTCAACCGTTCATTTTAGTAGATATTATTGTAATTATCTTGATACCCTTAGGGGTAATTACGTCATTGATTGACCGGACTTCGGACTTTCGCCACCCATTATCGACCGATCGACGGAGGGTGAAAACCCTAATAAATGAAATGAACAGAATAAGTGAAAGCTTATCCGAAGAATAAACTAACATTTTGATCTTCCCTAATTAAACATATATTTTACAAATTTATCATAGTTTCTTTCCAATCCTACCCTTATGATACATATGATACTCTTTAATGGTACCTATGATACTGATGGGCGATAGAGTATTATTGGGCCAATCTAAGCCATCGGATAAAGAAAATGGACGGTATGCACTTATTTAGGTGTACAGTAAAAGTCCTCTTTCTTTTTGGTGGCTGTACCCTGTTAGTTTGTGGTCAGTCCTAAACTTCTCTTTGCATCTTAAGAGAACCAGTAGTATTGATTGCGTTCAAATATTTCAATCTGAATGGACGTGTTACTGTCTCGGTGAACGTTGGGAAGCTAAGAGATTCAAATCGGTTCTGCAACTATTACCTCTTCCATTTATTCATACAGAAAGTTTTTCATGATTGTATATCGACCATATTATTGATCGGTCTTTCCTTTTGTGATTCTCCAATACAGAAAGTTCTTTTCGTTTGTGAATTCAAAATTACATCAGTCCAGTTAAATGGTTTGTCAGTTAGACATGGTTCATGGTTTTGGAGCGACAACAGAAGAACTGAAGTATCAAGGTGGCTCTTGCCAGCCTAGAGCACTCGGCAGTTGCAGAAAACTTTGGAGCATGTCTGAAATATTGTGCCATGAAAATCCTGGAACTTCCTGCAAACAGTAGAATAATAGGACGGTAAATCATGGTTGTTGCAGCAAACATTCCTTCCGCACCGCTCCTCTCGGATTCTCGCCACGTGTCCCTTTACAGCGCAACTCAAAGCAGGTCTGGAGCAGCGTCCGTGCGAGACGAGCGAGCCAAGCTACAGCGCCAGGTGTCCACGTGAGCCGGGCGAGCAACTAGAAGATAGCTATGCAATGATTTTTCTTGCTTTTGTTATTACCGTGTGGATGGTTACTGTCAGTGTGGATGGTTACTGTCATTCTCAATAATCTTCTGTATGATGTGATATAATGTTTGTACTTCCTCATCCAATATCTGCACTATTTTCACTTGATGAACTAATGCTTCAGTTCATAAAAATCAATCAGAAAAGGATATGCCACCACCACCACCATCACCCCCTAGGAGCAATAATTTTAACGGAACTGTGCTACATTCTGAAATATGATTCTTGAGCAGGCTAAGGGCCGTCTCACCGGTGGGACTTTGAGATGGAAGAGGAGTGGGAGAAATACTGTATAATTTGAACCATGCGTATTGAATGTTAGAGGATAACTAACTATTTATTATTTGTTCATATTTTCAGCATGTTACAAAAGATAGCTGCTATTATCAGGCTTTTGTTTGCTCTATATTTCATTCAACTTGGTCCTAATAGTTAATGTCTCTTCTGTTGTCAGAATGGGTATGATGCAGTTCAAGCCCAAATGGTAGCTGCTGGATATCAAGGCGATTCATCAGGCTATGTGTATGCAGAATAGCAGTTGGGTTATCCAGAACAGTATGTGCAACAAAGTACCCAGGAGTATGATGTGTTAGCTGACCCAAGCATATCCCAAGATCCAAGTTTCATGAGCCAAGCATATCCCAAGATCCAACTTTCAACTGAACCGGTCGATGCATTTACTTTGTTTCTTTTGGATAAATTATGGTACTTTGGTGTTCCAATAGCTCTCTTGAGGTTCTTACTTTAGTGCACTATTCATTTCTGATGTTCAACATGATCTTTTTTTTTCTTTTTTCAAAATGATGTTCAAACATGATCTGAAATTGCTGTTCTGGTAGTACCGTTTTCTGGATGTTCAGCTTAGTAGCCCTTGCATCCTGCTGCAATTGTAGTTTTTTGCGTTGTAACTCTGTGCTACATCCTGATATATGATTCTTAAGCAGACTAAGGGGCGTCTCTGCTTCCCAGTGCCCAGTTTATCTACATCCTGATATTGTAGTTTTTTGCGTTTTTTTTTTACCACGAACGGTCTAAATTGATTGGGCTCGCTACGGGTCTCACAGTGCCCAGAACGGACATATGAATAGCAAAATGGGTTTGTCTCGACGAGATGAACGCAACCACGATCTCCGATCGTCCATACGAGCCACGGATCACAAAGCCAATATTTAGTCAACTCTCTCTTCTTCTTTTTTTCTCAAAATAAATTGGTATTACAAGAAGATCAAGAATGACTGGGCATGCCCAAGGCGAAGCCGATCCAACGATTGGATGGTGTCCTCCTATGCATCATCCAGGCGAACATATTCGGCACAAGCAGCTACAACTTCACAAGATGATGCCCACTAGAACACCTGTTCAGCCATTGAAAAGTGCAGTGTCCATATCATTGCAAGGATTCCCGAGACCTGCCCAAGGCTTGTCCGGCTTATTAACCCACTCCAACCAAAGCAAACGGAGTCGAAACTCTCAAGATCCAAATGCCTAATCCTCCTAACTCGATCTAGAGCCGTTATCGTCGGATTTTGTCCTGGTCAAGGAATGCTTTCGGTGGAAGAGAGCACAACCTTCAGCTTCAGCAGAGCAAGACTCCCGGCCCGGCACAGCGCTACAAGAGGTCACCTTCAATTCAAATCAGCTAGCTAGTTTCCCCCGCTGTCTAATCTTGATAACCTATACTAGTACATTTCATGCAGTACTATATTTCCTTTTGCAAAATCAAAATTACATCCAGACCAGAAATATACATGCTCTATCGACAAAAAAGTGTTGGTCACATAGACGTGATTCTTGGTTATGGAGCATATTGCTGACAAGCGCCCAAACAACGCATGGTGAAGAACTCAAGTTATCTGTAAACTAATATTCTCAGATACCGTGCTCACGGTACGACACCACTGATAGTAGCTAAGGAAGGTGACCTTTGCCAGCATACAGCAGTACACGGCTGCTGAAAAAAATCGAGCGTGTCTCCTTCAGATCGTGCCATCTCTGAAATATTTTGCCCAAAAATCCTTAAATTTGCCTCCATAGAAATTAGAAGGAAGCAATTTTCAGCAAACAGTAAAAACTGAAAGGCAAATCATGATTCTTGCTAGCGAAAAACTGGACGGATATCAAAACAATTTAGGTGCTACATGCCACATTGGGTCCATGTGGCGGTATCTCGATAACTACAAAGTAATTTCAACATATGCAGGAAACCCTAACTATGAATTAAGCGAACAACCAGATGTTCCATGGTTCAATAAGAACCAAACAAATGTTACACACAGCACGACCGACCTTTATTAAAGAAAAGAATAGCTTCGTCGGAAACTACATCAATGATGAATTGGACAATGAAAGTTACAAAATGACATTAGAGATAGTGCAACAAAGCTATGGTCTAATCATGCTACTAGTCATGGATCTGTAGTTAACATCCAAAATGGCGGACGCAATGGGTCAACGAAACCTCTAAAGGGCCTCTGCACTTCTTCAGTCCCTTTCTCCAAGTTGATCACATGCAGAAAGTTCTCGTTGATTGCAATGTGATTCAGAAAGTATAAGCAATTGCCGGTCAGCCCATGTTGAGAAGCCGAACACGATGCTCCAAAATTCGAAACCCCAATCCGATCTCCACCGAGAAGAAACACCCGATCATCACCTATCGTTTCCACCTTGCACCAAGCTGGTGTCGAGAAATCCATCTTGCACACCGCAACCTCGGCGATCTTGTGCACGTTATCGCCATCAAAGAAGACTACAACTAGAAAGAGCTCGCCGCAGGACTCGACGAGGTAGCTCGACCACAACGGCATCACAGTGTCGATCATGTCGACCTCGATCATCCCAAGGTTCGGTTTGTGATCGACGGAGTCAAACTCAACGAATCCCAATTCGTTCCCGGTAAACTCAAAGTAGACCTTGCCTCCAACAGCAGCAATGCCATGGCGCCGTGCCATATGCCTTTCCACGGGCTGGTCCTTGGCGTTGTACATGGTCAGCGAGTAGCCATGGCGTTCCCACTTGCTTCCCCCGATCGGGCAGAGCCAGTAATCGAAGTCATCCAGATCAAGGACCATCACGGCGCAAAAGCTGGCGCTGGGCTTGTCGGAGAGCAGGCACTTGCAGTTCATGGGCAAGTCCTTGTCCATGGACGGCATGGTGATCCGCTCGCCGTCCTCGGGCCGCCACAGGAATGTGCGCAGGGAGGCAGGGTCGAGCGCGAGGATCCAGCCCTGCGGGGTCTCGAAGCAGCGGTGGTCTTGGAGCTGCTCGATGGTTGCGTCCACCAGGGATTGGCTTGCGATGCCGTACTGCGACTGGGGCTCATAGTATTCTGATCCAACGTCGTGCACCAGGAACGGCAGCGCCACCGCCGCGCTTGTCGAAGGCCCTGCACCTGCCATGTCTCTCGCCGGAACTCGATGGATTCACGAGGTCACTCTGAACGCCCCCAAGAATCGAATCGAATCGAAGGCCACCGCTTGTTGTGCCTCTCAAAGTTGCACGCGCCCAGCATTATATGGACGCGCTTCCCCTGCGTCGCGTCGGAGTCAAATCCGAGTCGGCCTTCTCTCCGTCTCCGTGTCTCCTTCCTCCTGCTCTGATTTCCCCGAATCCCCTTCCTTTCTCTTGTAGATCATCGGATGTTAATTACAAGCTCCCTCCCTGGCATAATCCCTCACCCCCGGATCCCACTCCTTTCTCTCTGCCTCATCTTCTTCTCTCTGCTGAACAGATGCAGCATCAGCTGAACTCATCGCCGAGCAAATCCACAGCGCCCCGCCGTCCCCGAGCCATCCCAGCTGCCCGGAGGAGCTCGGCAAGGGCCTCCTCCACCGGTTCCCCGCCCGATTTCACCGGATCCCCTGGCCAATAGACAGGCAGCGAATTTGGAGGATTCGGCCGGCCGGAACTCTATCCAATTTGAGTTGGGATAATTTGAATCGGAGTTGGATAAAGAGAAGAAGGGGTTCGGTTAGGATTTGGATGGTGTTTTTCCGTATTCGGGCGGATTTTCGGGGGCCGTTTTGATCTCTGTGAGAGAGAGAGAGAGGGGCGGCGGTGGCTGGAGGTAGGAGAGGCAGGCGGCGGCTGCTGGGCTGGGGCTGGAGAGGGCGGCAGGCCGTGAGGGAAAGGAAAGGAGGAGGTGCATGGGCCGCCCGAGGTGGAGGATGTGTTCCGGGTTCGGAAGGGAGGATAAATTCGTTCGTGGTAAAGAAACAAGAAAGAAACCTCCGTCATCTAGCTTAGTTCTCCTATGTATTCCTCCATGTCCAGACGGTTGCTAGCTGGTACCGCCTCCATTTTCTTCCTCTGGATGGATTCCAATAGATGCGCCAAAATTCCGAACCACCCTAATCACAGATGGACCTTCACGCCGACCAACTTGAAGGAGACTTCATTTTCACCACTAGTTAGACCAAGCAAAGTCCAAGATTCAAACTATCTCTGTAGGAAAAAAATGATTCCAGAGCTAACACATCACACAAGCATCCACATTCATACTCCCTTACCGCCACAACAAAGACGAAGGTCCATGGCAAAGTGGCATAGAACGGACCAGCAAGAAAGCGACGACGAGCCAACTGGACCGTGTGGAGGTGGAACACCTTCCCCTCGCACCAGACACTTTCACTGCACGGCTAACTAGTAGTGGTTCACGGCAAAAGCACTTCTCCGTGATCTCCCCCTAGGCATCGATGAGCGCCTCGATTTTGCCCATCTTCTCCATTGCCTCCGCGTGAACTTAGCCTTCCGTGCCTTCTTGACCACGGCGTGGAAATAAACGATTCCGACAGTCCACGAGCTGTCCAGCAGCATGAACTGGTCGGAGGCGAGCTGAATCTTGTGCTCTAGCACGTTCTTGAAGTACTGGTTGTCGTAGCTCGTGGGCGTCACGGGGTCGAGCGGCACCATCGTGGGGTCCATCTGGTCGTCGCTGGACGGCCATGGGCACCGAGTCTTGGGGTACGTCACGTAACCAGCTTCGATGGACGGGTCTGTCCGGCCGACCTGGCTGCCGCTGCGTGAAGGAGGAGTAGTGGGAGCGGCAGATGGTGTGCACGCCGGAGAGCGTGACCATGTCGTCGGTGGAGAGGCCCTTGCCCTTGAAGCTCGATCTCGACGAGCTCGCGGACGCGGTCGGTCGGGAAGGGGACGTTGTTGTCGAGCACCTCGTCGGCGTTGGAGAGGCGGCCGTCGCAGCGTCCCGAGGGGAGCTGGTAGTCGATGCCGCTGGCGAGAAAGGCCCCGGACGAAGCAGTCGTGGAAGTGCATCAGGATGAGGCCCGCGCCGAGGCTGGTCCCGGGCGACGGCACGGCGGACAGCGCTGCGCACTATCTCCTCCACCTGCGGGCACGTGTGCTTGTAGAACCCGACCTCCAGCGATGGCGCCGGCGAGGCGTGTGCCACAGAAGCGACAACGAGCAGCGCCAATGCGAATATCACCCATTTTGACCTCATCATCGATCCACTGCACTTGATCAGAGGGGAACTAAATACTTATATTTAAGTTTGGAATTTTCCTTCACTGATACGTGGGATCAACAAAATACGTAACGAACAATAATCAAAATTTTAATAAAATTTTACAAATTTTCATCTTTTCACCGATGAACGAAAAAAATGTAAAACAAAATTAAAATCCTTAGCTAGCCAGCTCCTCCCCAAAGAGATTAGCCAGCTGCGCTCTCTAGGGCTGGTCACTGGGCTCCAGCTGCAGGCCATATGCTGGCCGAGCCTTTCGAGTATGCAAAATACCTATTGGGCTCAGCAGTCGTGGCTAAGGCATCTAAAAAATCACAAAATTCTAGCGGAGCCGATGCTGAAGATCAATGCACATACCACTATGAAGACAGGGCAGAACTATGCTATGATGAAAAACATCGCTTCCTTTCTCAAATAAATAATCTTTAGGATCTCCAATTCTCACCTTTCACTGTTTTCTTAATTATGTGCTATGAAACTTACAAAAGACGTGGTCATATGAAAGTGCTTTTAATAACCGTCAAATAAGTATTATTTTCATATAAAATAACAGAGCATTTGTATATTAGTGACATAAAATACACATCATCTAAAGTGACATCTATTTTATGAACGGAGGAAGTAAGCATGAAAAATTGTAAGGCAAGGTTATTCAGAAAAAAAAGAAGCATCAAGTACAGTTACGTGCGTGTCCATGTGTTGTGACAATCATGTGTGCGTGCCATGTCAGGCCACAAGGATCCAAAGTGCCCTGCATTATTCTGAACAAAGAATAGTTAACAAATCCGGTGATTGACCACGAGTATCTTTCAATCCAAGGATGACCAGAAGCTCAGAAAGGCACTAGGATCCAAGGATGGCGAGCCGAGGCGCAGTGCTGCTCTGACGGAGCGGAAGAGTCCACTGTCCAGCCAGGAGCCAGCCTGCTTTCCTGCCCATGGTAAAGCTGCATCGCCATGTACTGTCAGAGAAGAGAACCTTCGCTGCAGAATAGTTTAAGAACGTGGATCTGACAGATTAGAGAAACGGCGAGTGTTGTGCATATGATGGATATGTTAATCCCATTGATCGATCAACTTGGAGTAGAGATTCATAAGAAGAGTTATGGAAGGTATCACAAGTGAATGGTCAGATCGATCGCCCTTTCCAGAGCAGAGTTGATTGGAAGGTACTGCATTTTTTCTATCCTGGTCAATCACCGGATCTGACAGTTTTTGCCCATTCCTCTGTGCCAATCCCGATGTTTAACTATGGATATGTTTGGCCCAGCGTGAAATCAACCGAAACTCTGTGGAATAGCAATTTACAGTTTATAGAGGGATTTTATAGACATAATTTTTTAAAATAAATTAGATGCTAACAGCTAAAAAAATAAACTTCCTCTTATTCACTTCGCCCATAAAATTACTTTCTTCGTAGAATTTACTCTAAAGAATTATTTTCACTTACAAAATCATTTTCTTAAAGATTTTGGATAAGGTAGCTTTACCAAACAAAAGCCCTACACATACAGTACCTTACTGAGTCCCTGCCACTGCAGGAGTAGTACGTAGCTTCTAATTAGTGACTAGATCTTGCCACATGAGGTCAGTCAGGCCCTTCTCCAACCTGTAGCTCATGGCTGTCCCTCTCCGTGCATGTTCTTGATGCTCTAAGCCGAAAATGCGAAGCTGAAGAGTAGCAGATGTTGATAATTGCACAGGCCCATATCGTTGCACATGCACGCATGTTCGTAGCTCCATCGATCATCGATGTGTACGTAAAGACGAGAAGAGAATGGGAGACAGAGAGGGGTGCAGCGAGAAGAAAGACGAGAACAAAACATGCTACATGTTGGGTGCTTGCCAGATGCCCTCGCATTGCTCTGACTCATGTGCTTGTGTTCTATGTCGGCTCCGCTAGAACTCTGCTAGCTTTCACACGCAATGCAAGGATCTCAGTGACTGCTGACTAGATTACTACTGCATGAACACAAAGTTTCAGTAATACTGTAACCGAAAAGTACATGAATAGTTGTTCTTCAATTTCCACAAGTTGGATCAATCAAATATATTATCATTGAACACTGACAAATTGATCCACCCTCTCTCTTATGTTACAGCTTCCAACAGTACAAGGCAAAATGGAGTGATCATATCATGTACAGTTAAGTACACATGAATGCAGATCGATCGATCAATCAATGGCGCCTTTGAGTTGACTGAAACGATTATGATGCTAGTGATTAGTTGACCTTGTTGCACTTGAGCCTGATCTCCCCGGGTGGTCCGGTGAGCACCTCGATGTTGCCCATCTTGACCATGGCGGCGGCGAAGCGCTGCGACCAGAGCGCCCGGTTGGCGGCGTAGAGCGCGACGAGCGCCGCCGTGTCGTTGCTGTCGATGAGCGATTGGTCCGACGTGAACACCACCTCGTGCGTCACCACGTTGCGGTAGTACTGGTTGTCCAGCTGCAGCGGCGTCTTGAAGTCCAGGGCCGCGACGCGGTCGCGCCGGCCCGTGGCGGCGGGGCACCGGCCGCGCAGCAGCCTCCCGAGCGTAGCGTTGAGGGACGCGTCGAGCTGCGGGTAGATCCTGCCGGCGAAGGATGAGCAGTGCGAGCGGCCGATGGAGTGCGCGCCGGAGAGCGTAACCATGTCGTCGGCGGTGAGGTTCTTGGACGCGAAGCTCGCGACGAGCTGGGTGAGGTTGAAGGAGCCCGGGGGCAGGTTGGCGAGAGCCTCGGATGCCCTGGAGATGCGGCCATCGAGGCGGCCGGACGGCATGGCGAACTTGATCCCGCCCATGATGCGGGCGGCGTCTCGGGCGGCGAAGGCGACGATGTCAGCGCAGGAGACGGTCCCGGGGCAGCGGCGCTCGACGACGCGCTTGGCGCGGTTGATGACGCTGAAGCCGCGCAGGCTGGGGAAGTTGGGCGGGGACATCTTCTCCACCGTCGCGTTGCCGGTGGGGTCGTCGAGCAGCACCGACGCGTCACAGCCCTGCAACAATGGCACAGTGGCATCAACTAGCATTGGCATTGCAACTGCATTGCAGGAGGAGTGAGTGCTGCTGTACTAGAAAGCATGAATGGAATTATATACCCTGACGAAGCAGTCGTGGAAGAAGAGGCGGATCAGCCCGGGCCCGTTGCCGGAGTCCTTGCGGACGGCGGCGTGGACGATGGTCTGGATGAGGCCCTCGGCGGCCGGGCAGGTGGCGTTGTAGTACCCCACCTGCAGCGGCGACGACTCCGACGAGCGGCACAAGAAGCAAGCCCATGTCACGAAGATGACCGCAACGAGCACAGGAACCTGAGCGCTCATCTCTGCTCCGTATAGTAGCCTGTACCACACTACCCACTGCACTAGTACAGGATGGTGCTACGGACAGGCAGCTCTAACTAGCTCGTTAGAGGAGAGGACAGAGGACTCTAACAAACTGGTGCACTGATGTAAGCAGGTTGCTAGCTTGGCACCCATTTATATGCAGTGCAGTGCAGTGATGGAGAGATACAGTCGATCAGATCAGAGTCAGAGATACAGTCGATCGATGCATGTAACGCGAGAGAGAGAAGTGGCCTATGCACGGGAGACTGGAGTAGATACCTACCTAGCTTAGGGATCACAACAGGCTAATTCTCATTGGGAAATGCTTCTCCATCGTAATCCTTATTTAGCTATTGGAGAGAAATTTTCTTCTATCTCTGTTTCTACGGAGAATTTTACGAAGATCAAGACTTCAATAGAGATGTAAAATTAAGTTATAGTTGATTATTACAATATATTTGTAGTATAAATAAAAAATTAATTGATACATACGATGGTAATTAATATAAGATGTGTTAAACATCGTAGGTTAAAAAATATAAGAGTAATTTATTTTTCTTCTACGTAATGTAATATTTGTATATTTATATAATAAGAAATATATATATATATATGTAATATTAGAAATATAGCATGAAGTAAGGACAGAGAGCATTTTTCCATCCCTATTTCTATCCCTATATAAATTCGTGAGGATCAAAATTCTTGTATCCATCTCTTAATAGGAAAATTTTCCACAGGTTACCGAAAGTTCTATTGCCATCCCTAACCTAACCTAGCTACGAAGAACATGGGCAACCAGCCAGAGGCAGTACTGTGTGCCATGGGGAGACGGGAACATGGGATCGAAGCGGCCGGGGCACGTGGTTTTGGCTAATAAACGTGCGTGTCTTCTCTAATTGGAAACTGACCTGCTGCGGCGAAGTGTCTGCAGATCCGTGCTTCGCGGCAGCGCCATGAATAGCGCGGGGGAGTGGTGGACGAGTTGCTGCCTTCACCTACCTAGTTTTGGACCTTAGCCAGGAGTAATGGGCGAAATGAGCTCTATAGTATTTCGGGCCCAGAAAGGTTTGCAAGGCCTATCTATGGTATGACCCAATTCCAGGATCACTCCGATTTGTTGGGCCGGGCTCTGTGAGAGACCACCCCTCCACGGCTCGATTTTTTTGTTTTTATATTTCGAAAATCAACATATTACAAAAATAGATGTGTAGCCCGATTGGACATCTTTAAAAATAAAAATAAAAATATAGCATTATAATGCTCTCAAAATTCAAAATATTAGTGAAATAATCATAAAAATTCTGAAAAAAATATGGTGTAGAGGATTCTATAATCTAGCTCTAAAAAAATCAACTCTGAATATGATCTGTATGTGATGCAAAATTATAACTCCTGTAGAACGATGCATGCCCCAAAAGAGTTTATGTATGTTGATTTGGCCCGAGAACCTCATAATTTAATTTTCCAAATGCGATCCTGTAGGTCTTTTCACCTCCTAAACTTCTTGCACACTTGCTACTAATGTAGTACCGAATTACTGTGTCAACTTTCCTCAAAAAATCACCCCGTCAACTTTCCTAAAAAACTTACAGCGTCAAGAACAACGAAGTTTTGATTTTTTTTTCTCTTTTTCGAAAACGCTGAAAGTTTCAAATCTTCTATGTGATGCAAAATTATAACTCATTCCTCAGCTGAAATTCAATGGAGTATATATCTTTGTGTAGCTGTCGGCCACTTGACTTGACTTAGCACAGAAGGATCATGTTCCGCACGTGACCGTTGGCGCCAAGTCGCGGACGACTGTAGTGTGGCCCATGCAATTTTTTTCTAAAATTTTGTTCTGAAAACTTTTAAGCAAAACTTTTCTCATTAATTTCTCCACACAACTTTTGAGCAAAACTTTTCTCGTGTAGATTTTTTCTAAAAAAAAATTTAATCAAATTTTTCTTGTGCAAATTTTTTCAAACACGACAAAACATGGAAGGGATTTTTTTTTTTCAAAAAACAGAAAGAACGGAGGCTATCGGGGTGATACACGGGTTGACTTCCTCATGCGCCGCTAAATATCAGGACTTGGAAATTTGGGAGGATGGATTTGCAGTTGGATCAAGTTCCAACGGCCTGAACTTTGGGTGTTTTGGTGTCCAAAACATCCGAGTGTTGTATAGATAGGGCCAAGTCTTCACTGGTTCTCAACCAAAATTCAGTGGAGTAAATGTCTTTGTATAGCCGTCGGCCGCTTGATATGGCTTAGGACAGGGCCGGGAAACCTGCAGCAAGCTAGTTTGTTTTTTTTGTTTAATTCTCAGGATATCAGGATGGGTGTATTGTTTGGATATATTAGACCATGCCTAACTGTTTTTTTAAGATGAAAATCTGGTTGTGAATGGATTTTTTTCATTTAGCATTTCAACGGTTTCTCTTTACAGTTCTCGTCACGAAGGGATTCTCAAAGTTATTCCCTTTAGGACGGGATTCTCTCTGTTTTTTTCATGATTCCACTCGAAAAGAAGCTATCAGAGATGAGAGAAAATAAAAAGAATAGGAACGGGAAATAGAATCCAAAATAAAATAAAAATAAAGAGAATATGATTGAAGATAGTCTTATTGTCTGAAGTTGGCTTGGTTTCACAGCGTTGTTTTCCGTGGAGATGCAGCAGTATGGAAGGCATCTTCTTCGATTCCTGGTCATTTCTCTCTTCCTGTTTAGTTGCTGTGGTTAGTTGATCAGATCGATGAACCTAGTGATCTTTCTCCTGCTGCTGGCTACCTGTTAGATTGCATCGACGGACCAAAGCATGGTACTCAGCTTCAATCAACACGTTAATGCAAAAGCATCTGTGCGAATTAACCTAATTATATTAGTAGCCTCCGATAGAAGAGTGGATGTATAACTACATGTTGATTTGGTCAGAAAACTTCAAATTTTGATTTGGCAAATGCGTCCTTGTAGGTCCTTTTCACTTTCTAACAATCTTCTTGCACACTTGCTACTAATGTAGTACTGAATTGCTGCGTCAACTTTCCTCGAAAAATTGCCGCGTCAACTTTCCTAAGAAATTTGCCGCGTCAAGAACAGAAAAGTTTCATCTCTCTCTCTCTCTCTCTCTCTCTCTCTCTCTCTCTCTCTCTCTCTCTCTCTCTCTCTCTTCTCTCTATTCCGGAAACACTGAAGGTTCTGAATATTCTACGTAGTGCCAAGTTTCAACTTCTTTCCTCAGCCAAAATTCAGACAAGTATATGTACATATCTTTTGTATAGCTGCCGAACACTTGACCTGACTTGGGCCGGGGGTAACGAAATTTCTAGCTGTCGGGCACTTGACCTCTCTCTCTCTCTCTCTCTCTCTCTCTCTCTCTCTCTTCTGAAGCAGATCTGAGTTTTGGGGAATACCTGCACCGGAGTTCTGGGTGCCATATGTATGGATATGGTCTAAAGTTGACTTTGGTTTCACAGTGTTGTTTCTGTGGACATGCGGTGTGGGAGCTATCTTCCTGCTCGTACAACAAAGTCAAAAGACGAGTATTGTACTGGTTAAATATATAGGGTACCTGAGTACCTGTTGCATCAACGGAGAAAGTGCTTGGTCGAAGGAAAACAAGAAGGTCGTCGAAAAGTGCGGTGCTTAGCTTTAATCAAACTGTTTGTACAAAAAGCATTTGTGCATGCATGGGATTCAACTAACGGAACAGCTAAAAAACTTGCGAATTATTTTTTGGTCAAAATATTGTGAATTTGTGCTCCGGCCACATCTTCCTCCGTCTCCAACTACCCACACGAACTCTAGTAATGGGGCCGACCAGTTAGGGTTCATGGTTTGGGATGTTCCATGAGCTTATCATCGACTCTCCCTGCCCGGAGTAGCGGCGGGCGGTGGTGGGTGGTAGAGACAACGATGGTGCTGTTGAAGCCGCTAGGGTAGAGATGGGCAGTGGGTGATGAAGATGATAGTAGAGTTTTGATGTTCTATGATGATTAAAAACTGTCATGGAAGATCATAAATTTATTACAGAAATCTTTTACAATGTATATTATGAGCTCAAATTTAATCTATGACGATGCACATATTTTCGTCAGAAATGGGTGATAATTCATGAAAAAATTAGAGTATGTCTATTTATCTGTTGCAAGATTTTTTTTTCTTAAAAATTATTCAAATTTTAGGTCGTCCGATCTCAATCTAATGCTCTAGATCGGTCTCGGTTCACATAAAACCTCTAACTCTAAATCCCACTCCACACTCCACCCCACCCCCATCCTACCCAACTCTCGCCGACACCTCCCGACTACACCCCACGTGTCGCCACCTCGTTCCCTTGCCAGCATGGCCCGCCCTCCTTCGTTGCTGCCCGTCTCATTCTTCCTCCAAGCTAGCTACCGTTCACCCTAGCTCCACCACCACCCTACCCGGCTCCGATATTGTCGCCATCGCCGGAGTCGCCGCCCCCATGACTGCTCCCTTGCTAACCCATCGGCTATGCTCTCCCCCACTGCCGCTGCAGCCCAATCGACAGTCCACCACCACTAGTGGCAGGCGGCGCCCCCCCCCCCCCCCCCCCCCGCTTCGTCATCTCGCTCGCCGCCAACCTCCCTGGGCCTCCATCTACCGCCAACAACCATGAATTTCTCCCCCAAAAACCCGAATCCTAAACCCCAACCCCTAACCCTAGCCCTCACCTGAGAACACTTGAGCTCGCCAGAGAAGTCACCGGGGAAGAAAGCCACGTGAATCTTGACGCGGATCCTACAGTAAGAAATTTGACATATTTCTTCCTCCTTTTTGTCGATAGATAAATATTGTTTCTCAAAAATTTATCATCATTCATCATGGAACATCATATTTGTAGTAGTGGTAGGGCGTGGCAGATCCGGCTACAGGAGCTGCCAGAGATGAGGTAGGAGGGCAGCGTTTGGAGCATCTCACCGAAGAGAAAGAAGATGGTTGTGTGATGGAGGAAAGGGCAGCGCGGGGATGGAGGGGGGAGGCCAATGGACCTTGTCGGCGTCACCTCCAGCTAGCGAGGCGGTGGGCAGCATTGCATGGAGGCGCCACTGTCGTTTGGGAGGCACCAAACCGATGGATTTGTGGGAGGATGACAAGAGTGACAAAAGGTTGTATAAGGAAGTAAGCTGCATACTTTTCTTTCTTGGAGAATAGTACATGCACATATCGACTCCCATTAGGCAGTGATGATAAGATAATTCAGATGATCGTCACATCTCTTGACTAAATGCGAGCTACAAGGTAAACGAATGCGAGAGGAATTCTTAACATTGTGATCCTCAAGGCTCACACGTCTTTAGTTTGTCCGGGTCCATCTGATCATATTCAACCATATCATATATATTAATCTCAGAATTAAACGTTTACTTTGTCTTTGAATTTTCACAGGCAACCTTCACAAGTCTTCTTCTCTAAACAACTCTGATTTGCAAATGATCACATATGCTGCTACTACAAAGTCTGGGCAGCATTAGGTAGATGGTGACATATGCCATCGGTTTCGCTTTCTCGATCTCTAACAGGTTCTTCCAAAGCCATGCATTGCATTGCATGGGCACACCTGTCCCTTTCTCATTACAACCCAGAGTGTGAACTTTTCTCCATTATGGTTCACCGTCCATCGCTCCTCGAGATCCGTGAGACAGCCGTACTACTGAGACCACAGACATGGTTCTTTCATGCCTGTGATAATTCATTGGACACAATATGTAGCTGCTGTTAGGATAACAACTCGATGCATGTATGGAAGGAGGTTTGGCTGAACTTAAGCTATGCAATTAGGATTGTTTTTTAAAACCCTACTCTAACATACACATAGGCGTATATAGTCACACTACTACATGGACTTAGTGTCTATTGAAAATCGAAGATACGAAGCTCGTAGATTAACGAAGTTACTATAGACGTCTTGTTATCCACGAATATATCACCTATCACTAAAAGAGAATTTCACGTTTGATAAGCAAATTTATGGTTTAATCTCTGGTGGATGAAGAGTACAAACAGCTCGGCTACCCACCCAATAGGTCTTATTTGTTGACTCGGTGCACAAACATAATATATTCATGCAGGCGCTTGTATAAATAGAGGTCCAGTGGCCTTTTGTCTCATCACCAGCAGCCAGCATCAATTCTCGATAACCATCTTGATCGATCCATCTCAACCAATCCATTGTTGATCATGAGGTCGACGTGGTTGGCGTTTGCATTGGCGGCGCTCGTCGTCGCGTCGGTGGCACACGCCTCGCCGCCGCCGAAACTTGAGGTCGGGTTCTACAAGCACACGTGCCCGCAGGCGGAGGAGATCGTGCGCGACGCCGTCCGCCGCGCCGTCGGCCGGGACCGTGGCCTCGGCGCAGGCCTCATCCGCATGCACTTCCACGACTGCTTCGTCCGGGGCTGCGACGGCTCCATCCTCATCAACTCCACCCCTGGGCACGAGGCGGAGAAGGACTCGCCGGCGAACAAACCCAGCATGCGTGGCTTCGACGTCATTGACGACGCCAAGGCCGCCCTCGAGGCGCACTGCCC
This sequence comes from Phragmites australis, assembly GCF_958298935.1. Taxonomy (NCBI): domain Eukaryota; kingdom Viridiplantae; phylum Streptophyta; class Magnoliopsida; order Poales; family Poaceae; genus Phragmites; species Phragmites australis. The sequence continues at coordinate 2,722,052 of NC_084931.1, read as the reverse complement.
ACGAACCGTCTCCTGCGCGGACGTCGTCGCCTTCGCGGCGCGCGACGGGGCCTTCCTCGTCGGCGGCATCGACTACAAAGTCCCCTCGGGACGCCGCGACGGCCGCGTCTCCAACGCCAACGAGGTGCTCACCAACAACGTCCCGTCACCGACCGACCGCGTCCGCCAGCTCGTCGAGAGCTTCAAGCGCAAGGGCCTCTCCGCCGACGACATGGTCACGCTCTCCGGCGCGCACACCGTCGGCCGCTCCCACTGCTCCTCCTTCACGCAGCGGCTCTACAACTTCAGCGGCCAGGTCGGCAGGACGGACCCATCCATCGAAGCCGGTTACGCGGCGCACCTCAAGATGCGGTGCCCATGGCCGTCCAGCGACGACCAGATGGACCCCACGGTGGTGCCGCTCGACCCAGTGACACCCGCGAGCTTCGACAACCAGTACTTCAAGAACGTTCTCGCGCACAAGGTCCTGCTCACCTCCGACCAGACGCTGCTTGACAGCCCGTGGACTGCCGGGGTCGTCAAGTTCCACGCCACCGTCGAGAAGGCGTGGCAGGTCAAGTTCGCGGCGGCCATGGTCAAGATGGGCAAAATCGAGGTGCTCACCGGCCACGAGGGGGAGATCAGGGAGAAGTGCAACGTCGTGAACCACTACTAGCATAGCTATTATTGGATTTAATCTTATTGTTCAAGTATTCATCATACGTAAACGAGTCTAAGTAGTGGGCTGAGTCCAAATTAGCTATCGTGTTGCATGGCGTAGAGAGTTGATTAGTGGTCAATGAAGCATGGAGAGCGTGTGCGTAGTCGGAGTCGAGTACACGTACTAATGTGTGCACGTTAAGATATAGCTGCATGTATTAGGAAGTGAGTCATTTCGACTATTTAGCATTGAGTCTGTACTGCATATCAAATAAGAGAAATAGGGAGGAAAAAGGCACTGGTGTGCCGTGCCACAAAACTCTTCTTTGTGCGTGTCTATTGTGTAATTGCATGGCTAGTATTAAGAATTAATCTAATTATGCATGTATTATTGTATTATTATGACTTTATCACTAATTTGTGCTTTATCTTACCATTTTTTCTATCATTAATATGTCTACTCTTTGATACACATAATTTGGACACGGGCCTACCATAACAACACTTTCATGTGTTCAGACACTATATCGTAATCTATTTGCTCTATTTCATGTAGATTATAATTTGTATGCATTTATTCTTGTTTTTCTTTGCTATTCCAATCATTATTGCGAGATAGCACACACAATTGCTCGGCTAGTATTATTCAAATGTATATGTACCGTTGTATCATCCTAGTTTTATCAAAAATTTATGTTTTACCTTCTCACTGCTCTTTGTAGGATCAATTACCCTCTAATAAGACAATCAGAGGGGGTGGAGGATTGTGGAAACAAATTCAAAGGTTAATTCACCCAAATCAAAAATTGATTTAAACTTGGTATTGCACTCGAAATAGATGGTACATACTCTAGTAAAAACAATGTAAAGAAAGATCCTCTAGTCCGATTGCTCTTAAATTTGGACAGCTGAAACTAGATTCAAATACGAAACTAACCAAATAAGAATCGAGTCAATCGGATATGTGGATCACAAATTAAGCCTAATCGAAGCAGACTATATCAACCAGAATCGAGTAGAATAAAATCTAGTCGAGTTTATCGATAAACTACTCAAGATCAAACCAAATCCACACAATTTTTTCACAGATCAAACACTAATACTCTAGCAAGGTTTTGGTGGATTAAACCAAGATGAAACTTGATATAAACATGAAATTAATCAAAAATCAAAACCAAATACGCAGAATATTGAATAGAGAGAAAATTTCGAATCAGCAACTCATCAACTTACGAAACTTTCATTACATAGATGAATTTACAAAATATCTCTCTAAAGCATCTAGTAAGGATTTCTACAAAATCTCAAAACCCTAGACAAATCTACTCTCTAAATCAAAAGTCTAAATCTGATATCGTTCTTGGCGTGCCTTACCCTGACCGAGACCCTCTCAATATATAGCCCTCCAAACCATCATTAATTTGGAAACAACATGTTCATATCCTACCTAGACACAAATCATACCAAAATACATCTACTCATAACTGAATCCAACTAGTGCTCGAGTCCAACTCAGACTAGCACTCGATTCCTTATGGGACTGCACTCTTCGACCAATCAGACCATGGTCTGACCTTACCTTTGAATGACTCCATCAACCAAACACACAATCTGGTTGCCCACGACCTCGCATACGTCTTCCCTTCTTTGCAACACACCTAGTCGCACACATGTAACTTTATCTTCACGTACATTGTTCTCTAGCTCGAACATCCCGCATGACATTCTCGATCACTACGACCTCAGTTTCTGCTGAACCTAGTCACTAAACCTCAGTTCCTTTCTGAACTTAGTTTGATGATCCATCATCAACCATGTCCGCCTTCGAGCAACACCTGCACATAAATCAACAAATGAGTACGAGCACAAGTCCTTCTCGAATTAACTCAAAATCTGTTCACGTAACACCACACAAACTTCAAACAAAACCAACATGCTAACAAAAGCAAACCCAACTATTGATAGCACATCAAACTATATATGCTATCAAAGCATATCTAAGCAATATCTTAGCAACTCATGAACATCATCCTAATGTCATTATGCTAAATCACTTTGTTCTGCCAATTTCATCATTCAAACCAATTTTTCATCACATGATCTCACAATCTCTCTCGATGAAAACATTAGCAACCCTTATATGAATATTGGTAACATCTTTACAGATATAATTTGATTATAAAATCAAACACAAAGTGAAATAAAAAACAAGAAAAATTTCCAATACGGAAAATATCTCCCCCTTTGAGGCAAACAAAAAATTTCTCCTAAATGAACAACTCTCTCCCCCTTTGGCAATAATTTTATTAAAAAATTCAAAAAAGATAATTGTTTTTTATCATAATAATGAGCATTGTAGATTAGCCACATGTATAACAGATACTCGACCAAGCAACACTATCAAAAATATCTGCACCAACCCGTCTACATATGTAAAAATATAGTGTAAGCACAACTTATCAAGTATAATTAATAATCTATTTGCAAGGCATAATCTCCCAAACCCTATCACTCAAATCCTTAATTTATATGCTATCAAAAATATAGATATAAAAAATATGTCATTGTTTCGATTAAAAAGACATATAGCAAGATGTCAATTGTGATGTCAATAAATTCTCATATTCTTTTGCAAGAAATTATATGCACAATCAGCTTTATTCTATAGAATCATGTCAAGCCTATGTCAAAAAGACAATCAGAAGCTTAAGACAATGATTACGATCATACACAACTTCTTCCAAGTTTATATCAAAGTGCAATGATAAGAAGTCTCGTAAAGAAGAAGTGAGACAATACGTACTTCCTTGATCTTTCACCTATCAACTATTATTCAGCACTTTTTATTTCTTTGAGTCTTTCACATATAGCTTGTTTATCAAAGATCAATGTAATCAAGAGAGTTGAATCATGACAAGATTTAATTCAAGTTTTCATCCCGATTAAAAAATCATGACATAAACTATACAGTTACACGTATAGATATGAAAATGCAAAAACTCTCATATAGCATAAGCATTAGCTTCAAAAGTCACACATGTATCAGATATGATGCTCATCGTATTTCTATTGTTTTCTCATTCGAAAACGCTCCAAGACATAAGAACCCCCCCCCCCCCTCAAAACAATCTCATAGGATGAATAACACAAAGTTCTCCCCGAAGAAAAGTAAAATGAGAAGATTCCAAAGGTTTTGTGAAAATATCTGCCAATTGGTGTTCAGTATCCGCACAAAGAAGTTCAATGTCACATTTTTCCACATTATCTCTAAGAAAATGAAATTTGATGTCAATGTGTTTAGTCCGAGAATGTTACACAGAGTTTTTAGCAATACATATAGCACTAGTATTATCACAGAAAAGTGGAACACTCTCTAAATTAACCCTATAATCTTTAAGTGTAGTAACTTTTTAAAGAGTTTGTGAACAACAACTAGCAGTAGCTATATATTCAGATTCAACAGTAGATTATGCAACAGAGGACTATTTTCTAGATGATCATGCAATAAGAGAATTACGCAAGAAATGATATGTATCAGATGTACGTTTTCTATCAATTCTACAACCTCCAAAATCAGCATCAGAAAAAACTCTTAAGCTAATACAAGAAGAAGCAGAAAGCCATATGCTAAAGTCTTAAGTGCCATGAAAATATCTAAGAATCATGTGGGGAAACTTAATATCGTGCACATAAGGATATAACAAATTGTATGTCTGGCCTTGAAACGGTGAGATACAAAAGTGATCCAATCATGCTTATATATTCTTTTTGATCAACTGGCTCACCATCTTCATCAGGATCAAGCGTCATTGTTACTCAAATAGGTGTCATGATTGGCTTGATGTTTTCCATTTCAAAATGTGTATAGTCACTTTGATGAACATAAGTACCTTATTTGTTTTGTTTGACTTGAATACCCAAAAAGTATGTTAGTTCATCCAGCGTACTTATCTCAAATTCTCTACTCATCGTTTCTGAAAACTGGGACACCAAAGCATGAGAAGAAGAACAAAAGATGATATCATCTACATAAATATGAACAAATAGTTGATCATTACCATGTTTGATCACAAACAACGTCTTGTCAGCTTTTTCTATTCTAAAACCCTTTTTAAGCAAGAAAGTTTTTAACCTATCATATCATGTTTAGGGGCTTATTTTAAACCATACAAAGTTAACAACTTGTACATATGATCTAGATATATAGGATTTTCAAAATCAGGTGGTTGCTTAATATAAATCTCTTCATTAATGTAGCTATTCAGAAAAGCGCTTTTGACATCTATTTGATATAATTTAAAGCCTTTAGATATAGCAAACGCTAAAAGAATTCTAATGGCTTCTAGTCTAACAACTGAAGCAAAGTTTTTCTCAAAATCTAACCCTTGTACTTGTGTAAAACCCTGAGTTACCAGTCTAGCTTTGTTTCTAACAAGAGCATCATCCTCGCTTTGTTTATTTTTTAAAAATCATCTAGTACCAATAAGTGTATGACCCGGAGGAGGTACGACAAGATTACAGACTTGGTTACGTTCAAAATGTTCAAGTTTCTTATGCATGATATTAATCCAAGATTCGTCATTTTAATGCATGTGAAATATCTTTGAGTTCAAAAGAAGCAACAAAAGCTGAATTAGCATAAGAATTAGAATCAATAAACCTGGACTGTATGACTTGTTCTTGCAAATCTCCAATTATTTGATCAGGTGGATGACTCCGCTGAATGTGCAATGAAACATTGACTCCAAAAGCAATCTATTATTCTTCTTCAACATGCACAGATGATGTACTAGCTTGAGAATATCCAACTATAGCCGAAGTAGTTGAAGGTATAAAATGATCTTCAACTGATTGTATCATAGAATTAACATCTCATCCTCCTCCTCCTCCTCATTATCCATAAATATGCTCTCAGACTCTCCCTGAACATGTGTATTTATATATGTATCATTTGGTCTAGTTCTGGGAGTAGCCTCACAGAAAGTAATCTCACAGGTTTCAATAATTTTGTTAGTCTCCAAAGCAAGCACACGATAGCCATGAGTATGAGCAGGATATCAAGAAAAACTCCATCAATTGATCTAGACTCAAACTTATCTAAATTTTCAAATTTCAGCACAAAGCACTTACAGCCAAAAGCTCTAAAGTGAGATACACATAGGTCTATATCCAAACCACAGCTCATATGAAGTTTTATCCAATTTAGATAAAAAAACACAGTTTAAAACATAACAAGCAGTAGATATAGCTTCAGCCCAAAAAAAAATTAGGAGTAAAATTCATCTAACATGGTTCTAGTCATCTCAACTAGAGTTCTATTCTTTCTTTCAACTACAATCTGTTGAGGTACTCTAGGTGATGAAATTGATGTTTAATACCTTTCTTGGCACAAAAGTGATAAAAAAAATTTAAATTCAATTCCATTATCATTTCTAATAGCTCTAAGTAAGCCTAGAAGATTAACAGATAATCCCAAAAATAGGTTCCTAAAATGATCAAAAGCTTCATCCTTAGATGCCATAAAGAAAATCCAAGAGTATCTAGAGAAATCATAAAAATAATAAGTATATATCATTTACCTCCAAAAGATCGTACTCTAGAAGGACCAACAATATCAAGGTGCAAAAGTTGACTGGGTGCATTTGTCATAACTATGGTAATATATGGATGTGAACATTTTACCACAACAAAAATAGAAGAAGCATCTCCAAATGTAACACTCTCAGCACGAGATGCACGTACAAGAGAGGAGAACCAATTCTTATCACCGGACATATGTCATGAGCATCCGGAATCAACTAACCATATATTCTCCTTCCTTACTCGAGAAACCTACAAAGCAACAAAAGATTTCGATGTCTCAGTACCAGGTTTAGTAATAAAACATTTAAGGATCTAGTACTAGGTCACTCGACTAGAAATACGAGTAGTCAACATACGAGTAACCCGAGTAGACTCAACTCAAGAAGCTCGAGTAGATTCAACTCGATAAGCAGTAGCAGTCCGAGTAGTCTTAACTCGAGAAGCTCGAGTAGGCTCATGACGAGTACACGAGTAGCAAAAGGTGATGACTGAGGTGCAACAATGTCACAAGGGATAACACATTTTCCATGATATGAATAGAGCCAGAATAGGTTACACTTTTTATGTGAGCAGACGACTATGTTTTTCCATGATATAAATAGAGCGGTCTTTATACCAGGTAGAATACATTGATCATCCTCATGTATTGTGTTTTATCTCCTTTTTCTCTTTTTTTTCACCTCTTGTATTCAGCTATCTTTCTAATTTCTTTTTTATTATTATATTTTACATCAAAATATCATTTTAATTGCAACTTCGATATCTTAAATACATGTAGGCTCCAACAAACTTATGCATTAATAAATTATGTTGTCTTTTTTTCACTTGGCTTTATTTTTAAATAATGGCATAGGTGGGTAATAGAAAAGCATATATAGAGGTGTTTTGGGTTAATTTTTTGTAATGACAACAATGGTAATTTATAAATAATTATAGGGATAATTTACTTTTTTTCTCTTATTAACATGGTAGTTTATATGCCTTGAGAGCAAAGAAGACTTCTTTTGTTAGCCAATTAGTAAGATAATAGATAACTTTTGTTTGGATTAGAAGGTCAAGCACCATCATCTTCGCATTCCACATACTGCGCCCTTCCCTATTGCCTTCCCAACACCACAACCTTGAGTAACTCGGTTCAAGATCATTGCCGCAGAGCCTATATCCTCATATATCGATTCACTCACATGCCATGCTCTGTAGGTCATTGACTTCATTGGCATTCCTTGTTCCAACCAAAGGTTGTGGTTCCGCCATCAGTGATCTACGGTGACGTGGCTGACACCACAACCTTGAACTACTAGGTCCAAGCGCAGTGCAGTAGTGCATGTATCCTCCTATACCAATCATTGTCTCTGTCGATGTCGGCGGCCATACAAGTCACTAGGCTTCTCTTTTTTATTGCATCCATCATGGACATTCCGCGTTGGATATGCGATTCGAGTTCATCTCCCAATTTAACACCACTATGCTTTGCGACATCTTTAGTGTTAACGTCTTCTCTCCTGACACCGCACTCATCCCCTTCCGCTACTGCTAAGCAGGTACCAGCATCAGCCTGTCGAATCGCCAACTTGTCTTTGTCATCTGGGATGGAGATAATAGGTTACATTGTTTTTCCTTTGAGCTGATGCTTGTTTTTTCCATGATTTTAATAGATCGGTCATGCTCTTATATCAGATCTTATTTCTTTTTCTTCCTTCTCACACCTCCTGTATTGAGCTATGTTTATATATTTTTATTACATTTTACATCAAAAGATCATTTGAGTTGACACTTTGAACTCTTAAATATATACAAAATGCAACGAACTTATGCATTTATCAAATTATATTGTCTTTTTTGCCTGCATTTGGCTTAATTTTTTAATAATGGTAAAGATTTGTAATATAGAAGCATGTATAAGGGGTACTTTGGGTTTATTTTTTCGTAGTGGTAGTGATGAGTAATTTATAAACATGTATAAAGATATTTTGTTTCCTCTTAACGTGGTAATTTCTAGGCTTTCAAAGCGAAAGAGAGGGCTTCTTTTTTGGCCAATTACTAATACAATAGGTAGATGAAATCCTTTGTTAGTTCTTTGAGTAGAAGGAGACGAATATAAACATGTTTTGGAGAAAGGATCGTCCTTCCTCGCAAAAAGAAAGAAAGAAAGATGAGAAAAGGAAATGAAGAATATGGGTTTTCTAAACCTCTCGGCCTAGACGCAAAATTTGTGACTTTTTTTATGGAATTTGACACCTATACATAGACGATTACCAAATCTGGCCCGAAACAACAAAGCGGCCCATAAAGTAGGCTTTTTTCCAAGAGGGTGGAAGTGAAACACCTCTGAATTTGAACCATAAAATCAAAGTGCCACAAAATATGGACTGCATGCAGATTCTCTGCAGCACAAGAGCTACTGCAACGCGCTAATCACAGTGACGCCATTGGCGTCCAGGTGCTCGGATACCCTTTCGATGATGAATGGAAGGCCGAGATTTCTTTGTGCAATGAAGCAAGTGGGTAGTGTAGCAGCTCGGTACTGTGGGCAAACCAGGATGGTTGGCAAGCAATGCTATCAGAGGTTTCTTCCCCTTTTTTTCTTTTCTTTTTTCATCCTGCAACGATCCTGCAATGCCTACAAAGTTAAAGCGCAGATTGAGTTTTTTTTTAATGAAGGAATAAAGGAGGTTTCAGCCTCTGCATCATATGATGGACATGAGGCTTAAGTTAGACAAGAGAAGAAATAATTTATCTCACTAGATAAAAAATAAAATATTACTTTAATGTAAATTAACTTTTTTATTAGATATAACACACGTTAAACTAATAGTATGTGAGTACTCACACACCCTAGTTTGGGATTTAAGCTAAAAGCAACTGGAGGTTAAAATCTCCACACACCGTGAGTACCTACGCTAAAACCACACTTCAAATACAGACGGGCTCGGTTATTCACCTAGCGACTTTGCCAAACGACCACGGCTTGGTCTCTAAATCTTCAGTGTAACTGTATGAGCTTGATAAGGTGGTTCTGTGATCTGAGATTTTTTTTTTCATCCAAGCTCTGGATTTGTGCGACAACGTTTTGTGACGCCTGGATTCTTTCCTCCCCATGATTGGGGAAAACAGAGGTATATTACTAAGAAATCTCCCTGTTAGGAATTTTGGCCCTGCAAAAGCGACAAATTGATTTACTTTGCAATAAATTGATTTACCAAGACGATGCATATGAAATCATATACGACATCAGAGACACAATATTTATTATCGAGATTCATCTGAAACCTATATCCCCGACACATAACTATGAGCGCTTTGCAGCACCGGCCACTCTAGGTTTCGACAAAACCGCGCACCATCCCTATAAGTTTGTACTATATCGTCATGGTTACAACGGTGACCCTTCATATTTATAAGGAGATAGTGTTATAAGAGTTTAACACTAACTCTACCCATACCACTAATTACAACTTCAAATCTAATACTTAACGTACCTTAAACTATATTGGAGACATATTCAGCACCCCTATTACAATCCGACTCAATTAGCCTCCTAACACATGTAGGGGCATTGAGTCTCCACACCGCACAATGATTCGTCCTATGAACAACTTTATTACATGATCGTTCAACTTCCACAAACTTTGCATCAGAAAGAAGTTGCTCCACCGGGATCTGTCTTCCATATTTGAACGAATAGCGTCCACCATCGCCAAGCAGTCTGACTGAAGCATCGACGGCATCCGCACCCACTCCGCTGCCAGTTTGATTCCTTCTAGGCACGCCGAAGCTTCTGCTTCCACCGCTCCGGATAGCGCGCCAAGCAGTTTGTGACGCTTGGATTTTGTCTGTGGGTGAAAAGTGCATGGATCTGACTCGTGAATCTGTGGTTGGTGAGAATTAGTATCTCTCTGCATCTCCCATGGCGAATGACTCCTGAATCTGTGGTAGGTGAGAGTTGGAATCTCTCTCCATCTCCCATGGCGACTGATGCTGCAGTGAGGCGAGTGAGATTGCCTTCGGTCATCGTTTCTTCTTTATCGGATCAATCAGTCATGCAATTATTTAGCTCGAGGGGATGCTACATGTAAGATTACTTCTTGTTGTTGGTGCGTCCAAGCTTCTGGTTTGGTTTGGTTTTGGTAGGTGAACTTTCTGTTTTTTTGAAAGCCAAGTTGGTGAAGTTGCTGTTGGTTGTCTGGCTGATAACTACTGTTTGCTTTGCGTAGATTTTTCTTTCGTGCTACCTAACCTACATGGCTGCATGGTACACACCACCAGATGCAGCAGATTGATTAGCGTGGAGACGGCTTGGAATTAGGAAACATCGGAGCAGTCAACAGGCATCGGTAATCAGTTAATCACCCTGTGGTAACTTGGTCGATCGATGCATCTTCCTGGCTAGCACACCTGCTGCGTTCTGCATCAGTCTACCGAGAAAAATTCAGATCAACATGACAAACTAAACAGTCATCTATGCCTACATATAATTCTGCAGTGCATCATACGTCATATGTATATGCATAGTTAAATTTCCAACCGACGCGACGAAGGTGGGTGTAATGCGCGATGACTCATGAACAACAGAGTGGAATCGAATCATGCGTCACCTGCAATCTTCAGAGAGGCGAACTGAAAGGAGGAGATTCATCAAAGAGCAGAGCTGTTAGATAAATAACATCGATTAGTGAGCTCCTTGGGCTGTAAAGCTCGTGTAACACAAGCAACTTTGTATGCAAAGTCCAAGCAACAAGTTGGCTCGTCGGATTCAGAGACCTCTGCCACTCTCACCAGCTGCTTCATTGGCTCGCTTTCCCTTTCATGAATTTTGATCCTGAAAAGCATATTATGATTGTGATTAGGGGCAATGATGGAGCAATTTGCAGCGATGATGTAACTCGAACAATAACTCGATCAGCAAGTGGTCGATAGTCAATACAGGCATTCAGCGATGATTGGAGGAAAGAGTCAGCAACTGATACAATCAACGTGTTGAGCCGAGCCGAGTCATAGAAATCACGCACACGTACACACGGGCGGACCAGCTTATAGCGAGCAAGGCACATGCCTTCGCTCAATTTCTTATTTTTAATGGATTTAGTCCTTTCTTATTTTTAATGGATTTAGTCCTTTTTTATGAAAATACAAAGACTCGGTCACTGAGACCATCTCCAACAGCTACCTCAAATTTTCATCCTCAAAACACTATTACAGCATCCCCTATCACTATTACAGCATCACTTATTTTTTCTACTGTAGAAGCACTGTAGTACTTAGATAGAGGATCTGTTGGAGATGGATTTACAGTGCTACAGTAGACCGCAAAACACTGTAAGCACTGTAGTACTTAGATAGAGGATCTGTTGGAGATGGATTTACAGTGCTACAGTAGACCGCAAAACACTGTAGCACTGGAAAAGGGAAATTTGATATCTCTCTTGAAGATGGCCTAATATGCCATGTTCAATTTTTAGATTGAGTCTACCCCTACACGAACGTACCCTCAACAGTGTGCATTGATTCTCTATTCAATACGTCAAGATAGATGGAAGTAGCCAGAGCTCAGCTGAAAGCACTGTATCAGTCTTAGTCTTCGTAGTTGGATAAGTATATCTCTTGGTCTCTGCAGAATTAGGAAAGTATAAAAGTAAAACAAATGAGTTTGTCAAACTTGATCTGCCCGTTTGACTTGAGGTGCCTGATAACCAATGGGAAGCATACACGCGCGAAGGTACTTAAAAAAAAAAACTGGTATCGAAGAAACACACAGGAAGCCGTTTCCTGTAGAGTCTATCTCGATCATTTTGACAAATCATCAAGGATTGTAACCACATTTTTATGCCAGGTTCAGATGATGACCATGACTCACACGTCCTCGTCTCGTGAATCACATACATGTGCATCCTATTCCTACCAGATTGAACACCCAGCACCCAAGAACTGCACTACTACACGGATTTTTTTTAACGAACACAACACAAATAATCTCATATGAACATTCAGTAATAATTGCTAATTAGGAGAACAACCGAGTTCTAAATTCTTCCCCAGATGGGGTCTATGGATCCATGCTGATATGATGTAATCTTCTGCTGATCCGATTTCAGAGGATCGATCGGATACCCTCATATGATATGATGTAACCCAAGAACTGAAGTGCATATATGCTTGACTTTGGCATGCTGGCTTGTTGATCAGGACCATAAGCAGGGGAGCTTTAGTCTGCACTTGTGGGCTGCATGATTATTTAAATTTAGGGATCAAAATTGTCGGACCCCTTCTTTGGGGTCACCTCGTGTAGTTCATACCAGTCCCTGGATCAGTAGCTGGTACGCACGAACTCCAACAGAAGTAGACATCATAGTCATACATCGGATAAATACGATAATAAGGCACAATACAGAGTTCATTACAATAGAAGCCCGAAGACATAATCTTACAAACTCTCAGAAAACAGCGGAAAATACACAAAAGCGACCCAAGCCCTACAGGCAGTTTGAGTGCAGACGAAACCGGCTTCTCTAATCTTCATCTCCTTCTTCGGCGAAGTCGGCCTCTGGATCATCTGGATCCACAATTAGCAAGTATGAGTACATAAGATACTCAGCAAGTCCTATCTCAAGGGGGGAAATTAGATGCTTAAGGGTAGTTCAAGGATAAGGTTGTAGAGTCTTTTAGATTTTGCGGAAAGCTAGTTTTATTGATGCAGGGTTCATTTTGCAAAGACTAACCTTTAATAAAAACACTTTCAAGAGAAAAACATAAGTTGAGCTTATGGGGGTTGACGGCCCTGGGGGAGGTACACCCATCCCGCCAGTTCCCACAAGACTTAGCCAGCGGACACACAGTCCAGGAGGCTTAGGGCACAAAGCCAAAACCATTCTTTTAGAAAACACGGGCACACAGCCCACTCACACGCCAAGGAGTTACTCACGCCAAAAAGCTAATCATTGTGACCAAACCATAGCATGTCCTTGACCGAGGACACGGCTATCCGGATAGGTTTAACACTCTGCAGAGATTGTACACTTTACCCACAAGATATGCACGGGCTCCCACCTTAGCAACTGGTGAAGCCGTCATAACGAGACGTAACGACCTCACAACGAAGCCACAATATCCACCCATGGGGCACTAAGATACCAGGGGCTTTAGAAGAATTACGGGAAAGATCACTTAGCAATCCCAAGGCTTGACTTAGCCTCAATAATATCACCAGCCGGAACTTGGGTTACACACTACCCAAGTCTTCTCCTGGTCCCTATTGCCACTACCGGCCTCCGGGTGGGTACTGCACTAAGTCAGAGGGGTTAGGTCAAGTCCTGCCCATACAGGTCATGTGATTGTACGAGAGGATACTAGGTGAGATGTCACAGCGAACCGGTCCTTATATGACCGAGGTAAGAGTCTCCCAGCAAGAACACCATAAAGACGAACCTTGCTCCAAGGTGGCTCCCACCTTTGTGGGGCACCTTACTCACCCTCGCCAACACTACTCTAAAGTTTTTCCCAAGAACACAAGTTTTACACGCACCAAGCACCAAGCACACACCATTCATTTTGTAAAGCATGATTATCACATGTAAATAATCTAGTTCTTTCTTTTGAGCAAAGCAATCCTAAGCATACTAGTAAACAAGCAATCTTCCAAACAATCATTATAGTTGATGTTGGGAATCTTCTAGGGTTTCAACGAAATAATGGTAACAATGACAAGGCATGGGATAAACAAGCTGGGTTATAACTATTCTAGTATTTCTTTAAGAATTATAACTATTACTCTAAACATGCATACTCCTATTATTTGAAACGATGGCTCTACGGGTTGTGTTTAAAAAAAAACATAGGATCAACATGGTCAACGGTTGTAGGACTTGCCTTCGTTGAAGTCCTCGCCTGCTTCTTCAAATTCCGGGTCCTCAGGGTCGTCCTCGAATGCTCCTTCCTCTAAAAGCCGCAACAACGACAAAGGCACAATCAATCAAACAATTAAAATAATGACCAAACAATTTACAAAAATTATGAAATTGACATGATTGGATAGATCTCGAATTTAGATGAATATCGGTGGAAGAATCGACGAAAACGGAGTTAGGACGGAGGAGAAACGAGCTTCGGAAGGTTTGCCGGGAGAAAAATTCAGAAAAAGAAAAGGGGAGAATATTCTCGGAATATTCGGCTGAGTCGGCTCGGATTGGACTCGGCTCAGGCTCAGTTTTTTTTTGGCTCGGCTCGGCTCGGGCTCGGTGTCGGTGGGCTCGGCAGCCGGCTCGGCTCGGCTGACAGCGGGCGGCTCGGCTTGGCAAGGGACCCACATGTCAGGCACACGGAAGGGAGTATAAAAGAGAGAGAGAGAGAGAGAGCAGAGAGAAGAGGGCGGCCGGCTCGGCTCGGGCACAGAGGAACCGGGAGGGAGAGAGAGGGGCGACGGCGGCGCTGGTGCGGCGGCGGGCTGGTGACGGGGCGCCGACCGGAGGGCGGTGGCGGCCGGAGGGAGGCGGTAGGCCGGAGAGGCAGCGGTGGCCGGACGACGGAGAGCGACGGGGAGGCGGCGGCGACCGACGACAAAGACGGTGGCGGCCGGCGACGAAAGGGGCCCAGGTACGCTCGGGGAGAGGAAGAGAGAGGAGAGAACCGGGGGGGACTCACCGGCGGCGGGGCGCACAGAGAGAGGGCGGCGGCGGCGGTGAGAGCTCGGGAGAGAGAGGTGATGTGAGAGAGAGGGTGAGCGAGAGTGAAGTGAGGAAGGGGATGACACTGTTCACCGCTTTTATAGCGGCCGGCGGGGCGAGGAGCGGCGCGCGGGACGAGGAGGCTCGGGGCTCGGAGTGGCGCGGAGCGCGAGGCACGGCGCAGGGCGCGAGGCTCGGGCACGGGGCGCGAGGACTGCCGGTTCGGGGACGGGACGGCGAGCGGCGCTGCGCGCGGCGATGGGACGGCGAGTCACGGGGAGAGAGAGAAGAGAGAAAGATAGAGAGAAAGGGGAAATTTAGAGATTTGACAAAAATTTCATCAAAGGAACAAATATCTAATTCTAGATTTTTTTTTTCACTAGCACGTGAGATCCATATGGAGAGGATAAAAAAATGATCGAAATTTCGGCGATAGTTCGATCTTTTCGTCGGTGAACAAAAAAAATTATGAAATAAAATTGAAATCCCTACTCACATCTAAGACCATCCCAACCGATTCACGTCAGGGTCCAGAATCTCTTCACGAAAAGATTTTTGTTCCATTTAGCGCTTCAACTGTTTACCTTCACGGTTCCCGTCACGAATAGATTTTCAAGTTCATTCTCTTCAGAATGAGATTCTCTCTTCTTTCACTTTATGAATCCATTCGAAGGGAAACTGTTGGAGATAAGAGAAAATAAAAAGAGTAGAAACGAGAAGAGGAATCGAAAAGGAAACAAAATGAATGGAATATGGTTGGGGATGATAAGAAAATTCCTTTGTGACGGAAACCGCGAAGGAAAATCGTTGAAGCGCTGAAAGGAACGAAAATCTCTTCGTAAAGAGGATTTGATCCTTGATAAGAATCCGTTAGAGATGATCTAACCTTAAAGCAACATCGATGATCTCTGCAGAGCAGGAAAGAAGCCTGTGCTGTGATGCTTGTGCGAGTCAACACCAGTCAACTCCAGAAGAAGATTAGCGGCGATTATGAATTCGGCAATGCGTCATTAGCGGCCGATGCGTGCGTGGGATCGAAGCGCACCAGCACCACGCGGGGCCCACCGGCGGTTTGGTGAGCGCCCGCGGCCCCACATCTCAGTGAGACCCAGTCATGGTGGGTACGGGTCGCTGTCCCCCACCCAACCCACCCTCTCCTTCCCGTCCTCACTCCACTCGGCCTGACCCCGCCGCCGCCCGATCCGACCGAATCCCATCCGACGGCGGGCGGCCGCCCACCCTCGCTCGGCCGGGGTTCTATAAATGGGCCGGCGCGAGGCCCAGCTCGCCGTGCGCTGCGGCCGGGTCGGATCTGAGACGAGCTGCTAACCATCCGCCTCCGTCCCTCCGCCTCCGCGCCGCCGCAGGTGAGCCGCTCGCCTCCCTCCCCGTTTCTTCTCGTCTCGTGCCCGCCGCGATAGGATCTGCAGGACACTTCCTGCTAGACGGAGAGTTAGGGTGCTCGTTCGGTAGCTGCCTGTTTTGAATTGCGGTGGTTCTTGATTTATTGTTGCTTTTGGGATCTTGCCCCGTTCGAGATGGCATGGGGGGGAAGGAAAGGTAAACACGTCGCAGGATGGTTTCATTGGAATCCCATCCGTGTCGAGAAAAGTTTGCGCTTATGAATCAACAGATCAGTATCTAGTTAGGAGGGGTTTAGCGTAGAGGTTGCTGCCGACAGGATGGTGATACTGTTTGCATTTGTCCTGAAATGGTTTTAGGGGAAATATCAAGCTTTATCTTCATATTTTTATGATCTCAAGGAATGAAAACACATGTTTCAAAAAGTTTTGATAGGCAAGCTCCACGTGATTTAGGATTGGGGATTTCTCCTTTTGCAAACTGCTAAAAATATAGAGCAAGTGATTTTACGCTTCTATGCCCCATGATGTTGCTTCCTACAAATATCTTCTGATAGTTACAGTAGGTAGTGGAAGCATAATTGAGTGGTTCTTCTGTTCCTAGAACCTTATTAGGCAAGTGGTTATTCTTGTGCTGATTCGGATAGACACCTGGTAGGTCCTTGGGCCTTCTGTCCACTAGTCACTCTGGCGGAGCATACTTTTGTGCAAGTGAATTAGAAATGCCAAACTTTTCTAGGAGGAATTTACTTGACTCTGCATGAAGTATATCTCTACCTGAAATTGTGGCCTTTGCTATGTGCCAACACAACAGAAGTTTGGCTTACATAAGCTACAAAAGAACCCTTTTTCTGAATGAGACAATAGGACAAGTTTTGGTGCTGAAAGCATTTGTGTCCAAAAGAGGAGTAGAATATTAGCTGGGATTCCAGATTGTCCTGTCAGTATCTTATCCAAACATTTCCACAAAGTGTTTAGCCATTGGTCTGTTAGGAGTAACTCAAACTCGGTTTTGTCGATCATGTTATTTGTTTGACCATAAGCATTCATGCTTTGCCTTAGCCATTTCATTTATCATATTGTCTGTAACTGAAATATGTGCAATGTCATCTGCTGCAGATCAGAGAAGATGGCCGCAGTTGACACCTTCCTCTTCACCTCAGAGTCTGTCAATGAGGGACATCCTGACAAGCTCTGCGACCAGGTCTCAGATGCCGTGCTTGACGCTTGCCTTGCTGAGGACCCCGACAGCAAGGTTGCTTGCGAGACCTGCACCAAGACTAACATGGTCATGGTATTTGGTGAGATCACCACCAAGGCCAATGTCGACTACGAGAAGATTGTCAGGCAGACCTGCCGTAACATCGGTTTTGTGTCAAATGATGTCGGGCTTGATGCTGACCACTGCAAGGTGCTTGTGAACATTGAGCAGCAGTCCCCTGATATTGCGCAGGGTGTGCATGGCCACTTCACCAAGCGCCCTGAGGAGATTGGTGCTGGTGACCAGGGACACATGTTTGGGTATGCCACTGATGAGACCCCTGAGTTGATGCCTCTCAGCCACGTCCTTGCTACCAAGCTTGGCGCTCGTCTCACCGAGGTCCGCAAGAATGGGACATGCCCCTGGCTCAGGCCTGATGGGAAGACCCAGGTGACTGTTGAGTACCGCAATGAGAGTGGTGCCATGGTCCCTATCCGCGTCCATACTGTCCTCATCTCTACCCAGCATGACGAGACAGTCACCAATGATGAGATTGCTGCTGACCTCAAGGAGCATGTCATCAAGCCTGTCATCCCAGAGCAGTACCTTGACGAGAAGACAATCTTCCATCTTAACCCATCTGGTCGCTTTGTCATTGGTGGACCTCATGGTGATGCTGGTCTCACTGGCCGGAAGATTATCATTGACACTTATGGTGGTTGGGGAGCCCACGGTGGTGGTGCTTTCTCTGGCAAGGACCCAACTAAGGTCGACCGCAGTGGAGCATATGTTGCCAGGCAGGCTGCCAAGAGCATTGTTGCTAACGGCCTTGCTCGCCGTGCCATCGTCCAGGTTTCCTACGCCATTGGTGTGCCTGAGCCGCTCTCTGTGTTTGTCGACACATATGGCACCGGCAGCATCCCTGACAAGGAGATCCTCAAGATTGTGAAGGAGAACTTCGACTTCAGGCCTGGCATGATCATCATCAACCTTGACCTCAAGAAAGGCGGCAACGGGCGCTACCTCAAGACAGCTGCTTATGGTCACTTCGGAAGGGACGACCCGGACTTCACCTGGGAGGTGGTGAAGCCCCTAAAGTGCGAGAAGCCTTCTGCTTAAGGCACCTCCTTTCAGAAGCTTTTGGTCTGTGGCATTATCATGTTTTGTGGCTTCTCCGTTGTGATTCTTAAGTTGCCCCTTACTACAATTTATCCTTTGTATTGTACTCTCCTAATAAGTACTTGTAAGGGTATTGTGTCTGGTTCTTATTTGCCTAGAGGAGGATTTATTGCCTGTTATTCTCTTATGTGATGGTGAAAGAAAAAAAAAGAAGAAGCTACAGCTACTTTGAGAAGAAATGGAACCTCCTGCTTTTTGGTTACCTTGTCTTGTGCGGTATGATTCCTTGGACAGTTCTGATATATGAATGCTTATTGGTCGGTTTGTGTGTTTGGTGAAGCTGCAATGACTGGTGTGTGTTTGGTGAAGATGCAAGGTGCTTGTAAACTTTAACATCTAGGTAGAATCCTTTTCGTGTGTATTCTGACCTGTGGACTGATACTGAACACCTGTTTCTTGTTGACATTAGGTGGTGGTTGGAGAGCAGCCAAAAAAGGGTTTAATGCATTAATAGATCAGAGTGCTTCCCAGGTCAGGTGTAGATTTCACTAACAACTCATGAGTGCATCTCAGGTCACCTGTGCATGCCACTGAACCATGCTGAGCTACCTGAAATTCTGAATCTTCCCTTCTGGTTGAGCTATCTGAATCTTGTGAGTTCTGGTTTGGTTTCACCCTCTTAAATCACCCTCTTGATTAACCTCTGTTTCTGTTAGCTCTGGTTTGGTGGGTCACCTTGTGCTTCTAATCTCTGCTGAAATCTCCACGGATCCGTGATGATTGAGATTACCTTGGAGATGACAGCGCATGATGGTTTGCAGAAGAGTTGATCCTGTTCTTCCCGGCTGGCGGCTGTTGCTCATGTTGGAGATGACCCAAACCTTGTTGGACTTTCCGACGGGCGACTTGTTTATGCCAAAGGTACGGCTGGCTGTTCAGGTTCGGCAACACAGCACTGCACGCCACCTGTCCATCTAGCTGAAACTGCGGGCCCATCTAATGGTGAAGCTGCAGTTGATAAACAAAGGACTTCTAGTTCCATGTCGGCTAACTTTATTACACATCAAGCTCCCCATTGATGCAAATGTCAGGCCAACTGCTGGTAGTGAAGCAAATGCCAGATGTAATTACATGAGAAGTTGCTTAAGCAATTGGCCTTTTAACCATTTTTTTGCCTTGCAAATTACAAGCACACCATGGAATTGACAGCAATGACCTTGGTAGGTTAACACTAAGCAAGCAAGGATGTACTTGCCATTTGCCAACCATGATTTGTGGGCGTGCAAGAAAGCTCCAGGATTATTCTCTCCCATTATAAATACATGTCATTTTAGAAAAATATTCAGTTAAAATTTTGGCTAATAATAGTTTTTAAAATATTTAGTTTGAAAACCTTAAAATCATATGTGTGAATTTATCTTGAAAAATACTTTCATAATATCACAAATTCAATAAATTATATAAATATATTCTAATAAAAATAATGATCAAAGCTATACATTAGAGATCACGTCTTATCTAAATTGATATACATTTATGTCTGGAGGGAGCATTATGTAAGAGAGTAAAAACGATTTGGAGTAGGACACTTCGACAGATTCTAATGGAGGAGTTCAGTGTTCTTGTCCAGAGGTCTCATGAACCAACACATGTGAGCAGAGCACCTCAGAACTCATCAATCACTGATTAGTTTTATTCCCAGGAAACGCCCAAATAAGTACATGACACAGAACTCCAATAATCTATAAACCACCAAGTCAATTCAGAAGCTTAACAGAGCTACTACAAATAATTCTTGCAAAATTGCAATCGCCGTCTGCTCAACCAACAGAATCCAGAGTGATCTATAGCAAAACATTCCCTTCCTTGGAGCTTGTCATGGAGCAAGGATTGATTAGGAAGAAATCAGGATCTGGAGAGCGAAACCACATGGAAATCATCATTGGCTGCGCCGTATCGCCAACTCATGCCTGTCTACCGTCTCTATCATCTCTATCATTTGCAACACAATATCATCATACATATCCGTATGTCTTGATGCGATTTTTATTCCTAGTATGAAATTGGTGAAAGGGAGAAGATATGACAGTTCAGTCTGATTATCTGAAGAAACCCGAATGCGCATAGGGGGAGAAAACGTAACAACTGCATTATTTACAGCTAAAGATATGTCAGTTGAGAGCCTGTTTATAAGAACAAACAGACAGATTATGTGTTGTTTGGGGATTCACATTTGCTACCTTCAAGAGCTTTTGTGGCTGTCTGTCAGTCCAGACCTAAAGTCAGGCAGGCAGAATCGCAGAGACAGCTAGGGGTGGGTGCCATCATCCATGTCCATGTGACGAAGCAGACAAGCCGACCTGACGCCGCCGCGTTTGGTCAGTCAAATAGTCACAGGAGCCGCTTCGCTGTCCTTACCGCCACCTCCTGACCTCCTCCCAAGGGCCCAGGGTTCATTTCTTGTAATCCTTTTACGAGGAACCATTTTGTGGGGGCTTAATTAATATCAGTTTTTTTTCGAGAACACGTTCGGACGTGTTATTTCATTAAGGAGAGAAACGGCAGAGTTATAGGAAAACAGCACGCGCTGCTCACTGTCCGGCACGGTAAGAGCCGAGAAACGGAACAACTAGCAAGGAAAATACCTAAACAGCCGGCACATACAAAGCCTAGAAAGCGAACACAAACACAAGTTAGCAGAAGACAACATTAGAGTAGCAAGGCGACCGGAGATGGCTGCTGGGTGAAGCACAGCAACCCTTCGTTGCCGGCCGACACCTAATTTCTTGCTTCATCACATATCAGGGAGCTCAACTGGCCTGGCAGCATCGAAGACTGATTGAAAACACGCCGATTTCTCTCCTTCCATAAGCTCCACGAGGTCAAGATGAACATAGAGTCGAAGCCCTGACGCATGTTCTTGTTTATCCGTTTGCACGAGATCAGCCACCAATCGACTAAGGCTGAGTCAACTAATGGAACAAGATGTTGAAGATGAACCATTCTCAGCAATTTGAACCAAACTTCCCGACTGAAAACGCAACCCAACAGCAGGTGGTGAATGGTTTCAGAAGCCTGACCGCAGAGGGAGCACGGTCCTCCGTTCCTAAGGCTATGACGTTGGAGGCGATCATTTGTCCAACACCGATCGAAGAAAGCTAGCCAGAGAAAAAACTTGCACTTAGCAGGAGCCTTGGACTTCCATAGTTGCTTTGCCCCCGGCAATTCTGTTTGACCAAGGAAAAACACCCTGTAAGCAGAGGACGACGAGTACTGGTGATTAGGATACCAGCACCAGATGAAACTGTTAGGGTCTTCAGTTAACTGAACCGATTCCAACAAATCCCAGACTGTCAGGAACTCGATCAGAACTATGACCGAGAGGGCCCCAGCAATGTCACGAACCCATCGACGATTAAACAGAGTATCAGCTACCGTTCGTGACCTCACATTGCGCTTCGAGACCGCATTGAACAGATTTGGCGCCAAATGCTTAATTGCCCTTCCTTCGATCCATTTGTCGGACCAAAACAGCGCCTTGCGGCCATTTCCAACGACAACAGAGACCGAAGCTTCAAACATAGCAGTAACGATGTAGTCACCTTTCATAGGTAGAGAAACCCAAGTACGCGTATCATCGACACGGTGAAGCCACTCCCACCGCAGCCGAAGCGCGTAGCCAAGCAGTGTAAGATCATGAAGTCCCAAACCCCCCATGGAAAGAGGCCAGCACACTCTTGGCCAAGCAACAAGGCATCGTCCACCGGAGACTGAATCGGAACCACTCCAGAGGAAGGCACGGCGGAGCTTATCAATGGCTTGAATTGCCCAGGGCGGCAAGCAAATTGCGATCGATATGTAAACAGGGATAGCCGTTAAAGTGACTTTGGTGAGAACAACCTGGCCAGCCCTGGACATCAAGCCGGCTTTCCAAGTTGGGAGGCGATCAGCAACGTCGTCAACCAACGGTTGTATGTGGCATTTACGAAGCTTCCTCAAAGCCAATGGCACCCCCAGGTATTTCACCGGGAAGTCAGCGACGCGACAGGGGAAGAAGGACTGCACCAAATCTAGATCCGTTTTAGAGCATCGTATTGGAGACACCTGGCATTTGTTAAGGTTTGAATGGAGGCCGGATGCAGCAGCAAACAAGTCCAATATAGCTCTGATCAAGACAAGATCTTGCTCAACTAGTGAGAGAAAAACAACCAAGTCGTCCGCATATAAGGAAGACCTGTTCTCGATTTGCGGCATTCCCAAATTTGCGAACAAGGAGGTACTGTTCGCGCAGGAGATCATCGCATTGAGAGCTTCCATGACCAACACAAATAGCAGCGGGGAGAGGGGATCGCCCTGCCGAAGGCCCCGGGCATGACAAATGCGATTGCCTGGCCTCCCATTTATCAAGACCTTGGTGCTTGCAGATGAAAGCAAAAGGGCCATCCAGTCAATCCATCGTCTTGAGAAGCCTAGATGCTGAAGGATGTCAAACAAGAATATCCAGGAAACGGAGTCGAAAGCCTTGGCAATATCAATCTTCAGCAATAGAGATGATCGGCCCTTTCTATGGAGAAGTTTGGCACCAAGATCAACCGCTCTAAAGTTGTCGTGGATGCGGCGACCTTTAATGAATGCTGACTGATTCGGCCGCACCATTGCAGGTAATCTCGGTGCGAGCCTTAGAGCAAGGGTCTTAGTTAACAGCTTGCAGAAACTGTGAATGAGGCTTATAGAGCAGTAGTCTTTGAGCTCTTGGGCATTTGGCGACTTGCAAAGCAGGAACATGTATGAGTCGGTTTTACTTCCAATCCTTTTCAGCTGAGCATATGGCACATTAACAACGGATCAAATTCAACGAAATCCCTGATGATTTATTACTCATCCGCATCAAAAGTCAATGGGAAATGGTCTTCACCAATCGATCGGCAGGAGCATGTAAGCTTGATGCAGTCAACGTTGCCCATGGCTCCGCCCGTGCTTCTTAATCAGACCGATTCAACGATTAAATGGTTACCCGGCCTCAAGACCAAGTGCAACTGAATTTAGAATTTCCTCTGCACCTCGAGGGTGTACCATTGTTCTATCTGCATATAGCGTAGGCGTAGCTACTTAGAATTTAAGCATTTATATGTTAAGCTTAATTATACCTTTTTTAAATTCAAGAGCAAGATGATTTTGTTATTGCTACATTTCCTTTCTCATTTCTGTCATCACAGTGCTTACATTGCTTGTATCGGTGATGTAATTGTTTTGGTAATCAAAGACGTGGTGCTCAAAATGCCTTAGAAAGATCAGAAGTAAGTCGAGATGATCGCTGAGTTCATATTAGATATACTGAATATCTAGCAACGGTTAGTTGAAATTGAGACAATAAGCTAAATGGTTTTAATTTTACCTTTTTATTATGGAATCACCTTCATATTTTTTAATTTTAATTTAAACTAGACTTACAAACTTAGAATTATAAGAGATCTTATTTTAGATTTTGTACTTAGATATGCCATAAAAGGTCTAAGCCATAACAATGAAGAGGGAAGAAATAGGGGTAGTAGAGAAGGAAGAGAATCCCTAGTTGGTAAGGTGGGTGTAGCATGTTTCGAAAGAAGACGAGTTGGTTGCTATATAGGAAAGTGGTTTTTTTTGACGTAACTGTATAGAACGGGTAACGTCGTCGTTGACATATAAACTCTATTCTAACAGTTAGCTCACATATCAACGGTCACGTCACGATATAATTACATCAGATGACATCCACTATTTAGTTATAGGTCACCGCCTTACAATACTTCTCGAATCATCGGCTTCGCTCGAAGACCAATTGCATTCCTTTTAAGCTGAACGATGCTATTTTTTCAGTAGAAAATCCTCAACTTTCAGTTGAATATTATGAATTTTTTTAGCTAAATGATTCTAGCTCTGAGCTGAAAGCTCAAAATTGAGGTTTTCGAAGTCGATATGACCAGTTGAAAGACGGACGTGGTCAACTGAAAGTTCTTCGTGCGTGAGATGGAAGCGTCGGAGTAAAAAAGAAACGAAAAATAGAAGAGGCACATGGGGTTTTGCCTTTTGCTCTCTCTAACACGCGCATTCTGACGACCATACGGACAGTAGACTAGCTGTTCCAACATATAACCTCGCCGCTGGTGACCGCACAGCTCCGTCGGAAAGGCTGTACTGGCTTCCTACTCGCTTCCCTTCCTCCTCGCCTACTTGCTGCTTCCGCTGCCTCCCCTCGCCGTGCAGTAGCCGCGCCTCTTCGTCCTCCTCCGCGTCGGCTAATCGGCTTCCTCCGCCCGCTGCCGCCGCCGGGACGCGAAAAGGTGCGATTTTGACGCCGGATTCGGCTCCCCCTCGCTCTGCTGCCACCGAAAGCCGTCGCCTTTGCGCTGATCTGTGGTGGTTACATATGATTTCTCGTGATCTCTTCTCCGAGGCAGTTGCTTGCCGGTTGCTTTCGCGGGACGGGGATTGGGTTGCTGGGCTATGGTTCTTGGCGGCCTGGAGCCCCGAATCTGGACGGGGCGGGTTCCGTTTGTCGGCGGTCAATTTGCTGGCGGAATTTCGTTCTAGTTTAGTTCTTGCGATTTGTTTGATTAGGGTGTTCGTCTGATTCCTCGTGAATTTTTTTTTAGCACGTCGAGCTCAGGAAAGGCAGTTGTGTGCCTCCGATCTTCTTTCTGAGAGCCTCTTTTTTTCTTCTGTTTGGTTGAAAAAATCATGCTTGTGCTTCAGTTTACTAATCAGTTCTTGGAGGCAGTCGATTGCAGGTATCCAGGATGTAGTGTTATTGTCTCGTCGACAATTACAAAAAAAATGCCCCTTTATTTGCAGTTGCTACAGAATAGATAGTTCATCCGTAGTGTAGCGTGGTGTAACATCTTGATAATTTATTGCTGCATTCGTAACACACCGAGATGATGCTTCGGAGCTGTAGCGGTTTGCAGGTTTAGGAGTAGGACAGTGCTAGTGCTAAGAGTAAGAGGTAGAGTGAACATGATATTGTTAACATTTGGGATTGACCTGGTTTCTTTGGAACACATAATGAATTGGCGCGGTGTGAGACTGCCATGATTATTGAGCTGTAGGCAGGAGAGAAAACGTGACCTCTTGGGGCTGGTATTATGGAGGATCAGCAGTGCACCGAGTGCAAAATTATATGCGTGGCATTCTTCCAAGATGTTTCGGTTTAAGTTAGTACTTTGATTTGGTTGTCATTAAGATCAAACTATAGAGCAATGGCATAATTGCCAGTATGCATCCAGTGGTCATTGGCCCAACCTCTGAAGGGTGGATGATTAATGTAATAGATTTCCAACCAAAGTGTATAATTGGGTCTTGAACTAATGTGGTATGTAATCTGTAGAATATTGGGAGTTGTCAAGGATGTCAGTGCAGAATGAACCGTCCTTTGATCAGCTTTAATAGCAAGTGGTGATTGTTAGTACTTTGTACCTTCCTCCCAGATATATTTTAATCCTAGCTAGGAAGTTGACAAACAACAAAGCACAGAGGAACACCTCCATATTTTAGGTTTTTTCTTTGCATTAATTGTTTGCAACATGTGGGCTTTGGTTTCTGTGAACTTGTTGTGCACTTGTGCTAGTCTCGCATTTAGTGGATAAGTGAAGAACATGAATGTTGAACCAAGGGGATAAGGGGTGCAGGGGAGAATTTATACATGGTTGCTGTAGTAACATTATTCCATGGACCATGCGATGAATTCATGACATGGAAAGGTGATCGATCACTTCTGTACTTATGGATTTTATTGCTCCATTTCCAACTGATTTCGCTCTTTCTTTTCCCCTGTGTAACTGGTGCTACCTTCGTGTGAGCCAGTGTTCATTGTGCTGCTTCTAATAAAAAAGTTCTTGCTTCCAACTTCCAGGTCTTGTTTTTGGATCGAATATGTCGTGCTTTGCATGCTGTGGTGATGAAGATACACAAGGAGTACCAGACAACAGGAATCCATACCCAGGACACCATCCAGCAAGTAATAACGCTAGACCTTTTTGTTATAATCCTGTGCATAGCCCCATTTCTCATAGTATATATTTTGCTTATGGTCCTTGATTATAAACTTTTACTGAACTCTGACTAACCTGCAGGGAATGATGCATACCGCACTACTGATCCAACTCCCAAGGGTCCTCAGCCTGTGAAAATGCAACCAATTGCAGTCCCCACCATTCCCGTGGATGAGATTAGGGAGGTGACTAAGGGTTTTGGTGATGAAGCTTTGATTGGTGAGGGCTCCTTTGGCAGAGTATATTTTGGTGTTCTAAGAAATGGTAGGAATGCCGCAGTCAAAAAGTTGGATTCAAATAAGCAGCCAGACCAAGAATTTTTGGCGCAGGTCCGTGTCTCCCTGCTTAGGTATATGCATCTTTTTGGGGTCTTCACTTTGAAGTCATTATGAAATACATCTACAGGTCTCTATGGTGTCAAGGCTGAAGCATGAACATGTTGTTGAGTTGCTTGGTTACTGCGCTGATGGGACCCTCCGTGTCCTTGCTTATGAGTTTGCTACTATGGGTTCTCTCCATGATATGCTTCATGGTATTGTTTTGTGCAACCTTTTTCTTTTATCTCTTGGGAGAGTTAAACAATCTCATGATCTAAGAGTTTTTTTTAAAAAAAAACTTGCTTATAATGTGGAATATGTCTCTTTACAGGAAGAAAAGGTGTTAAAGGAGCTCAACCTGGTCCGGTCTTATCATGGGCACAACGTGTGAAGATAGCTGTCGGTGCGGCGAAAGGCCTCGAGTATCTTCATGAGAAAGCACAGCCCCATATCATACACCGAGACATTAAGTCCAGCAATGTTCTTCTTTTTGATGACGATGTAGCTAAAGTAGCTGATTTTGATTTGTCAAACCAAGCTCCCGACATGGCAGCTCGGCTTCACTCAACTAGGGTTCTTGGAACATTCGGATATCACGCACCTGAGTATGTTCCGATTTCCTTTTAAATTGTTCTACAGGGCTTTTGAGTTAATTTAGCTTAATGTTGTTTGAATTTTTTGGGTCAGGTATGCAATGACTGGACAGCTCAGCTCTAAGAGCGATGTGTATAGTTTTGGAGTTGTTCTTCTCGAGTTGTTGACTGGAAGGAAACCTGTCGACCATACATTACCAAGGGGACAGCAGAGCCTTGTGACATGGGTAAATTTCATCAACGCACGCTACTTGTGCTTATAAGATAATTTGAACCTGTATTATGTTGGGTGGATCAAATTATTTATTTGTTCAACTCTGGCAGGCTACTCCAAGACTTAGTGAAGACAAGGTTAGACAATGTGTTGACTCAAGACTTGGAGGGGACTATCCTCCTAAAGCTGTTGCAAAGGTATCATGAACAACCTCTCTTCTCGAACTATGCATGACTTAAGTTGTTTGTAACAATTATTTTGGCAAACTGCCGACGAAAGTTGGGAAATGGAGAACAAATTGCTTATTATAGAAGAATGAATGAGTAAAGTAATAGTGTACCTTTCAGAAACTGTTTTTGTTGCTAACTTGTCATCTGTTGTTAAAATTCCTAATGCTGGTATTGTACTCTTAGAATTTGATCTGCTACTGTAATTAACATTGTTCTTGAAGCATGTTTGGATTCAGCGTTAGTTTATTATGCTAAGCTTTGATCATTTGCTGCTGGTGATGTGTCTTGTAGTTGTTCCTGAGTTCAGGTGTCCTTTGGGGAACCATTTTATGGCTTAATACCCATTTTGTTTTCGATCTTTGAAACAGTTTGCAGCTGTTGCCGCATTGTGTGTTCAATACGAAGCAGACTTCCGGCCAAACATGAGCATCGTGGTCAAGGCACTCCAGCCCCTGCTTAATGCACGGGCTTCTAACCCCGGAGAAAATGCGGGATCATAAGCTTCATTCCCCCTCTTGTATGATAGATAAGTAAGATATATGAGTTGTCGATGTTCTTGCGGATGTGTGGCTGGCAGCGTATTACATTTGTGATTATTCTTCCCCAAAATGTAATCAGGATTCTTGTACCCACAATATTTGATTCTTTCTACCGGTTGCAAGACGACTTGTTTGTTGGTGGCAGTGGCACGCATCATATATAGCTACCTGGAACACGTTCTTCAGATTTATTTATTTTTTTAAAAAAACTGTTCACCTTGAGGCTTGAGCTTTGCCAGTTGCTTCACTTGTTGGGTATATCATTTACCTTCAGTTGTAATGAAACTAGCAGATCTTGTTTTGAGATTGGTTATCATTCAATATTTACCTTCAGTCAGATTGATCTTGTATTCATGTGGAGAAATGTTCCACCCAAATTTGACCCCTTTTTCGTTCCATTACCGGTTAGAGCATTGCCAATGTCTTGCGGTATTTCAGAAGCAGTGCACTCAGCTTCCATGCAGAAAAGAACTTCAGAAGCATGTACTAGCCATATAGATACTGAAGATTAGAAGTACAGCAGGATAATAACAATGAGAACTGCAGTAGCTACTCTTGAATTATAGGAGGTAGATCCATAACTAGACTGCTTATGAGCTCACATGAACTGGCAGCGACTGCACTACAGAGTGCAGACTACACTATTACAGTCTACAGGACTAGGATAGGGTGTTGGCAAGTTCGGTCTGGACATCTGATCATACAGCATGCCCAACTGCCCAAGTCTACAAAATAACGTAAACGCTGCACCAAAGCTTCTTAAACTATGAACTATGAGCTAGCTGCTCACCTAACTTCTTTACACAGGATTTGGTTCAGGATGCCATTTCATCGCTTTGCGAGCATCACTAGGGCCAGCATCGACATGGAGGCGATGAACTTGAAGCCCTGGCTCTCCCAGAAATTCTCCTTGTTGCCGTGGCACGGGCCGTTGGGTTGCTTTATGGCAACCTGATCCATGAGCTCCTTGAGAGCCTTGTCTCTTTTCTCCCCCCTCTGCAGAATAAAATGCACAATCGATCAGATCATTGACCTGCATATTTTCTACGGATAATTAGGCAGGGATGCTTCATTCACATGGTGTTGATTTGTCAATTCTAAGTGCCAGAGATCATGTCAGATGCAGGATGCTCAGTGATAACGCAGCATATTTAAATCTCAAGTGCCCCATCTCCAATTCAGGTAGCATAAATGAACATAGACACGAATGCTAGAAGAGCAAGCGAAATGAAGTCGTGTTTGATGTGCTAAGAAGCAACAATAATATGTAGTGAGCATACCCTCTTTAGTTTTCGCATCTGAGACTGCGATTCTTGAAGGCAAAATTCAAGCTTCAGAACCCTCTTCTTCAGTTCCTGATCGGTTCTCCGGTGCTTCTCCAACTATTCAACAAACAACATATCTTAAGTAAATATACATCAATTCAGCATTGTGGAGGTACGGAATTTGTACCCAAAATCAGGAGGTATTTTGCGGATTAAAGAAATATAACATACTTGTGATTCTAGTTCCTTGGTTTTGTTCGTCCAGTGAGCAGATAATATCCTGATTTCATCTCTCAACCTGGCAATCTCTGTATCCTTAGCAGTCAAAAGGTTGTTGAGATTCTGGACATTCCTTGGTGAAACGTCAGCTAAGATCTTTAGAAGTTCGTTGTCTTTGTTAGATCCAGCTTTGGCAACTGTATCCATGATGTCGGTCTCAATCCTCAAAACTTCATCTTTGAGTTGCCTCTGTGAGAGCTCCCTTGCTTGAAGATCCTTCTGGAGAAGATCAAGCTGCTCACCTAGCTTGTTCACTCGAATTTCGTGCTCTTTCAGCGAGCTGTCCTTCTCATTCAGCTCTTTCAACAATGACAAGCACTGCAACTGAGCTGACTTGGCTGATGCAGCACTTGCTTCTGCTGTAGCTCGGGTAGACGAAAGTATTGTTCTAAGATCGTCCAACTCGTGAAGGTACTGCATACAACGTGAAAACAGTGATTAAGAAAGTGCATCCGACTTTGCCAGTGAAAAGGAAATATCTGGGCATGAGAACATAGGATAGATCATTGGCATGAAGATTTGGATGACTAGATACTTGATATATAACTGTGGAGTTACCTTCCTCATCGACATTAGCAGTCGACAGTCATATGCTAGATATGTCAAGAGCCCGTAACAGAAGTTCAGAGTAAGTCAAGCCAAAGATTATTTTCTGATCAAAAGGTGGATGAACAAAGAAATGCAATTTTGCAAGAAAACAAATTCATACCAAATTGTTGGCATTGTTATTATACTCAACATTTCTGGACTCCAGACAAATTATTTCAACTTATTGTATGAAGATTCAGAGTAAACCAAAACGAGACCATGACTATCAGTTCATGGCCACATCCCACATGTCTCCAAGAAATTGCAAGGCGTAGCATTTTTTTTACTGTGACAGCTCTAGTTGAAAGATTTAGCACCAAATCCAAATGGAGAATCGAGGGAGCTCTTCACCTGTTCAGTGCTACTTGTCGTTGAACGCAGTTGCTCATCCTTTTCCTGCAAGCATTTCTGCAGCTTGCTTACTTCCTCTTCCATGCTCCTTGACTTTGTCTCTGCAACCTGTGAAGATTTTTCCCTGGTCAGCAGAAACTCCACAGACTACCCTGAAGGCACCAATTACAAAGTACGAACTGACCTTCCTAGTCTGGGATTCCCTAGCAAACAGCTGCTCCTGTGAAGCAAGCTTATTCCTCACATCCTTCAGCTCAGCTGCCAACGACACCACGTTCCTCCTAAAGCTCAACTTCTTCTCTGTAAGATCCTTCAACAGCGGATCCAAATCTGATGACGAAGAAGCTGATGATGATGGCACCAACTTCTCCGAAACTGACATAGCCAATCCCCCAAAGTGCACTGTCTCTCCAATCAAAAGAGAACTGTTTTACTCTCTCCTAGGACGAACACAGTGCCTCACAGCAAGCATCCCATGGACAACACAAAAGAAGGGAGCTGAGCTCTTCTTTGACTAAACGAAACACCTCTGATTGCCTCCCAAGTAGCGCTCTTCCGCAAGTCAGTACAGGTCAACCAGTGGCTTTCACTGCAGAAAACAACAACATAACTTGAGAGGGACAAAATTTAAAAAGAGATAGCGAGCATCCGTATTCTTCGGATCAAGGCCACGAGTTCATGTGGAGCCAGACATTTGTCTTGGCAATAAAATGACAGAAGTGTAGCTTTCAGTACTCCAAAAATATTGTATTGGCAACGAGGGAAAACAAAGCAAAGTAAACAGAGATTATGCAAACTGCAAGTGACTTGCTCATGTCATTTATTAGACTTCACAAAAGGGATCAGTTTACGCATCTACGTACTTGGTCAACTTGCGCACACTACGCAGCAAATTTAGGAGTGGCATGTTTTTGGTGCTTGGAGTCAACGTGTTCCACAGTACAGGTTAATTGTGAGTTGTGACAGAACCAAAGAACTTCAAAATGGTCATTTTTCTATTGTGAAGTCACAAAAATATTTATGGGACCAAACAAAAGCATATTCCTCGTTGCTTGCAAAGAGATGAGGACAAAAGCATCTGGCCATCAGGAAATTTTCAAACTTGTTCAAATTTTCCGAAGAATATGATAAAACCGTCTACATAAGACACATCCCACCAAAAAAATCTCTCCTTTTTTTAGGATTGCAATATGAGAAAAAGACTCATTATCCGTATTCTTTTTGCGGATTCTAGGGGGGTGGGGGTGGGAGTTCTAATAGATTCCTGGCAAAAATGTCGAGTCTTTCCTCCGTGTACGAACATGTTCGAAATAAGTTGAGGGCAAAGTTTAAAATACTTCAAACAGGGGAACGCGGCCCAACTGAAAACGTCACGGATTTCACTGTTCCGGGGAAAAAACCAAACAAACAGATCACAATTCACCGTATATCGCCGCCCAAATCTTCCGAGTTCCCAATCTTTGCCACCAAAAAATAAGGTAAAAAATGCAGCGAAACGAAACTTGGCAACTAAACACGAACAGAGGGCGGCGAAAGAATCACGCACCTTCACGGCAACCACGCAGCTCTATTCCAGCGAACGAAACCCTATTCCACCCAGATCACGAGCCAAGAACCACAAATCAAACCAATAAAAAAAGAAGATCCCCTCTTTCGCTCAGATGCCTCCTCGCTGCTCCATGGCTCGCGCAAGCGGCTGCTACCAGTGCCTACGCGCTCTGACGGCCGACAACAGGGGAGGAAGTATTTGCTCTCTGGGATAAATTTCTTCCCTTTTTCGCGTAATCTTGGCGGCGTGGGTGGGAGGAGAGAGCTTTGGGGAGGTGAGCTGGGGGTTTAAAATCGAATGCTTCTGACATGTGGGCCATGCAGTTAGGGCGCGGCAAATTCCAAAATTTTCGTCGGGGTGTGCGCCACGTGGTGCCCGGATCCTCTGCGTCACGCCGCACACTTCCTGCTTGCGGCCTGCCTCGTGTAGCTGTACTGTAGCCGTGTGCATGAGGTGGACGACGATATCAGAATCTAATCATGTGTGTAGGTATGCGTCGACTTGTTTCTAATTGGAGATTTGGGGTTTGTACGTTGGATAAATTATGATACGGACATGTATAATTTATGCGGTTGCCGTTGCAACAGAAAATTGTTGGCATTGTTTGTAGTTTAAAACTTTAACTGAAAAGTTATTTGAAGTTTTCATTGTTAGACACGTGAAAAGAAAATCGAGGGTAATGCTCGAGTTCCTCACATTTGAATTTGCTTCAAGATTAGTATTTTGGTCAATAACGTGACCCTTCTCTTTGTTGTGGTTATGATCGAGTTGACATTGAGATATGACCCGTAATCTTAGGATCAGAGTGGAGGAGTCAAGAGGTGGTATCATGATGCGGCAATGAGCATGAGTGGGCAAAGAGGTCAACTCAAGACTAGGGTTGTGCGAGTCGAAAGGAGGTAGTCGAGACAGCTGTCAACCAATGATTCTTCTACAGTAATTACATTATAGGACCGAAGTTAGGACTTAATATAGGTCCTAAGTCTTATAGTCAAGGGTGACGAGACACCAGAGACGATGAGAAGGGGTTGAGACAAGCAATCGAGGAGGGAAGAGGCGAGGGCATTGGTGGTTGCATTGAAAGATGGCATGGGGGCAGAGGATGATGTCAGATCAATTAATCAAATCTCGTAGCCATATGCTAAATAGTACAAGGTGGACGTGGGACGCGGCCATGTTTCTCTTAGAGCTACTAATCTCCTTGTACACTAAGATTATTGCTTTCTAGTGTTGTATTCCTTCCACACCAAAATTATTGTCTCCTAATGTTGTCTTATATACAGGTACCCTATAGAACCCACTACACGGTGGTTAGATGGTTGACAATGGCATCATACATACACGCCATTTGCATGCCCTTTAATTTGAGCAAAACCTCCATTCCTACCGTTAATTATTCATACATGTACACACAAACGATTTTTTTTCATAATCGGGATCCACACTCACACAATCGTACAGAGGCTGTACAAGCGCCGGGAGGGGGGAGGGCAACGCCGGGACTCAAACCCGGGTCGTTCCCCGACGGCAACCTCCAGAGCCACTCGGCTCGGCTGCCGCCATAATGTAGCAGCAAACCAGGAAACCACCGCGACGCTTGCTCAAATCTGCAGGTATGGATAATCACAGATGCTTAAGCTGTGCACTGGGTATTTTATGCTTATATGGATCCAAACCAATCAAACAAAGCTTAATCACGCGTTGCTCCAGAATCGAGCCGTCTAGTGGTTCTCTTCTCACGTGAATGTCGTAGCAACGAACCAACGAGTGAGACGAGATCTGATTGTAGTATTGTACCTGCTGTGTCCATCATCATCAGTGCTAGCTTGCAGAATAAGGGTAGGTACTAGGATTCACAGGCACTGAAAGAATATCAGCAGTCTCTTTCTCTCTTGTTCTTGGAAGAGAACGTACAATAAGGCCACGTCACTTGGCTATTAGTCTGCCGACATCAACAAAATTTCATATGTGAATAGCACATCTCTATGAATCACTGGATTATTTTTTTCTCTCCCTCATATAAGTTGTTGTTTTAACTCAAATTTTATGAGATGATAAATGATACCATGTTCTATACTATCATATTTTTACTGAAATTTTTCACAACTCAGTTGAGGCTGGCGCCGATGTAGATAGAGTCCAGCGATGTGCCGTTCCGGACGATTGGGAAGAAAGAGATAAGGATGAGAAATCTGACAGGTGGATCTCTTGTGAAGAAAAATCAGTATTGAAGATGACTTGGACAAATCTAGAAAACTGTCTGTTGTCAGTTTGTCCGTAATATCAGAGAAAGAATTCTCCTGAACAATCAAGGGGAAAATCCACGCATTAATTTTACCTGGTTGGCTGGTTTAGTTAATCGCGTCTTGCAGAAACGACTGTTCGTTGCTGGATGATTGGATCTCAAGCTGATGAACGGAGCTTGCTGCAGTAGTGGTAAAATAGTTGAGTTCAGGGCGATTCAGTGGAAAAGGTGAAGCTACCGTTTGCCTATCTACGGTGGGGTTGATCTGTGTGCATGCTCGTATTATTCATTGTGGGCACGGGTACGCCATGACCCTGAAGCTGAATCTGCCGACGATCGAATTAAATGAAATCGCAACCTCACCTCCATGTCTCCTACGCAACATTCTACTTACCTGTTGAATACGTAAGAATTAAAACTGACCGGGCCAGCCCTCTACCTCCATCATTTATAACTTGCTCAATTTCACAAATATCATCCTGATACCCAAGAAAGAAGGCGCCAACAGAGTTACTGACTATAAGCCCATTAGTCTCATCCATGGGGTGGCGAAGCTCATCACCAAAATCCTTGCCTTACGGTTGCAACCTCTCATAAACTCCCTGGTCTCCAACAACCAAAGTGTCTTCATAAAAAAAAAGAGAGTCATCCACGATAACTATATGAACATCCGGAATTTGGCACAACTGTTCCATAAGTCTAGGACCCTAGCACTTCTTCTCAAACTTGGCATTGCAAAGGATTTCGATTCTGTATGGTGGGACTACTTACTCGATCTCCTTCAACAGAGAGGTTTTCCACAAAGATGACGAAATTGGCTGACGGCGCGTCTCACAACCTCCTCCTCAAAAGTTTTACTAAATGGAGCACTAGGTACATGCATACAACACAGGAGAGGGTTACGCCAAGGTGACCTGCTCTCTCCGCTCCTCTTTGTCTTGGCCATCGACTCGCTAAAATGACTACTCGACCAAGCAACTGACGACGGGTTCCTAACGAAGTTGAAGGGCAACCATTCCTCTGCGTCTATCACTCTATGTTGATGATGTTGTCATCTTCCTAGCACCCACGGTGCGAGATGTCAATGTAATAACTGAACTTCTGAACTGTTTCGACAAAGTAATAGGTTTAATTACCAATCTACAAAAGAGCATGGTAGGCCCTATCAGATGCCGAGACATTGACCTTGACTCCATCTTGGCGAACCTCCTGGCAGTCTGAACGTCTTTCCCAATTAAATATCTGGGCTTGCCAATCACCTTAAGGCGCATTAGAAAAGCAGATTTTCAACTGATCATTGATAAAGCGGGTGACCGCCTCGCAAGTTGGCAAGGACAGCATCTAAACTTGGCGGGGCGCAAGGCCCCAGTCAAATTTGTGCTCACCTCATAACCTATTTATTTCTTGACGGCGTTGAAGGCCTCAGCAAATGTCCTTGAGGAAATTGACTCCAAGAGACACACTTTTATGTGATCTGGCACAAACAAGATTGTGGGAGGAAAATGCAAAGTCAATTGGAGACGAGTTTGCCGCCTACAAAACTTGGGGGACTAGGCATCCTAAGCCTGAGAAAATTCGCAAGAGCACTCCGGCTTCGTTGGTTGTGGTATGAATAGACGGCGGATAATAGATCATGAATTGGGATGCCTACACCTTGCACTAACACGAACCGGGCACTTTTTGCGATGGCTACCACGATCTTCATCAGAAATGGAGAAAAGACAAGCTTTTGGCACTCGGCATGGATCCAAGGGGACTCACCGAAGATGATAGCACCGAAAATCTTCACGATTTCCAAAAGGACGAATCAAAAGGTGAGGGAGGCTATGCACAATAACTCTTGGGTGCGGCACATCAACTTCACTGCTATTTCTTCCACCCAGACCCTAGTCGATTTCGTCCTCCTATGGACATGCCTTCATCACATCCAGTTAAATGAAAATGTCCCTGATGCTATCACTTGGAACCTCACCTCCCATGGAGAATATACTGTAGCCTTAGCCTACCAAGCATAGTTCCTAGGCTCGACATCCTCTGATATGGAGCGTCTAATTTGTGATGTATGGGCACCACCAAAGTGCAAGTTTTTCTCGTGGCTTGCATTCCAAAATCGAATTTGGATCGTGGATAGGCTTATAACGAGGGCACGGCTGAACCAAAAGACTTATCCACTTTGTCGAACTGCAGATGAGTCGGTGATCCATATTTTTGCACACTGTAGTTTCTCTAGGCGCGTGTGGGAGTCCATCTACACTTGTTGTACTGGGAGAGCCAACTGCACAATGGCATGAGATACCTTTAACATAGTCAAGGAATGGTGGATTGTAATAGGGTCTCTGCAAAGAGTGCCTCCTAAGGCTAGTAGATCTCTCATCATACTTACAATTTGGGAGTTATGGGACGAGCGGAATGAGAGAATCTTCTAGCAACGAGAGAATACGATGGTCGCCCTTATGGCAAAAATCAAGGAGAAGGCTTAGGCAAGGTGCCGGCAGGAGTCAAGAGTTTGGCATCTTTTCTTTCGCATGTCTACTTAGTTCATTTTCCTCTTTTTGTTTTTGATCACTGAAAGAATCTGTATTTTCTCCTCCTTTATTAATATAAAATTGGCAGAGCTCCTGCTGGTTTCTTTCAAAAAAAAAAAAATAGCCAAGAACTGCACCGGGAAGTGAAAGCACATTTTTGTGGTGTTTTTGATTTTCGCCGCGCAAACTGACAACAGGTGCCTAGGGGTTGTTTGGTTCGTGCCCTTCGTAAGTCATGTCAAAATTTGGTTTTACCAAATCGTGGGCAATATCAAAACATGAGTGAAAAATATTGTTTGGTTTGCAGCCATATCAATTTGGGCTAATGCCAAACTATAGCAAGAAACTAGTGCTTGGATTGGTGTCATGCTCATGCTTGCCAATCCTTTGAGTATGACACGTGGGGTCCATGCCATCAATTTTTTCCACCAAAATATAGATATCTTATTTTATGGATTTAATTGCAAGGAGTATTATAGTGTAGTCAGTTTGCAGATCGAGATCGGATAATTATTTAAGATATATTGCCATTTGAAAGTGTTTAATGTAAAAGTCTTGGAGTACGTGATGCCACCTGAGCACTGCTCGTCCCAAATTCACCGACGGCTCGCCCAACTTCGGCCGTTATAAGTGCATGGGCCGGAGAGGTCATGTTTATAGAGCCAAGGTTTAGTTGTCGCCTCCACCTAAAGTGTTCATTTAGGCCTCGCTCTGCTAGGCCTTCGACAATATTGTCTAATGAAAGATGTAGAACTTAAAAGATCAATGAAGTTATCATATGTACCTCATTATCGATGGATACGTTGTTTGCCACTAAAAAAAATTCACCTTAGTAAGACAAAACAAACAAATATGATATTTGATCCCTAATGGATAGAGGTACAACCACCTCTGGACGATAGTAATTGTGCACATAGATATATCGCTATAGATGGTCTGCATTTCGAAAGATTGAATCCATACGGATTTCAAATTGAGGATGAAACCTTACAAAATACAAATAATAGCCCTAGAGTTACAATAATCGTCGTGGTGACAATAGCAATAACGAGACATGATAATCTGATAATCCTTGATAGATAAGCCTTACAAGTGTCATTGGCAGGGGCAGAGTTTAAGTGATGGCTAGGATTTGTATAAAAGGTAGGCTCCAAACAAGTCTTAAGGGCACAACTAGTGTTTAAGATCTTAACGAGCTTTAAGTTGGTTCTACATGTGTTGGTTTGATTTAAGGTCTGTTTGTGTTAGGTTTAAGACTCAGATCGAACTCTAAGGTAGGATTTACTTGAAAACAAAATCTTCACAAGGACTTGGTTGGTGGTAGTTGTAGATGGTGGAGATGAGAGAAGAGAATCAATGTAGAAACAAATATTTTACTCCTTTAAGGTCTGACCTCGAGGTTGAAGACTAGTCATAATAATATGGATATTAAGATTCCCTCTTGTAATATATAAGGTCGTGTGTTAAGAACATATTTTTGGTTTACAATCCATTTTTTGCACACAAACTATGGACACAAACTAGTACACCTCCATCTTTAACGGATTCAAGTCATAATATCAAACTCGATAGGACACGACCACCTATGTTTAGCGAAGGATGGTAGGCATTGGTGCATAAAAGAGCAACTATAGACTAACCAATGTGCTAAAGCTATCTTCAAACTTAATTAATAGGAAAATGTATATATAGTCAGTGACAGATTCAAAGTAAATATTTAGGGGCTTATTCATTTCTTCTTCCTCCTTCCTCTCCTCTTTTTTCTCTTCCTCCTCCTCCCTCTCATCTTCTTCTCTTCCACGTCAAAAAATTGTAAGAGGAGCCTAGAGGGCTCTCAAGTGTTCACGGAGGGTAGCCCCTAGACCCTAATGAATCCGTCTCTGTATATAGTTACAACTCCCTTCAAAGTTTTATAGAAATATGTAACCAACTGCAACCTTCCTTACAAACCTATAGGAATTCTGGCACCCCAAGCAAGTGTTACTTGTGACAAACCCAAATAGTTACACACACAAAAGGGAAAAGGTGCACCCAAAAGAGGAAATGCATGACAAACATCACATGGCATATTTCAACAAACCAATAAAACTATAGTCCTTCTAAATTTCAGATGCCTAAGATTTGTGATTTTTTCAGTCGACCATATGAATACAGTAACATAGTGATGGGGTTAGTGATGGAGGCTTCCCGGTGGGGATTTATCTATTATCGGGCTTAGAGGGATGTTGGAGGAGCCTAGAGGGCTCTCAACTATATTTAGGGGCTTATTCATTTCTTCTTCCTCCTTCCTCTCCTCTTTTTTCTCTTCTTCCTCCCTCTCATCTTCTTCTCTTCCACATCAAAAATTTGTAAGAGGAGCCTAGAGGGCTCTCAAGTGTTCCCAGAGGGTAGCCCCTAGACTCTAAAGAATCCGTCGCTGTATATAGTTACAACTCCCTTCAAAGTTTCATGGGAATATGTAACCCACTGCAACCTTCCTTATAAAACCTATAGGAATTCTGGTACCCCAAGCAAGTGTTACTTGTGACAAACCCAAATAGTTACACACATAAAAGGGAAAAGGTGTACCCAAAAGAGGAAATGCATGACAAACATCACATGGCATATTTCAACAAACCAATAAAACTATAGTCCTCCAAAATTTCAGATGCCTAAAATTTGTGATTTTTTCAGTCGACTATATGAATACAGTAACATAGTGATGGGGTTAGTGACGGAGGCTTTCCGGTGGGGATTTATCTATTGTCGGGCTTAGAGGGAGGTTGGAGGATGGTAGGCCAACCCAGCAGAGGAGGCGACCGTGGGCGATGGAGGACCGCCA
Source organism: Phragmites australis (assembly GCF_958298935.1). Taxonomy (NCBI): domain Eukaryota; kingdom Viridiplantae; phylum Streptophyta; class Magnoliopsida; order Poales; family Poaceae; genus Phragmites; species Phragmites australis. The sequence continues at coordinate 2,681,949 of NC_084931.1, read as the reverse complement.
GATGGACCAGTGCAGGGGCAGGGAGGCAAGTCAATGGTCTTGACAGAAAAGAGCTAGCACGATGGTGAGAAGGGGGGGGGGGGGGGAGCGTTGATCTGGTAGCGGGGACGCCGTCGGCAAGGGTGAACCCGGCAAAAAAATTGAGCGAGAGCATATCAGTGACTAGGTATTTGCAACTTCACGAAAAAATAGCTAAGTCCACTAAGAACAATAAATTGAGTGGGGGCATATGCCCTCGCTCGCTGTACGCTGGTCCGCCCATGGCCGCCAGAGATGGGAAGGAGGAGGGCAGAGCGGGGAGCGAGCGAGCTTCGACGACACGCGGTGGTTGGACAAAAGCGAGAGAAAGAAGACGACATTTGGAAGAATAAGAACCACTCTGTTAGATCTTGATTATATGGTGAAAATTGGTTGACTGAAATCAACACCGTTTTCAGGCAACTGAAATATAGCATCACCTATAAAATTAAAGAAGACCCGGATCTTTTATATATTGTGTGATCACCGCTTCCTAATTGTGTAGCCATTTTTTAGTCACAAAACTTCGAATGGTTAGTGAGTAGAGTACAACTGCACCTACATAGATTTCGCATGGTTGAAGTACCTAGCAAATCTTGATCAACAAAGCTCAATGCATAACAACAACATATTTGAAAAACACATCATCATAGTTTCATCCAACTCTTCAACCACGATCTAATGGACAAAAAAGCATAACAGAGAAAAGGAAATAATGTAAAATCGGAAAATCTAGAGAAGGGCGACAGTGCACAATGAAAATACAATTCTAGAAAATATTAGTACTTACGTGATGTGTTACTTTTGTACACCAAACAACGTGTGATTTCGTCCACAAGCAAACTTCAATAGAAAGTAGTAACGAAATTTGCAAGCAATGTGCAGGGCAATTATTTTTTATAGTAGAATAAAAAAATCTCAGCCTCTGTCTCTATGGAACCGTTAAATATTACAAAGTTACAGCTCTTAGGCTAAAAGCATCACTAAAAAACGTGATGGGAATAACGATGACAGAAAACAGCACCGTAATTTTGCAGGACAGCTCCTAGCTTCGTCTTAATGTGCATTCAATTTTTTTAGTGTTGACTCTACTACGGAAAAATTATAATAACCTAAGTGGCATTAATGAAAATTACTTTAGGGCCTCAAGTGAAATTTATTCTGCTATTTTCTTTACCTGTAGTAAAAATGCAACAAAGAACTCTTAAGCAGAAATCACTTCATCGAAAAGGACAAAACTGATTTTTTTTCTTTACCTGAAATTTATTCTGCTGTTTTTCTTTACCTGGAGTAAGAAAAATCTGATTTTTTTTTCTTTTTTGAATTTTCTTGCTTTCCCATTTTGATAGGAAAAAAAGTGGAATATTTAAATTTTTACCACTCTATTGAAGTGACAATTCCTCACTGAAGATAACAAATGAGTTGTTCTAAATCTATAACAATAGATCTAATGATAAATTTACTATTTTATCAAATAACAGAGTCGGAAAAAATCAAAAGACTCCCCCGGTTGAGAAAAGCTCTGGTTGTTGAGCCGTTTGGCTGCGACTCCACCCACAAGAGAAACCCTAATCCTCCTCCCCTCCCCTCGAAGCCGCCACCGCCATGACGCCTCCCTTCCGCCCGTCCCCCACCGCAGCCTCCGTCCCGCGCGGCTGCGGCGGCGACCGCTGCGCCTCCGGCCGCGACGCGTGGCCCCTCCACCACGTCCGCCACGAGGGCGTCTTCTGCCGACTCTGCTCCTCCTGCGTCCTCCTCTACCACCCCACCGCCTTCTGCTCCGCCTGCCTCCTCCTCCTCTCCCGCGACGCCGCGGACCAGGAGCCCCGCCCCGACCCCGCCGTCGTCCCGCCCGGCCCCACCGCCGCCTGCTCCGCCTGCGCCCTCTCCGTCTCGCACCTCTCGTGCGTCCCGGGAGACCCCGCCTCCTTCGTCTGCCCGCCCTGCGCTGCCGCCTCCGAGGGCAGGCCTTTCTCCTTCACGCCCGCGCCAGCGGGGGGCGGGGGTCGCCGCGCGCTGGACGAGCGCGCCGCGCGGGTCCTCCTCGTCGCGGCGCGCCTCGCGCACGAATCCGTCGGCCGCGCCGCGGCCGCCGCCTGGGAGGAGGCGGAGCGCCGCGCCGCGGAGGCCGCCTCGGCGAGGAAGCGATCGCGCGAGATGCTCGACGCGGCGTTCCGCGCGCTGGAGGCGGAGGCCAGGGACGCCGCCAAGAAGCCCGCCGCGGCCGCCCAGCCGCCCAAGAGGAAGACCCCGAAGAGCAGCGAGGCGAACAGGGACAGAGACAAGCTGCTCAAGCTCAACGCCATGCAGCAGCCGGCGCTGGCGTTTGCCGCGGCCGCCGCCGCCGCAGCAGCAGCGAGCTCCACGCCATTGCCGATGCCATCACCATCGAGGGAGGACAAGAAGCCGGTGCAACAGGAGGCGCACGGTGAGCGAACACACATTGAACCTCTGCATTGGCAGCTAATTTGTAGGCGCACGGTGAGCGAACACACATTGAACCTCTGCATCGTACCTTGATTGCTGTAAAATCCTTGCAGGTTCAGCGGCGAGAGACGATCGCACCCCGCTGTTTGGGACCTAGCAGTCGTGAGATATGGGTTACTGCAATCTGCTTCTTCCATTCCATTGCGTTTCTGTGCAGCTAAGCAATCTGAGGATGAACCGCAAGATCAGGGGTAGTAGTCTAGTGTTGCATAGTGCTGGAAGCCCCATTCTTGAGTCTCCTCACCGTAAATTATAGTCTTGACATGCCTGACGATCCTTCCATCTTCATGTAGCTGGTTCGAACCCTGTATTCAGATTTGTTATTTGTAGCAAAAATATGATCTTGGTAGATGGATGTTGCGCGATGAAACGCAACCAGGTGTTCCCAACTTCCAAATTCGTGTCGCTGATGGCTTCGGTTCTTTATGGAAGGAGCTAAATTGAGAAGACATGCGCGCTATGCACTATTCGGGCGGCGGCAGGGGTTTTGAGCTGGATTATTGGTCGTCCATTTTTGTTGTTCGGCCAGGTTTGTGCTTGTGCAAGTTCTTTCGTGAGATTGAGGAGATTTGCGGAATGCAATCATGTGTGGTTATAGATCTTCTCCCCAATTTTCAGTTTATGCAACTTGCAAATTGTGTGCTGTCCTAAATCTTATATATATTCTTTCAATCTAAAGCTTGCAACCTTATGTAAAAATTTAGAATTCACATCAGATTACCTCTTTTCTTGATGACCATATTCTAGATGCCAGTCGTTGCTACAAAGCTGTAGAAAGAGAATCACGGGTTGATTGCCAAACTATCACAAGGAATGCCATGGAACCAAACCATAACATAATAGGATGCGCAAGATATTAAAATGTAGATAAACTCCACTGTTATGCATATCCCCATTTAACTTACACTGAAGTGAGAACCACTTCAAAATCAGTGGCCGACAAATAGGTTGGGGCACAACACGTTTATGAAGGAAAAAAAATATGTCAGCACAATTGCAGTTTTGGAAGAATTGAATGAGCAACACAGCAATACATATGTCTACATCAAAATTCAGCATCATGCAAAGCTACAGATCACAAAACAGAAAAATAATGCATAAACAAATCTGGAGGTTCATCTTGTCTTCTGGAGGTTCATCTTGTCTTCGCTGATTCAGTGTTATGTATGGTTCATTGGTCTCCTCTATTTTGTTCATGACATAGTTCACTGTTGAAAGAGTTCATCAAATTAGTTGTTAACTTGTTATGCAGCAAATGAAGCAATTGCGTCCATATCTTCTTGAAGCAGGAGTGAGGCTCTCCCCCTCCATAACATCTGCTATGGAATGGTGCGTGATTCCAACACGATGATCAGTGACACGGCCCTCTGGAAAGTTGTATGTTCTGATTCGCTCAGGCCTGTCACCACTTCCAATCTGCTAGGCCTGGAAAACCATCGGTTAATACGTGAGTCAGAAATTTCAATTTCAGATTATAGGTACCTGCTCCGATCGAAGCTTTGATCGGTCCATATGGAGTCTATGCCTTTCCATCTCATACAGTTGTTTTGGCCTTGTTCTAGAGAGAGAGAGTAAATTATAGCATATTAATTCCTTTATAATAGACAGGACCAGCAAGGAGGACTCAATTCATTGGACTTGAAGCAGCAAGTACTGAATTATGCTAATGCCAACAAAATGCTAATGACAACAAAGCTATGAACAAATGAGTAAATCTAGATGAAACAAAATTCAAATGATTAAGTACCATACGACACAAATGCAATGAATGAAAGATGTGAAATTGAACTCTAGGAACTGCTTTCCTGGTTTTCAAGAAGAAACCCAAAGCAATGGAATTATATTAGAATGTTCATATAAACTTTCGTTTATGATGTTTACAAAATGGAAACCCTCACCATGTGCTGTAATCTCTCGTCTTGGATTGCAACCACTGTTCCAGTTGGAACATGAGTTATCCTAACAGCACTATCAGTTGTATTGACAGACTGGCCTCCAGAGCCACCTGATCTGTAGGTATCAATTCTCAGGTCCTCATTCCGCATTTGGACATCAACCTGCATTTTCACAAGAAAACGATTTTATAACTATTTTAGTCCTGCCATAAATTGCACATATGCACAAAACTTGAGGGAAAAAAAAAGAGAGCAATCAAAACGCTAGATCAAATTCCAACCTCATCAGCTTGAGGAAGAACAGCTGCTGATACAGCACTGGTGTGCACCCGTCCAGACTTCTCTATTACTGGCACTCGCTGCCATGAGTGGGGTAGGTCAAATGATTGAAAGTCCAAGTAGGCATACATGATGAATATCATAATTGTGACCCCTTATTTTACCTGAATTCTATGAATGCCACTCTCAAACTTTAGGAGTTTGGAGAGAGCATCCAAAGTTTACAAACAAAAGGTCGTACCTTGTATCCTTTCAAAGCAGACTCCATTATGTCAATAACATCAAATTTCCAAACATTCTTCTGGGCATATTTCTCGTGCCTATAACATAGAAGAACTGAGTTTTATTTACAAAGATTTAGGGTCACAGACATTTTGCTCTGGGGCAACATTACCTACATTTTGAATATATCCATTGCAAACAAAGATGCCTCTTCTCCTCCAGTTCCTGCAATATCATATCCTTGTCAATCACCTGTTGCCCAATAACAAAGTAAAAGTGGAAGGATGCATTGTGCTCATAAATGTATAGGACAAGCTCCAGGTTATCTCGGAAGCAAATTCTATAGGACATGGTCCTAGAAAAGACCCTCTCTCTGACACGTATCCACTCCCTCTCTCTCCTCTTCAGTCCAGCCGTTGGATTACGGGATAGATGACATGGATGGGGTCTCACGAGGGTCTTTCTGGACTAGGTCCTATAGAATTTACTTCCGGTTACCTGCTCGCACCTCCAATATGCAATTACTCTCATCTGCTTCATCTTTTGGAAGCAATGATCTAAACAGCTCATGTTGCAATCGTTTCTCCTCCTTGACAGCCTCAAGTAGCTCCTCAGCTGCCATCTCACGCATGTCTTTCTCTTCACGTGCGTTTGTTACCAAAGATTTCAAACCCTCAATTTCCTACAAACAAAAATATAGCCTCCACAGAATCCTTCATAGTCATACCCTAGGTTGCAGCCTATAAAAATGCAACCTGATTACTACCTCCCGTTTCAATCTCAGCTCCATGGTCAACTCCAACGTCCCCTCCAGCTTGCAGAACTCCTTGTTAGCCCTCGAGTACTCTTCGGGCAAGGCGGCTGGCTGTCTTCATTAACACCAACTAACATCAAGGCTATGCAGCAAGGCTATCTTAATTCTTACGCAATGATATATCAAAGAGGACCTTGTTTGATCTAAAAAAAATCAAGGAGGAGCTTGCCCATCCGAAATTACCTGGTTGATTCGCTCCTGGAGATATGTGCTCCTCTGCTCGATCAACTTCATTCTCTGCTCCATGATCTCCACCAGGTTCGCAAGCAGCTGCAGGTTAATCTCTGATGCAAAAATAAGGGGCCTCAAACGAGATTTACAGATTACTTCAACGAAATATTTTCTCTTCTGGCAGCAGCTCGATCGTTACAAGAAAAACAAAAAAGGAGCCAACTTTCGAAGTGATCACACGGCGCAATCATACTATCGCGCGGACTCGAAGCTGAAGGAGCGGAAGAAGCATGGAACAAGAGGGGGAGAGGAGAGGTGCTCACCAGCGGTGGAGTATAGCCGCCGAGGAGGGCAGGGGCACCGCCAGGTCGCCGGAGCCGAAGCGGGGGCAGCGGAGGGGATGTTTCGGAGCCACCGAAGCGCGGCGAGGGCGCCGGCGCCGCATCGGCGTAGGTGATGCTGCTTCGCGGAGGCGGCGGAAGTAGGAACCTAGTGCTGGTTGCCTTCAGGTTCGCGGTTTTGCACGCCTCTTACCTGACATTTACGTACTTCTAAGTCGCTTGTACGTTCTCTCTGCAGACCGCTTTCTGCAGACGCTCACGTAACAAGGTGCTTAGCTTCCGCTGGTTTTTGCTATTTAGAAGGAGAAAGCTGTAGCTCCGCTTTTAACAATGTTTGTTGATAAGTAAAAGCTGTTATTAATACTAGAAGCTAGAAATTAATTGGTGGAGTTTTTTAGTTTTTAAGTGATGTTTTGAGAGGTATTACATATATTATATATTGTATCTATAATAAAAACTAATTCAAAAGTAATTTTTCTATAAGCAGTTTTTGAAAAATCTCAGGCTACCTAAACAGGTCCTAAAGCCCTATTGATTTGGGCTTCTACTTTAGAAGTACGCTTCTAGTATAAGCATATTCAAATTTACTTCTAGCTTCTTATGTTCTTTTACAGTAAATACTATTTTTCTTCTTAGAAACTATAACTAGAAGCTAAAAAAAATAGACTCTTTGTTTTAACTTCTGGCTTCCGAGAAATCTAAGAGTGTAGGTGTAACACTCTACTTTACAATTGAATATAAAACAGTTAAAATTCAAAATTTTGGTAGAGTCTTCTCTAAAAATACGGTATAACTGATAAAACAGTCAATAATCACAAGTAGAAAATATAGGATATAAACGATGTATTAAAATTATCACGATGCAACTAAAACATATATCTTTCTACAGTATATACAACTTTACTTCTTCAAACACAAACATTATTACAGCACCACAACAACTACCAAAAACATATTTTTAAAGAATAGTTAGGTTATTTAAAGAATATGAGGAAGTACATGCATTTACCAAGTCCCATGCTCAAAATGCATACCAACGATCTAAGCGTACCTAAAAAAGAGTTAACCGGTGTGAGATGAGCTCAACAAGTAAGGGCTATGAATATAAACATATCTCATCTAGTTAAATGGTATTTTAGAAAACAACCATTTTCCTCACAATGAAAATTTAAAACATATGAGTTTGAAGAAAGTATCATTCCGCATGATATCATATTCATCGACAAAACAATAATGATAACTTTTAATACAGTTTTTCTGTGTATCATGACATTAAACTTTTCAGAATTCTGTATTATTTAAATATTTTACAAATATATGAACGTCATGATGCAACTCTATTTGGGAGTTTTACGCTGGACGATGCCAACATCTCATGCAACTCTATGTACCGGTACGAGTCACGCACGATGGCAATGATCGACCTTTATCACCATATGAAGTGCATAAATGCAAATGTATGCATGTGAATTGACGTCCATTTTTTATATTTTTATTTGGATGATTCATGATAAATAACACTACAACTGATTCATGATACCAACGACATAATCCAAATCAATAAGAATGGCATGGATTTAATTCGTCAAATGCAACATCATCCATGCTTTGAATGAATTAGAAAATGCCATATACTTCAATTTATTTGCAAAAGAAGTAAGACATGAATATAAAAAAAGCACTGAATTTTACCCCCACGTTACTTGCCTTTTGCTGAAGGCAGCGAAGAAACCTTGCTTAGGTATGCTCAGAAGTATTACCACCTGCACAAGTACATTTTTAGTGCTAAAACATATCAGAAACATATATAGTATGAAAGCGTTCTTCCTACGCCTAAAAACGTCGCATATACGTCATTATTTCAAAACACGCCAAATAGAAACCCATATAGCAAGAACGGATATAACATCTCTACTTCAAGGTCAAATTAAATTCTCCCATATTAACTAGACCTTGTTCAATTAAAAGAAAAGATATTTTTCTTTGATGTCACATCTTCTACCCAACAATGATTATTATAAGTAAATCATATCACCAATCACATATCTGACTGGAATTGATTTGATTCAATTCAACCACAAATGTCTAGGTATTACATAGGAATCACCTTCTAAGGATTGACGATGAATCCGACGAAATCTGGAAATTTCCAACCTTTCCCCTTTTCCCCTTTTCTCATTCTCTCCCTTTTCTTTTCCTTTTCTTTTCTCTCCTTTTTCTTTTCTGGCTCTTTCGTTTCTCACTGGTCCTTGCTTCTCTCGGTTAGCAGATATAGAGAGAGAGGTAAGGAGGGAGCTTGGCAGCCGGTGATAGCCGGCAATAGTGGGTGGCAACGCACAACTAGGTGGGCAGTGACCAGCGAGCAATAGCAAACGGCGGCCTAAACAAGGGGCGTGCGTGACAGACAGTGAGGACGACGATGGCTTGATGGCTGCGACGAAGGATGGGGAGGCGAGTGAAGGCGCGACACAGCTGAAGCTACGGGGAGGCGCGGCGTAGGTTCACTGGAGCGACGGTGTGGCATGCGCAGTGGAGGGTGGAGACGTGGATGTCGGAGATGGTCAGCGGTGACCGACGGCTAGCCGGTGGAGGCAGGCCGACGGGGAGGCGAGTAGAGGGGTGGTGGTGAATCGGTAGAGGCAGCGGTCTGAGGGAGCTATGAGTCAGTCAAGCTTAGGAGGCATCTGGATGGGTCAAGTTGAAGGTCGATCTATCCACAACTTTATCCCTTCTCTCTCTTTTTCAAATCAATCAATGGTCTAGGTTTATTGGGCTTGCTCCAAGTCACAGGGTGTCCACAATGGATGTTTGAATAGAAAAATGGGTTTGTCTCGTCGAGATCTACATGACTGCGGTCTTCGATCATTCATATGCGCAATGGATTTAAAAGTCAATTATTTGGTCAACTCTCTCCTTTTCTCTTTTTTTTGAATATTTGGTATTACATTCTCCTCCCCTTAAAAGAATTCGTCCCCGAATTCTGCCACACCCACAACTACTATAAAACAGAGGTAAAACGTTTCAATACTTATGACTCACCGGTTCCTAAGAGTTCGGAAGACTTCTTACACATCTGTTCTTCAAGCTCCCAAGTCACTTCTCGTTCTGAGATATTTGTCCAGCGGACTCTCACAAACATGATAGTTCTCCTTCTCATGACTCGTTCTGAGGAGTCCAGAATGCATACCGGGCAGCACTTTATAGTCAAGTCTTCCTCTATCGTGATTGGTTCAATATCAATTTTATGCTTAGGGTCTCTTATATATTTCCTTAGCATAGAAGCATAGAAGAAATCATGTACTCCATTCATTGAGTCTGGTAATTTAAGATGGTAACCTAAACTACCTACTCAGGCTGTGGTCAGAAATGGGCCAATGTACCTCGGGCTAAGTTTTCCAAAGGTACCAAACTGTACAACACCTTTGGTTGGTGACACCCTGAGAAGAATATGGTCATCAACTGCAAACTCTAGGTCTCGTCTCCGGACATTTGCATAGCTCTTTTGTCGACTCTGAGTAGCTAACAAGTTATGACGTATTTGGTGTACCTTTTCTTATGTTTGCTGAACCAAATATGGACCAAGTAGCGATCTTTCTCCGACGAAGTCCCAACACAAAGGGGAAACACACCTTTGTCCATACAAGGCTTCAAAAGGAGCCATCCGAATACTAGCTTGACAACTATTATTATAAGCAAATTCCGCTAGGGCTAGATGATCTTCCCAATTGCCTTTCCAAGATAAGACACAAGCACGAAACATGTCCTCTAAAGTCTGAATGGCTTGTTCTGACTGACCATCCGTCTGCGGGTGGAAGGCTATGCTAAGGGAGAGTTTTGTGCCCAAGGAATTTTGCAAACTTTACCAAAACTGGGACACAAATTTATAATCATGATCTAAAATGATTGACTTTGGCACACCATGCAGTCTCACTATTTCTATGATATATAAGGCAGCCAAATCATGTGCAGAACTAGTAGTTTTCATTGGGATGAAATGTGCGGATTTGATAAGCCTATCTACAAAAACTCAAATGGTGTCTGTGCCTCGAGGTGAGCGAGGGAAGCCGATTATGAAATCCATAGTGATATGTGCCCATTTCCATTCTGAGATTTTCAAAGATTGCACTAACCCTGCAGGTCATTTATGCTCGGCTTTTACTTGTTGGCAGACACAAGCTGCAATGTACTTAGCAATGTCCACTTTCATCCTTTTTCACCAAAAAAATTGTTTTAGGTCTCGATACATTTTCATTTCACCCGGATGAATTGTGTGAGGAGTCCGGTGAGCCTCTCTCAAGATATCCATTTTCACATATGCCTTATGTGGTACACAAAGACGTCCTCTGAAGCATATTGCACCATGCTCATCAATTCTAAACTCTTTTGATTTTCCCGCCAAAATTCTCTTTTGAACTTCTAAAAGAAGACGATCATGTTGCTGAGCTTCACATACACATTCAAGTATAACGGACTGAATGAGCATTTGAGTTTCCTTCTACACAGTGCCAACAAAGCAAAAAGATATCCCCATCCGATCCAAGTCTGAAAGTAGGGACATTATTATTTTAGGAACACCTGTTCTGCTACCACATTTGCCTTTTCTGGATGATACTAAATAGTCAGATCATAGTCTTTGATTAATTCTAACCATATTCACTGTCTCAAATTCAGATCTCTTTGAGTGAAAATGTACTTGAGGCTCTTATGATCAGTGAAAATATCACATGACTCGCCATACAGGTAATGCCTCCAACTCTTTAAGGCAAAAACCACTTCAGCTAACTCTAAGTCATGAGTAAGGTAATTATATTCATGAGTTTTGAATTGTCTGGAAGCATATGCAATTACCCAACCTTCTTGCATAACCACATAGCCAAGTTCGATCTTGAGAAGCATCAGTGTAAACCGTGAAACGCTTGCCACTCTCGAGCAAAGTTAAAATAGGAGCGTTCACCAATTTATTCTTTAAGGTTTGGAAAGTGGCCTCACATTTATTAGTCCATACAAATGGAACACCCTTTTGAGTAAGTCTAGTCATAGGCTTTGCGATAATAGAGAAACCTTGTAGAAAGCGTTGGTAATATCTAGCGAGTACAAGAAAACTCTGAATTCCTGACACATTGGATGGTCTTTGTCATTCTAACACTGCAACAACATTCTTTGGATCCAGAGTAATACCATGTTGATTGATAACATGGCCAAGAAATCCTACTTCTTCGAGCCAAAAGGCACATTTCTTTAGCTTCGCATAAAATTTATTCTTTTGAAGAGCCTCCAATAGTAGACTGAGATGCACCTCATGTTCTTCTTTTGACCTAGAATCAATCAATATGTTATCGATGAAAACCACAACAAAGACATCTAGGTATTGATGGAGCATCCGGTTCATGGCTTCCATAAAAATAGTAGGGGCATTCGTTAGTCCAAAAGACATAACCACATATTCAAAATGCCCATATCTTGTATTGAAAGCCATCTTCTCAATATCCTCATCTCAGATTTGCAGTTGGTGATAACCCGATTGCAAATCAATCTTCGAGAATATCTTAACACCCCTCAACTGATCGTAAAGATCATCAATACGAGGTAGAGGATATTTATTTTTGATTGTGACCTAATTAAGCACTCGATAATCCACACAAAGTAGTGGGGACGGCAACGACTGCGGCGACTGACGGGGAGGCGAGTGAAGGCGTTGCGTGGCTTGAGCGATGATGGGGCGTGCGTAGCACGGCAGCATGCGCATCAGAGGGCACCAGCGTGGATGTTGGAGACAGTTGGCGGCGACCTATGGCGAGCTGGTGGAGGCAGGCCGATGGGGAGGCGAGTGGAGGGGGCGGCAGTGAATCGATAGACGCGGCAGTGTGAGGGAGCCATGAGTCGTTCGAGCTCGGGTGGCGTCTGGATGGGTCGGCTTGAAGGGCGATCCATCCACGGCTTTATCACTTATGTAGCGAAAATGATCCTATTAGGCTATGATTGTGATTTTGGTGATTAATGATAACATAGTTAATAGAACTAATATGTTTATCAAGTATATGATTTAGTAGGTCTCATGGATGCAACAAAAGAGAAGTCACCGAAGCCAGAACAAAGAGATGAATAAATTAGACTTGTTTCATAAATTTTGATGTGATCAAATGGGATGGATTTCTATATAATCTTGTAGAGCTCTTCACAAGCTTTCCATAGAGTCCAATATCATCAAAATCGGAGTTCGGAGCGAAAAGTTATACCCAAAATACATAATGTTGTTCTGCTAAAATTTGCCTGACCGGATAGTCCGGTGCTCACATAAAAATTAGTCCGGTGCTATATAGGATAATCCAGTGAGAACAATAAAAAACAGTCCGGTGTTCACAGAAAGTTTGAAGCGGAGTCTTTTGCTTCACCGGATGATCCGGTGTTCACAAAATGAACACACCAGACTATTATTTTCAGAGAGCTTCAAAATGAACATATGCCCATAGTATAATCCAGTGCATTTGTCCGGTGTTTATTAAGTTATCATAGGATAATCCGGTGTTTACATATGAGTCTGAGTGGATTCCAACGGCTAGTTTCTTTTGCTACACTCACCGGATGATCCGGTATTCACAAAATGAACACACCAGACTATTATTTCCAGAGAGCACCAAAATGAACATAACACATAGGATAATTCGGTGCATTTGTCCGATGTTCAGTGAGTCGTCACAAGATAATCCGGTGTTCACAGATGCTTAAGTAGGGTCCAACGGCTAGTTTGTGAGAGTGTACTCACTGGATGATCCGGTATTAGTACTACTATTCTCACCGGATCATCCATTGTTAACAGCTTTTTAGTGCCGTTGGGTTAATGGCTAGTGCGCGAGTTTGAGGCTATAAATATCTCTCCACTCAGTCATTTGAGCATGCTGGTGTCCAGAGAAGTTCATATACACATGAGAAGACATTCAAGCCACCAAAGTGCTTAAAGTGATAATCCAAGACGATTAAGCACAAGATTAGTGAGTGATTAGTGCTTATAGGCCTAGAGAGTGAGTTGTTAGGTGACTGCTGCCTAGAGAGTGGATTAAGGAGTGATCCAACAGTGTATCTCTTGATACGTCGGCACCTTGGAGTTTTGGTGACTCGTCAGCAAGCTTGTTGACCCTCCGACTTGGTGTGGAGCGGCGGCAAGGTGATTATGCGGGGACGCGGAGACCCTTTCCTTTGTGGCTAAAGCTCCGAAGTGATCACGACGACGAGAAACCAGAAGAGCGGCTAGTGGTGAGATCTTACCTTGGTAGCTTGGTGGCTCATCCGGATGGAGGTCTTGTCTTTGTGACTCGGTGGCTCAAAGGCCGTGACCAGGTGCCGACTGGGAGTATATTATTTGTGGAGCTCCAACGTGGACTAAGGGTGGCATTCATGTCATCGATACCACGGGAAAAAAATTCTTGTGCCAAGTTTGCTCTCTCTAACTTATTTACGTTTCTGCATTTACTTATTTGCAATTTAACTTTTTAGATAGTTTGCAAGCGTTTAGATCGATAGAGTAGATATACTAGATAAACCTAGAGCATATTTAGATAGAAATCGATATAGGCTTATCTTGTGTTGTTTTTTTAGCCGAAATAGTTTTAAGTGTCATAATTCACTCCCCTCTTAGAACGTCACCGATACCTACAACTTCTTTTTTTTTAATCAATCGACAATCTAGGTTTATTAGGTCTGCTCTGGTCACAAGGTGTCCAAAACGGATATTTGAATAGCAAAATGAGTTCATCTTATTGAGATCTACACAACTACAGTCTCTGGTCATTCATACGAGTAACAGATTTAAAAGTCAATTATTTAGTAAACTATCTCTTTTTCTTTTTTTTAATATTTGGTATTACAGTAGGCTACTGTAGTTGTTTCGCTGTTTGTTTCAGAAACAGAGCCTAAATGTTGGGTCCGGCTTCTGAAAGAACTCTGCTTGTAAATCTGAAATGAAATTTACTCGGTCATTGGTGGATTGATAGAAGTGGAGATGGATGAATGCGACAGGGAAACAACCCATTTCTTAGATTTCACATTTTGTTTTACATCGGTGACTAATAATTAATTTACACTCTTATGATCCTACACTCTTTTATCTTCTCCACCCATTCCTGACGAATTATGATCCTACAATCGTCCCTAACTGCATTGCAACTGGACAGCTTCCCTAAGCTTGCACCCTACATCACGTCAAGGGGCAGCGTTCGTCACAACGCAACCAGAGGTGTTGCACATCGGTTGTCCAAGCTCGCAAGATCATCGTCCATCGTCCATTTCCCAAAGATCTGCTCCATCTCAAGCACACCCAGGTCACCGCAGATCTTCTCGCAGAGCTGCGAACACATTTCAAGAAGACAGGTCACTCAGCCGCCATCACTGCATATCTTATTATCTTCCTTTAGTTACAGTGAAGCCATAACAGTGACTCAGCGACATGTGCGGCTGTTAGCTGCAGTTTTTACCTGTCTGTACACTGCAGGGTCACCATGGGACTTCTTAAGCTCTACAACGTACAAAGAGGGGCCAAGCTCAAACACCTGAGACCACAAACAGCACACCACTTCGTTGTTAGCTGATGTGCATTTGTCGCAATGTTGTACTGAATAAGGGGAGCCATTCACCGCATTTTACCTCGGTGCACACCAGGAATGATACGGGGTTCTTGGGATTCTTTGATCCATTGCAGCTCCGCATCACTTTGAGCTGAAAAAATCACATGCGCATCATCTTTAGTTTCTTCACAATGTTGATAGCACGTTTTCGAACAAAATAAAATGTTGATAGCAGTATGATGCATAATGTTCTACTGCTGGAAGGCTTATACAGACCTTGCTATGACCCCTATGAACTTG
This sequence comes from Phragmites australis, assembly GCF_958298935.1. NCBI lineage: Eukaryota > Viridiplantae > Streptophyta > Magnoliopsida > Poales > Poaceae > Phragmites > Phragmites australis. Next base: position 2,666,864 of record NC_084931.1, on the reverse strand, counting down.
GAAACCCAACTGACTAGCAGAGCATTCGATCTTTTCGAACAAATCCTTAGGTGGATGTGTTGATGTGAACCTGATCTTCCTTTGGGAAACTTTCTGCAACAAGTCAACATAATTATTATACAAGTTCAAGAGGAAGAATTCAGTGCATTTACCATTAGGGTATTTGTGCTACTAATTATATTGTGGTGATGAAAACTGATTTTTTGGTCAGCCTTTTAGGTCAAACCAATTTCAGTAAGGCAATGACAGTGCTGAAAGGAAATTTCCGAACGATGCTTACAAACCTCTTCCTCGAAAAACCCCGAAAGATCAAGGGATGATGCCATTCCAATCAACTGAAAAGCGTTGATCTGATGAGTAGTCTTATCCTCAGGTGCTTCATTGATTTGCTTCAGGAAAGAACAAAGGAAACCGAAATTTACCAATCAGTGGTTATAAATATAAAATGATCTACGTCTACTTTCAGGACACATAGACTCTGGCACTTTTTCAGACAGTCTGTTTATCTGTCTATACCTCTCTGACCGGAAGAATGGCATCAAGCTGTGAATCTTCATCGTCATTGTCATATGGAACAACAGGAATATAGTCCTGTAGAAACCATTCATGTGCTTTGATTCCTGCCATGTCAATCCTCTTCATCGGATTGGGCTCAAGAATCCTCTGAAGAAGATTTTGTGCACCGGGTGAAAGCCACTTTGGGATCTGAGTGTCACCCCTGAAAATCTAGAACCAGCCAGGCAAAACTAACTGAAATTGTCCTCAGAGAACTACTAGAATAGTATTCTGCATATTACTGAATGAGTACCTTCTGATAAAGAACAACAATATTTCGGTCATCGAATGGAAGGTACCCTACGAGCATTATATAAAGAATCACTCCACAAGACCAGATATCCGACAAGGATCCATCGTAACCTCTATTCTGCAGAACCTGCAGGCATTTGGCACAAGAATTAGGAACTGTACAACACAAGAAATCAGTTGGTCTAAATCACTTTGTATTGTCGGTCTTTTACCTCAGGAGCAATATAATTGGGGCTACCACATGTTGTATGCAGCAATCCATCATTCTGAAAGTTACAGGTCATTTAATACGATGAATGATCAACTTAATTAATTAAGGAAATCATTAAGAACAGCCCAACTCCACATTTCATTTCATCATACCCCAAGATGTTGCGGTAAAGCACTGAGACCAAAATCAGATATCTTGATGTTGCCTTTGCGGTTGACAAGAATGTTCTCAGGCTGTAACAGTGGAGCAAATAAGAAAAATGGTGTCACAGGACAACCAAGCTGGCATCTTGCTATGCAATGATCCATGGAAAACATCGATAGGAATGTGTTCAAGAAAAACAAGAATCATTTGGCACCTTGAGGTCTCTATGGTATACTCCCTTTTCATGGCAATAGCTCACACCATCAATCAGCTGCTGAAAAAGCCTCCTTCCTTCTTGTTCAGAGAGTTTTCCCTTTATAGCCTTTTCAATTGCATTAAAGAAAGCAACATGAGCATTAGATACCTAGCACTAATCTAACATGAAATTTGTCGTGCAAAAAGGATTACAAACGTATTCTTGACCAAAAAAAGAAAGGAGTTCCATTGGCTTACAATCTTGTCAAACAGTTCACCTCCATTGACAAACTCAAGCACCATGTAGATCTTCGTTTTGCTAGCAGCAACCTGAATCAGGAGTTAATCACATGACTAATAACAAATATATACCCTTTCAACAGCTTACATGACTACATTATAGCTTCAATAAAATAGACATGTGAATCAGGAGTCCCCATAAATTTACAGGCATATTTCTTTTTCAATGAAAGCTCAAAATCTGTGCATGAATAGGATAAGGACGGCGCAACTGCTAGTTGGCATTGAATGTGGTAACAGATAGCAACACATGCAATCTTAGCTACGGCGCTGCAAGCCAAATTTAGTAATCCTGTTAGCACGAAGGATCATACCCAGATACTCTGTATCATGGTTTTCTGGAAGGATGCTTGTTTATCGAACCAAAAATTAATAACTCATATACAATAATCCCACGTTAAACCCATTCACAGTGATATCCCGAATCTTTGGATGCAATGGATTAGAACAGACATCCATTTCCTCATGTCTTATCATTGACAACGAATAGATCAAGAAGACAAAAAGGTTTCATATATATTAAGCTATCTCTAATAGATACTCTAAAAATCCGTCCTCTATAACACTATTACAGCATCCCCTAACACTATTATAGTATCCCTTATTTTTTTTTTCAACAGCTATCATATTTCTTACCCTTCATTTCCTGCTCCCCTCGAACTCACGTGCATACGCTATGAACAGTGATAGAGGCTCCCGTATCCATCCGCAAAAATGCCACCGTCCACCTCTCATCCGCAACATTGTTTACCTGATACGGATTCTATTGGAGCCGGATACTGAGCGTCACCATCCACCATTTTACTGTAGCACTCGAAAAAAGTACAGATGCGGAGTCCGTTGGAGATGGCCTTACTCCCTCCGGTCATAAATACATGTCATTTTCGAAAATATTTGGTCAAACTTTTAAAACTTTGACTAAATATTTTAAAATATTAGTTTAAAAACCTCAAAATCGTATGTGTAGATTTGTCTTGAATAATACTTTCATAATATCACAAAATAAATGAATTTATAAATATATTCTAACAAAAAATAATGATCAAAGTTATACATGGAAGACTATGTCTTATCTAAAACTACATGTATTTATGATCAGAGGGAGTAAGAGTTTGGTTGATTGAGATCACCAATAATGTAGGTAGGCCATGCGTTGAAATTGCTTCGTTCTCATTCAGAACTAACCACTGAACCGTTCGCCTCAACCTCAGATACATGAGCAGCGCCGCTCACTGGCCACAGGAGGGATCACAAACTCGGTGGGCGCAGCGAGCGCGTGGGTCCCGCGGACCAATGGCATCCGGTTCCGAGGTCCCTCAAATAATTGGTGGGCTCGAGCCTCCAGCGTGGCATTGAGCTGGAGCACGGAAGCTGCTGCGGGCCCACCTGCCAGCCTCGGCGGGTGGGGGAAGAATACGGGGTGCCTGGTGGATAAACTTCACACCGCAGAATCAATCGCTACTAGTACTAGTTAAACAACCAAAATTACCTTAAATCTCATGAAAAAATACGTAAATTTTGATCGAACTACAAACGGGTAGAATCCGTGTGAACACAGTTAAGCTGAAATCCCGTTAAATCCTCGTACCGGAAAGGACAGATTGACAAATAAGCAAAATCACTTTTTTATGGTGGCAAAAAAATTAATTGAAATCCGTATGAAATTTGAACATGATTTTTTTAAAAAAAAATGGGAACAATAAAACCACAGAGAGAAGACTAGAGCAGAGCAATCGAGAGGTAGGCAGGGCGAGCTGATCACCTCGTGCAAGCGGACGACGTTGGGGTGCTTGAGCAGCTTCAGCGTCGCGATCTCCCGCCGTATCTGCACAGGATCGAGTTCGATCGGTTGACCACGAGCCGTCGAGACCAAAGATTGGATTTTTTTCCCCCGACGAACGATGCATCATCGGCCGGTGGGCGGCGCAGTACGTACCTGGTCGTCGATACGGAGGGAGAGGATCTTGGCGCGGTCGAGGATCTTGACGGCGAAGTGGGCGCCGGTGCCGCGGTGGCGCGCCTGCTTCACCTTCCCGAAGTTGCCCTCCCCGACCGTCCGCCCGATCTCGTACGCGCTCAGCAGCGCCCCGCCTCCCCGCGCGCCGTGCCCCGATCCCTCCCGCCCCTTCTCTCCCTCCCCCGCGCCGCTCCTGCCGCCGCTCACCATTAGGAAGCAGTTCCCGAGATGACGGCCGGCGGCGGCGGGTGCACGACGCGCTCGAGATTCTTGTGGTCTCAAGACCTGACGGTGAGTGTCCCTATCCTATCCACTTGCTGGACTTTTCCTCTCGATTCGAATCTGGCGCAGCGGAGAAGAGGGAGGGAGGGAGGGAGGGGGTTTGGGAAATGGAGACTGGTATTTGTAGCTGCCACTCTCTTCTTCCCTTCACTGGTGCTCTCTCTCTCTCTCTAAAATGGAGACTGGTATTTGTAGTTGCCACTCTCTTCTTCCCTTCACTGGTGCTCTCTCTCTCACTCTCTCGTTGCTAGTATATGCTATATCCCCCCGGGACACTGGGCAAGTTCATGGACTACCCTACCTGCAGTGGTCCAAACAGATTGATGTATTTTAACAGTGTAACCCAATCTGCACGGTAAAAACTACGGCGTGCGAAGCCAGGGATCAAACCAGCGACCGGCTCAGCCTCTCCTTTAGATTTTACTACCGGGCCACAAATCTGTTCACACAGATTGATGCTTCTAGAATTGTCATTGCTTAATTTTAGGAGTGAATCCATACAGTCAAACTTTCCAAATGGGAATCAACCATATTTTTTCGAGTTGAAAATTCCTATTATGAAAATATTTTAATGCTTGCTTTGGGGTATAGTAAAATTTTCTTTCAACTCCACATCTATCCTTCACGGTTAGTTATGGTACATATTAAAATGACACCTTCACATTTTGTTCTCAAGAAACGCTGTGAGTAAGATTCATCGGAAAAAATAAACAGTACAAAAGAAGAACATTTTGTTTTAAAAAACACTTACAGTTGATCGCACAAATGAGACTTTGGAATGCCAGGAATAGTTTTAGATAAACGAGTCTATTCTAATCGTTTATTTAATCAAACTCGTACGGAACCAAGAGTCATGCACTTGTTCATGTGAAATCCTTGCATCCTAATATGGATGATGTAAATAAGCCTGCTAATGGTTTGGCTTATTTTGGTTTAGATGGGTTGGTTTCTCATATGTATTCTTTTGGTGTGGGTTGAAGTCGGCTGAATTGTCAATTGGGTTGGTTTGGCTAATGTATAGGTTTGATCTGATTTGGTTTTGGATTTGACATTAGCACCCGAAATGGTTGAAAACCTGTAAGTCGAATCCATCGTGAGGCAAGAACGTTCCATGCACCGCCATATCCACCATCTTCGAAACGCTTACAAAATACATGAGCTAGTGAAGGAGGTGTAGCAGTCAACAAGTGCACGTGGGGAGAAGGGTCGGTCAGAAAGCATACTTAAGGCACAGGTGGTTGGATCCATGCTCGCGAGCCTTGCCCCCGTCGGTGATAGATTCCGGCTCCGCAGCCTCATATTTTTCGCTCATAATCATCGGCCTCGTGACTTTGTATCCAGGCTCGCCAGCCTCATGAGGCCGCTGGGGACAGTGTGCTTGTGGCACAATCAAAGCTTAGTTCTGTGGGTGTGCATGGCTACTGTCTCGTCTGGTGCGGTGCCGGACTACGATAATAAATGAGATGTGGTTATGGCTACACCATGGCACTTGGGTAAGCACAAAGAGACCGACATGTTGGACCAGATGAAGGGTGAAGGAATGAGACCCGCAACTTAAGACACTTGACTACTCTTCTGAGTTGGGGATGAGTTGAAAATGGTTTAAGAACCAGTTTGAAACCGTTTAGACGACAATAGGTTGGATTGGTTTAGGCCGTAGTTGTAGGCGGTTTGGATTGGTTTGGTTTTCGGAGGTGGAGTGGTGCGGGCAGTGTGGTGCGGTGGGCTAGGTTGTGGTGCTTTAATAGCAGAGGTTTGGTATGAATTTAGATTGGATTTTGGGCCGGCTTAGCTCCTGTAAATAACCGGGTAGCCATTATAAAACCGCTGTGCCGCATTCTGCTGTGGAAAAGACTGACAGCAACGGATGGATGCCAACGTCACCGGCAGGGCCCGCTAACCGTTGAGGCCCACGTGCCACGCGTCCAATCGTGTTCTCCCAAGCGGGCCTACCCATCTCGTTCTCGTCTCTCCCTACACAGGAATAGCCTCAGTTCCAGCTCAGGGGTAGTTTAGGGAAAGAAATAATGTGGCTGAGGATAAGAAGGCGTGCATGGACAAGCACATGAAAAGACAACGTTTGCCTAATCCAGTGGGCCCGGGATCTTACCAGCAAAGTAGTGGTAGTAATCCAGTCCTAATCCTGCCACTTGGCGGATTAGTTTAGTTTAGTGGGCTGCTCTGTCGCCACGTAGGATTATCACATGTACAATTCGTGGTTCACAACATTCTCCACAAGCAAGTGTCGTCGGCACGTAGACTTTTTCTTCCTTCCTCCGTTTCCCCCTCCTCTTTGCCCTGGAAAGAGTCTCGCTTGCTTTGATTTGCTCACTTACCAATCCATTCGGATAGTTAAGAGCTGATTGCGTACTCAAGAAAGTAAGAATAAAAGATGAAGTTGATATGGTTCGGCAACAAAACTGTATAACAATCTTGCTATGTACGAGATTACCTAATTCCATGCTATCCATCACATTTTCAGGTAGTTGGTAGTGAAACTAAGGTTTATTTGATTTTTCGGATGAGATATCGTAGAGCTGTTTGGTATAAACAGACTAAGGGAAAGTATGCAGAATATAGTTATATTAAGAGTGTTTAGTTGTTGTATCTGTTTGGACAAGTGGAGCTAATTTTTTATTTGATTGATTGAATCTGAGACTAAACTAAGTTTCTGTTTGATTACTTATATGATTATACTTTTATAATATTAACAAGTGGGTCCATCGATATAACAGAAGCAGAACCTCTTATACTCACAAGATAGACTATAATAGAAGATATCTGTATCCAAACAGACTTTTTTTACGAGATATCACATATCTACTCGGCCAGGATGAGAAAGATCCAGAGAACCAACTACACCCTAAAAAAAGCTGTTTTTTAAACAAACTAAACTAATTTTACGTACATGTGACACACAACTATTTATATATGTAGGTTATATATAAAACTAAATGAACTAATGGCAGGAGTAAAGTAAATAATATAGTTTGATAAAATCTGCATTGCTGGAGATCCTTGTATGAAACCAAAACCAACAACACTGACATATAAATTAAGGCAAATTAAGTTCAAATTTCATGTGGTTACTACCCTACCCGTTTCTCTGTCTTCCCCATGAGTTCTCTCTCTCTGGGAAGCATAATCTAAATTTAGATTAGTTGTTACCTATTATATTTGTTCCAGTATAACTGTTCAATTACTTAGGAACTACGTAATCTAAATTTAGTGGTGGCGATCGAGTCGCGCCAATGGATAGACGCAAACCGCCCACTTGGTTGGTTTAAGACGACGACCGGTATACGAGGCAATACGTGCGTCGCGGCTAGCCCACACACTTGTTCATCAGTAACCTACGTTTCTTCTCTTTTATTTTCCTTTCGTTTTCTGTGTAACTAGTTTGATTCACGTGGTTTCTGACTTTGAAGCAATGGTGATCCGGCGAGATGCAATCAGGAAATTTATTTAATCGTATTCTACTGACGTTTAATTTCTTCCTAGCCTTGATTGTTTAATGTATCAGGCAGAGACTGAGGAGATCGAGTTAGGCTCTAACTGTTGGAGTATATCACACTTTTAGGTTTAATATAATCTATAAATAATTCATAAACGTAAACGGATAAACTAACATGTTTATATTACAAGAGCATAATCTAATCATATATATGAAAGTATTATATATGGCTAGATTTACTATACTCGAAATTAAGAACGGTAGAAAATAAAGTACGAGTAATATGGTTTTTACATACTGATCCTACGCTGTGAAGGTTACCGAAGATGCTAGTTGCACTGTGTTAACGGAACGATCGATCCTGCTAATGACACGTCGAATTTGTTGATGATGACAGCGGGAGGCGCCCAAACGACCAGGAAGATGAGCCATGATGAAGAACTTGAGCAGTTGCGCAGAGCGCTTCCTAAAAACCTTATTCACTCTCTCTCAGTGCAGGATCTCAAGAGTGAGGGTTTCGGAGACCTACTGTTGGTGGAAGAAAATGTCTTCCACGAACAAGTACAACGAGAGAACATTCACATGAATGACTCAAGCTTGAAGAAGAAGTAGAGAGTAAGGAACACTAAATGTATTGATCATTAAAAGATTTCCCCCTATGGCTTGATGACCAAGTTTCTGTATTTATAGTGGTATACAGGGTGTAAATATATAAGTATACCCTTACAGAGATATCGATACAAACTATTGCTATCCCGCATGAACTCAGGACCGAACAAATCACACGCCATGGGTCTATATATGATGCATTTACCCCTAATCAGAAGATATTATCTACTATGACAAATACAAAGGTGCAAGTGGGCCGCAATGCGTGGTGCTCGGCCGATCGCCTATTACGGCGCCGCACTGCCAAGTGTCAGGCCTGTTCCTATTGCCCGGGGATGTTGTCAGGATGGCTCCCACTTACATTGGTATTAAATGTTGGTCACTTTCTTGCAGGCGGAGGACGGCTAGCGGGCCCCCTCTGGCTGATTTTTTCTCCAATCTTGATGACTCACTCCTCTAGCTTCGCTGAACCTTCCTAGGCTCCGAGAGGATGGATCTCTGGGAGACAGGGGCTCCGCCGAAGCCTGTAGATCCAAAAGGCCTTTGGGGATCCGAAGTCCATAGGCACAAGCTAGCTGGGGCAGGGGGTGTCGTGGGTCCTTAATGATGATCCCCAACAGTAGCCCCTCGCTAGAGCGGCTAGCAGAGCGGTCAACCTCGTGGTTTTTTATCGAAGCAGGGCCTTCGGCAGTTTCTAGCTCCGTAACTGATGGCCTATGGTCCTTTGTATTTCTTTAATTGCTTTGGAAGGTCCAGTCTAATCGAATTGAATTGATAGTTCAACGTGAAAGGGGACATTAAATGCAACCTGTGGTTGATGATGTGGTTACACCGTGTGGAGCGATAGTGGGGTACGTGGCGCCTTGTCGTTGGAGGGTCGTGGGGAGCAGTTCTGCTCCCCCATGACCATGGGCCCATGGGTGAAGGGATGAGGCGTGCACATGTTTCCCCAGGGGGAAATAACTCCTTCCTTATCTTTATAAGGAGAGGGTCTCGGTCAAACGACGGCTTTGCTCTGCGCCTTGTTCTCACCTGCATCTGCTTCAAGCCGCTCGTGCCTTAGCACGTGCGTGCATCCACCGATCACTGTTCTCCCATCTTCTCTGCTACCTAACACCTTTTGCTGGCTCCTAGAGATCCGTATGGCTAGTTCTGGTGCCTAGAGTGGAACCAATATGTTGGCGATGAGTAGGACCATTGATGCGCGCGGGGCGGTAGACGCCCAGGTGGTGCTGATTCTTCCACTGCTTCTCAGGCCATTGGCGGACTTGGAGCTCCACCACGCCCGCAGGAAATATCCCCAGCAGACCGCTGTATTGGGAGGATCCGCCATCAATGATGCCGAACTCGACCGGATGGTTGATGAGGAAAAGATCCCCTCCAAATCTGTCGCCCAGGCTCCGCGGGGAGAGGAGGTTCTGGAGCCTTTGGGCCATGAGATCCTGTTGTTTGAAGCCTTTTTTGACGCAGGTCTGGGCTTCCTAGTTGTGTCGCTGCTCGAAGGGGTGCTTCACTACTTCTATGTGGAGCTCCCACAGCTCCACGTCAACGCCATCGTCCACCTAGCCATTTTCGAGTGGGCTATGTGAGCGGAGGGGTGCGAAGGGAGGGCAAACCTTTTCATCACCCTCCATTATGCGAGTTGCCAACCAAAGACACAGATGGAGGATGAAGTGACAAAGGCCCTCAGCTTTGGGATCATGAACTTCCAACTCCGGCCGGAGTACAAGGATGCATTTCCGACGAAGGCCAACAACAGCTAGTGGTACACCGGGTGGTCAGAGTGATGGTTTTACTATGATGTTGGCTTTGGATCCCCCTACAAACCGTGACATCAAGTACGTCCAAACCCCGGTGCTGGATATCTCAGACGCCTAGCTTGCTTCGTGGCTGATGCTCCTCCAAAGGGTGGCCAAAAGGATGAGCATGCATGATCTCACAGAGGAGTTCACTATGTTGTGCGTCCGACCCCTCCGGGCGACTGGAATCATGTCTTTGAGCAAAGTGGGGAAGAGGAGCCGAACATGTACTCCAGGCCCATCAACAATTCTGGTGCGCCCTCTTTATTGTCTAGTTTTGAATTCGTAGATGTGAGATGCCCTTTTCTTTCAGAGAACTGCCTTTCACTGGAGCGAGAGGTGGAGACCGTGGAGGAGTTCTTGGGCCCGGCAACTGCCGCGAAGTGGAACCAACGCATAAACATGGTTGGGAGCTGGGAGCGACACAAACGTATATGCCTTCATCTGAGGGTGGAGGCCCCAACGTGGTCAAACCCACCGGAGCCCAAGGTCGCCAGGAAGCAGGGGCACAGAGTTTCTGGCACTATGGCCTCCGTAACTCCCGTTAGCCCACTCTGAGCTCGGCCCCCACCGACCTCCGTAGGATTGCAAGCTGGCTCAGTGGCCGAGCCATTCGAGGCATCATTGGACAGAACGAAGCATCATAGGTGAGTTGGGAGCGTAAAAAGCGCAGGCGGCCTGGCCGAAAACGAGGCCAACCCGAAGGAAGCGATTGTGGGAAGGGCCTGGCCCTTCCATACCTTGCTGGCCATGGCCAGATTGGATGGGGAGGCGGTGAGGCCTCCCTGTTTTTCTGTACAAGGTGGGGGCTGATGCCCTCTTACGACGAAGAGGTCACGGGTCCTTCGGCCAGAGAGACCGGAGGCATTTGTATGGTAGCTCTCACCTTGTAGGCTTTTGTTTTGTTGTGGTGATGCACAAGGAGTCTTGACTTCCATAATTTCCCAGTGTTTCTAGGAGGCATGGGGATATACGGGTCCTCGGTGCCCATTCCCGAGGTTATGGGGCCTCAGCAGGAATCAACGACCCCTCCAAGGGTTACCCTGATATTCACTCTAGGGGGTGTGATTTCACCACCACAGGACATCAAGCCGGTCCACGACCTAGCTTGGTGACCAATACCAGTGGCACCAAACCCTCTGCAAGGGCTGCCTGTGTAACAGTTGAGGGGGGCCCGACCTTGAGGCCCTAACCCCAGACGACTTCATGTTGCGCTTCGAGGCATTGAAGGATCTTGCCTCGGCCTCATCTCTCCTCAGGAGTGGAGAGATTGAGAAGTCAGTGGCCTAGGGTCCTCTGGAGGAAGTGGAGGCGCGCCTAGAGGCGACAACCCTATAGGTAGGTAGTTAATCAGAGTTTCTTGGATCCGATATCTATTTTTTGGTACCTCACCTTAGCGTTCCTGTGCTGTGCTCTGCAGCAACTGATTTTGGCGAGGGTGTTGGGGTGTGCGTGACGCCAGGCCCTTGCTGCGACCCGTGACGAGGCTTGAGACGAGGTAGTAGGGCTCCGTCAGGCCTTGGAGGAGGCCAAGAAGAAGGTAGAGTCTGTGGAGGGTCGCTCGCGGGAGGAGATGACGCTTCACGAGCATGAGGAGGGCCTTCGGCAGGAAGAGGCAGCGCATCGGGAACATGTTGAGGCCACCACGCTGAAGACCGCTAAAGCCCTTCGGGCTGTGGAGGCACCTCTCGAGGAGGCCGCTATAACTCAAATGGCTGTGGAGGATTGTGCCTGGGGCCTTCGGGTTATGGTGGTTGAAGTTCGAGGCGAGTTGGAGGTGGCACAGGTAGTGGAAGAGGCACTTTGCATGGAGCGCTAGGTGCTATACACGCGCGCGTCGGAGGTGGCCCGAGCCACCCATAGTGAATTGAGTGGACTCAGAGCTGAGGTGTCGCCAGTACTCTCCAGCCTGGAGGCGTTGGCCCACATGCTGCGTTGGCTCAAGACTGCCACAGAGGTGGCAACTGACGTTGTTGAGGCCTATGTGAGGTCTAGCACATGTGTGGCCTCGGAGCACCAGCTGGTGTTTCTGCACCAAGCGGGGCTCTACCAATTCGATGCATTGAGGTAGCCAGTTCTAGACTCTATGGTTAATGACTTCCGGTCCGAGACACTTCCAGCGGAGATCCTTGTAGCCTCGGACAATTTCCGCTAGGGGGTATGGATGAGGCTCGGCCGAGATGCTATGCTGCGGTATATGGTAGTTCGAGTGAAGCCGGGTGCCAAAGGGACTTCCCGCCCGAGCCCTTATGCGAGAGTTCAGGCTCCCCGCTAAGACTCTCCAGACGTAGGACCGTCATCCAGACATCCTTCTGCTCCGGTTATCACCCTGCAGAAGTAGTATTCACATGCGGGCGACGCCTTGCGAGCTCCATAGCCATAGATGTAGTTTTGAGTAGGCTACTTTTTTTGTTTTCCTTCTCTTCTTGCAGGGGGTCAGAAACTTAGTTTGTTGACCGCCCTCTCCTGCTTCATGTATTTTGACCTTGTTCACCAAATGGAGCCATGTATGCCTCCTGCTTGTGATTGTTTGTGTTTGTGTTGTTCTGAAATGTTTGTGTCCTGTGGCTGACTTGAGTACGATTTGCGCATATAGGTACGGTGACACGTGGATAGAAGGGGCCTCGCCTGCGCTTGGGATGGCACCTTCGAGGAGGGGTCTAGTGCATCCAGAGCGTCTAGGGAGCGACGATGGGATCGCTTTGTTTTGACTCACGATTCCCAAGGGCGTGTTGATCCATAGGTTGTTGCTGATGTCTTGGTTAAGGAGGAACCGAAGGACACAATTGCTTCTATTTCAGCTCCTGCCTCAGAGGTGTGTTTCGTTGAGAAGGACGACTGGTGGACAACCTGGGAGACCATTGGTCCGCACAACTCTCAGTATTTTATTCTTCCATGGGGTCTTGACAGAAAGGTGCCTTTGGAAATACTCGAGTTTGTCATGGCCGAAGTAAAGGCAGAGGATATGCAGTACGGAGGCTTCGGAGAAGGAGGGGGAGGATATGGACTTTTCTGCTTTTGATACGTACCCCTTCTTGGTAGAACCTCCATCTTCTTGAGCTCAGGGGGACTCTATTTTTGATAGGAGGTCTTCGCGTGGGGGTACTCACGTCACCACTTCGTGCGCTGCTATACGAGTCGATCCTCTAGATCCCGAGGCACCAAAGTCGTCTGACCCCTCTAGTATATTGAAGGCCTAGCTTCCATACTAGAGAGGCGTGACATATCGAATCACTAACCAACGGAGAGTTTTGCTCTTCTTGCACCTAACACAACTAAGTACCCCTCAAAAAATCGCACCCCCGGCCGCTAGCAACCACAGAATGCGAGGGGGCCGGGTAAGCGGAGATAAACAAAGTGTTGGTGTGATCAAAATTATAAAAGCAAAGAGCGTAGTTAGAACAATGTGAGTTTATTCACATACAAATATTATGCTTGGCTAGCTGTCATACATCGAGTCCATGCCTAACAAACGCACTAGCCTGTTGTGCCTCCCTGAAGCACTTTGGGATGTGGGGGGTGCTGGATCACTGCCCCACTTTCACTGCTGGTTTACTTCCTAGGCCGGCAGTGAAGCCCCACTTTCACTGCCGGCACACTCTTTGAGCTGGCAGTGAAGCCCCCCCCCCTTATAAAAACCATACGCCTCCTCGCCAATACATAGAAATTTTTTTGATCCCCTTCCTGCTGCCGCATTCTCACCTGCCTGCTTTGCCATTCTCTTGCACGTGTCGTCGTCATCCTCACCCACCCAACGGAGGATAAGGTCCAAGAGGGCACCGCCGTCCTTCTTGCCCGCCCGTGCCGTTGACCTCGTCGTTCCACCCCCCACGTCCCCAAAGCTGCCCGTGGCACCATCATCCTTGCCCACCTGATGGAGGAGAAGGACCAGGAGGGCACCGCCATCTTCCTTTCATCACCAAGGATGACCACCCCGACGCTGAGGAGCCCCCCACCTCCTCCCCAACAAACGCCCCGACTATGAGAAGCTTGCGTCGTCATGCCCTTGCCACCCACCTCCACATCAATGAGGTGAGTCATCTTCCCCTCTGTGATGAGATGGATGAGATGATGGATCTCATGAATAGATGGATGATTGACTTCTATAGTTCTTGTCAAATAATCTTGTGAATGGATGGATGATTGGCTTCTGTGATTGGCATATGCTAGCACCTGCTACATTTCTTGATTGGCCAAATCAGCCTATGTGATAAGATGGATGAGATAGGACAAGTTGCTCTATGATGACTGATGAACATTGAATCTACGCATTGTAAGGATGCAATAGTGCTAGGCTCTATCAATTTGCTTTGTTGCTAAATTCAATATTTCGTTTAGCTACATTGTATATTATCTGTACTCTGATCACATGGAATACTTACACTTATGTGTTACTATGCTATTTACTGCTGCTACTAGATGTGATGGTAATCCAGGATGGAACCTTTGGTTCAGTTTTGGTTGGCAATAGCTGTAAATCTTTTGTTATTGTGATATTTGTCAATAATGTGTTCTGTTATTCAGTTCTGTACAGTAGCGCAGATCATGATGTGTAAAAGGTTTTTAGTTAGGGAGTAGGGTATCTTAACCCTGGGGCCAACTATAATGAAAAATCTGAGAGCAAAGGATTATTAAATTATGTTCTCCAGTTGTGGTTTCTATTGCTTACGGTCATGACACATAAACTGTTACCGTTTTTCTTGCCTTTTTATGCGAAAACTCAATTCCTTTATGGTTCAGTTGTTAAGTATGTTGGGTTCAAGTTGTTAAGTAAACTTTCAATGGTCTTTAGCTTGTATGTTGTTGTTTCTTTCTTACTGAATTTTTAATAGTAAGCACCTATGACTAATCCCGATAAGAACATATTACATGCCCTGACCTGGATAAGAGCAGATACTATGATATGGCCTAGTCCTCTATAATGTTGCTCTGACCTGGAAAGGAGCAGATACTATGATATGGCCCTGTCCTCTATAATGTTGTTTTGACCTAGATAAGAGCAGATACTGTGACTTGGCCAATGACAAATTGGCTTCCCTGGTTCTTCTTTTCTCTTGTGTATGTGTGTGCATGATGCTTACATCTCCCTTCTTGAGTTGAGTTGCTTCTTTACTTGTCCTTGGTTAGATGCTGACTTGTAATTGTAGGGAATTTGGAGCCTATTTATATGCAGGGATTTTCTGAATAATTTCCTTTGTTTTATATGTGAATATTTTCATTTTGGCCCTTGGAAATAATCAATATTTTTATGAGGGCCCTTGGAATGGTCAGTTTGTTCTTTTTACAAATTTGGGGCCTTTATGTAGAAGACAAAAACATGTATTTGTATTTGTGCAAATTATTTTCTTGGTTTTTGGAATGTTTCCTAAAATGCCATGCATATGTTGTTGTAAGCTAATTAATAGTCACAATTAAATATGCATAGGGTATTTAGGGAATAGCTGGGTTTAGGTATTTGCCATGCTTAGCCTCCTAAATTAAATGCTCTCTATGGAGAAGCAAACATTTCTTTTGAAATACAACAAAATAGTGCCAGTGATGATATGGCTCGAGGATGCTAGGACATGTCCTTATTAGGTTCACATAATGGTGAAAGAAGAAGGATTTGCCCAAATTAAATGCAGATGAGAAAGTATGAGCGAAACGTTCTAGAGTGAAAATTATGACAGGTGTAGGTGCCTGGCACTTGATTAGCCGGTTAAGATAAAGAAGCTATTCAATTCGAGAATATTGTACTCTTTTTTTGGCAAAGGGGTTGTACCGTGAGTTGTAATTATGTAATCACAATTATGTTAGAGCTGTCAAACTTGTTAATTATGAGTTCTCTTTAAATTTTAGATTGGACACTTGAGCTTGTAATGATAGTGTGCTTTTTTTTGTTAAATATGGTCATAATGTACTTATTTATAATATTGTATGTGTATGCATTCTATCTATTGACTCTCCCGGTTATCTCACTCTTTTGACAGCCTCTCTCCCTCCCTCCTTCCTCAGCTCTCTATCTGTAGAACACTCAGCCTCTCATCATCATCATATGCAGAACTATCAGAAAGGGATGTCATCACCAACCGCTCATCGTATGCAAAACACTCAGGAAGGTGGCTCCTCCTATCCGACCCAGGTGCCGGAAGGAGTTGTGACGCCGTCAAACATTAAAGAAGGTAGCCCGAGCAACTACCTCAACCTGGACCAAACAGACGCCAGTAGGGATGATGAGGTAATTCATAAGTAGATGAATGCATCTATTGTACATATGATCTTATTGGTTCTCAATACCTTTTCACTTATGTGGAGATGTTTGATGCTCTAGAGGGTCACGATAATGATCAACCTCAGGAGCGGCATCGTGTCCGAGGTCCCACGAAGATGCCTGGGGGACGAATTGTCATCACAGAGGTCTCACCAGCTGCGGAGCCAACTGCACCAGAGAAAGTTTTGGGACCGTATAAGTTAGTTTGTGAGATAGCTATTAAGGATCACGTGCCCATCAGCTACAGATTGTAGACTGACAAACGAGGTGATCTGGATGTGGTTCCTAATTCAATCAAGAATGACATCTTGTGGCCCATCATATTAGGGAAGTTTGAGTTCCCTGAAGAGACATATATGAAAGTAGTTAAGTATAATATGCTAATGATCATTGACCTTTCATTTAAGAATTGGAATGACACACTGAACATAACCTATATGCAGAAAGGTACAAAGCCATATTTCATCAAATGGCTGCAACTAAAAGATCATTGGCAAGCTTTTGCGGCGTACAAGTTGTCGAAAGAAGCATATAAGTTGAGTGAGGTTAACAAATAAAATTTAAAGAATAATCTTTAACCCCCACGAAGTCGGTAGTCGTGGGTACATGAGGAAAGAATGATAGTGGCAACAAGATCTAGATGAATTGGGAGAGAGAGATGTGTCACACCTGAGACAGAGGGCTGGAGCGAGTGATCGATGTGCTTCCTTAATGGGAGGGGTGCTTCTTACTCGGCTGATGGAAGCTTATGCTTTACAACCTCCAAAGATCAGGAAACGACGCAAACTCTTTCAAAAAGGCTTATAGACATCCACACGCAGTCCGCACAAGGCTCTTTCAAGCCAGATAGGGATAGTGACGAGCTCACCTTGGCCCTGGAAAACAAGGAGTATGGTGATCGCACATAAGGTGTTGGTATGATGGGTTGGAAATATGGATTCATAGACGCCGTTGACATTTACAAGAGTCAAAAGAGATCCCAAGTAGAGAAAGATGCAGAACGAGCTATGATGATGAATATGCCTGAACTTGCGATACAATGTCAGATGGGATATTAGGCGCTATAAAATAAGACAAACAGTACAGGAAGCCATCAGGCGTGAATGAGGCACCATTGGGAGCGAACAAGAATAGTCGACAATGTCTCCTAATATTGTGCGCTCCGGCCCTAGTGGTCGTCGGAGTAGCTATGAGTCCACGGAAGTTTCGGGAGCTAACTCCAACACTTATCCCGTGGACCACATCACATCATGGACATCGTGTGAACTACACATTGGTTCTAAGAATATTACCATCAAGGTGGCTTCTTGCATGGCTTATCCCCACAGGCGTCCATGAACTTTTGCACGGATGTCCGATACCGGAGGGCTATGTCGTGGTCAAAGTATATGAGGTAGTTGACCATTACCATCATGTTGAGGTGGACTATCCCGCATAGGAGGGACGAACACTATATGAGAGAACAAGCACACATTCATCACGTGGGAGAAGGCCTCATAGTGTTTCCACCAGAGACACCTCCCGATAACCTCTACTCTCCATGACACCCCAGACCGTTGTCACCTCGCAGATCTCCCTCTCCTCAGCTATCTCCTAGATGAAGCCCATCTCCTCAACCATCACCTCAAAGAAGTCCGCTGCTTAAGAAGCTAGCACAATCAAGAAACCAGCCATTATCTTAGAAAACACGATCAGGCTCCACAGCATCCAAGAATACGATCTCATCTAAGAAGTCGGTGCTATCTAAGAAGTTGGCAGAACCCAAGGATGTCTATTCACTTAATCCAGAACAAACTAAAAAGATTGTGGACGCCAGTGTAACAAC
The DNA here is from genome assembly GCF_958298935.1 of Phragmites australis. Lineage (NCBI taxonomy): Eukaryota > Viridiplantae > Streptophyta > Magnoliopsida > Poales > Poaceae > Phragmites > Phragmites australis. The sequence continues at coordinate 2,649,031 of NC_084931.1, read as the reverse complement.
TCATTTTCATCCTCTAGCACCTCCACCGAAGCATGTTATGCCTAAAGATAGCATGCTATTTTTCATGAATATAGCCAAAGTTAAACACACGAGGGTGACTTCAATGAAGCCACCGACTGACTACGAACACATCAGCAAGAAGCAGACCAAGAGCAAATCAGGTCCAATCGTTGAGGATGCTCCAAGCATTGGGGGCTTCCTGGCTACTTCTGGATTATCAGTAGAGCAACTAGCACAGCTTGTTTCAGGAGCAGAAATCCCAAAGTTAGATGTTAGATGGCCATTTGAGTTGGGAAAACCTTTGGTCAAACCAGATATAGAAAATAACCTTATAACTCAAATACGCCGATTACATATATGGTACTTGGAGCAGTCCAGACAGGGTATACAGGCATTCCCCGTAAGATATAGAGATGAATATTTCCTCAACGGGGACGAAAGTTCAAGTGCTTGTATGAATTGTACCAGGAAGATGCCCTCGACGTGTCCATAGTAAGAGCATGGACTTTGTAAATGTCTTATGTACACAATTCATGTTTTATGATCTTGGACATTGAAATTGCGTGGCTAACTTCTCTCTTTCGTAGAATGGACATCCGCATATGCAGACAAGAATGAAATAATAAAGTAAGATTCATCGATCCTGGACTTGTAAACGAGAAAATTGTATGGACAAATCCAGACTTCACCAAGGACTACTTATTGAAGTGTTTGCTTCACCACTAACATAAGAAATTCATACTCTTACCCTATATCTTTGAGTACGTGTTTGCGCGTTAGGGTATTCTGCTTTTATGAGCAACTCGATTATGTACTATTTTGCTATGGTGTGACATATTTCTGTAGCTTTTATTGGATCCCCCTTATCATCCACCGAGACTTGAGCAAGATTATTATCTTGAACTCACAAAACAGAGATAAGACAACTTACCAAGACCTCATTGACATGCTAAACAGTTAAACTCGATCATTTAATCTTCACGTCAATTGCATCTATGTTTAATTGGTATTCATATTGACGTACGGTGCTTACACAAGATACTATAAAAAGAGTGTTATCTACTTTCCATACAAGAAGCAGTATGATGTAAAATCTGACTTTCTGGTACGCAAGGAATATTTATGTCTTGCATTTCCTACTAAATAAAAAGGTTTAAATCATTCCACTGATGAATCATTTTCTCTTAAAGTGTATGAGGCAGCTAGCCAGTAACAATCTATACGGGTTCTATGTTCTTACTTTCATGTACGTATTCAGTGGAGACAGAAACGTTGTCAGGTTTAATGATGTTGAGGTATGAAATTACATACCGATGACTTATTTTTAATTTTTATATGTGTTCAAGGACTAATTCTTTGGATTCTTCAAACGCAGTGCTTCAAATAACACACAAGTGCGATACTCCCTGCCGATTCAAGAACATATCGTTGGGTTCTTCATCGAGTTTCATGAACCAATTGTGCCGTCAACGCGTGAGAGACCTTAAGATGACACCATACCTTCTACTAGAGCGTATGCGATAAGGAAGAAGTCTACCGGGGAGTTAGACAACGTATATATCGCCAAATGATATCATATTAATGAAGGACATTAATTACTATGTGTTAATAAAGGACATAAATTACTATATATTAATAAAGGTATCTTTATTATTGATTTACATTAAATATGTGTCTCATTGTATGCATGTATTGAGAGGGAGAGAGACGGAGAGAGGAGAGAGAGAAGAGAGGACACAGATGTAGGAGAGAGAGTGGAGAGATAAAACACTGGCGGCTCAAGGATTCTGCCGGCAGCGATTCCACGGGTATCATTGTCAGTCGAAATCACCAGCCGATAGTGATACCCAGGGCATCACTATCAGCTTAAGCCTTGAGCCGACAGTGATAACCTCCTTCGCTGCCGGTTCTCTGGGCCGGCAGTGATAGTCGGAGACTATCACTGCCCAATGCTAGTTGAAAAACCAATAGTGAAAGGGGTTTACCAGCCAGCACTAATAGGGTTTTTTGTAGTAGTGGTAGAAGCATGCACTGCGCCAACAGTTGAGTCCGGGGCTTTTCTTTGTAGGTCAGCTTGCGCAAGCAATTGACCATCTAATTCAATATTCAGAAAAACCAATACTAAGCTCCTATGGGTTCTCTTCTGTATTTGAAAAGAACCCCATTTGAGAAATTCACTCTTAATTTTCATAAGACCAGTCTAGAAGTGAGAATCTCCTAGTTTCACCTCTACCTGAGAGAGCTTTATTACCTAAGTATTTCTTTCTAAGTAACATTTGCTAAACCTCATCCTTATTTAGTAGTTTATAGAGTCATTTGCTGAGGAGACAGATATTTTGAACCGATAGATCAGTAATTCCTTATCCACCATGGTCCTTTGGTTGGTATAGGATATTCCATCGCATCAGCCTATATTTATTCTTATGATTCTCCCCCGCTACCAAAAGAATATGAATCGTATATAGTACAATCTCTTTAGTACCCTCGAGGAATCTTAAAGAAAACATCCTAAACATGAGAATGATGCTTAAGACTAAGTTTATGAGCACTAATTGGTCCCCTACAGATATAAGCTTTCGTTTCCAACTGCCCAGTTTCTTTTCAATTCTCTCTTCTACACCCCTCCCATCATTGTTCTTCAATTTTCTATAATGCATAGGTACACCAATATATTTAAATGGGTGATTGCTAATATCACACCCGAATAATTGTGTGTATTGGTCTTCATATTTCTTATCATTACTATAATAGAATAATTCACTTTTATGAAAGTTTGTCTTGAGTCCAGAGACATAACATGAGTTTTATATTTTTTGCATACTCCAAGTTATGGTAGATAAAAAAGAGAGTTATCTGATGACTTAGAACCTACCTTAGCTAACTAATGAGCCATCGAGTTGCACACGTCTCCCATACAAGGTTGCACAATTATGAAAACAATTAAGTAGCCATTAGGATTTTGGTTTCTTGTAGAAGCATGCACCGCGCCAACGGTTGAGTTTGGGGCTTTTCTTTGTAGATCAGCTTGCACAAGAAATTGACCATCTGATTCAATATTCAGAAAACCAATACCAAGCTCCAACGCTTTTACGCTGTTAGAATTTTATTACAGTTAGTGATCAATTAGCAAATATGTGTCTTCACCAAAGGGACATGTCTTTTGGTGAAGAGAGACGTGTCTCTCCAATAACACCCCTTCATTATGTATATATATGTAATTATTTCATTGAATTAATACAAGAGTTCATTCTCTACTTTCTATCTCATTGTCTACAATTATACTACAACATGTTATCACGCACTTTGTTCTACCGCTAATAGGCCAAACAAGAAGCGAGGCATGAAAGCCTCGATCAACAGAGGCACACGATGCCTTTCTAATGCCAAGGCCAACCACTTCATCCGAAAGGAACACACGCCAAGCCAGAACAGAGAAGACAGCAGACAAGTACTCCACAGCAACATCAAGGGATATTCATCCTCACAAGTGATGTTGCTTCTACACTGCGCTAAGAAGCCACCAACTAGACGAACAAATGCATCTCACTCTACACGATGGCGTTCATCGGGCAAATCCAAACAACAAGAAGAAATCAACGATCAGAGGCTGAAGATGGTTGATGAAAGAATAAGAGAATCCCTATGATGATCGCCACTGTGATTCTTCTAGTACTCATTTTTTTGTGGTCAATACCTTCTTTTAATGGTCATTTACGTCCACTCTGTCATGTTCCTAGCCATCACCGCAATCGATGCTTCCTCGAATGCTCAGGCACCACCGATCGTCATAAGCCCTCTCTTCGGTGCAGATCAAAGATGATGCCCGGCCCATCATCCACGCCCTCATGTGACAGTGACCCCATGCGGGCCCGATAGTGGTGGCATGCTCGCGCCCGAGCCGACCACGGCCTGCATCCAGCCGAGAATTGCCCTTCAGTGCAAACGACCAGCCTCTCTCCAGTCGGCGCTCCTCCAAGGCGGGGCTCCGCTCGACCGGCGGCGGCCACCAGCTCAAGCAGTCGTGGCACCCCACTGGCAAGGCATCAACGGCCGCCCGTACTCTAGTGACGACCGTCCGCCGTCCATGACGGCCACTGGAATACCCCGCGCGATGCACTCCATTAGCACACAAAACAGATCTGGTGACTAGTGGTAGCAAACCCGAGGGAGGGAAGTCAGCCCACTAGCCGGCAACCCCTCCTAGACCGGTGCATCCAGCGCGCTGGCCAGAGGCACGACCTCCCTCCGCATGGCCACACTGCATTCGGACGGCGACGCTTGAGCCCTAGCGGTCGACGGTGCCTGAGCCCCATCTTCCACAACGATGGTGATGCCTAATCCACGAAGGTCGATGGTGATGTAGCCCCGCTGCGGTAGCGCCCGAGCCCACCACCCTGTGTCGGCGGTGGCGCACGTCGGACACGCCTCACGGGCGGTGATCCGCGGTGGGCCAGGCCATGCTAGCCCTCCGGCAACGAAAATCCCGCACCAAGCAACCGCCAGCCACGTCCTCTGGCTCTTCGATTGGGGATAAGGCCCATGGCAATTTTATAGAAAAGCCCTCTAATTTTCTGTTAATTGTAAAGCCGATGAAAAAACAAGAATAAAAGTTCACCGTTATTTATGTTTTAGCCCCTGTATTTCTTGGAAATTACATAATCGGCTAAATGCAGTGATACATATTCTATTATTTACAAAGTAGTCCTCTAACTATGCAAATATTTCACTATGCGTAATTTACGTTATGTAAATATATATTCCAGACTCTCGGGTCTTCAGGAATTGCATAAGTGACATATACAATTGCATGTATTACATGCTATTATGTTTATGACCGTGTTAATTTTGTAATTAAGATTATTTTCTTGCAAAATTACAAATTAATTCACCTTAATTAAGCCCAAAAAGATCCTATATTCCTAATTGGAATGTGACGGAAAGAGTGAAGGTACCAAACAAAACCACTCAACTCCCAAATCAAAATAAGAGGGAGAGAAGTACGGTAACAAAGGACAAAGCTTCTTGCAAGCTACCATGAAAATAGAGTAATCCCTCCTCCAAAACAGTAAATACAAATCAACATCAAGTTGATAGACACCTTGTAGATTTTCACTATCCAAACGCTTATAGATGTTCAGCATCCAAATGCACAGCACAAATGTGTACATAAATTCAGGCGCTGGGTTATGGGAACACCCTAACTCTATTATTTTGAAAAATACACGGAGTTAAATGGGATAATATTTTCATAATCTACATTGATTCCATATAATCAATCAATACCAAAGACTACAAATTATCAACAAATATTTATTTCTTAAAAATTACAGAAGATCTTTAATTGAATCCAAGCCGAAGTCCATAGGCATGGTAGGGTGCCTCAAGCACTTGGATTGGACCAAATAGAAGGAAGCAATTGAGGTAGAATTACACTCACTTATAAAAAGAGAGGTATAATACCTATACCTCCAATGTCTTCCCTACGGAAGCAAAATGGATTTTTATTCCATAAGGTGGTGAAATAGCGAGACTAGTAGCACAAGGATTCACGTAGAGACCCAACATCAATTACGATGCTAAAATACCTCATGGTATATGTGGAAATTATGTTCTCATATTCAATATCATTGGCAGATCAAATGAATTGGATAGATTCGAACATATAAGTCCCTAATGGGCATCGTATTCTGAATCTTAATACAAAAACATTATATATTGTGTACAGCTTAAAGCCACTCCATGACTTCAAGCAGTTAAGCTGATTGTTGTACAACTGACTAAATGAGTTTCTTCCACAGAAGGGTTACTCCAACAATTGCATATGTGTGTTCATAATGAAATCTCAATTGGATTTTGTATCATCTTCAAACTCCACACGACAAAGTATGTAATCATCTTAAGACAGAATTTGAGATGATAGATTTGGGTAAAACCAAATTTCATTTAAGTCTACAACTTAAGCATATTCCTTCAGAAATATTTATCCATCAGTCCACCAATATCCAAATGATATTGGACAATCATATCCATCAAAACACTCATGATCATTCAATTCCTAAATATGAATAAAGATTTATTCATACCTTGGGTTGACAATGAAAAGATATTGAACCCAAAGTTCTATATCATAATGTCATCAAAGCGCTCATGTATCTTGCAAATCACAACAGACCTGATATTGTATTTGCAGATAACTTGCTAGCTTAAATAGCATAACTCTAACAAGGCCATTAGGTGAGAGTCAAAAAGGATATCCAAAGATATCTTTATGCCACCAAAGATATGACCATAGTTGGATATTTAGATTTTGGCTATATAACTGATCTCCATAACGTCATATCACAGACCGGTTTCATGGTGATATAGCATTTTCATAAGCGTCATCACAACAGATTCCAGTGGCTACTTCCATCTATCATTCTGAAACATCACATACATGTGTATGGCTTCGCAGAATGATCAACCACATAAAATCTTATGGTATTGGTTCTATTGAATCATTAACCGTTATCTATGATGATAATTCGGTATGCATTACTCAAATGCAAACAGTTTACATAAAGAGCAATATAACCAAATATATTGCTCCTAAATTATTCTTTTCTCCTAATAGGGAGATAGACATCTTGCAAACTAAATCATATGATAATCTCGCTGATTTATTCAACTTCCATATTCCAAAATGTATTCATGGAATTGATATGCGACAACTACAAGATTTGCAAGGTTCAAAGGCGGTTGATCCCTAAATAATAACATGTTCATAATTATATTGTGATCTTTTCCTTTGTGAGTTTTTCTTATACGGTTTCTCATATAAGATTTTTAATGAGACAATATCTACACAAGATCATATATCATATCTCTTATTTTTCCTTTTGAGATTTTTAAAGAAGGTATTAAAGACATATCTATTATTCTCTAGACTCGCTTATGGGATTTTTCTTTTAAAGGTTTTCTCATATGAGTTTACAAAGAGAGAATTATCAATATATGTTGTACCTTTTCTCGTAGGTTTTAAAGGAGTTTTAAGAGCATATCATTATTATTCCTCCTATTTTTCTAAGAGGTTTTCGGAGGTTTTAATATAATCCATAGATTATAATTATTGTTCTCTAAATTCACCAAAATGAGTTTTTCCTATCTAGATTTCTCATATGAGCTTACAATGAGGCAGTAATCAATATATATTATATCATTTTCTCCTTACATTTTCTCATTGGGTTTTAAAGTAATTTTAATGGCATATCAAAATACTATTTTTTACTCATATTTTCCCCACATGGGTTTAGAGGAGTTTTTAACAAAAAGTTTACATTATAGACAATTGATCAAGGGGGAATGTTAGAATTTGATTACAGTTAATGATCAATTAGCAAAACTGTGTCTTCACCAAAAGGATATATCTTTTGGTGAAGAGAGACATGTGTCTCCAATAATACCCCTTCATCATGTATATATATGTAAACATTCCATTAAATCAATACAAGAGTTCCACTACGTGAAAAATGGACAAGGGTGACGGGTCACGTCATGGGTGACGGGTTCTGCACCCGTCACCCCGAATGCGTCACTGATGATATGTAATAAGTGACGGAGAAGGACCCGTCACTAATAAGGTCATTGGTGACGGGTCAAAAAGTTGACCCGTCATTAAGGTCATTGGTGACGGGTCACAACTGTGACCCGTCACTTATGACTGATATACGGTTTTTGCGCTTTTTGGACGCGAAAAAAAAGTCAAAAAAATATATTTTTCACCAAGCCAATCCAACTCAGGCCTATCACCACTCGCCATGTGTCTCTACCTATTTTTTAGGCTGTTTTTAGAATGTGCGTTCCTGAGAATCAAACTCGCGACGGCCCCTCGCGCGCATAGCTGCCTAACCACCTCAACCTCGCGTGTGTCCTGAAGGGACTCGGATAAAAGATCCTTTTAACTATTTTACCGAAGGTCATAAATGTGACCCGTCACCAATGTTAATTTTACAATAGACATAAAAATCAGTTGACTCGGAGTGCCTTCGGTTAAATAGCCATAACTTTTGCATACGGACTTCGATTTCGACGTTTTTTGACTCTATGGATATCTACAGAAAAAGTTACATCTGTTTCTCCCTGATCTTGTCGGGTTTGGCGATTTTTTCGAGGCCTAAAATGGCTTGGAAGATTGAGTTCTCGCCTTCGAAAGTTTCTGCACCGTTTTCGGAACGAGCATTTGTGTCCATAGCCGTTACCCCTTACATCAAACTTGAGCAGAAATGTACAATGGTTCATATTCTAGTGCTTCTGAAGTGAGAAAAAAATAAGAGAAAAATAAATAAAAAATAAAAAAATTACAATATTTGGATCATTTTCTGTATTTCTGAATAACGTTATTAGTGACGGGTTATAACTTGACCTGTCACTTATGATAGGCCTATAAGATTCGTCACCGATGAGTTAGTCATTGGTGATGGTCAAATTTTTGACCCGTCACCAATGATTAGCCTACAATGACCTGTGAGTGATGAGTCGTCATTGGTGATGGGTCAAATTTTCACCCGTCACCAATGACTGGCATTAGTGACGGATCACAACTACGACCCGTCACTTATGTAGTGCCTTCTTTATCTGTTTTTCACGTAGTGTTCATTTTCTACTTCCTATCTCATTGTCTACAATTCTACTACAACATTCGCCACCTATGAAGTGAATTGTTATGACCAAGTGTTGATAAAATTGCAATGTTAATTTGCATCTTCAGAATTTGGAGGCGTATTTTGAAAAAGAAGAAACAAAAAAAAAATACTCCACCGACGGAGTACTTTATTTCCATCGTTCTCACTTGTGATAATATGTATACACAACTGTGATCGACAGATTAGAGCGACCAATGGACAGAGTAGAGTGATGTCAATTGATTAATCAGTAGCAAGAACGTACGCAAGAATCTGTCAGGCTAAAATCGCCCATCGGATTTAACACCCTACCAAGAACGCAAGAGTGTAACACGTCTGCGTGTCGCGTGCCAAACAAGTGAACGTACCACGGACATATATGTTGGTGTATGGATTTAAGCTAGAGATCACATTTAAATCATCTCTCTCCCATAGCGAGACCAGATACTATGTTGTCTTATTTGACATGGTGTGCATGTTGAGCACATTACAACAAAGACAGAGAAACCAAGAGCAAGACATGATTTTTAGAGCTTCTTAATTTCAGCAAAGAGCGCAAGATTTGTGTGTCTAGGTGCAAAGTTTGCCTTTTTCGTGTAGCTTTTGTAGGAGACTCCTGCTCCCAAGGATTAGCTTATCTATAATCTCTCCATGGATACGCAGGAGTTGTGCCTTGTCTTCTTTAGCGGGCCGGAAATCAAGGAATGGGCCTCAGCCGAAAGAAATGATCTAGCCCATATAAATAGTACTTGGTACAAAGCCTTTAAGTGCCACCATCTGTTTAAGTCCTCCGATTTATCTCTACTATATAAAATACAAGTTTGCTTTTACATCATATCTTGTTCTATTCTCTTCCTATTTAATAAAAATCTTTTAAATTTAAATATTACATACTTTTATCATCCACTCTCGTCATTTAATCTCCCTGCCTCTTTACTAACTACAGATAAAAGACCCATTTTACTAATGAAAATAATTGAAAAAATTAGAAATAAAATTAACAGATAATCTTCTTCTCCTTTTTTAGATCCTATATCTAAAATCAAACTATAGTATCGCTTCTGATGTATTCGTTCGGTGGTGTTCCTATGACTTATCCATATCTCATATTTTGAATTTATGCTTGATATTACCGTGTCTAATGTTTATATTTTTATCGTAACGCATCGGCACTTAGCAAGTTTCAGTTGTAACTGGCTAATCTTCCGGCGAGAAATGGCTTCAAACTTATTTCGCTATTGACAGTATCATCACTCGCATTTTGATCACAATTTGGCAGATAATCTGCTCTTCCTTTTGTTAGTAGTAAGGAGACAAGATTACGATGGTAGAGATGTTTCTAGAGATGAAAGCATTTTCTGGACGCCTGCCTGCATCTGCATGCGTTTCAGTTCTGTAGGAGCTGGAGCTTGAAACCCTATAAGCTGGTAACCTTATACAGTAATAAATAATCTTGATTCTTACCGAAATCTCACCACCGTCTCCGTCCGAAATTTCGCCTCCACCACCTCCTGGTACGATCAACGGCTGCTGCCGTCTCCCCTTGCTGATCAATACCCGGCCAATAGCAGTGTTCTAGACGTGATGTGTTATCTGTTATGTTCTTTGAAGCGGTAGTAATATCAGGGGTCCTGTTAGTGGTGACACATGCATGAAAAATTGGGCATATAGCTGCTGCTGCTCTGTCGAATCTTCGATTGACTGACTGCTCCATTGCTGCTAGATAAAGCAAGAACGGAAGGATCCCATTCCTATCCTACTGATTGAAGCAGCGGGACATCCCAAACACAAACGCGACAAAAATGCAGAGACTTTTGAGTTCTTTTTTTGGATGCAGCACTAGCGGAGCTCAATCCAGCTAGGGTTAAAAAACCGACAATAATCAAGCAAAAAACGTGATAACCGACCATCTTGATCCGGTTCGGTTTCAGAAACCGAACGGTAATCAAATTTGAAATCAAAAAATTTTAAAAAAATTCAAAAAAATCTTTAAAAAATTAGATACAACTCTAAGACCTTCTGTGAATTTTTTTTTTCAAAAATAATGTCGTTTGCATCATATTCTATAGGGAGGAAGTTTGAAAAAAATTAAAGCGTGCGGCTCAGTTATTAACTCATGTTAAGAAAAAGTTTAACATGCAAACACATATTTTTCTTGTGTAATACGTATCTTAAGAGGTTCTTTAAAATTGATTTCACTTTACTTAGAGTTTTATTAATTTCTCTATGATTTTTACAAAGTTCACGAGCATAAAGTGAATATGTTAAGAAACAGCACTGTAACTAACTTTTTCATGTCTACTATTATTTTTTTCTACGTAAATTATAGTATAAATAAACTAATAAAAGTGGTTTCACTAATTTTTGAGGTGTGATGGGTCAGTTATGAATTAATCTAGTCGCAACACATTTACACAATCCTGCATGTTAAAATTACTAACTCATGAGTTCATGTATTTTTAAAAGACATAGGATCATGTAAGAAGACTAACAAAATTAGTTTCATGATTTTTGGATTAGCAAAGAGTAAACTATGCATTTAACTTGGTTTAACAAATACAATTTCTCACAAATTTTTTTGAATTTTTTATGATTATAAATACTTTTATCATGTAGATCATGTTACAAGAAAACCAACAAAATTTGTTTCACTTGATTTGAAGCTCAGATGAATTAGTTATTGATTTTACAAGATTGAGATAATTTTTAGATTTTTTATTGAACTTCATTGAAAATCAAGAAAACCGCTTGATAACTCGAGAAAACCGAGCGGTTACCGAGAAAATCGAGCGATTACCGATAATGCAAAAAATTCGAGAAAACCGCTCGATAAATCGCAAAAACCGCTCGGTAATCAGTCCAAACTGACCGGTTGCCGAACAGCTAAAATCGCGATTTTTTTCTCAAATTTCAAATTTTACCAAATAAATTTTATCTGAATTTTTTTAATTTTTGATCAGTTACCACGGTAACCGTGACATTTTACCAGGTGCGGTCGGTAAACCAAACCTTGATCCAACCCAGACATTTTCCGGTATCCATCTATCCATCCATGATCTATCTATCTCGCAACCACTCCATCCAGCCCACAGACATTTTCCGGTATCCATCCATCCATGATCTATCTATCTATCCCGCAACCACTCGATCCAGCCCACAGACATTCTCCGGTACGTAGCTCCATTTTTTCTGTGGACGACAAAAGCACGGCCTGAAGAATCTGCAGTTTCCCGGGACGTTGATTAATCACTGCAACGCAGCATTGACGACAAGGATCGGCACCGACTGCGTAATTAAGCAGCTGAGAGCTAGGTAAGGCAACCTCGACGAGAGATTATCCACCCCTATTCGCCGACGATCACCGTGCATGCGGCCGTTGCTTCCTTCAACTCTGCTCTACTCTACCATTCAGGATTCCTGATTAGGATGTGAGCCGTGTTCTACGCTGAAAAAAGTGGTGGCCAAGATAACAAACAGTTGGAGCTTCATGGCAGACAGAATCAACAAGCCGTGTGTAATCAGAGAAGAAAAATCTGCATATTAAAGGAATTAAGCCATAAGCATTATAGGGGTGGAACCCGTATAATAATTCTCAATAAATCTTAAAAACTTATATTATAGAGAGACGGTCTATGATGAAATCTACCTTCTCTTAATATCATATTACTAATAGAGGTGGAGACAAAAGTTTTTCTCCCTACATATATACAAGAACCCCCACCTTATTGAAAAAGAAAATAAGTATGTTGCTAATTAAGAGTAACCCTTAAATTAAGAACGCTCTCACTATATAAGCCTGTATAAGAGTTAGAATTTTGTCTCTTTCTCTTTCTGTTACGCTGCCGCTGTAGTTTACTCTATATCGACGTCGGCCTGCACCGGCAATCGAGAGAGAAGGTCTCTAAAACTCTCGCTCTTGAGATCCTGCACCGGGAGAGGACGAATAAGGTTTTTAGTAAGCGCTCCGCGCGACTACTCAAGTTCTTCACCACAGTTCGTCTTCCTGATCGCTTAGGTGACGCACGCTATCATCGTTAACAAATTTGGCGCGTCATCAGCAGGATCGACCATGCCATCAATACGGTGCAACCAGCATCTTCAGCAACCTTAACAGCACAGGACCAGTACGTAAAAACTATGTTACTCGTACTTTATTTCATGTGGTTCCTAATTTCGAGTATAGTAGATCTAGACATATGTAGTGCTTTTATACACATGGCTAGATTATACTCTAGTAATATGAACATGTTAGTTTAACAGTTTACGCTCATGAATTATTTATGGATTAAATTAAACCTAAAAGTGTCATATATTCCATAACCTAAAAATCTTATTGTATGCACTTAGGTTTATCAATGGCTAGATTTGTCGATGCACTGAGGTCACACAAGTTTTCTAGTGTGCACTTTAAGATATGGCAAGTCAAGGTCACTATGTGGCTGACGGCTATGAATGTCTACTGGGTGGCTAATGGTAAGCCAAAAGTAATCTTTACTGCTGAGCAGAAAATGATGTTCATGGATACCAAAACACTCTTTGTAGGATGCATTCTTAGCATTCTTGGTGACCGTCTTTGTGATGTGTATATGCACATACAAAGTACGAAGGAGTTATGTGATACAGTGAATGCTAAATTCGGTGTATCAAATGCAATAAGTGAATTGTATATTATGGAGCAGTATCATGATTACAAGATGGTTAAAAATCGTTATGTAGTCAAGCAGGCTCATGAGGTTTAGTGCATTGTGAAGGAACTCGAATTCCTCAAGAACAATGTACCCAACAAGTTTGTGGTTGGAGACATTGCTGCCAAGTTACCTTCTTCGTAGAGAAACTTTACCACTGCTCTAAAGCATAAGATACAGGAGATTATTGTTGAGAGTTTGATCGCGTCTCTTGATGTTAAGGAGAAAGCTCGGGCTAAGGATCTGAGTCTAAAAGGAAGAGAGAGACAAACTAACATCAATATGGTGCAAAAGCCCTTCCACAACAAGAACTAAGGGAAAGATAATAAGCCAAATAAAACTACCACCTTCGAGAAGAAGAAGACGAACATAGCAAAACTACCCTGCTCTAAGTACGGTGAGATTGGACACTTCGCCAAGGATTGTCCGGACCGCAAGTGAAGAAAGGCTCCATAAAAATGAATTCAAAAACTACTAATGTGGTGACCATTGGTGAAGCTAGAAACAGAGCTGTAAGGTATGAAAATTTACCTTCAGTATTTTTAGTACTTCATTCTACTAATTGGTGGATTAATACAGGGGCTAATCTTCATATGTGTGCTGATATCTCAATATTCTCTTCTTATCAGGTCGCCCATGATTCTTTCATCCTATTGGGGAATGGGTCGCATGCTTCTATTCGTAGTGTTGGCGCGGTAAATTTGAAGTTTACTTCGGAAAAGATCGTGCAGCTGAGGAACGTATAGCATGTCCCTATAATGAATAAGAATCTAGTTAGCGGCTTTCTTCTCTGTAGAGATGGGTTTAAGGTGGTGTTCGAGTCCAATAAAGTAGTAGTGTTAAAACATGGATATTTTATTAGTAAAGGCTATGAGTGCGGAGACTTGTTCCGTTTTTCACTTTCTGATTTCAGCAATAAGTCTGATGATGCTAGTGTTTGGCATTTGCGATTATGTCATTTAATTTTTGGTTCTATGACTCGACTTTCCAGCATGAGTTTAATTTTGAATTTTTTCACAGTCAAATGTTCTAAGTGTCATAGTTGCATGCAATCAAAATAACCTCGTAAGCCTCATAAGGCAACAGGGGAGAGAAAATTGGCATCTCTAGAACTCATATACTCAGATCTGTGTGAAATGAATGGTGTGTTGACAAAGGGTAAAAAGAAGTACTTCATTACGTTAATTGATGATGTGACAAGATTTTGTTATGTATACTTGTTGAAAACAAAAGATGAGGCTCTAGATCACTTTAAAATCTACCAAGCAGAAGTTGAGAATCAACTAGACAGAAAGATCAAAAGAATTAGGTCAAATCATAGTGGAGAGTATTTCTCTAGTGACTTTGACTTATTCTACGAGAAACATAGGATTATTTATGAGAGAATGCATCCCTATTCAAATCAATCAAAAGGGGTTGCCGAAAGGAAAAACCACACACTGATTGACTTAGTTAATGCCATGTTAGACACTGCAAGATTATCTAAGGCATGGTGGGAGAAGACCCTGTTGACTTCGTGTCATGTCCTGAATAGAGTTCTCTCACGGATAAGGAGAAAACCCATATGAAGAATGGGAAGGGAGAAAGGCATCACTTTCTTAATTGCGCACTTGGGGATGCTTGACGAAAGTTAATGTACCAATAACTAAAAAATGCAAGCTTGGACCTAAAACAATAGATTTTGTCTTTTTGGGATATGCTCTTTGAAGCATTGATTATAGGTTTTTAGTCGTTAAGTCTGATGTACCTAATGTGCAGGTCGATACAATAATTGAGTCTCGTGATGCAACATTTTTTGAGCATATATTTCCTATGAACGATTTACATAGTATGTCTAGCCTATCTTATGAGATAATTATTGAACTCACTCCACCTCTTGAGATTATTGAACAAACACATAAGCAAGATCCTGAGAAGGATAATAGTGATGCTCTTAGGAGGAGAAAGAGACAAAGGATTGCAAAGTCTTTTAGTGATAATTTCACTATGTACCTTGTAGATGACACTCTCAAGTCTATTTCAGAAGCGTTTGCATCTTCAGATGCAGACTTCTAAAAGGAGTTGTTCGGAGCAAAATGGATTCTATCCTCGTAAACAGGACTTAGGAGGTCACAGAACGACCCTATGGTTACAAACCTGTGGGTTGCAAGTGGGTATTCAAGAAGAAAGTTAGACCCAATGGTACTATTAAAAAGTACAAGGCTCGGCTTATGGCTAAGGGTTATACCCAAAACGAAGGCAAAGACTACTTTGACACTTATTCACCTGTTGCGAGATTGACAACTATCCGAGTGCTACTTTCCTTAACTGCCTCACACGGTCTTATCGTTCATCAGATAGATGTTAAAACAACTTTCCTTAATGGAGAGTTGGACGAGAAAATTTATATGGAACGGCCTGATGGGTTTGTAGTAAAAGGTCAAGAAGACATGGTGTGTAAGTTGTTGAAGTCCTTGTATGGTTTTAAACAAGCTCATAAGTAATGGCATGAGAATTTCAACAAAACTTTAACATCCGCAGGCTTTTCGATCAATGAGACAGATAATTGTGTGTACTATCACCATGATGGGGGTGAGGGAGTTATATTATACTTGTATGTTAATGACATACTGATATTTGGGATAAACCTTGATGTGGTTAATGAGGTCAAGTCTTTCTTATCTCAAAGCTTTGATATGAAAGATTTGGGTGAGGTTGATGTAATCTTAAATATCAAGTTAATCAAAGGAGAGAATGAGATTACTCTTACACAATCTAATTTTGTTGATAAGGTATTGAGTCGCTTTGGCTACTAGGACAGCAAGCCTTCTCCAACACCTTATGATCCCAATGTGATATTTTGAAAGAATAAGAAAAGTGATAGGGACAAACTGATATACTCTCAGATTATTGGATCACTCGTGTACTTAGCTGGTGCTACAAGGCCTGATATCTCATTTGCTATGAGCAAATTGAGTTGGTTTACTTCTAACCCAGGCAATAAACATTGACGTGCGCTTGAGCGAGTCATGCACTATTTGCTTGATACTATGAGTTATGGTATTCACTATTCTGGGTACCTATCAGTACTGAAGGGTTATAGTGATTCAAATTGGATATCTAATGCTAATTAGATTTATGTCACAAGTGGATATGTATTCACTCTAGGTGGTGGTGCTGTCTCATGGAGGTCTTGCAAATAGACCAACTTGACGAGGTGAACTATGGAAGCATAACTCACTGCGTTAGATACAGCCACTGTTGAGGTAGAATGGCTGCATGAGTTGTTGATGTACTTGCCTATGGTTGAGAAACCGGTATCGACTATCCTTATGAACTGTGATAATCAGACGGTTATTATCAAAGTAAACAGTTCTAAGGATAATGACAAGTCCACAAGGCACGTAAAGAGACGATTGAAGTCTGTCAGGAAATTGAGAAACTTCGGAGTGATAACCTTGAATTATATCCAAACAGCTAAGAACCTGTCAGATCCCTTTACAAAGGGACTATCACATAATGTGATAGATAATGCATCAAAGGAGATAGGTTTGAGACCTATGTGAGTTATACCATAGTATTAACCCAACATATATGATCAGAGATCCTGTGAATTGGGACCTAGGAAGAATAAGCTATTGGTTTAACTAGATAAGAGTACCTTTGTTTTTGATCTACTTGAGTGAAGATGCAATACTCTCAGAGATCTGTAAGGTAGGTTGGCTATTTCTTTAATGTGTTCTATTGGCTTTAAGTAGCGAAGATGCTAACCTACAGTGCATTCTTAAAAGAACATACCTATGTGAGCTGATTATTGGTCACAGTCTATGAGACTTAGGTGATCTCTAGGAAACTCATGAATAGGCCATGTAGTACGACTTATATGCTCCACCCGCGGGGTAGCCTACTGGCCGCCAAGTATCAGTTATGACTTTAAGTGAAACTTGTTTGCACAAAAGTTGAATTCAAGGTGTAGTCCATTGTTCAAGTTGTGAATGAGTGTAGCTTGATGTTCTAGGTGGATGTTCAACTTAATCAGTCTCTACTGAAACACTGGTATATCAAACGACAATGGGAAATTGGTAATTCTCTATGAGACTTTAAGACCTGGAGAGGGATTATTAGAATTATAGGGGCAAAGCCCGTATAATAATTCTCAATAAATCTCAAAGGCCCATATTATGGAGAGGCAGCCCATGATGAGGTACACACTCTATTAGTACCATATTGCTAATAGAGGTGGAGGTGAGGGTTTTCATTGGGTGAAAAATAAATAGACTGCTAATTAAGAGTAACACTTAAATTGAGAATGCTCTCATTACGTGAGTCTGTATAAGAGTTAGGGTTTTTCCTCTTTCTCTTTCTGTTGCACTGCCGCTGTAGTCTACTCCATCCCGGTGTCGGCATGCATAGGCAATTGGGAGAGCAGGTGTTGGGGTTGTCATTAAGGACCCCTGATGCCCTCTAGCCCAGCTAGCTTGTGCCTATGGATCTCAGGTCCCCGAAGGTCTTTCGGGTCTCCGGGCTTCGGTGGAGCCCCAGTCTCTCGGAGCCCCAGCCTCCCAGAGCCTGGGCTCTACGAAGCTTGAGGAGTGAGTCATCAAAATTGGAGAAAAACAGTCAGAGGGGTCTGCCAGTAGTCCTACGCCTCTAAGGAAGTGAATGACATTTAATAACGATGTAAGTGGGAGCCATCCCGATATCCCAGGGCAAGTAGGAATTGGCCTGACACCTTGGCAGTGCGACACCGCAATAGGCGACCGGTCGAGCGTCACACCTTTCAGGCCACTTGCACCTCTATATTTTTCATATTAGATATTATCTTCTGATTAGGGCTAAATGCATCCTACCTAGACCCATGCTGTGTGATTCGATCGGCCCTAGGTCCATGCGGGATAGCGATAGTTTGTATCGCTATCTCTGTAAGAGTACACTTATATATTTACACCCTAGATGGCATTATAAATATAGATCCTTGATCATCAAGCCAAAGGGGAAAAATCTTTTAACGATCAATACATTTGGTGTTCCTTTCTCTTCACTTCTTCTCCAAGCTTAAGTCGTTCATGTGAGTGTTCTCTTGTCGTACTTGTTCCTGGAAGGCATTTTCTTCCACCAACAGTGCACCGTCCACGGGGAGTTAAGTACAGAAGTACTAAGAGAGGTAGGATGCAACCCAGAAGAAGACCACAAGGGCTGCAGCACCGGCCAACCCCTTAGCCATGCATGTACGACCAAGCACAGGCCACGCTGGCGATAGCCCCCTAACTGAGGGGAGCGAGGCCCGGTAGCAGCGGCATGGCTAGGGACCCGTAGCTGTCGGAGGATTAACTCCTGTTGCAGGGATCCTGAAGGACCCCTTTTTTAGAGATTCGGCCGGGGGGATGATCCTGAATATGTTCACCGGAGAAATAAATGGGTATGAATGCGATGACCGGTGGGGAGGAATGATCTAATGCGGAACGGAGTAAATGCGCTGGTGTTTAGACAGGTTCGGGCCGTACGGAGGCGTAACACCCTACTCCTGTATGTATATTATAAATGCCTTGAGAATGTCCCTCAAGGATGTTGCTGGTTACAAGAATGTTTTTCTATCTTAAAGCCTGAGGCTCCTTGTTCTTCGGTCTACGTGTGTCTGCTGGTTCTGGGTGCTCCCGATCTTCTCTTCTCTTCGCTACCTCAAAGACTTCTTCTCCAAAGAAAAAACCTCTTAAAACTTGTCTTTGTTTGTGAGCGATTGATTCACTTCAGAGCCTGTCTTTGTCCGTGCTGCCGGCGACTTTAAATACCCGCTGGCAGTAGCATGCCCCGAACGGGAGGGGAGGCACGAGTTCCAAGACACCATAAATGGAAAGGGCGTCATCATAGCCTCTGTGCGAAGTGACCGGGGGTGGAAAATGCGTCCCACGCCCGGTCATCCATCACCATAAATGCACTGGCAACGGGCGCCGTGGAGAGGGCCCACTAGGCAGCCGCAGAGCAGCCCGGCGTGCCCGTCCTGTCTTGTTCTCCTGCCACAGCAGCATGGCAGACGGAACGCCTCGGCCCTTACGACGTTATCCCAAGACGGGCCGGATGGCACGGGATGGGACCCGTGCATTTAATGACCCCACGCCCTTCTGCCAGAATGTGGCAAGAACTGACACCGAGCGTGGCGGGAGCAGTTGGGGGTGACAGGCCACGCGCGCTATTTAAATGCGGCCTTGGGCCTTTGACTGGCTGACACCTCATCAGTGGGCCCCTTCGGGGACCACTGTCGGGGGGCTCTCTGAGTCATCGGGGAACCGAGTGCTCGGGGGTCACTGTTCACCTCCCCGAGCACTCTCTCCCGAGAATGCCCTTTCTTGATCCTCGGGGAACTGAGTGCTCGGGGGTACTGTTCACCTCCCCAAGCACTCTCTCCTGGGCACGCTTGTAGGGATCCTCGGGGGACCGAGTGCTCAGGGGCTGCTGCACGCAGCCCCGAGCACTCTCTCCCAGAACTTCCTTCAGTAGGTCCTCGGGATACTTGGGTGCCCAGGGGGTCACCGCTCGCGGCCCCGGGCACATTTCTCCCGGTACTTAGCTTTCCTGATCGTCGGGGGACTCGGGTGCTCGGGGGTCACCGTATACCTCCCCGAGCACTTTCTTCCCGGCACTTAGACTTCGCAGATCATCGGGGAACTTGGGTACTCGGGGACCACTGACTGTGGCCCCGAGCGCCCTCTCCCGGGACTTAATCTTTTTTACCTCGTGGATGAGACTCCGCGGGATGGCACCACGTGGCGGATTGCTGGCCTGGCCTCGGGATTCGGGGACCCCCGGTTCCTGATTCACCGATAGTAGCGTACTTAGGGGCTACAGCCGGCACCGCCGCTGTGAACGTCACCCCGGTCAAATAGCAATCGCACTTGGTAGCCCACTAGACTCGGCTGGAGGAGCTACAGGCGGCCATGCGAATCGAGTAGCAAACTGCCCGCATGGCCACCATTGCTCCCTTAGCAGTTGGCACCGTCTCACCCCAGGATTTGGGGGCCAACGAGGGCTTCGTCGACACAACTCGTCAGCACCAGGTGCCTCCTGCAGCTCGCATAGGCTCCGGAGACTCGAACCCATCGTCATGAGGCCCCGTTACAAGACCACGACTCCCCCTACAAAGAGACCTGTAGGTCGTGCCTTTCCCGGAGGGATTCCGGACTCTGGAGCTACCTAAATTCAGGGGCGACTCAGGCCCTGATGAATTCATCCATTCTTACACCCTCGCTATAGAGGCCATCGGAGGCGGACTGACCGCCATGGCTAAATGCTTCCCCCTCGCCCTAGAGGGGTAGCCATCTAATGGTTCTAGGCCCTGGAGCTTGGGATTGTTTACAGCTGGGCCTAGCTCTGAGACCTCTTCTGCAACAATTTTCTGGGCACCTTCGTCGAGCCAGTGACCTCCAAAAGAATGTTCACCATTAGACAACCACCAGACAAAACCCTTCGGGATTACTTTCGGTGGTTTCCCCACACCAAGACCCAGATTATAGGCATATTAGATTCATCGATCATCGACGCCACAACCAAGGGTCTGGCCGAAGGGCCCCTGTACGATCGATTGAACTGGTGCCCCATACACTCAGTGGAGGCTCTCATGTGCAAATTCGAGGAATACGCACGTGCAGAGGAAGAAATGCTCCGCCGAAGGATCGCGCAAGCTACCACATCCCCCAACGTTGAGCCAGAGAAGTCGCACTCGCAAGTGGGGTCCTCACACGCCTCTCCTCCTCCATCAGTAAAAGGGGCTCTGAGGAGGCTAAGGCCTAGGAAGTAAACCGACAGTGAAACCCCTTCACGCCGCTCTACCACGCCCCTCCCAGCCACGCCAACCGCTCAACCAGCCCCTCTCGACTATGCCCCACAAGACCATGCTAGCCGCTTAACCAACCTCTCCCGACCACGCCTCCCGACCAAAATTTTATACATAAAGTTTTCTATTTACCGAAATTTCATGATTAAAATTTCTAATTCATTAAAAATGGAAAATAAATATACTCATACCAAAGTTTTAATATTGGAGCTTGCTAATTAATTAAAAAATAGTTAAGTTTTCTATTTACCTAAAATTTATATTTCATTAAAAATCAATATGCTCAAACCTATAGTTAATGTAAATCAATAGTAAAGACATCTTCCACCATAAACTAGAAATTAAAGCTTCCATAACATAAATGAGGTATAATTGCATCTAATACATATTAATTAATTTCATTAAGTAAACAAATCGATTTAGTCCTTCATTATTAATACATAGTAATTCATGTCCTTCATTAATATGGAAAAGCTACTTAATCCGGCTTAACGATTCGTCCTTCATTATGATCACGGCATACATAGGGAGGTTAGTCGGTGTCTTCCATGAGACCTAGGTTGTCATCCTCTCCGAAAGAAGGTAGCGCGTCAAATTGATTGTAGTTTTCCTCGTCGACAACATTCTCCACTCGACAATCCTTCTTTTTCCTTGAAGAATTATGTGGCGCTCTTCCTTGTTAGCCGGGTCCGGGTCCTTTACATAGAAGACTTGCATAATATCTTTCGTAAGTACGAATGGTTCATCTCTGTATCCAACAACTTTTTGGTCCACTATAGTCATACCGTACTTGACGATCTTCACACCCCCTTGGAGTCTGACCCATTGGCACCAGAAAAGAGAAATCTTTAACACTCTATAGTCGAGCTCTCAGATCTCCTCTATGAATCCATAGTAGGTCTCCCTATTGCCATTGCAGTCTTAGGCATCTATACAGATACTGCTATTTTAGTTATCGCTCTTATTATCTTGGGCTCTCGTATAAAATGTATAACCATTTATGTTGTATCCTTAGAATGTGAGGATTGTAGTTGACAGTTCGTGAGCCAACACATTCAACTGAGCA
Source organism: Phragmites australis (assembly GCF_958298935.1). NCBI lineage: Eukaryota > Viridiplantae > Streptophyta > Magnoliopsida > Poales > Poaceae > Phragmites > Phragmites australis. Next base: position 2,626,813 of record NC_084931.1, on the reverse strand, counting down.
TACTCTATCTACTTATCCATCGGTTGTCTTGTAACCAGACACCAAAATTATCTCGAGGCGCGATCCGAACAATAGATTTCCCTGAATTTTTGGTGTGTAACATCTTCTGGTGTTCTTTGACATACGAGCTCACTACAACTGATTGCTGTAAAACTGTGAAATGTGCTTGTGTGGAATGAGTTTGTAGCCATCGTCCCTTTCCCATGTAGCCTCCTCTCATGGCGAGATATATGCACACCAATCGATTTGAGATTCATGTAGTCGACGTAGAAATCAATGACCTCCTCGGTTCCCCAGCCCTTGGCCATACAACCTTCCAACCGATTTCGGTTACGAACATATTTCTCCAGAACTCCCATGAACCTCTCGAAAGGGTATATCTGATGCAGAAATACGGGACCAAGAATCCATATCTCCTTCACAATGTGAACAATGAGATGCACCATGATATCAAAAAATGATAGAGGGAAATACACCTCAAGTTAGGATAGAGTCTCGACCACGTCTTCCTGTAGCTTATCTATCTTGGTAATATCGATGGCCTTCTGTGATATCACGGTGAAGAATGAACGTAGCTTTATGATTGAGTTTCGGACCTTTGGCGGCAGAATACCTTTAATTGCAATTAGAAGTATCTATGTCATCATCACATGACAATCATGAGACTCCATGCCAGTTAATTTCAAATCTTTCATGTTTACTAGTCTCTTTATGTTAGCAGAGTAATCGGATGAAACTTTGATTCTATGCAAGCAGTTGCACATTGCAATTTTCTTCGCCTTGCTCAGACTGTAGCAAGTGGGACTAAGATATTTATCGCCTTCCTCCATATCTTAGGGATGTAGATCATTTCTGAGTTTCAAACATTTTAGGTCCTTTCATGCTTCGAGTGTATCCTTTGTTTTATCAGGAATGTCTAGTAACGTACCAATCAAGTTATCACACATATTCTTCTCAATGTACATGACATTGATTGCGTGTCGAACCACCAATCCGGCCAATAAGCTAAGTCATAAAAAAATATATTTCTTTTTGAACATAGGAGCTCTAAGATTAGATTTCAGAACAGGTGTACTCCCACATTCCTTTCCAAGGATAACCCTAAGTTCCTTTACTATCTCATATACCTGTCTCCTAGTGCGATGCTTAGGAGGTGATCGAGTCTCAACTTTTCTATGAAAAGCTCCCATATTGCTACAGTACGAGTGATCCTTGTGAAGAAATTTACGTTGATCTAGGTACACCATTTTTCGACACGATAGGGCTAAGCGGAACGAAAAGGGTTTTCCATGAGATGGTAAATGAAAACAATTAGCCCCATGTCTGATAATGAGCAAGGAATATACGTCTTTCTGCTAAAGAGGATCTATTAAACTCATAATTCATTAGATCCTTGTTAGCAATGTCAACTAGGTATCATAAGTAAATGGACCCCGGTCGATTTTACGTCAAGCAATACGTAGAGTAACTCCCAATATAGGAGTAAAAACAAGACATAATAAAAAAGGATCGATGCGGAAAGTTCCGATTGAAATAGGATCTAATACGAAATGGGCCACTTCAAATAGGTTCATTGCTCTGGCCCAGAATATGATTAATCCGGCATGGGCTATGTGAGCTCCAAGTAGTTTACCGGACAAATTGATAAGTCTGGCATTCCCAGCCCACCAAGCAAAGCCAGTGGTTTCTTGGTCACGACTAGCTAAAACGAAAGTTCCATTAAAGAGTATTTCCTTCAGCCACAAGCTCTCTATTTCATCCAAACAATACACACATGCAAAGTAGCATTTGATAATCTGGGGAATTCAACATGCTTTTTGTTCGCGAATAAATACTTCAAATAGGGGACTATAGGAAAATACCACATCACCTTGACGGGAGCCATTTTCTTCTTTCCTTCACCATCGATATCAGCATCATCATGCTTATACCGTGCTACACCACAAACGAGACATGCTTCCAAGTATGCATGCTCTTCGCGATACAATATGCAATTGTTTGTACATGCATGGATTTTCTGTAATTCCAACCCCAATGGGCACACAACCTGCTTGGCCTGGTATGTGTTTTTTAGCAGTATATTTTCCTTTGAAAGTAATATCTTCATGAACAGTAATAACTCTATGAAGCTTGTATCAGACCATCCATTGTTTGCCTTCAATTGTAGCAGTGAAAGTACTATATGCAACTTTATGTGCTCCTTCTTGTAGCTCGAGAACAACGGTATTTTAGAGTCCTCTACCATACGTTGAAACTTTTGAAAATCTCTTTCATCGGTGAAGCTCCCTTCCCCATCACGCAATATCTACTCTAGATCATCATCGACCAATGTATCTCTGACATGCGGTGTATTGGTGTATTCATCAATTGATATATCAGCGCACAAGTCTTCATCTTCTCTTTCAATGTGTTTTCCTTCTTGTACGATCTCAGCTTCACCATGCTCGGTCCAACAGATATAGCTAGGCATAAAGCCACTTGGTATCAAGTGAGAATGTATCTGCTGGGTAGTGAAAAACTACTTCTTGTTCTCGCAATTGACGCATGAACATCACATGTATTGAGACTATGTATTTGACTTGTGCGTTGTGGCTGCTACTAGGAAATACTCCACGTCATTCTTGTACTCTGTGCTCACACGGCTCGCGCCGTACATCCATCTTATATCCATCTACAATTATATCATTGTTGTAAATCCATATTCAAAATATCTAGAAGATTTTGCAATCACCAACAAATAAATTACCTCGTCATCTCCTATCAAAAATTGGCCCGGGTTGGAGGAGCCGCATTTTTGTATACTTCCGTGTCCACTTCCAATGTGTTGGTATCATCCCTAGAAATTTTTATTATTATTCAACCCTTATGTAGAACTAATTAAGTAAAAATAAAAAATAAATATGCTCATACATAAAATTTCTATTTTGAAACTTGCTAATTAAATAAAATACAAATATATAATTGGATCTTCTACATACTTAAATATCATAGCGAAATTTTCTAATTCATTAAAAATCAAAATAAATACCCTCATACCTAAAGTTTCCATATTGGAGTATGCTAATTAATTAAAATATAAAAAATATAATTGAAGCTTACTACATACCTAAATATCATGGCTAATTTTTTTAATTCATTAAAAGTAATAAATAAATATGCTCATACCTAAAGTTTCTAGAGCTTGCTAATTAATTAAAATATGAAAAATATAATTAGAGCTTGCTATATATCTTAATTTTATGGCTAATTTATCTAATTCATTAAAAATCAAAAAAATAAATATGCATATACCTATAGCTAATGTAAATCAATAATAAATGCACTTTCCATCGTAAAGCTACTAATTGAAGTTTTCATATCATAAATGAGGTATAATTGTATCTACATTATCTTAAAACATCATGATCGTATATTCATCTCCATCATTTCAAAATCTAGAGCAATTTAACAAATAAAATTCAACTAAAAACAGATTGGTGATAAAGTTATATACCTTGTAACACCTAGAGCACGAGGATTACTCAAAATTTTGAAGCCATCAAGACCTTGGTGACCAAAAAATGACCGTCACCGAGTAAAAATAGAGCTCCTCTCTGTTATACCCGAGCTTGGGGAAGTAGAGGGTGATTTTTATATAGCCGAGATATCACTACCGGCTCATATAGCCAACCGACATTGATGCACTATTATCACTGCCGGTCGGTGGCTTAAGTTGACAGTGATGAGGGAGCTAGGCATCACTGTCAGCTTAAGCCATCGGTTGATAGTGATGACCTTTATCACTGCCGATTCATAAGTCACGATGACTGATTCTTTTCGTATGACTTATGTACCGACAATGATGCCTATCTTAATGGATTAGTATAAAAGACCGATTTTATAGTAGTGTAAAAAAACTAAGATCCTATAATGGCAACTTAATTGTTTTAATAATTGTGTAGCCCAGTATGGGAGACGCGTGCAACTCGGCGGTTCATGAGTTTGCTAAGATAGGTTCTAAGCTATCAGTTAACTCCCCTTTTGTGCAGAATTATTTATATATATAGAGAGAGGAGAGAGCTGGTATTGTAACGGGTGAATTACTCGAAAACGTTGAGTAATGAAGTCCCAGTATTTCTTAAAAAAGGGGTATCGCTAGATTTTTACTATTAAAAGATGATTAATTGTGGACATGATTTTCTAGATATTAATTTGATGGCACAAAATAAAATAAAATAAATTAGAGATCCCTCCTCGTCAGAAACGTGCCTTAAAAAATTAAAGAAGAGCTACCTTGCTAGCTAGACATAAGTGTAATAGGGACAAAAGGCAAATCAATCATGTTAAAATCAAAATCAAAGCAAATTAGAGTGAATTATCTATCTAGCTCATGAAAACCTAATTATCTGTTTATATGTCCAAGTGAGACAAGTGATCACTCTAGTCTAGCTAGGTAGCTAGTGGTTGGCAAGGGGATCCCATCCCTTACCAACAACACGTCCCCCTCCTAAATTGTCTCTCTGACGATGACCAGTCGTTGAACAATTTAGCTATACATGCAACCACTTAGATGCGACCATACCAATCGATCTCTACATTTTCAGTTTCATAAACAGCAACATGAACCATCCATATCGCATCTCTAGTGTGGTACATGTTGATGGTAGATTATTAGGTAATGAGAAGCAAAGATCCTGCCTAGCTTGGTGTGACCTCTAGCTATTAGACGATGGTTTCTGACTTCATGATGTCAATAAGGTACAATGTTCACATCATACATGTCATGGCTCGGAGTGCTGGGATATTTTTGCTCCCTGCACTCACTGGGTAAGGTAAATTAAAAGTTATTACAAGAGGATACTATCTTGTGCAATGTGTATCAATCAATAACTGTAGGAAAACATTCGAAAAAAGTCTACAAATTTCGCACTAAACAAGAACACTTTTCAGGAATCTAGACTCTGATGTAACCGGAAGTTGGCTGTGGACCAGATGGCTGGGAGTCCGGTGCGTCCACTCAGCTCACTAGAGCGCAATATACATCCATGTGCGCTCTCAGTGGGGGAAGCGGGTGATCACCTTCTAGGTGTGTGAGAAATTCCATGTGCAAGAGACGCATAGCCACACACACCAACGACGGGCACAACATTTTAACAATAGATATATAAAATTAAAAAAATAATAACTTTAAAACATAACATAACGATATCACATACCTCCCTGACAACCTAAAACTCACCACTACATTTCAAGCTCAAGGCCCATTCGTCATTTAAGCCACTTGGACCACGCTGACTGCTCGCACTATAAAATCAAACACCACATACGTTGACACAAGAAGTAAATCCAAATGTGTGTTTTGGAAAACACGTGAATGTTCAAAATGTTTTTTTTAATGGAAGGAGTTTTTCCATTGCAAACATATGGTAATAGGGGATATTTCGGAATATAACACTGGATTCACCTGTGTTGACGATTTGGCATTGACACACTTGCTCTCTCTTTTTTTCTCTATCATTTTTGCAGCTAATTTACGTCCATCTCGTGTGATGCTTCAGTTGAGATATGGTTTGACTGGATCCCTCGTTCTCTCCCCCAAAACCAAAACCTTCCGCCGCTGCCATGTATTAATCATGTGCAATGTATTAATCAATATATAACTGTAGAAAAACATCCAAACAAAGCCTATAAATTTTGCACTAAGCACTATAAAAAATAATTTAATAGGACGTTTTTGTATAGACAGTTCTATAGAGACATCTGTATAAAGATTATCACAGACGGCTCTAAACAAGAGCTGTCTACAAAGATGACGAGACGTGTCCGGAAGTGGTGGGATGTTTTTAGTATAGACGGTTTTAATTTGGAACTGTATGTAACATTAATTTAGATGGATCGTATTTGAAACCGTTCGTGATAAAATAAATATCACAGACAGCTCCAAACAGGAACGGTCTAAGAAAATGACCGGAGGAGGTGGGACATTTTACATTAGTACAAATGGCTGTTTGCTCTCTCACTCCTGATTGGCCCGCTGGGACCTCCCATGGATCGTACCCCCAAAATTACAATCCCCGCAGTTAGCTTAGCATCAAATCGAACGGCTACCACCCCACATCACGCGGATCTCTCCCCCGAAATCCTATAAACGAAGCCCATCCAAATCAAATCGCATAAAAAACCCAATCTAATCCCTTCTCCACCTCCAAATCCTCTCAGATCCCATGAGATGGACGGCGCCGATGGCAAGCTAAAGAAGGCGACGGCAGCGGGGAGGAAGTTGTGCGGCCCAAAGAAGAAATCGGTGTCACGGTCTGTGAAGGGTGGGCTCTAGTTCCCCATCGGCCGCATCGGGTACTACCTCAAGAAGGGCCAGTACGCGCAGTGCGTGGGCACCAGCGCCCCCATCTACCTGGCCGTTGTCCTCTAGTACCTCGTCGCCGTCCTCGAGTACAAGGCACCCAAGAAGGTTACCACCAAGTCCCCCAAGAAGTAACAAGCGCTGATATGATCTTATTAGTTATGTGGTGGTGGTGTTCTTGTCTTCTGTATATCTAGTGTTGTGTTATTTATGGTGTGATTAGATTTAGGCAGGGTCTAGTCTAATTCTAGTTGTAGTTGTTGGTGCTGGAATTTCTATGGTCTGACAATTTAATGAGAAGAAGGGCAATTGCCTCGTTTTTTTTCTTATTTCTGAATCTGATCTTACAGTCTTGCTTTGCTTGCACAAGTGCCTCGCTTATCCGTGAGATTACTGTATCTCGGATTGATTGGTTCTATGAGACGCATATCATCAAATGGGGATGAATTTCAGATGAGCTGAATTTCTATTTTAGACGAGTCAGATAACGAGTCGTGTGTACTTATTATGCTAGTTCAGACATGTACTATATCGAGCCGTATGTACTATTTCACTAGTTCAGATGGCTTAATTACCGAGCTATCTGTACTAATGATTTATACAGGATTTTTTTCACAGATGATTAAAAAATGGTCCTGCACGGGATTTTAAACCGGCTGTACAAAAATTTCTGCAGGAGTGAAAAAAAAACACTTTTCAGGACTCTAGACTCTAAGCGCAAGAGACATACTCTAAGCGCAAGAGACACAGCCACACACACCCATAAGCGTGGTGTGCGTGTTCAGTGTGTGTCAAGTGTCTGTCTTGTCTCTAAGAAGAACGAATAACGTTAGTGAAGTGCACATGCATGCGGACCCTGCAGCTAGCCATTGTTTGTTGCTTTCGAGACACCGATCGAGTGAGGCGATATGTAGCAATAACGTAGACACGTAGTAGGTCACCAGCCGGCGCTTTAACCCATCTTTCGGGTGCAGTTCGAATCCAGGTGCAAAGTGCCAACAACCTAGCTGGTCGATCACCAGTCCATGTCCAGCAATCCAATATGTTGACGTTCTAGGGATGCACAACCTTTTCACCTGGTTGAACTATAGAAGCATTTTCACCGATAGGATGGATCTGTGGGCTATTGGCCTATTGCACTTGCAAGTTGGAACTTGGAACCAGTGGGTTTTCAGTGGTCAATTCCGCTTGATTGACTCTTTATATACTCCTCCGTTTAAGAATAACTGACACTTTTGATTTTACTATTCATACTTTGGCCAACAATAATTTTAAAATATTTAATTAATCAAAATAGCTAAAGTTTAGTCAGATTTGTCGTCAAAAGTACTTTAAATATATCATGTACTAATATATATTTGATCGTTGATATTTGAAAGATTTAGTGATAAAATTTTGACCAGCAATGTAAAAAATGTTAGTATCTATATTAACAAATAACCTACATGCAGGCACTATATTAGCGTCTATCGAGTGTCTGCATCTGCTTTGTCTCTCTAAAAATTAAAGAACGAATAAGTGTCAGCGAAGTTGTGCCCATGCGGAACCCTGCGGCTAGCCATTGTTCCTGGCTTGAGGCACTTCTCTAGCCTTTTGCTTTCTGATAGGTCGCTGGCCGGCTTTAGTCCAACTTTCGGGTGCAGCTCGATACCCAACATGCGAAGTGCTACAAAACTATACATGCTCAAAATCCACCTTCCGTTTAGTTGGTGTGTTGTGCGGTTGTCTGAATGTATCTATTAGGGTTTAGCAAAAGTATTATCAGGATTGACAAGTTAAACATAAAATTAACCCACGAGACATAATGTTCACTACGTGAAAAAAGATCATAGATGACGGATGATAATCGTCATGGATAATGGGTAACACATATATCACCTGAACGTGTCATTGATGACTAATAATAAGTTACGTATAAGGACCCGTCACTAATAATGTCATAGATGACGGGTCGAAATCGTGACCCGTCATCTATGAGCGTCCCCTATATGCTTGGAAGGAAGACAAAAGAGACAGGTAACTTCTTCACCCGTCATTTATCTGAACTCATAAGTGATGGACAATCTATTTACCTATTACTTATACTTCTATATTTATCCGAACACATTACCCGTCACTTATGTTTTAACATAAGTGACGGGTAAATAGGTTATCTGTCACTTCTGTGTAGGTTATCCTGCGGGATTATCCTGTTTTCTAGCTGCATCCTGGAGCATAGCCATAATTTGATAGCCGTCTTCTCCCTGCAAGCAACAACAATGCATCATCCATATCGACAAACACACTTATATAAGAACTCACTTCATCACAGAATCATAAAAGTTATAAAGTTTCATTGAATTCATCACAAAGTCGCAAATGTTGCAAATTTACAATCAATTCATATTACATAAGACCTCACAACCCAGTGTTTCTACAGTGCAACTCACCGTGTGGGCTGATGACTCCAGATAACATGAACTCGGTGATTCGTTGTCGAATCTCCGAGATTGCACCATTGTCGAAAAAACAAGTTGAAAAATCCTGCATAATTTGACGCATAATTAATGTCATGTTATCATGAAATTAAACTAATTATTGAAATTAGTTACAAACAATCTTGTATTGAACTTACATCAAGAGATTTCATATCTTTTGCTCGGGTTGTGAGGAGCAGGTTCCACACAACATAAAATCTGCAAGCATTGCCGGGTGGTTGTTGCTGGATCTGAGAAAAAGAAAAATTTATTGTTAGATCAAAAGGAAAGAAACTAGCAACAGAGAGCATTTGGTAGCATTTACCGCAAACCCGGTCTTGTGTGTGAGTCTATGGTTGTCTTTCGCATTGTAGTTAGGATCAGCTCGAATGTACTTATCAAAAGCCCTGCATAAAGAGGTATCAATTAGGAAACATTTGAATATTTAGAAAAGTCAAATATGTAAACTAATCCAGGCAGAACTTACACATCAAGAAGTCCTTTTACAGTTCTGTAATCACACTCTCCAGGTTTGCCTTTTCGTCCTACTGGTCTTGATGAGTCGAGGTACCACACCAAGTTCCACTTGAGGCAAATGACCAGTAAGATCCAATGGCCACTAATATTGTGGGCGCCCAATAGGTAGTCTATTTTGGAATATTGTTGGATTATCTTGACCATATATTCCAACGCGTAGTCAGGGTGAGATTGGATGATCGAGATTGTAATGGCCTTAGGGTCAAGAAATCTTACGAGCTCCTTGTTCTTCTTTGTTTCTTTCATCAAGTATCTACGGATAAGGATATAGTTAGATTTAAGATTTAGTGACGTTAATTAATGAATGTCAATTTTCAAGGGACTTACAATGTGAACATCCGTAATAACGATACATCCATGGTATCAAGGTTGAAGAGGTTGTATAAGTCATTGAAACCCATAAGGAAGTAGCCACCTTCAGTTAACAAATGTCGTCGTTTGTACTGCATGACTATAGCTTGAGTATTGGTGTCTCTAGAAGTCTGCATATAGTAATTATGCAGGTCAACGCATGCTTATCCCACCCTTGTTAGGTCATCTACCGTCATCAAGGGCTTCGCATATTGGAATTTTGTATTGGCACCAGTCCACGCTGCTCCAATGTCTATGGACTTCTTCGTCAATACAATGGCGTTCGACCTCTTCGGCAGCTTCTTCTTAGAGCTTTTCTTCTTGGCTCCCTTTTCTTTCTTCTTTAGGATCTTTGGGGGAGATAGAATTGGAGCTAGAAGCAAGGCTACCGGATGCGGAGGAGAAGGTAGTGAAGTTGCCTTCTCTGGATGAAGCTACCTTCTCTGGAAGTGAGGGGCGTGGCGGCGGTGCACTTGAAGCTCGTCTAAACTAAGATGCACTAGAGACCATGATGTCACCCCTCTTCCACTGGATCCTTTGACGAAGCGTTTCACCCAGAGTTGTGACTTCATCATTTGGGGGGGGGGGAGCTCCAACACATAATCGATGGCATTGTTATGTACCATGTCCACCGTAACCACGGCATAGCCAGCACGTATCGGGACCGTATGTAAGATACGGACATTTGGATGCACCTGGCCCCTTGCAATCTCGATGTAATACCCGCCAGGACTGATTAAAAGGCGGCAAGGTGTGGACCCCTCTAGTAGATCAATCATATTCATCTCAGTCACGTGAGCTGTTGGTTGATCAACCTCCTTGGAGGCACGGCTACTCTTCCGTACAGTTCCGAGCCTAGCTTCCTCTGGATGGAAATCTCTATTCCCTTTGCTGCAAGCTGCCCCATGATATTTGTATAAACTTTCCAGGTGATGTCCTGTGTCAATGCATCTTTGTCCACTGCACCCGACCTCTTCCTCTTCTTGTACATTCTGAGGTTTTCGGAAAAACCGTATTTCAAGCCTTGAGAATTGGATACACCTCGCACTCGACCTGTGTGCTCTGGTTTTCCCAGCGCCGCTTAGAGAACATCATGTTCCCTGACCCCGGTGAAAGAATCTTGGCTAGATTTGATTGTCTTTTCTTTTACTTTTTCTGCAATTGATTGGGTTTCGCTGTTTATGAATGTGATTTCTCTACTTTCGGACAGCTCACCCCTTGCACGTAAATATGACCGTGATCATCCTAGAAATTGCAACCAAGGATTTTTGCGGCCTTCTCTGGCTACATTTTCATCATCTGTCTGCCATTTTGCCCTTTTCCCCACGTACCCAGTTGTGTCGGTCCTGTGATTGTCCTTATTCCTAGATCGAAGCAGCTTCTTCTCCTCACACTCCTTTATGAACTGCTCTAAGCTCTTCATCTGCACAAAAGCATCTCAATCTTTCTATTTCAAGTGCTTGTAGCTCTTGAAGGGTGCCACCCCTTTAGACAAAAACCGATTAACAAGCTGTCACGTCTCAAATTCGTAATCACGTAATTAAGCATAATCTTGCTTCTTAAGCATAATATTTAATTTTGTGTAATTTTATTTAAGAATGCTAGTGCAATTCATTTAAAGTTAATCCGATGAGAGAAGAATTTCGGGAAAGAAAAGAATGGAATCCGCAGTTAAAATAGACCATTTTCTCTAACATGTGGACCCACCTGGCCAGCCCCACCACCTCTCCCTTCACTTGGGCAGCACCCACCTGCTTCCCCTCTCTTTCCCTCCCTCTACTCCCGTGCTCCCTCTCTCCTCAATCGGCCAAGCAAAGGAGAAAGAACTCTCCCTCCCTCTCAAGCCCCCACTCTCCTTCTCCCCCCAAAATCCCACTCTTCCAAACCGTTTTTTTACCTCAAAAAATTCTCTGAACCCGACAAAGTCGGGGAGAAACGAATGTAACTTTTTTTAAGATGTCCGTAGAGTAAAAACATCAAAATCGGAGTCCATATACGAAAATTATGCTTGTTTTACCGAATGCACTCCGGATCACCTATCAAATTATAACCCTCGACAAAATTTAGCAAAATTAATCATTAGTGATGGGTCATAGTTATGGCACATCACTAATAACCTTCAACAAAGAAAATTAAAAAGATAAATATCCAGTTTCTATCGTAACTATGTGATAGAAAAATAATAAAATAGTTACACGCACGAGAAGAAAGTCACGATAACTTGTGGAAACATATTCGATCACTACCCGTCCATGTCCAGCAATCCAATTTGTTGAAATTCTTAGGCGCAGGGTAGTCTAGGTATGCACAACTTTGATTTTTTTTTTTTCACTCAAGAAATTGCGACAACTTTCTGCCCGGATTGAACTGTGCAAGCATTTCCACCGATAGAATAAATCTGTGGGCAGTGGGTTTTCAGTGGTCATTTCTCTCCGAGTCAGTGGCAGATATAGATGGTAGGTAGGGGCTCGTTCAATTCTCTATCCATCTTCTTTTTTTCTCTTATTCTCTATTTTCTTCCTCTTTCTCATCTATAAAAAAAAATTAAGGGAGAGGAAGTAGCTTTAGGAGTTTTCATTGACTGCTAAGCAGTAGTGGTTGGATCTGCCCTGGCTTGAGTGACTCTTGATTGCCTTGTTATATTAACATATAAACTACCCATTCATGCACCATATCTGTGGTGGGGCTACACTGAGTGTACTGCATTGGGGCTTCAAGGTTGCTGTATTTCTTCAGTTTTCAGTGCGATTCCAAAAGGCTTCAAAGCATGTAGTTCGTTCATCAAATCAAAGCTATATATGTCTTGTTAGTTAGACACCACAGTCCACACTTATGTTTTTACATCGAAATACAACTAAAGAATATCTATCGTTCATCCTGAGTCTTAACTGCCTTCTTGCTACCTTCAAAAAAAAGGGAATAGTTTCCATGCGAATGTTCTCAGGGCTATGTCAGACATCGTTTTTTTTTCTGTTGAAACTAAATCTATGTAGAAGTAATATTGTGAATGCTTAACTACATACCGCTGCAAGATGAATGTGATGGAACACTAAAAATAAGGAATAGTGGCCGGAGATCGAGCTGGAAATTCACAAGCAAGGTCCTGATCATGGCGCCAAGTTGTCAATGCACTAGGTTTTCATATATCTGTTACAGATTCCGTGTAGACCGACATCACTTTTGTCCACCAACAATAAGGTCAACAAAAATATCCACCTCCAAAATCCAACCGAAATGATCGATGCATATATCGATCTGATTTTTATCCCCGTTCGATAAATAATCTGGTCCAGATGTTTTGTCAAATTTCTCATTCCTCACCTACCTATGAGTGCTGCGGCTGGTTACAGCGAAAGTGTGAGAGAATTCTCCGTTGTCCGATCGTGTGTTAGCCTTTAGGTTTTTGTCCGGCCGTGAGCTAATTCAACTGTTGCATCATCTACGACGGCCCAAGCGTGAAGTGGGAAGATGAAAAGTCACTGACAAATCGATGCAGCAGCATGCGATGGCAAGATGATGCTCGCTACTCATTGCTGTAGAGGGGACAACCTACCACGCCATCACTAAACAAGCATTGTGAATTGTGAGTGGACCAGAGACTCGTTTCAAAATTCTATCCGTCGATCAGGAAGCAACTTATCTAATTATTTTCTTCACGGCAAGTAATGCGTAGCTTGGAAAGAATCGATCAAGCATCATATCAAAGGTTATTGCCGTGCCTTAGCACAAACAGCTGAAGCAATATATATAATGGCCTATCTCGAGAAGATTAGCTAGGGGGACTTACTCTAATTGCCTAGTAAGAAAGATGATAAATATTTTTTACTTCTCAAAGTCGAAGTCAATGCTACGTTTGTTGCTTTGACCATATATAGGATTTTACTCTGGAAAATTTACAAATATTTAAAGAATTATTCTTACGGATTCGTTCAATCCAAGTATATGTGTTTACGATGTGAGGTCGCATATAGTGTGTAACTTTATTTCGTCTCTAATGTTCAGGTAGATGTCTACACGGGTTCGATCGTGGACACGTTTTAACAAATTGTCTTGTTTTAAAGCGCTAGAAACACACTTTCTCTGTGCGTAGAGAAAATGTATTACTACGAAAAATTTTGTGAAAGTTACATATAGCCTCTTGATAATGACTGCATGTGGTCGAAGAAACGAATACAGAATAGTCGCATTCAGCTACTGCGGGCCACAGATTTGCACTAGCTGCTGTATATTGTGGGGTTGCACGGCACCTACACTTACCGTAGACGACATTTGCAAATTGATGGGAGAAAGATTGTGCATGGTACATCGATTGATTCTCTATTTGACAATTAGACCGTAGTGGATAGAAATAGACCGTGACAGTTATTTGTATCTTTTGCCAATTAGATATGATCCAAACGGTAGCGATGCAAACCCAGTGGGTAGGAAGGTCTCTCTTATTCCTTCTTCACCTCCACCTATCTTTGATGGAGTTCTAGCCGGTAAGCCCCCCGGTCCCTGTAGAAATAGATGGTGACAGATATTTCTATCTTCTGTTAATTATTGGATTTGATCCATGCGCGGACACAAACCCAACGAGCAGGGAGCTTTCTCTTATTTCTCCTTCACCTCTTTTTATCTTTTTTTCTTTCTCTTCTTCCTTTTTTTCTTCCACCTCTAATCTTCAATGGAGTTCTAACGGAAAACCCACAGCCTCTGTAGATCTGCCCTTAATCCGAGCAATTGATTATTCGACCGGACGATCGAAACAGCGTGACCGGTCCAGTATTTCCTGGTGGATTGAGTGCGTGGAGCCGATCAGTCCTCCTTCACCTACCACACATAAAATAGCGTACCCACACCACACTTGATGATATGCTCGTACCAATAAATTAAATGACAAAGTAATCACGATTATTAATTAATTTCCTATCACTTGTGGTCATGGACACCCTCTTGGGCCTATATATATGCCTTCTCCTCGCATTCATCATGAACACAAACACACTAGCTCACGTACCGTACACGACCAATCAAAGGGTAGCAAACTGATCACGCGAAAAGAAGATACAAGTACGTGTGTGCAGCATGGGGAGCATTGGGTTCCCGGTGACGAGGACGAGCAGGTCGCTGGTGGGGCCGTCGTCGGAGACGCCGCGGGAGACGCTGCGGCTTTCGGTGATCGACCGCGTGGCGGGGCTGCGCCACCTGGTGCGGTCGCTGCACGTGTTCGACGGCGCCGCGGCGCGCGCCGCCGAAGGCGTTGAGCCGCCGGCGAAGACGCTGCGGGAGGCGCTGGGGAAGGCGCTGGTGGACTACCACCCGTTCGCGGGGCGGTTCGTGGAGGAGGAGGGCGAGGCGCGGGTGGCGTGCACGGGGGAGGGCGCGTGGTTCGTGGAGGCGGTGGCCGCGTGCACCCTGGAGGAGGTGAAGCACCTGGACCACCCCATGCTCATCCCCAAGGAGGAGCTGCTGCCGGAGCCGGCGCCCGACGTGAACCCACTCGACATGCCGCTCATGATGCAGGTACGTATTACAGTACGTTCATTTTAGTATGGTGGATTCTAAAAACAGGCGTATGTTTTTGAAAAATTTCAAACGACGGCTATGAGTCATTGAATGGATATTCAATATCTCACAACCATCTTCAACCTCTGTCCACAGCCTCGCTTGCGCTGTAACTCGCCCTTGCCTCGCCATGCTCCCTGCCCCGTCCGCCTTTGACCATCTTTGACAACGAGGACACTGTCGGGTCTGCTCCCGCAGCCTTACCGCGCTAACCTGACACACCGAGACACCCCCACCCCACCCTGGCCCACCAGCTGTCCTCCACCGCTGGTGGCCAACGACGCCCCCGCACCCGCCTCCTTCGTCGGGCTGACCTGCTTCCCCAGACATCACTCTAAGACCGAAAAGCACACCGACGACCCTGAAAACCTCCTCACCCAACCCTAAACCTCACCGGTCGCCGTCATCTGATTCACGCTTCTATATTTCGGACGTCTGAAATTTAGAAAGCGTGTCTTATTATACTAGCAACTACACACATATTTTACACACATAAAATCAATCTAAGATATAAAAGAAGTAAAAAAAATAGCATAACACAAGAGATATATAGATACTATACATGCATGCAGTAATAGACAGATTCACCATTATTCATAGGCTTGCGCATGTAATGTTAAAAAAACGCCTTGACCATGCAATTTGAACATGCATCAATTAAGAACATATAGTACTAAACGAATGTAGAAACAGAAAAAAGTTGCGCAAAAGTGAAACTTTCGAAGCTAAGAATCGTTGGCGCCACATCTCACGTCTCATGATAGGGACTGTACTTGCTACTTACTGAAACTGTGCTGGTACAATTTTTCCAAAAGAACCTCGCACCTTCCAAAGAACTAGCTATATATATTGCTGGCACAATTCCGCGGCTAGTTTAAAACTGCAGTTTATATCCGCTAAATACAAATATACTCCTGCCCTATATACGTTCGTATTAAATTATGCGCTTATAAGAGTTGTAACACTAACGTCCATATCTTGCTATCTATACGAATATAAATGGCGTGGATTATTCTCATTTTCTCTTGATTAATGAGTGAACTTTTAGCGGCATCTCTTCTTGGAATCGTATAATGATAAACAGAAGAAAGAGAACACTTTTGCGATTCGTAAAACGACAAAGAATTAATAAAGAACTGAGAGAGAGAGAGTATACGTTCTTTTAATAAAGCACGCATAAAAAAAAGCTTCAGTTTAGCTCCTCTTGATCTCATCCACAGCCGTACGTGTGTCTGCAAATATGAGTACTAGGAAAGGACCACACGTACGCAATTAGTAAGTTCATTAGGCAGTATTACCACCTTCTTAAATAGATATTATTCTAAAATATGTGTAGTTAAATTTTTAGAAACTTTGACTACTAATATACACAAAACTATTAAAATTTGGCACATGAAAATGATATAATATTTAGCAAAATGTAGTTGTTAAACGTAATAGTCAAACTGCTTATTAGAGATCGTGTCGATGTCTTAAATGACAAGTAAAAGAGAACGGAGGTAATGACTAAAAAAAAAGTTCATTTGTGTGTGTTAGCTATATAACAGGTGGAAGGTAGCGAGCGCGCAAGCATAACCAAATGCATGCTTTGGCGCGCATGCATGCAGTTGTGCCATCGAGATCTCCCTGCCACTACCACTGTCATGCGTGCGTGCACGGCCACTACCATTACCCAGTCCTTTCCAGAACAGTGTAGCAACAGAGATGGAGCAGGCGGTAGGTGAGGTGCGACAATGATCGAGCATCATGGCAGAAAAAGCAGCTATATAGCTTTTCTTTTTATCATTCCACGTACGTGCATACTGCAACAACTACCATAGTGACAAGCTACTACGACCTAGTCGACCGAGAAAAATGAAGAAGAGAAAAAGTAGGTAATACTAGTTTTAAACTTCTTTTGGAATTAAAGGTGAAATTATATAAAGTCTTCAGAGCAAGGCAGTGACAACGGGTGACAGGGGTGTCGCCGGCGGTGGTGCTGAAGGGCCGGCTGTGGGGGAGAGAGAAATCAGTGGCCTGACACAGAGGAGGAGGGCAGGGCAGGGCTGGCGAGCGGCATCGCTGGACCACAACAGAGAGAACGACGTCGGTAGTCGCTGGAGACAAAACGGTGCAAGAGGTGATTGAAGGAAGGCTGTGAGCCATAACTATTAACTTTCATAAAATTCAATCAACCGAAGAACATCTCCCATGTAAGTAATACACACGTACGTTGGGGCAAAATAGAGAGGGAAGATTCGCCATTAAATTGTATAATTAGTTCATTAATAGTTTGGATCTTTCATCGTCTAAAAAAGAAGAGCTTGCAGGAGTAAGATTAGATGACATTGGTGCCTACGTCATGTTTACAGCATGTTGATTTATGTACGTAGCTACCATCAACAGGCGTACGGTCGTTGTTAACACGTTAGTTAAGGTGATCGATTTGCTTTCGGGTAAAGGATTATTAGTCAAGCACACACATATGTAGATTGATTACCAGATAGCATAACGTTGGTGGTGATACATCTGTTTATGGCACAACCAACATTGGTGGTGATGTTTGCAGATACATATGCTTGGCTAGCTACCTGCTTTATTTTTTATTTTTTATTTTTGCTTTGGTAATTTCCTTGTTGTGCCCAATGCACACTAGCCATTAATGGCACATATCCTATTTTCTCTTTTTTTTCCTAAATAAAAAGAGAGGAAAAGTGGATAACAGTTAGGTGGCAGTATTAGTCGCAATGATAGCTTAAGGCGTTTTTGTTCTATGGTTTCCCCCACTTGAAAATGGAATAATTAAAGAGGTGAAAAGACTTGGTAATTGCTATGGAGAGGTGCCTGCGATCCACTAAAGTACATTCAAGAACGAGCCTATGTGTGTTTGTGATAGGTATACCTCCTTCTCAAAGCTGTTCGCAGCTGCAAAAAGATTTGTATACTGTACTACTAGCAACTCTTCAACAGACGACCAAAGATTTTTTTTTCCTTTTTTTTTTTTTTTGAAGAGCTGAGCATAGCCATTAATCATTCAGCACGGGCCATGATTTTTCTATCCGAATATTTTTCACATAATACAAGCAATCAGTGACGAACCTAGAATAAATATGACGGTGATGCACACACGTAGCAATATAGGTAACTTTGTTGTTTAAAGTTGGTAATTTTAGGTTTAACAAAGGATTTCGTTTGTTTACCACCACCCAACACATATGTAGCTTCGCCGGTGCAAGCAATAATAACCAAGAGAGAGAGAGAAAAGCTAAAATTAATGGATATTTGATGCTGAGTCAGCACTATGTGACAGCGCCTGATTATTCATCCATGCACGCATACCACAAATAGTGCGGTACTCTACCCCTATAGACTGAGTGGGACTGCCACGTACTATGGTCATCACCAATTCATGTTTGCAACAGAAGCACGCATACACTCACACTTCTAAAAAAATCATGCTTACTATATAGTCTACCAAATCTTCAGTAACTCTAGTGATCCATCAACTCGTTGCTTGTCGAAAGACTTACGCAAGAAACTTGAGGCTTGGATCGTGAGTGAAAAAGGTCAAGATGCAGGTCTGTCGGTAGACTCGATCGGCCACGTAGCTTTCAGCCTTTTCACCTCTACTGACTGAATGTCCACGGCCACGGCTGATCTTATCTCTTGCTACCGAACCCTGCATCTGCTTGCCATCTCTCGTGAATGTACTTGCCGGACATGCATAACCAACTCTATTTTCTTACAATTAATGATGTTCTTATACATTAACCATGATGAAAAAGATAAATATTTTAGCCTAAGAAAAATGCGATGAGCCGATGATGGCTGACACTGACATGCGTGCGTGCAGGTGACGGAGTTCACATGCGGCGGCTTCGTGGTGGGTCTGATATCCGTGCACACCATCGCCGACGGCCTGGGCGCCGGGCAGTTCATCAACGCCGTGGCGGACTACGCGCGCGGCCTGCCCAAGCCCCGCGTGACCCCGGTCTGGGCGCGGGACCTCATCCCGGACCCGCCCAAGATGCCGGCGCCGCCGCCGCGGCTGGAGCTGCTGGACCTCCGCTACTTCACCGTGGACCTCAGCCCGGCCCACATCGCCAAGGTCAAGTCCCGGTTCCTGGAGGCCACGGGCCAGCGCTGCTCCGCGTTCGATGTGTGCGTCGCCAAGACCTGGCAGGCGCGCACCCGCGCGCTGAACCTCGAGGACGACGACCCCGCGCGGCCCGTGCACGCCTGCTTCTTCGCCAACACCCGCCACCTGCTCCCGGGCACGGCGGTGAGCGGGTTCTACGGCAACTGCTTCTACCCGGTGGCGGCGACGCGGGCCGCCGGCGAGGTGGCGCGCGCGGACGTGGTGGAGGTGGTGCGCACCATCCGGGACGCCAAGGCGCGGCTGGCGTCCGACTTCGCGCGGTGGGCGGCGGGGGCGTTCGAGCGGGACCCCTACGAGCTGACCTTCACCTACGACTCGCTGTTCGTGTCGGATTGGACGCGGCTGGGGTTCCTGGAGGCGGACTACGGGTGGGGCGCGCCGGCGCACGTGGTGCCCTTCTCGTACCACCCGTTCATGGCCGTCGCCATCATCGGCGCGCCGCCCGCGCCCAAGGCCGGTGCGCGCGTCATGACCATGTGCGTCGAGGAGCGGCACCTACCCGAGTTCCAGGAACAGATGAACGCGTTCGCCGCCGGAAACCAGTAACCCATCTTGTCCGTCATCAAGCACGTACTCGGAATATTATTCTAGCTTGCTACTTATATGCGTGAGTGAATTAATGGATTTGCGTGTAATTTGGCTTTTAAATTTGGCACTAATAGCGTTGTAATCCATACTCGATCGGACACGTGAACCAAGTACCTGCCCCCAAAAATATAATGGCGGGTAGCTTTTATATTATGCACCTTTATAATTTTTTATTTCTAGACGGGACTACTGCATGGTCGATATATATAATATATATATATATATATAACATTAAGTCATCTCACTCTGCCAGGGATTTTAATTCCATTTTATAATTTTTTTTACCGATGAAAAGATCAAAATTCGTAAAATTTCATCAAAATTTTGATCTTTTTTTCCTCCGCTACGTGGATTCTATATATCATTAAAAGAAAATTTAGAAATTAGATATATCGTCCGCTCTGAAATTCATAAAATTTTAATCCTTGAACATCACTATCGGATATATTTAATCTATACTATCGGATTTTGGAAGGATCTGACCAAAATCATTTCGCCTAATGAAACTGAAACGGACAGCATAAGTCCTAGTTCCTGCCTCCTGGCGTCAGGATGCAGTCCTGATGATGCGGGCAGCCCAGTAAAAGGCCAACTCCAACGGAATTCTCAAATTTACAGTCTACTGTAGCACCTTTAAAACAGTATTTTTACGGTTGACTGTAGCATCTTAAAAGATCCGTACCAGCGCTGTAATTCGACGGAGCACTGTAGAGTAGAGGAAAAATACTGTACCAATATTGCAGCAGTAATGTAGACAAAGGTTGCCGGTGGGTCCGGAGGGAGAAAAGAAGTAGTAGAATGTAAGAAATAGAATAACTGTTGGAGATAAAAAAATAAGAGACACTGTAATAGTGATAGGAGATGCTGTAATAGTATTTTTAGGATGAAAATTCAAGGTAATTACTGGAAATAACCCAAACCGTCGGGACACCAACACCAGCGCGACAAATCCAACTTAATTTTCCTCTTCCAGCCCGTAACAAAATGCAATTTCATCTTTTTTTTTCTTCTTTTGAGTGGAGCAAAATTCAATGTCATCAACAAAAGAAAAGAAAGGGGCCCCTTCAGTTTCCACCACACAGCTAACCTCCTAGTTCTCTTAAAAACAAACTAACCTCCTAGTCCTCTAAAAAAAGCTAACCTCCTAGTTCCTCTTAAAAAAAGAAAAGAAAAAAAAACTACTCTCCTAGATTTGAGCACAAGTGCAAAATCTGTATCAATTATAGTCAAAAGATTTAGCGAGATCCACCCCAAAAGCATAAGGTGACTATAGACTAAAAAAAGAGAAAGTTGTACTTCATCTGCATTTGTATTTCTTTTTGAGAGAACGGGAGGGGTTTGCCCCTACGGATTATATGTTATGTGTAAATAGAAAGAACAAAGTATTATGTACAAACCAAACAAGAGAAGAAAACAAAAAGGAACCACAATCAAGAAAACGTTTCGAGCCATTCTCTCTAATGTCGGGGAAATAACATTTGTATTTTTTATGTGGCTTCAGATACAAATGAGGCGATATTATTAATCAGATCTAATAAATTTGATATTCTATTTAATATGGTAGTTGAATAATACGCGATATTCATACGCCCCTGATTATGTAGTAGTGTAAGAGCATCTACAATCGAATCCTCTTCCCACCCCTATCCTATATTTGAGGGAAAATCGGTCTTCAACTAACCCTCTATCCGGTCTCCTTTCTTTGAGCAGCCCTTAAATCTCCTCTCTCACCTCCTACATTTAGTGGCTCCTCATCTGGTCCCTCATCCGGCCCCTCACCCGCGCCGCCGCGCCCGCGCACAGCCCTTCCCGCGCCGCCCCGCACCTGCCCACCGGCGCTTCCCCGCACCCGCACCCGCTGCGTCGTCGCCCCCTCACCCGCCCGCCCGTGCCGTGGAGGCGTGGAGAGAGGGAGCTCGAGGAGAGGGAGGTCAGGGAGAGAGAAGGAGCGGGGAGAGATGGAGCTCTGGTCGGCGTCAGGAGAGAGGCTCTGGAGAGAGAGGGAGAGAGGGGAGAGAGAAGAGAGAGGGGAAAGAGAGTTATCAGATATTAATAAAATAGAGGTGATTCGAATATAGGGGGTCAAATATGAGGGGTCGGTTGGAACGCGCTGAGAAGTAGAGGATGAAATATAGATGAGGAGTACCTAAATAAAAGGAATAAAAGGTCAAATATGAGTAGTCGGTTGAAGATGCTCTAAGAAGGGTTAGGATTCTGATAACACTCGATTACTCTCATATCAGCATGTAGCGATTAAACTCGCAAGACCAAATCAAACAAGTGCTAGCTCCGCGCTCTGCTGTACAAAAATAAGTGCAGAAATCAAGGAAAGAACCGGGGATTTCTTTCTCAAAGAATAAAAGAATATTGATCACCACTGGATTTCATGATTTCAATCTCTTTTCCGCTTAGATATTTTTCAATCTAGAAATATCACCTAAAAATATCATTATTTAGATAACTTTGCATCGTTGCATTTTTCTTGTAAAAATTATAAACGAGATCACTATTGATTTTTTAATGCATTATGGTGTGAATTAGAGAATCTACAGTGGATTTTATCACATTTTGGATTTGTCTGAAGTAATATTTGTTTGTTTGGTTTGGCTGAAACTATCTGTTTAGATTGACAAGGATATTTTAGATGTTTAAAAAATGATATCATTTTTGCATGCGAAACAGAAAGTTGATCACGTGGGCATGACTAAATTAATCTTCAAGACTGACTCGTAGGTCCTCTAACAATCATTGACAAGTTCGCGAGCCACGATTTAGCTCTAGCGGGTGCAATCTTTTGAGAGATTAAAAGTCGATTCATGTTATCTTTGTATGCTTGTAGGGTTTGTTTTTACCCAGTTAAGAGAATATAATAATGTAGGTACATGTGTTAGGAGTTGTTGGTGTCAGGAGTGAGCTCCAGTCGAAGATTTGGTTTGATCACTTCTTAGTTTCTGTAACAAGTGTGGTGGGCGGTGATTTGGCCATTTACACTGGTTAATATATTTTTGGTGCATTATAGACTGTGATGTCAAGTTCTATAATATGGTTAAGTTTATATGGAAGGTATGTGTATAGAATGTATAAACAAGACGAGTACACTTTGATGTGCTGATGGCTCTATGTATTTTCAGTCGTGCACTTGGGCCAACATGCAATGAGGGAGCAGGCCGGCCCAACACAGGATGGGTCGGGAGGAGAGCACAACTTGATTGGGACAGCTTGGACTATTTAGCGAGCTGATGGTCAAACATGTATAATCTAACCCAATCACAAGTATATATTTTGTTAAAAAAATATATTTATAAATTATACCTACTAATTGTGAATTTTTCTGTAGAAATTATTGGATGTACATCTATATACCAATGTATATAATAGGTCGCCCTTGGCGGCAAGGAGAAGGATGAGGAAAACGGAGAGCATGGAAGCGGCAAGCACCAAGAGCGGGAATAGGGAGCAAGAAGACGGGGTGCACGAGGAGTACTTGGACCATGAGCACACAGTAGCAACCATCAGGTATCAGGAAGGAGCAGGAGAAAGTACGAGGGACGGTGACGTCTTAAGAGTGGATGAATTATGATACTTAGAAATCTAAATTAGAATGGCTCTAAAAGCTTCATAAGATAAATCTATCTAATTTTCTATCTAAATATGTTTTAGGTTTATCTAGTGTATCTATTCTACCGCTCAAGAGGATTGCAACCTACTCTAGCAATGTAAATTGCAAGTATGTAAATGCAGAAATGTAAATAAGATAGAGAGACAAACTCGACATAAGGGATTTCTATTCCGTGGTATCGATGACATGAATATCACCCCTAGTCCACGTTGGAGCTCCACCAAAGATATGCTCCTGGTCAGCCCCGGTCATGACTCTTGAGCCACCAAACCACTAAAGCAAGATCTCAAGCAGGATGAGCAACCAATTCACCAAGGCAAAGTCTCACCACTAGCCTCTCTTCCGATCACTTGCCACCATGATCACTTCGAAGCATGAGCCATCAAGGCAAGGGTTTCCACGTCCCCGTACACGTATTTTACCGTCGCTTGAGCCATTAACAAGCTTGAGCCACCAAGGTCCAAGATATCAATGAGTCACCAAGACTCCATGATGCCGGCGTACCTCTCGGTAGAAACTAGGATCACTCCCCAATCCCTTCTTCAAATTGTAGCACCTAGCTACAGCTCACTCTAGGCCTACAAGCACTGAATACTCTCTAATCTTGTACTTAATCATCTTGGATGATCACTTTAAGCACTTTGTTAGGTTGGATGTCTTCTCAAATGTATATGAGCTTCATCTAGACTCCAGAAGCATGCCACGCCTTCAGGGGTATCCATATCATCAAACCTACCAACTAGTCATTTTCCCAACGGCTCAGAAAAGCTATTATCATTGGATGATTCGGTGAGAACAGTAGTACTAATATTAAATCATCCAGTGAGTACAACCTTAGAAACTAACCGTTAGAACTCCATTCAATGCCTCTGTGAACACCGGACACTCCGGTGGGCCTTCAAATCCATCACCGGACCTTTCGGTGAGTTATCTTGAGCCATCCAAGCTTTTGCAGCCTCTCTGTGTAAAATGCTCCGGTGCATTCATCCTCAGATCACCGGACCTTCCGGTGGATTGTTCTTCATTCTTCAACATTTGTAGTCACCGCTGCAAGAAATGCTCCGGTGTTATAATCTAGTGTGCACAAACCAAGCATCGGACTATCTGGTGGGTTGATCTTCAATCTTCTGCACTTGTATTCTTATCTGCAGGAAATACTCCAGTGTAACCCAGTGCAGATCACCGAACTACGCGGTGAGGTCCTTAGTCTTATCTTCCTTTGTCAGAAACACTCCGGTGAGTTCAACACACAGAACACCGGACAATCCGGTAAAGTCATCAGCCTTCACTTTGCCTCTGGACAAAATACTCATGTGAGTTCAACCCCTGAACATCGGACCATCTAGTGAGGTCAAATCTTCCTAGGACTTCTTCACTTCAATCAAACTTTATCCTAGCTGCGGTGGCTTCTTGATTATTGTATCCATGAGACCTACTAATATATATTCTTAACAAATATATTAGTTCCAATGCCTATATTATCATTAATCACCAAAATTACAATTATAGTCTAATAGGGTTATTTTTGCTATAATCTTCCTATTTTTGGTGATTGATGACAACACAACCAAATCAAGTGGTAAATAATAAATGATACCAGTTATAAAGAACACAAAGCATTACCACATTGTTCGGATGTATATTCTTACCATTTAGACTCCCTTTATTGTGGCTCCCCTTTCTCCATTACCACTATTTCTCTTGATCAACAAATGCAAGAACTTCTCCCCCTTTTTCAACCTAGGTGTCTCATGTTGCTTCTTGTATCTTCTTCTTCTCTCCCTTTATCAACTTCGGCATTCCTAGATATCTTGTATCTTACTTCTTACTTTGGTCATCAAACTTCTCCCCTTTTATCAATAATCTCAAGAAGGGCTACAAACATATGTTGAACTCAAGAAAAAACGTTAGAACACATGGGAGATAGCTTCATAAATCATGATGCAATGAAATGATACCAATTGAAAAAGACAGACAAGGATCATAATTCATGAAACTCATATGATATAATCTAAACTCTTTCTTTATATGTGCATACATATAATGAGACCCACTTGTGAATACCACTTGTAGGAATATAGTAATATATGCACATCTAGATAGTAAGAAGATGTAGGAAGTTTAAGTCATATTATGCATGGAGGTAGTTTAAATGTAGAAATAAATTGACAATGATATCAATTGAAGCATTTAAGTATTGTGTTGATTTCTCCATAAGACTACAAAAGATATGTCTAAATGTGTGCATATAAGTATTGAATACTTGCGAGTTATATGTACTTGTTATTAATAAAAATGGACATTTATCATATACATTATATCATGGCACATAAAAGATACCAATTGTGAAACTAGCATCATGAAAAAAACTTACAACTAAAAAACCATGTAGGTTGCTCATAAGAAAGAGAGAAACGCAAGCAACCTACCATATGAAAATCTACACTAGATATTGCAATAAATTAAAATATACACATGCAATTCTAAACAATGAAATGGTTCAAAAAGCATGAGCAAAAGTCTAGCTACTATTATCTCATTACCTTTGGATGAGGATTTGGATATATGATGATCATGATCTTCATTAATACGCTTAATCTTGTACACTTAGCTTAATTGCTTGAACCTTCAATTCATCTTGTGAGTCAAGTATCCAAATCCCCATAACCGCCTCGAGCTCCAAGTCTTCTTTGGAACCCATACCAATTGGAATCTCTTTTTGTTGGTGATGACTTCCTTGGGCACCCAAATAGGTTGGTTCTACCCTCGGTCCTTTCTCTCAACTATATGTGTAACCATCTTGCCATTGTTCTTCTTCTTGAGCTTGTAATGGTTGGTCTTGGTCTTAGTCTTATAGTTGGGCTTGGTATAGATGTTGGAGGTCTTGTTCGAGACGTTTACGATTTTCTTCTTTTCCTTGATCTTCTTCTTGACTTGCTTGCATTGGAAGGACTTGTGGCATTCTTTTATGACATTTGAAGCATGTCACGGTGGATCCCTCTGCAAGCTTCTTTACCATGTTAGTATGGTTATCTTGAGCAGGTTGGACATGGTTCTTATCCTTTAATCTTGCCAAGTCCTCCTTGAATTTTTTTACTTCTTGCTTGAGCTCATTATTTTATTATGCAATGAGTTCATTAGATACTTCTATAAGAATATTCTCAAAATATATCTCATTGCAAAGGGATGAGCTAAATAAATTAATTAAATCATCACAAGAAGCGCATGCATCAACCTTAGGATTAAAATTAAAAGAGAGGTAGATTGCTTCAAATGGGCTTTGGAATGAGATTCAATGCACTCAAATTTTATCTTAAGCTCTTCGTGCTCCTTGTTTAGCAAATTAAATTTGCTCAATAATTATTCATAATTAGAAACAAAGGTAGCACGAATGTCATTGAGGACATTGAATTTTTTAAACTTTTTTATTGTTTCTTAAGGACCCTTTATTGTTCATTGATCAAATAAAGGAGATCATCACAGGAGGGAGAATCTTTATCGTATTCATCATTACTTACATCGATATACATATCTTTGGTCATAAGGCACTTGTGTGATGATTTACGTGATGACGACTTGAGTGATAATGACCTTGAGAAAGAGTTTCTCTTGGAGGAGTGGGTGGCAAAGCTCTTATCACTTGAGATTGAATATTCATCTTCACTCACCCATCTTCTCATGCTTGTAAATGCTTTGGCTCTTTACCTTATCTATCTCTTGTTCTTGGTCTTCTTCTCCTTCTTGATGCGATCAATAGTTTTGACCAAGTCTTTCATTGAGATTCGATGATCAATATTGGCATTAATCTTCTTGATGTTCTTCTCCACTTGAGAGATGAGCTTGGTGACTTCAGGGTCTATTTCTTCATCACTTGATGTGCTTTGTTCATCATCTGATGTGCTTTGTTCATCATCTTCATTGCTCTCTTCATCTCCATCATCTTCGTTTGAGCTTGACTCTTACTCTTGTCTTCTCATCTTCGCCTTCATGTGTGGGTATGATATTTTCTTGCTTGTAAAAGTAAGTTTCTTGGCATCGGATGAGGAAGAGGTTTCCACCCCATGTTCATGATCATCTCATAGGTGGTGATTTTGCTGAGCACTTGATTTGGAATCATCTTCTTGATGTCGTTCTTGTCGTAGATGATGGAGACTATCAATTTGTACTTTGAAAGAAGAGCTTGAAGTATTCTTCTCATCACTTGATTATCATCAGTTTGCGTCAAACCTAACCCATTAATCTCATTGATAAGAATATTCAAACATGAGTATATGTTATTAGCACTTTCATAGCAAATTGTTCGATGCTATTGAGCTTAGTAACAAGCACATAATATTTCTCATTGTGTATATCATTTGTGCCTTCATGTAATTCAATAAGACTATTCTAAATATCATGTGCATTGGTGAGAGAATAAACACGATTAAATACATCAACATTGAAAGATGATAAAAAGATACTCTTTGCTAATGCATCTAATTGTCTCTCCTTATTAGTGATGCGAGATCTCATCCCTTCCTCGGTGATTGTCCAAACTTCTAGACCCTTGACTTACAAATAACAAGACATTAGAATTTTCCAATGAAAAAAATTTGTAACATCGACATGTGGAGCACTATGGGTATCCATCCTAACCCCGGATGTCACAACTCTAGGATGCTAAGCCTATCAAGAGCACGAAGCTCCGATACCAATTGTGAAGAACGGTGACATCCTAAGAGGGGGATGAATTAGGATATTTAGAAACCTAAATCAAAATGGCTCCAAAAACTTCACAAGATAAACATATCTCAATTTATATCTAAATATGCTCTAAATTTATCTAGAGTGTCTACTCTATCGCTCAATAGAATTGTAACCTACTAAGGTAAATTGCAAGTATGTAATGCAAAAACGTAAATAAGATAGAAATACAAACTCGGTATAAGAGATTTTTATCTCGTGCATGAATACCACTACTAGTCCACGTTGGAGCTTCACCA
Organism: Phragmites australis; assembly: GCF_958298935.1. Lineage (NCBI taxonomy): Eukaryota > Viridiplantae > Streptophyta > Magnoliopsida > Poales > Poaceae > Phragmites > Phragmites australis. Next base: position 2,598,255 of record NC_084931.1, on the reverse strand, counting down.
AAGATATGCTCTCAGTCAACACCCGGTCATGACTCTTGAGCCACCAAGCCACCAAGATAAGGTCTCAAGCCGGATGAGACACCAAGCTACTAAGGCAAGGTCTCACCACTAGCCTCTATTCCGATCACTTGCCGTCGTGATCACTTCAGAGCTTAAGCCACTAAGGCAAGGGTCTTCATGTCCCTGTACACGTGTCTTACTGTCGCTCCACACTAAGTCAGAGAGTCAACAAGCTTGAGCTACCAAGGCCCAAGATGACGACGAGTCACCAAGACTCTAAGGTGTCGTCGTACCTCTCGGTATAAGTTAGGATCACTCCTTAATCCCTTCTTCAAGCTACAACATCTAGCTACAACTCACTCTAAGCCTATAAGCACTAAACACTATCTAACCTTATGCTTTTGTCTTGAATGATCACTTTAAGCACTTTGATGGTTTGGATGTCTTCTCAAGTGTATATGAGCTTTCTCTAAACTCCAGCAGCATGCCACGCCTTCAAAGGACTGGGTGGAGGGGTATTTATAGCCTCAAACCCGTCAATTGGTTATTTTCCCAACAACTTAGAAAAGATGTTAACACCGAATGATCCGGTGAGAACAATAGTACTAACATTGGATTATCCAGTGAGTACAACCTTAAAAACTAGTCGTTGGAACTCCATTCAATGCCTCTATGAACATCGGACACTCCGGTATGCCTTCAAATCCATCAGCGGACCTTCCGATGAGTTATTTTGAGCCATCTGAGTCTTTACAGCCTCTCTCTGTAAAATGCTCCGGTGGATTCATCCTCAGAGCACCGGACCTTCCAATGGGTTGTTTTTCATTCTTTAATACTTATAGTTGTATATGCAAGAATGCTCTGGTGCTATAATCCGGTGTACACAAATCAAGCACCGGACCATCTGGTTGGTTGATTTTCAGTCTTTTACACTTGCATTCTTCTCTACATAAAATATTTCGGGGTTACCCAGTGCAGATCACCGAACTTTCTGGTGAGGTCCTTAGCCTTCTCCACTTTGTCAAAAACACTTCGGTGAGTTCAACACACAGAGAGCACCAGACCATCCAGTGAAGTCATCAGCCTTTACTTTGCCTCTAGAAAAAAAATACTCCGGTGAGTTCAATCCCTGAACACTGGACCATTCGGTAAGGTCAAATCTTTCTGAGACTTTTCCAATTCAATCAAACTTTATCCCGATTATGGTGGATTCTTGATGTATTGCATCCATGAGAGCTAGTAGTATATATTCTTTATAAACATGTTAGTCTCAATAACTATGTTATCATTAATCACCAAAACCACAATCATAGTCTAATAGAGTTATTTTCGCTACAGAATGGGAGAGAGAGGAAGATAATGCTATTAAGAGAGGACTACATGGCAGTGAGCAAGAAGGGTGTGCGCTTATGCAGCAAATAATATTGATGAAAAAAATAGCACATACATTAACCACTCGCCAACAATCACTGTATCTATATGCACATGTAAATAATAAGCACTCAGACAAGGCTTGGTGGCATATCAGGTTCTTTAAGTCTAAGATGGCGTATCATAGTTAAAACGCCTTTGGGACAAGCTGAAATTCATTGACATGGTTCAGCCCATGAACTTTCCTGCTTCGCCAAGCCCACTTCCGACTGTGCCCGATCCCCAATCCCATGATCCTTACACTGGCACCAATCCGAGACCACAAGGCCATGCCACCTGAGCGGATGGAAACCAAGTATAGTCCATCCCCTTTCTTCTTCCTCCTTCTTCCCTTATCCTTCCCCTTCTACCCCTCCCTAGAACCTCGTGTGCCTTGCCCTTCTCCTCCGTCTCCCATAAGCTATTCCTCATGCTCTTACCCTTGTTCTGCCATCCTACCCAGTCTCTAATGGCGTCGATGCCACTAGATCTGCCATAGCTATGCTAACACGGCTCTGTTAAGTTGTCGTCGTGATGCCCACACCCCGTGTCACCCAACTGTTTGTACTCCACCACCCGTATCCGGCGGTGCCATGCTGTCTCACCGCAACACCCACAACCTACCACCACCGCCGGCGAAGATGTCGCCCAAAGGCCTTCATCTAAACCTAGCAACCAACCCATCCTGAACTCTAACCCTAAGGGGCACGGTAGAACAAAGGTTCACAATGAGAGGAGGGAGATGAATATGGTGTGCTTGGCCAACTACTAATGAGTGAAGGGGGTGGGCAGAGGGAGGCTTGGCTACACGGTGAGTGGACCAAAAGATTTGCGATAGGCATGACAACGGTCACAAAACCCGCTAGTAGGGGCTATACAAACCCATGCCCGTGAGCTAGTTCCCAAACCAGCTCTTGCACCCATTACTCATCATGGGTAAGAAATGCCACCCACACCCGCCACCTGTGGGTACACTCGTATGCCCACTAACAAGATAACATAGTAGGATGACAAGATAACATGAAGAATATATGGGTTTCACCAATTAAAATTGCATTTTAGATAACTAAAAGAACCTCACATGCAATTATCATATAGGACATTAGCTCACATAGTTCACATATCCCCAAGAATTGTTGTCTTATATTTATATACCTAGTGACTAATTTTTGGATGTCAACCAGGGAATTTCCCGTTTAGATATCTGGAAATTCCAATGCACCATAGACACTTAAATAATAAGGATTGGAAATTGATAGAAGATCGATTCGAGAAGAGATTGAGTAGTTGGAAACAAAAACATTTATCTTATTGGGGGGGGGGGGGGCTAGTTCTTTTTAATTCTGTTTTGAGTAGTCTCGCTATGTTCATGCTATCTTTCTTTGAGATACCAAGGGGTGTTATCAAGAAGTTAGACTACTACCTTTCTAGATTTTTCTGGTAAGGTGATGATCATAAGAAGAAATATAGGCTGAAAAAGTGGAGCATTCTATGTAGATCAAAGGATCAAGGTGGTTTGGGTATTCAAGACCTTGACATCCAAAACAAATGTCTATTAAGCAAATGACTTTTTAAGCTTATCAAGGAGGATGGGACATGGCAACAATTGATCACAAAGAAATATTTGGGTAATAAAACTTTTTCTCAAGTGGATAAAAAACCTAGTGACTCACAGTTCTGGACAGGACTACTGAATGTCAAGAAAATATTCCTAAACTTTGGGAATTTTCATCTAAGGAGTAGCACTTAAATTAAATTCTGGGAGGATAAATGGCTAGGAACAAACACTTTAAAAGATCAATACCCAAATTTATACAACGTTGCATATAGAAAGCAAGAGACTGTTTCAGAAGTTCTAAATTATGATCCCCTGAATGTTTCTTTTCGTACAACTTTGCTAGGGGATAAGCTTCAAGAATGGCATAATCTAGTAGCCAAGATCACTGATGTTAATCTAACTGAGGAGCCTGACTTGTTTAGATGGTCTTTACACCAAAATGGTCAATTTTCTGTACGGTCGATGTATAGGTCAGTGCTAGATAATAACATAATGGATAACAATTGTTACTTATGGAAACTGAAGCTTCCACTAAAAATCAACATTTTCTTGTGGTATTTGTACATATGAGTGATTTTAACTAAAGATAATTTAATAAGAAGAAATTGGTATGGGAATGAAAAGTGTTGTTTTGTAGTTGCAATGAGACTATTCAACATCTTTTTTTCGATTGTAATTTTGCCAAGTTCATTTAGAGAATAGTTCAAGTTTCCTTTCGATTAGCTCATCCTACTAATGTATCTAACATGTTTGGTTCATAGTTAAGTGGAATAGATATGGGACTAAAGAAACAAATTTTGGTGGGAGCCCCAACCATTTGTTGTGTAATTTGACTTAGTCGGAATGATATAGTTTTTAACAAGGCAAGCATATTCACTCCTATGCAGGCTATCTACACGGCCACACATTGAATTCTTTTTTTGGCATTACTTCAGAAGAGGAAGGAAGACCAAGAGATTATGAGGGTAAGATGTCGTCAGTTGGAGATCACAACGTTGAATATCCTCGTCAAGTTCGGGTGGAGGTTTAGCAAAAGATTAAGTGTTTAAAATTAACATTTGTTGCATACCTTTGGTTATGTATAATAATGAACGGCTAAATTCATCTTGTGATAAAGAGACCGGGACAATTTCATTGGTTTAATGAAATAAAACTCCCTTTATCTTAAAAAAATATACCTAGTGACTTAGATCCACATGTCAACTACTTGGAGCGGGTACACGAGTAAAACAGGCACAAGTAAGAATGCCCCAGACCCGTGTTTGTCTGCCTATTAGGTTTAGAGTTAAACCCGCACCTGAACCCATAAGCAAAAACTACAACCCAAACCCGCACCCTATAAGGGTTTTTGCCCGCGGGCATGCAAATAATTTGTACCAAGGATTTTAATTTTTGTTTTACAATTTTTTCGTTCGTCGGCGAAAAGACCAAAATTCACGAAATTTCCTCAAAATTTCAGTCATTTTTCGTCCTCTACTATGTAGGTCCCACATATTGGTGAAAAAAATTTCAGAATTAGATATTTTGTTCCGCCACTAAATTCCCGAAATTCACAAAACTTCACTAAAAAATTAGCAAAATTTTATACCATAATTCGTACCCGTTGCCACCCCTAATTCGCGACCAAAATCCCCTCTCTTGAGCACACCAGCACCGCCGTGCCGCCGACGTGTCCTTGGAGCTACTTTCCTCTCCATGGCAAAGCATATAGCACATCACAACATACGAAGTGTCGAAACTGAAAGCGTGGTTAGGTAAAATCACGTGGTAATGAGATATGGGCTTGGGCTAAACTAGGAGGTTAGCTCGTTATATGGGCTTGAGCTCATTTTAGCTAGATCTAGCAAGACCATTTAAGGCCATATGTCAAGGAAGCAAATTCTGCACCATTCCGGTTTCCAGTTTCCACGTGCGTCTCTTGCACAAAATCAGCCCTTTTCTTGCTTCACTGCAACATTGTTCACCTCCAGGATGTAGCCGAAATCGATTCAGACATATACTCGCAGACTTCATGTTTTTCCATGGGAATTCAATATTTGAATTGATGGCTATACACAGTACATAATTTCTGTCCCAATGCAACTCCAACTGCTTCTCAGTATGTGCAATCTACTGCATTACTAGTGAGAAAGAAGTAGAGGGAGGCGGCTTGGCGACGTAGTGTGGTAGGTAGGCGCCGATTGAGTCGCCATCCGGCGAATTAATCCCATCACTGACGACCACAGTCAGCAGATGAGTTCTTGGTGGAGCTGAGCATTTGAGTTCCGTGACATCGGTTGGACTGGCCTGTGTCGGCGATGGCTGCGAGGAGAAAACGCATATCCAGAGGTCCATCTGACGCGACGGACGTGTTGGCACCATCTGCGTTCGTGGATGGCTGACGACGGTGACAGGTCAGGCAAGGTCACCTCTGCTTCGTCTAGTAGCTGCATGCTGACGCAGCAACCACGCACCCAATTGGCTTCCAGCGTCGTCCTGCTCACTCGGTTTGCATTGTTTCTGCGACTGCGTTTTGATAAGGCAGGAGAAAAAAAAGGTGGTTGGATCAGAGGGATAAGAAAAAAAAAATTCCATTCTTGAAGCAAGCTGGTCTCCGTCAGGATATATATACATATATACATGTCCAAGTATGTACTCGATCTTCACTCATGCAATGTAATATAGTAACAATATAGTGGCATATAAATACAAGGGGCAGGCAGCTTGGGGAATTGAATTGTAGATGGAGAGACACTTGAGAGGACAAGGACTGAAAACAAGCCATCACCACCACGGTTGTTGCCATGTGAGCAATACCCAGTTGCCCATCCTGAACGGTGAAGTGCTGACAGGCAAGTGTGTGACACCAAGAGGAAGAACGAAACCAAAATGAAACACGCACGTTCATCCATGGAAGCTTGCTGAAAGTTCCAACAGGAATGTTACTGTCATCGATCATATGGTGTACTCCCTCTTCAAAAATATAAGACTTATTTTATTTTAGCGTGGTCTTCAAGGTTAAACTTTTATCCTTCTTTTCTCACAAAATATATAATTTATGGCTATAAAATCAATATAGCGTGAAAGAGTTTTAAAATATAAATATAGTTTTATAATTTGATACACTAAATATACTTATACTTTGATTAATTACTTATCAAAATATATAAAGTTTGATTTTTCAAAATAAAATGTGTCTGACATTTTTTTTTACGGAGGGAGTATTATATTGTATCGGTTTTTTTTTATCAAGATGAAGAATACGGATAGCCTACTTGTAGGAGTATTGAGTAAGGGGGCATCCTGACTAACGGGTACTACGCGGGATGTGGCGACAAACATGGAATATTTACTGAACTCTGGCCCATTGTGTGACCAGCTCTTGGCTCACACGATTAGCCTCCTTGCGATATAATATGGTCCCGCGACTAACCTTTACTGATCGCAGGACGCACATACCTAACTTGTCTAATCTATTTATTAATATCTACTCAAGTGTTTTCCTTCCCAAAACCCCTTCTCCAGCGAACAAAGTCGTGGTCGGCGCAGATAGACAGTGTCTCGTCTCGTAGCATTTCTTGCTATGAAGTGGGGTGTTACAGACCGATTTGCACCACACGACGGATGAGACAGGATCCGCAGAACAACTAGGCAAGTGGATGATTTTGCAAGTAGACTCGCGGAGCGCAGGGACGAGACGGCTTGGCACGAACTTGCAGCGCATGGCGATGGGACAGGTAGGGCGACTAAGGGAGGCAGGCATGATGACGTTCCACGGATGGGACATGCATAAAGAGATATCAGGGCAAGTTGGGTTCACCCAGTTTTTCATGATGATGATCTAAGAGTTGAATATCTGGTCAGGCATAGGTCTGCTAAGCAGGACTCACTTGTAAGTTCTCATTCTCTCTGGTATATAAAGAGAGGAGAACCCGGTTTGTAAAGAGACGAAGAAGGAGGAGTCGTAAAAACTCATCTGTAACCACTTCACAAACTCTAATAACAAAATACACAGGACGTATTGTTGTTATCCTTAGTGAGAGCTGAACCTGGATAACCCCCGCATTCTTTAGTTCATTATATGCACACCGCAAGCGTTGTTCACACGCCCACCGACTGGTACACGCTGAAATCATTGTCAGGAGTTAACCCTCGACAGTTAGCGTGCCAGGTAGGGGGCACGTATTTATGTGTTTCGGTAAGTGTTGAAGATTAGATTAGGCTACCCATGGCCAGATCCGCGGTAACCGCCGAGTCCCGTTCCAAGGATCTCGGTCACCGCGAGGTGTTCGTCATAGGATATGACCCATATGAGCTAGGTGTGCTCCAGGAATAGGACACCGAATCGGAGTCCGAGGGCTCCAAGGCTCAACGAGAAGTTTGCATGACAGTTCATGCAACGGGGAGGGGGGAGGGGGGCACCAGAGGCTCTCGTATTCTAGGTGCCAGTGATGATCCCCAAGCCATGCGCCTAGAGGGAAACCAGATCGGCGCCAGACACGGGG